>NC_142686.1:109715961-110356923 GCF_056320005.1 Nelumbo lutea | reverse complement strand
TGGTTTGAGTTAAAATACTATTTTTTTTTAAATTTTTCTTCTTTGTTAGGGTTCAGTGAACATGTATAGTGTCTTAAGTCCCTCAAAGACTTCAAAACCTTAACTGGTAAGAATGAAAGAACTCAAAATTTTGTCCATGTTGATTATTTTCATCATCATCATCTTCTTCTCTTCCTTTTCTAGGACAAAAATAGAGGCTCAATCCCTCTATTTTTTGAACTTTCTTTTCTTTCTTCCATTTTTTCCAGAATATGCTGCTTTTCTGTGTTTAAATGAAGCTTATACATTTTTTATGAAGATTATAAACAGTTAATAATGAAAGATGGTTGTTGCTTTCTATGGAACCTAGGGAATTGTCCTAGGATTCTTGGTTTTTATTCAAAGAAAAGACCATTGCTTAGGTAACTAGGCAATAAGGCACCTCCATTAAAACATGACACGCCATCAACCAAATGAAAAACCAAATCACCTAGTGAGTGTTTGCTTGGGTGATTTGGCTGTTATGTGTTCAGATGGCCATAACACTTACTTGCAGCCCTCTAATAAAACATAGACATGCTATTAATCAAATGAAAAACCAAATTATCTAGTGAGTGCATCCCACTGTTGCTACCCCAAATGACACTAATAACTCACCAACATATGAAAAAATAGAGATTGCCTCTAGGGTCTACTACCTTACCATGACAATTAAATGCTAGGGTAGCCTCACATATTGAATGATGAGTTTACATGAGCACAATACTTTTATACGACCAGATGAAACACAGGTATGCTATCAATCAAGTGAAAAACTGAACCATTCAATGATTGCATGCTTGGGTGATTTGGTTTTGATGAGTTCAACCCTACAATAAAACACAAACATACTAACTCAAATGAAAAATCAAATCACCCAATGAGTGCATGCCTTTTTCCTAGCCTAAATGATACAAAAATAACCTACTAATATATGAAAAAATAGAGACTACCTCCAAGGTATACTACTTTACTATGACAATCAAAAAATGCCACAGTAGTCTAACATGCATTATGATGTGTTCACATGGTCACAATACTTCTTTGTGGCCTTCCAATAAAACACTAACATGTTATTAATCAAAAGAGAAAGTGCAAAATCAAATCACCTAGTGATTACATGCCTGGGTGATTTGGTTTCAATTGGTCCACATGGTTACAACGCTTTTTGCAACCCTCCAATAAAACATAGATATTACAGTAGATGACTTGCTGAGGAAGTGGAGTGAGATTGCTAGCTGTACCCAGACTAAAGCAAGGATTAGTGTGTCTTGGACTCCCCCACCTGTGGATTTCATGAAACTAAACTTTGATGGAAGTAGCAAAGGGAACCCTGGACAATCAGGGATTGGGGGTGTCTTCAAGGATGAGAATGGGGTTGTTTTTGCCATATTTTCAGGCCCAATTGGAGTGGGTGACTCTCTTAGAGCTGAGATCCATGCAGTAATGGAAGGTGTCCAGAAAGCTAGGGAGATGAAAATCAGAAAACTCATAATTGAAGGGGACTCGGAGATGGTGGTTGGGTGGCTGAACAAAGAAGATAGTGGTTTGTGGAGTTATAGTAATTTGAAGAGAAAATTCAGATGGCTGGTTTGAGAAATGGAAGTTAAAATTAGTTGGGTACAAAGATCAGCCAATTCTTTTGCTGATGAATTTGCTAAACAAGGGGTGGACAGGGATGTCATGTTCTGGACGAAGATGTAATTTAACTTTTTTCTTTTTCTGTTCTCTCTTTCTTTCTTGCTTCCTCTCTTGGGGCTCTTGATGTAGCTGGAAGATAAGCAAGTTGGTCTTCCTCTCTGTAATTTATTGTGATAATTAATGAATTGTGTTATTGATAAAAAAAAAATCAAATGAAAGACCAAATTATCCAGTGAATTCATGCTTCTTGTTGCTACCCCAAGTGATACTTGAACTACCCGCTATCATATGATAAATTGGAGAGTATATCTAGGATCAACTACCTTACTAGAATATCAAGAAATACAATGGTAGCCTAACATGTGGAGTGATGAGTTCACATATGATACAAGTAACAGGATAAACCAGATCACCCAGTGAGTGCATGCCTGGGTGATTTGGTTTTCATGAGTTCACAATCACAACAATTTCTTGTGACCATCCAATAAAACATAAACATGTTTCTATCATTCAAACGAAAAACTAAATAACCCAATGAAGGTATGCCTGCTATTGTTACACCGAACATAAAAGTATGTGCTACTTTTTCTTATTTTATCTTCTAATAAAGTTGATTATGTTTCTGATAATACAAATAATGGATAAAAAACGAAATCCATTTGTAATTTTATTAATTTCTTCTATTGGTTTGGCTGAGTACATTCTACTCTTTCAACTTTTTTTGTCTTTTAGGAATTAGGTTCAGACCCACATTGTTTTTCTATTTTAAATGTGTTGCTGAGTGGTTTGTTATTTAGTTTTTGAATGCTTATTTTTGGACATCTTATGTCTATCATAGAAATAACAGGTTGTGAATTTTATTTTTCTTTAGGTAGAGAGGTGGTCTAGACAATATATTGCTTCCACTGGTGAGGGTAAACCTGATCGAAATCTAAAAATGCTAGAGTTGGCTGATTGGCTACGGAAACATATTCCTCTTGAAGATTCTTCTGGAGCAACAGGAGGTTTAGTTCATGGGGACTTCCGGATTGATAATCTTGTATTCCATCCAATTGAGGTTTGGTACTTCTAGAGTTCTATTACTCTTTTTTTATCAATTGAAGTGCTCTGTGCCATATGTAAATCAGTTATTGAGTGATCAGGCATCATTACTTTTGAACATTGGGTTGTTGCTTTCTTCAGTTCCATGTGGTAATGACAAGTGATCATACATGTAATTGAGTTTAATTAATTGTAGATAAGATAGAAATTTATGAAATGTTATCTTCTTGAAGTGATTCGTAATGTAATGAAAATCATCACTGATATAAATGTTTCATGAAAATCTACTAAAAAGTAATAATGGGAGTAACACATCTAATGAGCTACACCATTCTGCAGGATCGATTGATTGGAATTCTTGATTGGGAATTGTCAACTCTTGGAAACCAAATGTGTGATGTTGCGTACAGCTGCATGGTAGTTACTCATTTTCTCAACATCCATTGTTGATATTGAAAGGAGCTATCCTGGCTTTTGTTTTGTTCTGACAATTGTTTTATTCATGATAATTTCTGATTGCATCATCTTGGGAAGTAATGGTGCAAATTCTCAAGAAGCAACAAGAGTCTGATTTCCTTTCCTCTCCTGCAGCCTTACATCATAAACGCAACCCAACTTGAAGCAGAATCCTATGAAGGATTTGAAGGTACTGGCATTCCTGAAGGGATTCCATCACAAGCAGAATACCTGGCAGAATACTGCTCTGCATGTGTAAGCACCATGTTGATGGTTTTGATTGGAACATTTCATCTTGTGCTTCCAGTATGATTCTAAAATTTTTTCCCTTCACTGAGGAAATTTAAGGTCATTGGCTGTTACCATGAGGGTGCCCAGGAGGGAAAACAGTAGAGTTGGTTTTCATTCAGGGGACTAGGGTTGTAAAGTGATTTCATCATGAAACCTCCTTTGCTAAATATTGACTTATCAATGTTTTAAAAGTAGCATGGGGCTTATACCTTGAGGCTTGCTTTGGGTGAGGTTTAAAGGGAAACATCCTGAGTCTCAACCTTGAGGTTTATGCCTGAACGAGTAAGATAAATGCCTCACACCTTGAGGTGCCTTGTTTGAGAACATGTGCTTCATATGCTAAGTGAAGTACAGTTCTCATCAGGAACTGCTTTCGATACCGTTCCAAGTTTTCCATGTGTGTATGTGCTATATTTCTGTTTTATTTTAATACTTAGTTGTTTTAACATGAGTTTATGTTTTGGTTTACATTAAGAGCTTCCTAGTGTATAGCTCTATAATTTTCTGGTTTTAGACTTTTAGTTAATTTTTTTTTTCTTTTGTTGACAGTATGAATTCCTGTGAATTTTATGTCTCATGCATCAGAAGATCCTAGCTCCTTGCCTCACACATGCCATCTTTAATGTTTGAACTCCTTTGGATCAAAAGAACACTGATGCAAGGTGATTGAAAAAGCCGAATGTAGCTTAGGCCTCGTTTGGCACGTCTTTCCGCGTGGGCTATTGGCTGTTTAGAAGCCCAGCAGCCTGTCTTTTCCCGTTTGTTTGAGGGAAGATCTAGCTGCTGAAAGACTCCGCCCTGAAAAGACGTGGGAAGCTCGATTCGAGCTTATTTTGGGAAGCTATAAATGAAGCTTCTCTCTTTTTTCGTCTCATCTTCGTGCTGAAAGACATGCCTCCAACCAAACGGTCTGTGGGCTGCCAAGATCTTTCAAAAATGACTTGCCAAACGGCACCTTAATTTTTGCCATAGATCTTCTTGGCATGTCATATTGTGATGAGTCTCATTCATCATTTAAACATGGATCTCTTTGTTTGACTGAGGAAAATTTGAGGAGGGGAATGGTGGTAAATGGAGACATCTGCCATGTGCAATGAAGCAATGGAGAGCACTAATCATCTTATATCTACTGCGAGATTGCTGAAACCCTCTGGCAGTGGGTGAAAGCTTTTTTTGGGGCAGATGGATGCAACTGTAGTTGGTGGAAGATTATGTTAAATGCTGGAATCTCAGAGGGCCAATTAAGGAAGGAAAGATTGCATGGGGAATCACATAATTTGCAGTTTTTTGGACCTTATGGACGAATTCGGATTTGCTCTTCACAGAGCACTCCTTGCACCATCCTCACAGCACATTGTAGCTGTGCATTGGGAACATCTCCCCATGAATTACAAAATACATGTAGAGGAGATATTCCCAATGCACAGATGAATGTTCTTTGAGTGTGAGGTTTGTGTAAGGAGCGCTTTGTGAGGAGCAAATTTGGTCCTCTTATGGACATAGACAAATTCAAGGATCTTTGAAAGCAAATTTGATATAAAAGAGGGCCTGTTGGCTAAAGTGAAGACCAGAATTGGAAGGAAATGGCTGATTCAGCTCCGGCTAAAGGCTGTAACTAGACCTCCTTGGTCCCCACCAGCTAAGGGTTTTTTTTGATAAATAAAATCATCTTCCATTAATTCAAAGATTGGTTACATGAAAATCCCCTTAGAGGAGCGAGGTGCGGCCTCTCCAAACAGCAAATACATAAACTATAACAGAGATTACATGAATGTTGATGTTAAACAAGAGTTACGATTGCGCCCGGAACAATGTTTCCCTATTTATCCCTTGTTTTGCCAAGACATCAGCAAATGCATTAGCTGATCTCCCAACCCACTGTACTGTTATAGACATATTTCTTGTCAGCCATTTGAATTTCTTTAACTCATTTTTGTAGCCCTAAGTGACATCCTCCAGATTATTTAACCAATCCACCATTGTCTTAGAATCCCCTTCAATCAGAAGCTGCTCCATGCCCACTTCTTTTGCAAGAAGTATTCCTTGTATTGCAGCTAATAGCTCTGCCCGGATAGAATTCCCAACACCTAAAGGGCCAGAGTAGAGTAAGACAACCTCTCTAGCCTCATTCCTCAATACACCTCCCATCCTAGAGGGACCTGGGTTACCCTGGCTACCTCCATCAAAATTCAGCTTCAAAGAACCAAGAGGAGGGGGGACCCAGCTAGTCAATACCCTTACCTTGGAGGAGGAACAACTTGTTACGAACATCCAACCCTTCCAACAATTAGTAAAAGAGAAATGGTTAAATAATTCTAGAGTATTTAACCAATGTATTCGACCTGTACATAATGCAGTCCTTTAAGGCTTGATTGCTCCTTCCTTTTTCTTGGAAGATCTTGGCATTCCTTTCTTCCCATACTGTCCATAACAATGCTGCTCACATGCACCTCTATATTTTCCTTCCTCTTTTATGGGGCCAAAAGAAAAAAGAAGGGTTAAAGATTGTGCTTACTTTTGCTGGCATATCCCAACTACACCCAAACAAAGATAGAAGCCAAACCTAGAGCTCTGTAGTTACGCTACAAGATAAAAATAGATTATTACAATCCTCACCATGAGATCTGCAGAGAATGCATCAATTTGGTGAAATACAAAGGACGGGTCTTCTCTTTTGTAGGTTATCCATCGTGTTTACTTTACCATGCCACACTTCCCAACACAAAGACATAACCTTGGAGGGGACCGGCCTACACTAGGCTTCTTTGGAAGGGAAACTTTGTTGAGAAGATGTTTGGCAGAGGAAATAGAAGAAGGAGCCACAAGAAAAAGACCCATTGGGGTGAATGGCTCAAATCCTTTTATCAGGTTTCAAGGGATCCAACCAAACCTTATCAAGGAGACAAAGAAGAGTAGACAAACACTCAATTTCCTCATCCCTTAACCCTCTATGGAAACCAAAATCCCAAGACCACGCAGAGCGGAAGGAATTTTGAAATCACCTCTTTTTTATACAAAGAAACAGAGCACAAAGATGGAAAAAGGTATTTTTTAGAGGGAGATCTCCTGTCCAAATGTCCTCCCAAAACCGAATAGAATTACCAGAGCAAGCATCATACTTGACACAACTGAGGAACTGCGGAAGAATTTTGTGAATTGCTTTCCATGGTGTAGCTAGGTTAGCCTTCCTTGATGCGCCAACATCCCAACCACTCTCTGAACATCCATGAATACTCTGTGCTAGAGTTTATCTTGCTCCAAAGGCCACCTCCACAGCCACTTCCCTAACAAAGCTGTTTTTTTTTTTTTTTTAAGCACATTCCCGAGCCCTAATCCTCCTTCCTCTTTGCTTCTACCCACAACCCCCAAATTAATTAAGTGATATTTTTTACCTTCTTCCGGTTCCCAAAGAAAATCTCTCATCAATTTTTCCAATTTCTTTGCTTCCCTAGATGGTATCCTAAGGACAGAGGTAATAGGTAGGTAGATTCATGAGGGTAGCTTTTATCAAAGTGATCCTTGCACCCAAAGAGAGATAATTTTTCTTCCACACAGCTAATCTCTTTTCAATCTTCTCCAAGCCTGGGGTCCAAAACCTACTCTCCCTAGGGTTTGCCCCTAACAGAAGCCCTAAGTAGGACAAAGGCCAGGAAGAAATGGAACACTCAAGACAAACTGCAATCGCCTCAACCTCCTCTAAGTCTAGATTTACTCCGGCTATGCAGATTTTTCCTAGATTGATTTTCAAATTGAAAACTCCTTCAAAATCTCTAATCAATTCTTTATGGTTTTCCACCTTCTCACCGAAGCCTCCCTCACAGAAGATCAACGAGTCATCTGCAAACTGAAGGTGAGTTACTGGAATTCGGTTTGTGCCTACTTTCCATCCCCATATCACATCTTCCCTATCAGCCCTAGTAATAATTCGATTGAACACATTAGCTACCAAGGTAAAGAGAAAAGGTGAAAGTGGGTTCCCTTGTCTAATACCCCTACTAGCTGGAAAAAAGTTCCTCACCACCCCATTTACTAGGATGGAATAGTGACAAGAGATGACACAACCAGACTCCCAACTACACCATCTTTCCCCAAACCTACACTTCCTCAAAACCTCCAGTAGGAACTGCCAGTCCACCAAGTCATAGGCTTTCTTAAGATCAAGCTTACAAACAAAGCCTCTCTGCTTGGACCTCTTCATCTCTTCCACACATTCAGTGGCAATCAGGATTTGATCAATTATCTAACGCCCTTGGATGAAAGCCCCTTGAGCCTGACTAATAATGGAGGGAAGGATTTCTTTAATCCTCAAAGATAGGACCTTGGCCAGGATTTTATAGATACTAGTCACCAAACTAATTGGCTTAAAATCTTTAGGATGGACAGCATCAGCTTTCTTTGGAACAAGGGCCAAGAAAGTAGCATTAATGCCTCGACTGACTATATGCTTCTTTGCAAACTCATTAAAAACCTCACAAAGGTAAACTTTTATCACCTCCCAACAATCTTGGTAAAAAGCCATTGTAAAACCATCTAGGCTTGGAGCTTTGGATCTATCCATCAAAAACACTGCCTTCCTAATCTCTTCTTCCTCAAAATTTCTTTCCAACCATCTAACCTGATCTTCATCCAACCTTGGCCAATCTACCCCTTCTATTTCCATCCTCTCTTCCAAGGGTCTTTTGTAAATCGACTTGAAATGATCCACAAACTTTCTGGCAATATCATCCTGATTAGTGAATGCCTCCCCCTGCCTCTAACTTAGATACACAGTTCTTTCTCCTCCTCCCATTTGCCACATCATGAAAAAACTTAGTATTTCCATCACCTTCCTTAATCCACCTATGCCTCGATTTCTGCCTCTAGCTTATTTCTTCCCTCAATAAGACCTCTTCTAGGTCCTTCAACTGTCCCCTCAAATCTCTCTGACTCTCTCCCCCTCCTCCATTCTAGATTGGGCCTCTCTTTCATCCAACTCTTCTATCCTAGGGATTAGATTCACTTTTTGCTCCTCAAGTCTTCCAAAGTGTTCCCTATCCCATCTTTTATTTTGGATCTTGGCCTCTGTAGTTTCTTGTGAAATCTTACTCCTTTCCATTTTATCCCCCTCAATTCCTCATTCCACCATAACTTTACTTTATTCACAAAGTCCGGGTGGGTTAGCCACATGTTCTCAAACCTAAAAGGTCTAGGTCCACTAGTAAAATCTTCCACACCTATTCTTATAGGACAATGATCCGAGGTTACCCTAGGCAAAGCTCTAGACACCAAGTTTCCCTAGTAGTTCTCCCAATCAACACTAAAGATAAATCTATCCAATTTCGACCACAAGGGAATTTCCTATAGGTTAGACCAAGTAAATCGAGCTTGCAATAATGGGATCTCCTTTAACTCACAATTAGCAATAAAGCTATTAAACTTTCTCATGCTAGTTGTGATGGTTTGTTGGGAGTTGTTAATTTTTTTAAAAAATCTTATCACATTGGAATCCCCTCCCAAGCACCATGGACCTTCCCATAGACCTTGAATTGCATACAATTCCTCCCACATGTCATTCCTTTCTCTATAGTTATTGGGACCATAGGCATTAGTTAACACCTAAGTGAAGTCATCCTCTACATTCTTAAATTTAATGGAAATTGAGAACCTCCCTATTAACTCCTCCACTGCCTCTACTACATCTTTCCAGAGTGTGACAATCGCCCTTGAGGCTCCCCAAGATGGGGCTGAAGTCCACCCTACTCCTCTACACCTCCACACGTTCCTCACACATCTTCTGGCCAGCTCTGACAACTTTGTTTCTTGCAACATAACAATGTCAGGCCTTTCCCTTCTAAGTAAATCCTTAATCACCCTCCTTTTCCTTGCACTCCCTAAACCCCTAACATTCCAGTTAACTATCCTCATAGGCACAAATCAAGAAAGCACCCTCAGCCATAGACCACAACTCCTTACTTCATGCCCTTTCTCCTATCTCCTCTACCACTAAACTCTAGATTCCCTTCTATGTCACAAATTAATCTTTCCACCTCAGATCCTTTTTTCTTTTCCTTATTCTTTTTTGCCTCCCTCTTAGTCTTTTTTGCATCAACTTGATCCCCCTCACCAATAACCTCCACAACTGAGGTCTGAAATTCTCCTCTAACAGAGTCAACCCCTTCCTTTCCCCTACCCATCACCACTTTGTTGAACCCATCCACATATCCTTCCTTTTGTTTGAGTAACTCAAACTCTGTGCAAACCAGTCTCCAAACTTCATCTACCTCTCCACTCTTCTTTTCAAAAAACCCTTCCCCATCTCTCCCACCTTCTTCCACCTCTAATCATACTTTTGTTGTACCTTCTTGATGGGATGTTGGTACCTCTGTTTCAGGCATAGCACACTGGTTAGTAACCACAAGCAAATTGACATCCATACCTAATTGGATAGGGATCGCATACGGAATGCTAGGACTGGGCTGTTTGCCAATAACGATTGAGTCTGGTGTTGTTTCCTTACAAGGGGACTTTTGTGGACCCAACAGCAACGCCTAACCTACCCCCTTGAAGACCCAAATCCAGTACTCCCTTTTCTGGTTCATCCTTATCCATGCTCACAAGAGAGGGCTGTGCTTTTCCATTTAAATCCTGTATGCCCTGAGAGTTTTCGTTGGCTTCCTCATCTTGAGATAGTGAAATCTGTTCAGCATTCGCAGCACCTCCTAACCTTCATTCTTCCTTGGGACAGTCTGCAATAGTCCCCTCTTCTTCTAAGAACAGAACCTCCGTATTCAAGCTCTCCGTTTCGATCAAATTTTGTTTTGCGCACAGATCAAAGCTACCCAGATTCGAGGCTCCATCTGACTCATAGCCGTCGTCACTATTGCTTTCTTCTCCAGGCCAATCTCCTGATTCTAGCTTTTCTAAACCAGAGCGCTTGATGCATCTTGGATTCCGCCTCTCAGGCAACAACCGATTCAGGCTCTTTGCTGAGATCCACTGAAGGGAACAACTTGACTCACACTCTATCCTCCCTTTCGAGATTGAGCGATGGAGCTCGAGGAGGAAGATGATAGACAATTAGCATCGTCTATCAATTGTTCCCTCCCTTCAGTCACGTGCTGTGTTAAGTGATCATGTGACCTATCCTTCTTAGATATGGGCTCAAAAATGGGCCCAACTGAAATAAGTTCTCCTCTCACCCTTGGCCCAAGAGAAAGAAGGTCCACGGGCTCAGTGCTCTTGTCCGACCCCACCTGATAACTTGGTCCACCACCTCGACCCACCCCCGGTTCACCCACCTTATTCCTTGGCCCACCAACTTGATTTTTAACACTTGCCTCTACTTTAGTCCCCTCCCCAACATTAAGGTTTGTCGTGGCATTGTTCCCAACCACCTATGCAAAAGTTCTGCTATGTGTCAGGGGGATTTCTTGCGTTTTAAGCCTCTGACTTTCCAAAAACCCCATGTCTTTATGACTCCCCAAAAGCTGTTGGCCCATTTTAGTATAACTCACAATCTTTTTTGAATCCTCCAATCTGCTTCTTCCATGTACAACTTCTTCCTCAACCTGTTCTCCTCTCTCCATTCTTGCTTCCTTCCACAAGCTTGCTTCAATAGAGGATTCCAGCCAGACTGACACGAAAACTCCCTCCACTCTAATCTCCACCTTCCTTGGTATATCTTCAGGCCTCACTCCACTTAGAAGAATAGCCGCAGGGTGGAGGTCCCCCCAGTAAGCACCATCCAATCTCCCTCCACACATCAATGCAATGGCCCACAGATGGAAAGGCAAACCTATTATCTGTACCAGAATCCCATCTTTAATCGAGAAGTTCTTGGCATTAGATAGAGGATTCCATTTGAAGATTGTGATAGGCCCCAGATCAGTCTGGAAGTTGACAGCCGAGAAGTCTACTTTGTTCTCCCCAAAATCAACTACAGCTTTACATTTATCGAAGGGAGTTACAATAAACTCACTTTTCAGCTTCAGGTTCAATATTAAGTAATCTGCAATTCTCCTCCAGTCAATATTCTGCATCCCTGCCTCTATTATGAATTTGTTATCCCACTTTTCCTTCTTTGAATAATCCATAACCCTGCATTGACCATTGGCTTTTGCTAAGATCACAGTGCCCTGATCCATGTTTCCAGTCATAGTAGCTCTCTCATACACCCCATCTTCCCTTCCTGAACTCTCCTTTGTTGCTGTTACTCCACGGAGCAAAAATTCCTGAAGCACCTTACTCACGTCCCTCCACCCTTGATTTTGTTTTCCTGCTGGGAAACAAACCAGCTGTTTCTTTCCTCCACCGAAAAACTCAGCCAGAGCTATGTAGCAACTCTTCGCATTCTTTCTGCTTTCAACTATATATTTCTTACCTTCATCAGCTGCAACCTCTTGGCTGTTATTTTGCTTACCTTTCGAACTAGCCCCTTCGACAAACTTCTGCAGCCATTCTACTACTTTTATCCCAGTCAACAGAATCATAGCCCTCCTCGTTTCCTTTATCTTCAGACTCAGCTTTCCTCTACCTTTTTCTTCCTCAAACAGGAAATCCTTAGCTTCAACCTTCAGATTTCTTCTCCACCGTCCTGCCTCCACCAACCTTCTCTCCACACTCATTTTTTAAGGCTTTCATTTACTAATATCCTAGTTTACAGACAGTAAATCCTGCTGCAGTCATGATATTACATTTTTCTTTGCTTGAGGCCTATTAGCAGGATGTAACATTGTTCATCTACCTTCTTCAACTTCCCGATAAAGAACGAGAGCAACCCTGTTCTTCACCTCTCTCTCACCCCACCAGCTAAGGGGTTCACTAAGCTGAATTTTGATGGAAGCAGTAAGGGTAACCCAGGTCCTTTGGGCATTGGAGGTGTTTTCAGAAATGAAGAATGAAAAGTTGTTGAATTGTTTTCAGGGCCAATAGGTACAGGTGATTCACTCAGAGCAGAGATTATGGCTCTATTTGAAGGAGTGCAAAGGGAAAAGGAGCTAAATGTTAAGAAAGCTAATTGTGGAAGGTGACTCTAAGCTGGTGATTATTTTTTGATAGGAAATGGTAACTTTCATTAAATAGAAAATCAGTAATTACAAACTGTCACCTACAGAAGGACAAGGTGACCCCTGAAACAAAAAGCAAGTTACAACACAGCCCAAAACAAAGTCTCTCTATTCACCCCTTGCTTTGCTAGTAAGTAAGCTAAAGCATTTGCTGACCTCCTAGTCCAATTAACAACTACACCCAACTCCCTTGTAAAGCTCAATAATTCTCTTACAGCTTGTCTTAGGGACCAAGTTCCCAGACTATTTGTTTGCACCTACCCTAGTACTAACTTTGAGTCTCCCTCCACTTCTAGCTGTTGCATACCCAATTGCTTAGCCAATCTGAGCCCCTGAAGGAGGGCCAACACTTCTGCTCTAAGTGAGTCCCCCACACCTATTGGACCGGAGTATATAGCTAAGATTCTTCCTTCCTCATCTCTAAATACACCCCCAATTCCAGATGGTCCAGGGTTCCCCACAGAGCTGCTGTCAAAGTTTAATTTCACAGTACACTGTAAAGGAGGGGACCAAGATGCTTGTAAGGTAGAACAAGATACTGAAGACCCTGCTTTTATACTTCATCCTCTAGTCAAGTCATCTGTAGAGTAGTTCTTGAACAAATCTAGAGTTTTCAGCTAATGTATAGCCTTGATGGTGATCCCTTCAATAAGTTCAAGAGCTGATTTTTCTTTTTCTTGGAAGATCCAAGCTGCCTTTGTTGTTCTCCACATCACCCTTCCCTTCTTCTTTGATTGTTGGAAGAAGCTAGGGTCAAGGAGATCCTGTACACTTGAGGGAGATTTCCACCTGCAATCAAAGAGAGAGGAGAACCAATCCCATAAAAGAGTAACAAAGGGACAAGAAATTAATATATGATTTACCGTCTCACCATTCCTCAAGCAAAGGCTACAAACATGTGGAGACGAGAACCAACTTGGTCTTTTTCTTTGAAGCACTTCTAAGGTATTATTTTTTTGGAGAACCACTTTCCAACAAAAAGCCCTTACCTTTGGAGGCACCGGAGCACTCCGGACTTATTTAACAGGAAAAGGTATAATCAGGTCTGTAGGGGGCAACAAAGCATTGAAGGAGGAGGAACAAGAAAAACAGCCTGAAGAGGTTTCAATCCAAATTCTACTATCAGGACAATAAGGGTCCAAGAAGACTGAACTGAGAAGATAAAACAGATCATCTGCCAATCCCACCTCTGAGTCCCCCAATCCTCTCCTTAGCCCCAAATAACAAGAATCCTCAGAGACATGAAAAGAAGAAATAACTTAAAAGTTTTTTCAAAGAAAGAGAATAGATGATCGGGAGACTATCCTTAAGGGTAAAGTAACTTTATTAGAAAATGATCAAGAGATTACAACAGCAGCCCCAAAAGAGGAGCCGAGTATACAAGATCAAAGCTCTAGATCACATTACAATTCTACCAGACTTCTAGTCCTCAGATGAGCCCCAAGAACCGAGGTCTGGAGACCTTTTGCAGCCGCAACCCAAGAGACCAGCTTGCCAAAAGCATAAGAAATTAGACAGTCCAAATCTTTAATACTTCTGGAAAATACTTCTATTCCTTTCTGTCCAGATAGTACTAACCACTTTTAGTTTTTTCCAGCTTGGACAAACCATGGAGCTCCCAACTCCATAACAGGTCCAACACAGAATTTGGCATGATCCAAGATAAGCCCAAGGAAGATAAAAAATTGCCCCCAAATAGCAGAGGAAACAGTGCAATGGATGAACAGGTGATTGCTATCCTCTTCTACTTGGCCACACATCACATACAGCAGGTCTTGAATCTGTAAGCCTCTTCTTATCAGGCTCCTTTTGGTTAGGCACCTATCCAGCGTTGCTGCCCAGCCCAAGGCATTTCCTTCTGCTAAAATCCTTGCAAAGGACTTGACAGAAAAAAAACCCATCTGCACTGCTTTTCCAGTTCAAAGTGTCATCTGCCAACAGATCTAGGGACTGCCTAGACAGCAACTCCAACAGCTCTGCCACTTGATCAACTTCCAATCTTGAAAGGGTCTTCTAAAGGAAGGGCACCGGGAGATGATATTATCCCTCACTTCATAACAATCAGCCACTAGTCCTTTTTGATTCTCTGCAATTTGATACAGCTGGGGGAATAAACCTCTGCAATTTGACACAACTACTGCTGCACAAGTTGTCCTTCCAGAAACTCAGTCTAAGACCGTTATCCAACTTTGGGGATAAACTGCTAAGAAGAGTAAGAGATTCCATGATTTTCTTCCAAAGAGAACACCCCAAATAAGGTAAATGGGATATAGTTACCTGTTAGTGTAGGGGTATTTCTGTCTTTATACTTATGTTGAGGTTGCTGATCTGTTATATTATATTATAACTAGTGTCCCTCACTTAAATAAGGGCACATGTTTCTTTTCCATTCTATTAATAATATAAAAACATGTCTGGCCGAATGGGGGTGTGACTTTTACCCTAATTCGAACCAGACTTTTCTTCTCTCTTTTTCTCCTCCTTTCTCTCTCTCTTTCTTCCCTCTTTCTTCCTCTTTCTTCTTGACTGTTATCAGACTAACAGAACTCAAAGGCAGGCCGAATTATAACATTACCCAATCACCTCTGTCAGTAATGTATTTAACAGCAATTAACTTCCTCCACCAGTTGTCTTTTTCTTTTTCAAACCTCTAGTTCCACTTTCTCAGAAGAGAAACATTGAATAACTTCAATTTCCTCCTCCCACCCTCTCCAAAGAAAGCCTCTCTGCAACTTTTCTATTCTTTGAGCCACCTTAGCTGGAATTGGAAACAAGGAGAGGAAGAGGGAAGGTTGGATAGGGAACTCTTTAGGAGAGTGATTCTACCTCCCAGGGAAAGGTATTTGGCTTTCCAAGAAGTGAGTTTCCTTTCCACACGTTCCACTACAGGATCCCACACCAAGGAGGAAGTACGCTTAGCTCCTATAGGAAGACCTAAATAAATAGCAGGCAGAAAACCAATCTGACAAGCTAACACCTCTGAAGTTCTTCTAAGTTCTCCACCTTTCCACTGGGAACATTCTTCTTTTTGACCAATTAGCTTTCAAACCCGACACTACTTCAAACCAGCTAAGAACCCTAACAGCACACCCAACTGATCCACATCTGCATCAATGAAGCAAAGGTTGTCATCTGCAAATTGTAGGAGCTGGTGTTATATTAACTGGTTACAAGTTACAACAAGAGGAAAATGCATTCAGGTGTTATATTAACAAAAAAAAGAGGTTTAAATGGCTGACCCAGAATATGGAAGTGAGGCTTCAGTGGGTGGGGAGAAGTGTTAATACATTTTCTGATGTACTTGCTAAACAAGTGGTGGGAATAGGTAACATGTTTTGGACTCTGTTGCAAGTTGAGTTTTTTGGTAGGGAGGGCTAAGAGAGCTTATCCCTCCTCTGTTTCTCTTGTATTTTCTTAATCTTTTATTGAATTGGTTCAGTTATGATAAAAAAGTGAAGACCAGGACTTTTCTTTTGTGGGTGTGTAAAGGGCTTTTTAAGGAAATCTTATGATACTTTTTTTTGACAAAAGATTTCTTTTTGTAAAATTTGGCAATTAGGTTGGAAAGGTTGCATAATCCCCATTGTACAGATCCTTGGTGTACATGAGGTGTCTTTTTTGATATATTAATTAAATAATTATACTTTGCCTCTTTCAAAAAAATCCCGTCTAAACATGTACCTGTTTCCTATTTCACATTTAACATTGTTACTATGATTGGACTGAAACTTACCTTCTTGGAGACTATTGGAATTCAGGGGAAGCCATGGCCAGTTTCTGAGTGGAAATTTTATGTTGCCTTTTCCTTGTTTCGTGGTGCATCAATTTATGCAGGTGTCTATCACAGATGGATTATGGTAAGCATTCTATTTGGTCCTTTAGTTTTGGAAATGAAGTGTTTGGGCACACGTGCATATTTTGAATGGAATATGGATAAATAAGGCCTAAATTGTAATGTATATATTTATTGCACTGAAATGTAGGGTAATGCTTCAGGGGGTGAGCGTGCCAAAAACACAGGGATATTAGCTAATGTTATGATAGATTCTGCATGGGCATTTATCAATAGGAAATCTGTGCTTCCTGAGCAGCCTCCATCTGGTAATTTGATCAGTAATTTCTTTAGTTGTATTGTCAATTATGTTATATTGCTCATTGTCAGGATTAAGATGGTTACAGCTTTGTAGAGTTTGAGGGGTACATTAAGTTAAGTTAGGTGCATAATGTTTCATGAATTTATATAAGAGTCAGAATTTGGCAAACTGGGAACTTGAACCGCCTCTATAATTGCATCATGTTTTTTCCACTTAGCCACAGTGACAAGAAAGGAAAAAAATCAAATTGTTCCTGAACTTTTTGCTTCACCAGTTGAAAAATTAATCAAATCTAACCATCCATTATACGTACACATATTCCTTTTTAGAAACACCAATCCTTAATTTGGTGTTTCGTATGTGTGTGTATCTACCATCTACATGCATATTTCAGTTAACACTAATTAATTGCTTAAAGTAAAGCCTGCAATGAGAATACTTATCCTTGAAATTCATAACTAATCTTTTCCTAAATCTGCTTTCTTAAACTCTTTTTTTCTCTCTCTCTTCCATGCCTGAAGTCTGAACTATCCTTTCACTTGTTTCAGAACCAAAAAGGCTGAGTGAACAAGAAGAAAAGGGGCCTGAGGAACCAAAAAAGAAGCCAAAGATAAACCATATAATTTTTTCTTATTTTGGAAAAAGAGCTGTTCTTTTCATTTGATACCTTACTGTAAAAATTTCAACAATCTGTCCAAATCAAGTTTGAAAATGAATACAAAATTTGAAGCATCACATGCAACTTTTGCAAGACCTTACAGCTTATTAATCTATCAAAACTTTGGAACAGATTGGCCATTCATCTCTTTTCACTGTCCAGGCATTTCAATTGCTGTTAATTGCTGGTTCCGTAATACTAACTTTGAGGTTTTTGTAGAATAGCTTATGGATGCTTTCTTCATAATTTTGTTTGGTTAACCTTGTTAAAGTAGTAATAGGCCATGTCTTCTGTTCCTTTGTAATGTAAGCATACCAAATTCTCTTTTGGTGTGAAATGAAACTTGGATGGGTGCAGTGAAAAGACAAAAGATAAATAATAAAGGTTTTTATATTGCTAATCATAAATAAACTTGTGTTTTAGAATTTGATGCACTATGGAGCAGTGAAACGAAGGCTTGAGTTCTGTTCATTATTTTCCTTAATAACATAGCAATTGATGTCAAGTATGTCTTATGACATCAATTAAATGTCTTATGTTGCCAGTGTTGAAATTCTGGATTGAAAAGCAATCTTTTCCTTAATGATTGTTGGAAAGATGTTCCAGATATTGGCTAGACCCATATATTTGGTTGCTAATGGTTATACTGAGTAGCTTTAGGTCCATATCATATTTTTTTATCAGCAATAAGCAATTTCATTAAAAAAGTAGGAAATAGTATGGATTATGAGTAGCCTCAGCTACCACACTAGACTTAAAATTAGCCAGCTATCAGCTTTTGACTTTTCAGCCCTATAACTGAGCCCAAAAACAATGTTTCCTGTTAACCCCTTGTTTAGCTAGCTGGTCTCCAAAACTATTTGTCGCTCTTGGGGTCCATTGAATTAGTAACTGCATGTCCTTGGATATGTTTTTAATCTTCTTGGTTTCATTTCTGAAGAACCAAGGAGTCTTTTCATTCTGCTGTAGCCAGCTTATAACCACTTTGGAGTCGCCTTCTACAACTCGCTTTCTCATTCCCAAAGTCCCAATTCCATAGCTTTTTGTATCTCAAGAATCACTGCCTTTAGTTCAGCTGTAATGGAATCTCCCATTCCAATAGGGCCCGAATACAACCCCACTATAGACCCCTTGTCATTTCTTATCACCCCCTCCAATTCCAGGCATTCCTGGATTACCAAAGTTGCTTCTATTGAAGTTTAATTTGAGAAAACCAGATTCGGGGGGGGGGGTGTCCCAGTTCCTTAAGGCCTTCTTTACTGATGCAGAGGATGCTACTGTTCTCCAATTTCTGATTATGTCATCCACAGTAAAGTCTGAGATATAATAAGCGTCCACATCATTACTCCCCTCCTGGACTAAGAGCTTGTCCTCAAGCTTGAATTCAGGATGGGTGTCTTGAAACACAATCAAAAGAATCCAGGATATGTGGAATGATTTTGCCCTCTTGGATCGGGTTCCAATGAAGAGGGTTCATCCTCATCTTCCTCTTGTTCCACCAGGAGGCAGAAAAGTCTCTTGCACTTGTGCCCTGCTGAGTAAAGTTTATCACAATTAAAGCACTGTCCCCTCGCCCTGCGTTCCGCCATCTCAGCCCTGGACAAGTGCTTGATAGGGAGTGCAACAACGCTGCTCCCCACACTGGGTGCTGATCTGGAATTGTTGCTCATCTGTGGCTTCCGTTCTTGGCTGGCTGCTGAAGATGGAGCCATTCCGAGTGGTTCCGGGGATGCCCATGCTGCTGGAGGCCGCCCTATACTGATACTTCCACGGTTGAGTTGTAGCTTGCGTTCAAAGGCGCGAGCCAAATTCATAGCAGTAACCAGATTGGGGGGATTTTGCATCTCCACATCCACCCTCAAGGTTTCTGCTAACCCCGCGGTGAACATGTCAACCTGCTGGTTTGGTCAAATCGATGATGCTCTTGCAAGGAGGGTCTGAAACTGACGCTGATATTCAGCCACCGTTCCCGTCTGTTTGAGGATGATTAGTTCGCCTAATGGGTTGCTTGTTAATGGGGGCCCAAATCTGAGAAGGCAGTAGGATTTGAATTGGGTCCAACTGAGCCCGGGTTCCTCCTTCTCCAATTTATAAAACCAGAGCTGTGCCTCCTCCGTCATGTGGAATGCGGCTAAGCTTACCTTGTCGCTGTCCCTTGTCCGATGGTTGCGGAAGAACTGCTCACATCTGTACAGCCATCCCAAAGGATCTCCGGTGCCGTTGTAAGAAGGGAACTCTAGCCTGCTGTACTTGGGAACGACCGCGGCTACTAGGGCGACGACTTGCTGTTCATCGGACGATTCCGTCCAGTCTGGTCGGCGGCTGTTTGTGGTTGCAGCCCCTTCTGGATTCCTTTCCTTGTTAGAGAAATACAACTCCATCTAGCGCCGTAACTCTTGGACATCGTCCTTGATTTCGCGTACCTCCGTGCTGTTCTCCACAAGCCTGTGCTCCAGTTCGTGGACCCTGGACGTCAACTGCTCCAGATCACCCATGACGTTTGGCTCTGATACCAAATTGTTATGGGCCCGCGAATAGGATTTTGTCACGGGTTGGTCCACGGGGAAAACCTGCTGTTTTCCCTTGTTCCTCCTTTTTCTTGAGGAACCTATCTTGGCGCCTTAATGGTGATTTGTTCAAGAGATCACCAACTCTCCTTTGCTCTTTTCTTGACTGAAAATTTTCGATGATTTTATTCAATATTCTCAGCTCCTTAAATAGGAGATTACAAGAGATAAGAGTCCTACTTTTAGGAAGACTCCTTGCTAATTAGGAAGACTCCCTACTAATTTATCCTACTGAACTGATAAGATAAGATAAGACTGAACTGATAAGATAAGATAAGACTCCCTTAATCTATCCTACTGAATTGATAAGATTAGATAAGACTGAACTGATAAGATAAGATAAGACTCCCTTAATCTATCCTACTGAACTGATAAAATAAGAACTGTATCTAGCTAGAATTAGATAAGATGAGAATCAGCAAATCTTGCTCCCTTTACTGCTGCTGCCGGCGGTGATATGTCTTCCCAATAAAAGCGTCCACATCACCCACACACTTTTCTTCCTCTTCTCTTCTCTTCTCTTCTCTTCCTTCTTCTCTCCTTCCCTCTCTCTCTTCTAGAAAGAAAACATGGTATCAGAGCGCAACTCTTGGCAATAGGAGTCTCCCTTCTCTGAATCACATCCATTCAACCTAGTATTCTGATTTCTTGGACAGTGAAGGCAAGAGACCCTAATCGGAATGATCAGAACCACTTCTTGTTGTTTCTTCTGGGTTCTTCCTTGATCGTAGCACCAAGGTAACCCTAGTAGGAGGAGGCCGATGCTGCGAAGACTTGGTCTTTGGATTTGCACCTTCGTACAGGTGCTGTACAGGGGTGTATGATTCCCTTCGTCACAGGTTTGTGCTGTGATTGATTGATGTGTGAAGTGTGTAGTCCAATGGTGACTGGAATTTAAATTTCTGGACTGTTCCTGGATTGTTTATTTGTTTCCAGTGGATTACAGCAGTGTTTTCTTTATTTCTGGACTGTTTAGCTGCTGCCAGTAGACCTCAGCAGTATGTTCTTTATTTCAGAAGCAGATTTTTTGGTGTTTAGTGCCCTAGTTGTGACTCTGAGAGGTAGTAGTTGAGTGGGGACTGGTCTTGTGCACCTGTGGGCTTTGTTTTTTTTGTCTTGTAGATCTGTTTCTACCAATGGCAAATGATGATTCTACCTCATCTTGGGTTACATCAACCCGTAGTACAGCTGGTATGGGAGCTAAAAATATGATGTTTCCTATGCCAATTACCCCTTTAAACGGCCTGAACTACCTAGAGTGGGCTAAAGGTGTAAAACTTTATGTAACAGCAAGGGGAAAAGCTGGTTACATAAATGGAAGAGTGAAAGAACCCAAGAGTGGGACAGCTGAACATGATAGGTGGGATTAAGAAAATAGTATGGTGATGTCCTGGCTTCTTGTAGCCATGGAACCTGATGTGAAGAACTTTATGTGTGCAGACACTGGTAGTGAGATATGGGTACATGGTAACACCACCTATTTTGAGCAAAGGCACTATGCCAAGATTTACTAGTTACAAGATGAATCCTCGACCTGTAAATAGGGAAACCGGAGTTTGTCAGCCTATTATTCAGCCCTTACCTCAGTATGGAAGGAATTGGACCACTATCAGGTTATAGAATGGAAGCATGATGGTGATGCTAAAGTCTATAAGAAGTGGGTTTCTTAGCAGTGGATTTTTGCCTTCTTGTTGGGACTAAACCCTGTATATGAACCTCTTAGAGTTCAGATTTAGTAAAGAGTTGCCTTTAGCTTAATAGGTGTATGCCCTTGTTCAGTTTGAGGAAAGTAGGCGGAGTGTGATGGTTACAACTGAGGGGAAGAAACATGTGACATTAGCTATAATGAGTGGTAAAAATATGGGAAAGAAAAATGACTCCAATAAAGTTGATGATAAGGACAAGTTGTTTTGTACCCACTATTGGCGTTCAAGACATACACGTGACACATGCTAGGAACTCTATGGGGGGCCAAAGTGGGCTGTAAAGAACCAAGAATAGGGTAAGGTATAGGGTCAGAAGAAGCCTAATACAATACATAATGCAGCAAATGTGGCAATCCAAAATACTTAGTCTGTTGGGGTATCAACTGGTACTGAATGTTTGGGAGTACTTCACTGGTTCTGACCCCAAGGAACATATCGTGAATTCTTGTCGTAGTCATTTGGAATCATATCAGATGGACAATTTAGTTATTGGTACCCCCTCTACTTCATTTGCGTCTACATCAGTTAATGTAGCCTCTTCCTTCCATGTCTCCACTGCCACTGATTCTCCTTGGATCATTGACTCAGGGGCCTCTAATCACATGACCAGTAACCCAGACCTTTTTCAGTCTTATAGCCTTTTGTTAGGAAGGGATAAGGTGAGACTTTCAGATGGATCATTCTCCTCCATTGCAGGCCAAGGATCAACATCCCTTCCTCATGGACTTAACCTGAAAAATGTTTTGCATGTCCCTCAACTTACTATCAATCTGCTCTCTATTAGTAGTATCACAAACTCTTTAAACTACAACGTAACCTTTTTTCCTGGTTCATGTGTTTTTCAAGATCAAACTTCTGGGAGGACGACTGGTAGATGAAGCTTAGTTGATGGTCTTTACACTCTCAACAACAAGGCTGGTTTCTTAGTGTCATTCTTAAAGTCGCATAGTCAATCAAACAAGAGTCATTTTTTTTTTTGGCATAATCGGTTAGGTTGTGTCTTTTGAAATAGTGCAGTCTTTGTTTCCTTATTTATTTAAGTCATGTCCAATGTCGGATTTCCAGTGTCAAACATGTCAATTGAGCAAGCAATGTAGAACAAGATTTCATTCAAGTAATAAAATATCAAGTTTCCCTTTCCATATTGTGTATTCTGATGTGTAAGGGCCTACTACTATAACTTCGAAGGGCGGATATAAGTACTTTATCACATTGATTGATGATTTCTCCCGCTATACATGGGTATTTCCCATGCCTAGTAGAAACAAAGTTCCAACGATCGTGAGAAATTTCCTAAGGATGGTGTTTACACAGTTTCATGTTGAAATTCAAGTTTTTCAATCGGACAATGCGAAGGAATATTTCCATGGTGAGCTTAATGAGGTCTTTGTTGGATCCATTCATAGAAGCTCATGTGCAAGAACAACGCAATAAAATGGTGTTGTAGAAAGAAAGAACAAACACCTCTTGAGGTAGCACGGGGGATGATGTTACACATGAATGTTCCAAAATGCTTTTCGATAGATGTTGTACTTGTTGTTGCTTATGTCATCAACCACATGCTCTCCAGAGTGTTGAACTACAAGGCCCCTCATCAGTTGTTGTTCCCTTAGTCTCCTTTATTTTCCATTCCCATGAGGGTGTTTGGTTGTCGTGCTTGTCCATGACTTATCTCCATCTTGTGATAAGTTAGACCATCAGTCTATTCCATGTATCTTTCTGGGGTATCCCTTCTCTCAAAAGGGTTATCGGTGCTTTGATCCCGTTGGTCATAAGTTCTTTGTCTCTATGGATGTCTCATTTTTTGAGTTTGAACCATTCTTCTCGGTTTCTCCTTAGGGGGAGAGTAACGTGGAAGAGAAGCAGGTCTAGGTCCATCATGTTTCTCTTCCTTTATTCTGGATCTTGCTCCTTTTCGTGTCTTCCAACGTACACGCCGTAGAGATCAGCAGTGCGACAAAGATGTGGAGCCACCAAACATTGAGCAACCAACACCTTTAGGCTCCCATGAGGTAAGTCCAAATGAACTAGGCACTATTGCACTAGTTGATACCCCTACTCCCATTTCGGTTGTGGATGACCTTGACATTCCTATTACTCATAGAAAGGGAGTCAGGTCATGCACTACCTAACACCACATTACCTAGTATGCCTCCTATGATCACATTTCCCCCTCTTATCGTGCCTTCGTATTTGTAGTTGATAGCATCCTCATACTCAGGAATGTTGCAAAGGTTTTAAAATACCCTGAATGGACAGATGCTATGAAGGAGGAGATTAATGCACTCCATAAGAATCAGACATGGGAGTTGGTGGATCTTCCAAAAGGGAAAGATCCAATGGGGTACAAAGCAAGGTTGGTAGCAGAAGGGTACACTCAAGTCTATTGTGTTGACTATGATGAGACGTTTGTTCCAATAGCTAAGATGAACTCATTTAGGGTTCTTCAATTATTGGTTACAAACCTTGATTTTGAATTGCATCAATTGGATATAAAGAATGCCTTTTTAAATGGTGATCTAGAGGAGGAGGTGTACATGGTTCAACCCCTAGGTTTCTGTGCTAAAGGAAGTGAAAATAACATGTGCAAGCTAAGAAGGTCCCTCTATGGTTTAAAACAATCTCCTAGAGCATGGTTCAGTAAATTTCATATGGCGGTCCAGCGAGTAGGGTTCAAACAATGTCAATCTAATCATACTCTCTTTGTGAAGAGATGTCAGGAATAAGTTGTTGTGTTGATAGTGTACGTGGATGATATCATCATTACAGGAAACTGGAGCTCAGAAATACAAAAGTTGAAGGAGTTCTTAGTCTCTCAATTTGAAGTGAAAGATCTGGGTCCTCTGAAGTACTTTCTTGGAATTGAAGTTGCCCACTCAAAAAGGGGCATCTTTATTTCTTAGAGGAACTATATCCTTGATTTGTTACAAGGTACAAGCAAGTTAGGTGCAAAGCTAGCAGATACTCCTATGGATGTTGATCATAAATTGGGTTATTGTGATGGTGAACCTATAAAAGATGTGAAACAATTTCATAGGTTAGTGGGAACGCTGCTTAATTTGTCCATGACACGTCCAAACATTGCTTATTCAGTGGGAAGGTGTTGTGGATGATAGAAAGTCCATAAGTGGGTATTACACATTTGTAGTAGGAAATCTAGTGACATGAAGAAGTAAAAAGCGAAGTGTAGTTGCAAGGTCAAGTGCTGAAGCAGAGTATAGGGCTATGGCACATGGAGTGATTGAAGTTCTTTGGCTGAAGAATCTTTTAGGGGAACTTGGGGTTACAGTTCACAATCCTATGTTCCTTTATTGTGACAATAGGGCAGCTATAAACATTGTTAGCAATCCTGTCCTATACGATAGGACCAAGCACATTGAAGTGGACAAGCACTTCATAAGAGAAGAATTGGAAAAGGGAGAAATCTGTACTCCTTATGTCAACTCCAAGGAACAACTAATTGATGTTCTCAGAAAAGGGCTTCCATACTTGTGGCACAATGAGTTGTGTGACAAGTTGGGCATGATAAATATTTTCAGCCCAACTTGAGGGGGAGTGTTGTTGGATTTCGTTTTATTTCTACCGTTAAAGTGCTGTCAGCATGTTCTTTTCTTTGTTTAAGTTTTTTATTATTAGGGTGTCCCACCAGGGACATATTTGTAATTCCCTTTTCTTTTATTTTTACAGCATGTTATTATAAATTAGAAGTTGGGCGCCACCAGCCCAACCTTTTGACTCCCACACACTTTTCTTCCTCTTCTCTTCTCTTCTCTTCTCTTCTCTCTTCTCTCCTCCCCTCTCTCTCCTCTGTCCTAGAAAGAAAACAACAAATTTAGCTCTAAAATTGTTATTTAAATAACAATAACAAAATGATTAAAATATCTTATGATATTATAAAATAATAAAAAGATAAATATTAAGAAATAATAAAATTAATAAATTAAAAATTAATAAATAAGATTAAAAAGATTAATATTATAAAAATACTATTAATTGAAAAATATTATAAAATAAAAATTCTCTTTGAATATTAATATTACAAAATAATATTAATTGAACAAATCTTATGATATTTTATGAAATATTATAAAATCATATTAATTTATTTATAGAGATTTTGGCTCTGTTGGAGGGGGTGAAAAGGGCTAAGGAACTAAATATAAACAGATTGATTATTGAAGGAGATTCGCAAGTGGTAATTGGTTGGATAGAGAAGACAAATGATGGGTTATGCTCATGCATTAATGAACAAAGGCAATTCAAGTGGTTAACTCAAGGAATGGAAGTGCATATTCAGTGGGTTAAAAGATGTGCCAATTCAAGTGGTTAACTCAAGGAATGGAAGTGTGTATCCAGTGGGAAGAAGTCATTTGTTTTGGGCTACACTGTAATTTTCCTTTTGGGGGATAGTTAAGAGAGTTTACCTCCCCACACCTTTGTATTTAAACGTTTTTCTTAATTAATGAAAGTTTTCTGTTATTGATAAAAAAAATATTAATTTAATTATAGAAGAGACTGGAATCCTGGAGAGAAAAAAAGATAAAATATAAATATAAAAAACGGAGTATGGGAGAGTAATTAAGTTTGATTAGTTTTTACAAGGGGCACACTTAAGAGAAGATTGTTTTCTCTCTTTAGTTTTTTTACAGGGGCACACCTTACAGACTCCCCTATCTCTTGTCTCAACGGTGGCTGTGATGCAATTCTCCAAAACTCCAAACAGGCCACCAATGTGCCCAGTTCCCTTCCTCTATTTTTTTTCCTTTCTATTTTTTCCTTCTTCTTCCCCATCGATTCAGCGCTACTGAATCAGTCAATGAACCGCCATTTCTTCCCATTCTCCCCTCTCTCTTCCCTTCTTTTTAGTTCTCCAACAGGGATGAGAGAGTGAATAGTCGGCATTCTTTGTTCGTTGACTCCTTTGTTCACCGACAATGAGGAAGAGATGACAGAGAAAGAAGAAACATGAGGTCTGACTGTTGACTCCTGTTTTTTACAGCATTCAAACAAGACGATGAATAGCTTTGGATTTTTTGAACAAAGAGGCATGGGTGGAAATCGATTTTCGTCTGCTATCTCTAAATGTGGTTGGAGGAGATACCAAATGACCCCGAACGTCTGGAAAGAACTTTTTCTGCATTTGGAGGTCCATTTGATGCTACCAAACACCATCTTTTAGACCAAATCAACTTTAAAAAGGTTGATCTCTCTCGTCCTCCTAAATGATAGTTGAAGGCAGTTAGAAATAAAAAATTGAAGGTTTTCAAAACTTTTCAGTTAGTTGCATAGTATCACCATGTTTGCTTGCTCACCATCATTCTGATTATCTGGTTGCTGACTCAAACTATCACTTTTCACCTTTCCTCAGGTCAGTCAATTGCTAGAGATTCTTTTGATTATTTAAAGCAGTATGGAAATGAAAGTCAAAACCAAGGGCTTATAACAAATGGTGGGAAGTTTGTTCCAAGTCCAAAGGTTCTTGAATTGAGAAACATATTGATCAAGTTCATGGAGGATCACATATACCCCATGGAAAATGAGTTCTACAAACTTGCTCAGTCTGCTTCACGCTGGACTGTTCATCCAGAGGAGGAAAACTTGAAGGAGCTGGCCAAGAAAGAAGGGTTATGGAATTTGTGGATACCTGTATGTATTTCAGCTCTGTTTTTCATTTTGCTTTTTTTTTTTTTTTAATGCTCTGCTCCTTGTAATTTCTCTAGTAAAATTGTGCTCAATATGCATGTCTTCTTCAGAAAGCATATTTTTGACAGTTCGAAGATTATGTACCTACGAATCAGCTGTTTGATGCATGTATTTGTAATTTATACACAGCTAGACAGTGCAGCCAGAGCAAGAAAGATACTTTCTGATGGGTCAAACTACTTATCTTCGGGTAATGCAAAAAATCATTTGTTTGGCGCAGGGCTTTCAAACCTTGAGTATGGATACCTTTGTGAGATCATGGGGCGCTCAGTTTGGGCTCCTCAGGTATTCAACTGTGGTGCACCTGACACTGGAAATATGGAGGTAATCATGTTTTGGAGATTGCTTTCATCTATTTTGTTCTGGCCTATGAAATATATTTTCATTTGATGGTTAATCATGTATTAATCAACGGTAAAATCTATCAACAGGTGTTCAACTGTTTTTTTATTTTTATTTTTTGGTTTGTTTAGAAGAGAATATGTCATACCTAATGAATCTATTTTGGATTTTGTGTATCTTTGTGTTGTGCTCTCTTCTGTTTTAGGTATTGTTGCGGTATGGAAGTAAAGAGCAACTAGAAAAGTGGCTTATTCCTTTACTTGATGGGAAAATTCGTTCTGGATTTGCAATGACAGAACCACAAGTTGCATCTTCTGATGCAACCAATATTGAGTGTTCAATAAAAAGGTAGGTTCATGAAAGATGTTTTAATTGGAAAGGTCAACAAGAACTGTATAATATAGCACGGGTTTCTGGATTTTAAAGGCATGGATCTGTGGACTAGCAGTCTTAGGGTAGAAAGAATATTGAGGATGATGTGTAGGGGAAGGTCAGATTCTTGATCATTTTCAAGTGTTTTTTGTGATATGGTAGTAAGGTGGATTGTCAGAGTAGGTACTCAATATTGATTTACTACTAAGGAAATACCTGTATAATAGGTAGGTGGATATGCAATATGTTCACCTTTTGGAGCTCAGTTTTAACTTCCTTGGTTGCTAAAAGTTTAGAACTGTATGCTCTGGTCATGAATTTTGGGTTCTGAATTATAAAGTACATTTTAAGACAACTAATATGTTAATTATTTCGCAGCAATGTTCTGTAACTGTTAGTATTAATTGATCTAGAGTGGGATTTCTGCTCATTATTATTGATGGATCACCTAAACATTCTCTATTCAGACAAGGGGACTTTTATTGCATCAATGGAAAGAAGTGGTGGACAAGTGGAGGGATGGATCCTAGGTGCAGAGTTCTGATAGTCATGGTTAGTTGTACTTGTATAGCCACTTTTGGAACTTCAAGACAATAGGCCAGTACTGCCACTGTGTTTTGGTTGATGTCTTTAAGGTGATCTGAATAACATGCAGGGAAAGACAGACTTAACGGCTCCCAAACATAAGCAGCAATCCATGATCCTAGTTGATATGAACACTCCTGGTATACATGTAAAGAGACCACTCATGGTATTTGGATTTGATGATGCACCACATGGGCATGCAGAAATATTGTTTGAGAATGCACTTGTACCTGCCAAGAATATACTTCTGGGAGAAGGACGTGGATTTGAGATTGCACAGGTGAAAATTATTTGACCTTTTTAAAGCTTACCTCTTGAGGGATGTTTTGATCCTGTTCAAACCACTCCACTCTATTCAGTGGCAATTTAGGGTTAGCATCCTTTGTCAAATGGATCTCCTTCATGACCTATTCAAAACAAAATTTGAGCTGCAGATTGATTTACTATGAATGGTCCAGATGCTAATAGGAGAAATGGGTATATAATTCAATTATAGAGGGGTTTTGCAGGGGTGTCATGGAAATATGGTACCATCCCTCTGCATATGCCTCACATAATCATGTTTACAAATTTATTGTGGTAGGCCTTCATTAGGTTCTACCTCGTGAATACACTTTAGATTACCCTGTGTCTTTGTTAAATCTAAAATAAATTATATCATATCTTCGTGGATACTTCAGATTATCTTGAAATTTTGCAGGGCAGGCTAGGTCCTGGAAGGCTACACCATTGCATGAGACTGATAGGTGCTGCAGAGCGTGGGATGGGGATGATGGCACAAAGAGCTCTTAAAAGGAAGGTGTTTGGAAAATTGATTGCTGAGCAAGGTTCATTTCTCTCTGATATTGCAAAGGTGTGCTATTCAATTCTTTGTATTGGGTTGCCCATCCTGACTCTGAAACAGTGAAAGATACCTCCCTAGCTTTGTGAAGAAAAACTGATGAAATCCATTACCAAAATACAAATTGCTGAAGTTTCTATATATGGATTTTTTAGAATCTCTTTACCCACTTATCTTGCTTGCTGCCAATAAAAAATATTTACAGGTTCTAAATGCAATGCGGCTACATCTGTAACAGTTATACCATAGAAAGGTTCTCTACTTGTATATACTTAAGCTTGTTTTATCACCTATTGGATTGTTATACTGATTGGCCATCTCATTTATGAAACTTGTGTCGATCTAACTTGACTCAGAACTTGAGTCATTTGGTGGGGCTTCAAAACTGAAGAACTCATTTATTAGAAGTGTATAGATCTTGGGCCTTTTATGCATCTAACAATCTAGTAAGCTTGATTAAATCAAAAGTCAGATAATTATTTTGGCCTTGATAAATCCATGTGAATTAGAATTGTATCATGTTTTGTAGTGTCGAGTGGAGCTGGAAAAGACAAGACTGTTAGTTCTTGAAGCAGCAGATCAGCTTGATCGTCTTGGAAACAAAAAAGCCCGCGGAACCATTGCCATGGCCAAGGTAAGAGATTATCTATATATTAACCTGGAAACTGGATTGGTCTTGACGATTAAATCCTATATACAGTCACCAAGCTGCCTTCTTCATTCCGGCTATTTCCTATTGCTTTTAAGTCCCAAATACTTGATTGGTCTGTTAAATCATATAAGCCTCCAATGGTTCTGAGCTATTTTAAATCTTGCATATGCTCAACTTTTAGTTATTCCCCCCCCCCCCCCCCCCCCCCCAAAAAAAAAAAAATAATAATAATAATAAAAATAAAAAAAGGAAGAAAATCTGCTTAAAGTGAGGCTAGGTGATAGGAGAGCACCTTCTCACTTAGGTAATTAAGCGCCAAAGTTAAAACAGCAAGAAATTTAACTAAAGTGCATGGTGAGGCATGCACCTAAACAAAGTACCACCTTTTGTTGTTGTTTCTGTTTTTTTATTAAGAAAACAAAGGAAGAGTTTCATATAGGAGGATGTGTAAACCTAGATTTTGAAAGAAATAATATATTTCAAAAGCTTATTAGCTTAATTGGTTGTAATTGTTAATGTCGACTGTGTAGGGGTATTTTTGTCTTTATGCTTATGTTTAAGTTGCTGATGTGTAAAGTTATGTTAGTACTTGTGTCCCTCACTTAAGTAGGGGCAAAGGTGTCCTTTCTTGATTAACAGAAATATAAAATAGATCTGGCCGAATGGAGTGAGAGATTTTCTCTCTTGTTCGAACTAGACCTTTCTCCCTCTCTTTTCTCTTCTTTTCTTCTTCTTCTTTCTCTTATTTCTACTGTTACCATTAAGGCAGATTGGATTCTAAATATGGTATCAGAGCCAAATTGAATCTGCCCAGGATTCTGTTCATCATGCACCCAGTCTAGGGTTTTCTCTTGTTTTCTTCGCCATCAGTTGGAGATAAGGGAAGGAGCTGAAAAGGAGTGATCGTCTTCTTTCCTTGGAGGTCTCTATGCCTCCAGTCATGCAGTTCGTGGGTGGTTGCTGTGGTTGTAGGAAGCCCTCCCCTAATCAATGAAGAGAAGAGGGCTGATTCGAGTGATGCAGTGGGTGCCGAGTATAGTCTGATTTTCTAGTGATTAGGTAAGAGGTTTTTATGTAGTTTTTTATTGTGAATCAAATGATGAGTATGCTTCAGATCGTATGGTGGGAATTCAGGTTGTAGTATGTTAGGGTTTATGCAAATTCTAGTGTGATTTGAAGGGGGAGTGATCCACGAACAGTGTGGTGAGTTTTCAGATAGTCGTGTGGTAGGGTTGTGGTGTAGAGAGTGTGGTATTCAGCAATAACAGGTGCTGAGAACAGTGTGGTTCAATGTGCAGTGTGGTTTAGTGTGCAATGTGCAGAATTCAGCAATAACAATTCAACAATGGGAGACAACAGTGACAGTAAAACTAGTGTGGTGGTCCCTACTGACTACCTGAATGTTCAGATGACCTCTATTAAGTTGAATGGAGAAAATTATGTACCTTGGGCAAAATTTGTAGAAGTCTTTCTTAAGGCAAAGAAGAAAGTGAAACACATAAGGGAGGAAAAACCGCATACTAATTCTCATGAGTATGATGATTGTGAACAAGAAGATGCACAGATTATCACATGGTTATGGAACAATATGGAACCCAAGATTAGTATGAATTTCATGTTTCTTGATATTACCAAGGAAGTGTGGGACCATGCTAAGAAATTGTATTCAGGTCAAGACAACACAACTAGAGTATATCAGCTGTATTAGGAATATTTTAATTTGCAACAGGGTAATCAGGGTCTTGAGGAATACTATGCTAGTATGAGAAACATTCATAATGAGTTGAATGTGTATCACCCCCTCACATCTGATATTAAAATTTAGCAACAATAGAGAGAACAACCAGATGTGACCCGATTTTTGGTGGGGCTGAAGTCTGAATATGAACCAGTGCGGGCACAGATACTAGGAGGATCAGCTCTCCCTTAAAAGAGGTTTTTGCTCGACTTAGGAGGATTTCTATTGGATCTACTGAGAACTCTAGTGTTTTTGATAGATCAACCTTTGCAGTATCAAGGGGCCGTGGTGTTAGAGGTGGAGCTCAGGGAGTTCAATCTAGTCATAGTGGTAGCAGTGGACCGGTATATGGCTGTAATGGTGGTAGTGGACCTACGTATAACCGTGGTGGTGGTCGTACTAGAGATTGAGATTCAAGGGGAGTCCGCGGCAGAGGACGTAGTTCAGGTTCGAGAAGATGTACACACTGTGGTATGGATGGACATACCATTAATTATTGCTATGATTTGCATGGTCTATATTCAACTTGGGCCAATCATGCCATGACCAGTGATAGCAACTTCAGACAGGAGAGCCATTCAGCTGATCAAATGCTCCCTACATCCATAGATGTTCCTAGGAAGGAGATGATGAGTGTCCCCTATGATGAGTATGAGAGGTTTGTCTAGGCTACATCTCAACAGAACACAGCCACTCTTGCACACTCAGGTATGGCTTGTCTGGCATCTACATCCAATCCCTAGATTATTGACTCTAGAGCCTCTGATCACATGACTGGAACTCCAGGTGTGTTTTCTTCTCTCTCTCATTGCCCAACATCACAATCTGTTACCCTTCCTAATGGTTCTATATCCTCCATTTGTAGTGTTGGTAATGTTAACATGAACCCTTTACCCTTATCCTTAGTTTTGTATGTCCCTAAATTTCCGTTTAACCTTATGTCTGTTAGTAAGTTAACCAAGTTTCTTAATTGCTCTATCACTTTTTACCCTTCTTCGTGTGTTTTTCAGGATCTCAAGACGGGGATGAAGATTGGTGGAGGGCATGAAGCTGGTGGATTTTATTATCTTGATGGTAGTGGAAGTATGTCAACAGCTCTCCAAACATCTCTTTCTCCTCTCCAGTGGCACTGTCGATTTGGTCATCCTTCGCTGAAAGTTTTGAAGTCTCTTGTTCCTTCGTTGAGTCATCTTTTTGTTTTGGATTGTGAGTCGTGTCAGTTGGGGAAACATCATCTTGTTCCCTTTGGTCCTAAGGTTGATAAACGTTTGTCGAGTCGTTTTTCTTTAGTTCATTTAGATGTTTGGGGTCCTTATAAAGTAATGCCATACAATGGGTATAAATACTTTGTTATTTTTGTTGATGATTATTCAAGGATGACGTGGCTTTATTTATTGAAAGAAAATAGTGAATTGTTTACCATTTTCCAAAAAATTTATGTTGAAATTCAAAACCAATTTGGTGTCCACATTAAACTTTTTTCGTTTCGATAATGACCGTGAATATTTTTCTACATCATTTCAAGAATATTTGGACCAACATGGCATTATCCATCAAACTTCATGTACCTACACCCCACAACAAATTGGGGTGGCTGAGAGAAAGAATCGTCATCTTTTGGAAACTGCTCGATCCCTCATGCACTACATGAATGTACCTAAATCTTTTTGGAGTGATGTTGTGCTTAGTTCTCGCTTCCTGATTAGCTGAATGCCCATGTCTATCCTTGATGCTCATTCTCCCTTCACCACTTTGTTTCCTACCTTGTCTTTGTTTTCCCTTTCTCCTCGGGTTTTTGGGTTTGTCTGTTTTGTTCATAATTTGGGGTCGGGAAGGGACAAGTTAGATGCACGATCCATTATGTGCATTTTCCTTGGCTATTCAGAAAGGGTATAAGTGTTATAATCCTAGTACTCGACGTTCCTTTGTGTGTGCTGATGTTACTTTCTTTGAGTCCACTCCGTTTTTCTCGGGGTCAGGTGATGTTTCTTCCTCCTCACTACCTCCTCTTCCCCTTCCAGTTGTGGATTCCGTTCCACTTGTTCCAGTTGTGACCAAGTCTTTGCCTTCAGTGCCACCACTTGTTGAATGACCACCTATTTGTCAAGTGTATATACATCACCAACATGTACTGGCTCCTCCATCATCGTCGACATATCCGACAGTTGTTACCACACCATCCCCAACTCCAGTGTCTGAATTTGATCTTCCCATTGCCTTGCGGAAAGGTAAATGTAGTTGTACCCTTCATCCTATTTCTAATTATGTTTCTCACTCACCTTTCTATTTCCCATCGTCAGTTTATCTCCTTGTTATCCTCTGTTGTTGTCCCTAAGGATGTCCATGAAGCTCTTGCCTCTCCAGGGTGGCGTCGTGCAATGGAAGAAGAACTCTCCGCTCTAACTCATAATCATACATAGGATCTCACCACACTTCCTCCTCGTAAGTAGGTTGTTAGTTGTAAGTGGGTTTACACTATTAAGTACTTACCTGATGGTAGTGTAGAGCGGTTGAAAGCTGGACTGGTTGCCAAAGGGTACTCCCAAACCTATATTAACTACACAGAAACCTTCTCCCCGGTTGTTAAGATTGGTTCAATTCGTGTTGTGATATCCCTTGATGCTATGTATGATTGGCCTCTCTTTCAGCTTGATATCAAGAATGCTTTCTTACATGGTGATTTACTTGAGGATGTTTATATGGAGCAACCACCTGGGTTTATTGCTCAAGGGGAGGATGGTACGGTGTGCTGACTAAAGAAGGCCATTTATGGACTTAAACAGTCCCCTTGAGCATGGTTTGGTAGGTTCAATGAGGTGGTAAAGAAGTTTAGTATGAAACAGTGCCAGGTTGACCACTCATTCTTCAGTCATGACTCTCAGGCTGGAAAGATCCTATTGGTGGTATATGTAGATGATATTGTTATTACCGGGAATGATAAAGTGGGAATTGATAGGTTGAAAACCTTTCTGCAGGAACACTTTCAAACAAAGGACCTTCGTAAACTAAAGTATTTCTTGGGATAGAAGTAGCAAGGTCTAAGCATGGTATTAACTTGTGTCAAAGGAAATATGTTCTTGATTTGTTGGAAGAAATAGGATTATTAGGTGCTAAACCAGCTGAAACACCTCTGGAAGCAAATACTAAGTTGAGCAATGATATGGTGAAGAGTTTGAAGACCCTGGTAGGTACCAGTGGCTAGTAGGTAAATAGAACTACCTAATTATTACTCGGCCAGGCATTTCATTTGCGGTTAGTGTGGTAAGTCAGTTCATGCAAAAACCTTGGGTTCCACATTGGGATGCAGTTCTAAGGATTGTGAGGTATTTAAAGGGGGCTTCTGGTTGTGGTTTGATATATAGAAGTGGAGGAAAATTTGAATATACTAATGCTGATTGGGCTAGTTTTATATCTGATAGGAGATCCACTACAGGCTATTGTACTTTTCTTGGGGGTAATTTGGTGACATGGAAAAGTAAGAAACAGACAATTGTGGCAAGTAGTGTAGCGGAAAAATATAGAGATATGGCACATACTTGTGAATTAGTGTGGCTGAGGAACCTTCTACAGGAGATGGGATACACTATTGACACTCTAATGAAGCTCTACTATGACAATCAGGCTGCAGTCCATATCTCTTCTAATTCGGTGTTTCATGAGAACACCAAGCATATAGAGGTTGACTGTCACTTTGTGAGAGAGAAGGTGCTGAGTGGAGTGATAGATACTGCATATGTTAACATTGGAAACCAATGGGCAGACTTGTTTACCAAAGGGTTGAGTCGGGGAAGAGTGGACTACATGTGTAACAAGCTGGGACTATATGATATATACTCACCAGCTTGAGGGGGAATGCTAATGTCAACTATGTAGGGGTATTTTTATCTTTATGCTTATGTTTAAGTTGCTGATGTGTAAAGTTATGTTAGTACTTGTGTCCCTCACTTAAGTAGGGGCAAAGGTGTCCTTTCTTGATTAATAGAAATATAAAATAGATTTGGCCAAATGGAGTGAGATAGATTTTCTCTCTTGTTTGAACTAGACCTTTCTCCCTCTCTATTCTCCTCTCTTCTTCTTCTTCTTCTTCTTTTTCTTCTTCTTCTTCTTTCTCTTCTCCTCTTTCTCTTATTTCTACTATTACCATTCTAACAGAATTCAAAGGCAGATTGGATTCTAATAGTAGTGTTATTGACATAGTTTTCAAGGCGCCAAGGTGAGGCTAGGCGACAGGGGAGCGCCTTGTCGCCTAGTTGTGTAGGCGGGTGCCTAGGTGATGAATTTTTTTTAGTAAAACCATATATCCTAGGGTAGTTCCCTAGGTTCCATAACCATCTTTTCTTAACAATTATTCATAATTTTCATAAGAGAAATATAAGTTTCATGTTTAAGTCTAGAAAATCAACATTTTATGAGAAGAAAAAGAACAAAGGAAAGAAAATTCAAAAAATATAGGGGCTGAACCCCTACTTTTGTTATAGGAAAGAAGAAAAGAAAAGGTGGAAGAAGAAAATGTGTTGATTAGACAAATTTTTAAGTTCTTCCCTTGCTTATTGGTTCAGGTTTTGGATTTTTGACGATTCAATCAAGGATCAAATTTTCAATACGATACACCCCGTATCGGTTGTATTGTATTGTATCTTTGGGGTCCCGGTACCCTGTTTATAGGTGTTTTCGGGGACCCATTCTTTTAAATAATATATATATATATATATATATATATTTAAAAATGAAATTGAAAACCAAAGAAATAAAAAAATAGGGGGAGTATCGTTATAAGTACCGATGCACCTTTGCCAATACACAGAGGTGTATCGATACTTTGAACCATGGGTTCAATACAATAGTTAGCAATGTTTGCGTTGATTAAACCCTAACAAAATAAGAAAATAATAAAAAGAAATTAGTATATAGACATATAAAATGGAGGGGTTTAGGGAAGTTTTCAAGCTAAATGTTCAGCCCATATATTTAAAGGGGTTGGTTTTGTAATTTTAGTCACAGTTCATTCTATTTTGGGATCAAGAATTGGACATTGGTTGTATTGTTATTTCTTCTTTAGTGGAAATTTTATTATTTGTGTTCTTATTTGCAAGAACAAACTGTTTAGGTATTTAAAAGGTCTTGCTTATGTTTATTTTAAAAGTTGATAACAAAAAAGGCTCATTCCTAGACACAGCTAAAACATTGGAGGGGATAAGGTAAGCTTGTAAACAAGATAAAATCCTATCCATTTGCATGCACCCCATAAATGCTGGCAATCAAATCATGCCATATAGCCTCACTCTAATAGAATTCTCCACAGCCACTTGCCCAGTAATGCTAAGTCCCTCAAGCCAAATTGCCCTCTTCCTGGCCCCCTTGGTCCTTTATTTTAGAAATTAACTCCCAACTTATCAAATGATCCCTCTTTGAGTCCCCAAGGCCACAGTTTCTCTTCCATGTAACCAGTTTTCTAGTGAACCTATCAATGACTGGATCCCAAAAATTTCTTGATTTAGGATTACCTCCAAGTAGTAGGCCTAAATATCTGTCATAGGCCATTGGTTCACCACATACCTCAATATAGATGCATACCCCCTATTCTCTTCCACACCCATATTGATTCCAAAGATAACACTCTTCTCCAATTTGATTTTTTAAATTCAATATTTCCAAGGCACTTTATTAGAAGCTATAGAGTTCAGAATAAGACTCATGTAGCTGACCCAATATAGTTTGGACAAGGCTTAGTTGAATTCAGTTGAATTGTATGTGTAATACACTTTATCATATTTTATCACTCATGCAAGGGCATATATTTTACATGAAAATGAGGCATAAACATCTACTCTAATAATATTTCACAATGAAACACCCTTTGTCATCCCCTTTCACATTAACATACCTGTATACGTAAACCAATGTGTCTCCTCCCCCTTCTGAAATAAACAAAATTATATACATTAATCAATATTATCATACATGATGTACAACAAAATATCACATCAGATGCAGGTAGGTTGTGTTGGATGCACTATTACAATCACTGGAGTCACCAACAAACTGTGGTGGACATTTGACTGAACGAACCATCCACATACCCCATCTATTGATGAAGTCGAAAAATAGGCATAAATTGTGCCTTCCAGAGATTGAAATTGTTCCCATTCAATTTAAATGGGAAGAAAATGAGCAATATTACCCATTTTGAAGGATTGGGAGTGGTATAATAGACTAGAGTGGCGGCAACTGCCCCTGTGGTAGTAGAGTTTCCTTTAGCCATTGAAATCTGTGAATGGATTTCTGCTTTGATACCAACTTATAATTGGTTACAATTCGACTCAATTCTCACTGACTTGAACAAAGAAAAATTATACATGATAAGGCTAGTTACAGTAACCATACAATAACTACTAATTGTATAATAACCAGTATTTTCAACCTGCCGCTGACCTGGCTGGTTGAACCGTTCGAACCATCACCCTTTCAAGATTCCGGGTCCGATTTTAGTAAAACCCAGAGGATGGTCAATAACCACCCAACCCGGATGGTTGGACCATTGACCTATTTGACCCGGTGATTGGGTCACGGGTTGCATACTAAATGTGTATGCAAACCTTGGGAGGTTATGTCCAATTGAGGTTTTTTTTTTTTTTTAATTTTGGGTAACTTTTTGAGATCTCTGTGTCCCAAAATACATGTCCAATAGGCGCCTTGCCTTGCTATTTTCACAAAAAAAAAAACCTTTTTTGAAGTACATTTTTTAATATATTTTGCAAATAAAAAATTTAAAAAGGAATTAAAAAACCTAAATTAAATACAAAATAATACATATATTATTTTAAAACAGTTTGGCCTCCAGGTCGGTTTTTAAAACATTGACGATAACTATTAACTGTACAACAACTGAAGGCTGAGGTGGAAAAGGTTAAACTCCTTGTTCGTTATATGTGCTATTACCAGTACCAGACTTGGTGATTTTAAAACAGTGGCTTGTAGGGAAATAAAATATTATCCTTCTCGAGCATTTTAACCAAGAGACGTGGAGTAGCTCAAAATTGATAAGTTGTTTTGTTTGTGTGCATGGAGCAGGTAGCAGCTCCAAATATGGCATTGCAGATTCTTGACATGGCAATGCAAGTTCATGGTGCGGCTGGCTTATCTTCAGACATTGTCTTATCACATTTATGGGCTACCGCAAGGACATTGAGAATTGCTGATGGACCAGATGAAGTTCATTTGGGGACCATAGCTAAGTTAGAGCTACAGAGAGCTAGGCTGTAAAAATCTATAGAAGCTTGAAAATATTGTTTTTACACGGAATCGGCAATAAGCCATGATGGTGAGTGACCATGTAGAATAAATTCCCAGTCATGTTGTATAAAATACCACGGTAGTATACTAGTATATACTTCAATAAATATTATCATGTAAGCTCAGTGGTTTGTTTAGATGAAAGATTTCATATGGAGAAGGAAAACTGAAGATGCCTCATTTATTGGAGAAACAATCATTCAAGTGATGAGATCGGCTGGACTAGTTCTGATCTTGCCCCTGAATTTTAACTGTTGAATTTGGACTGGACGTTGATACCTTGATTAGAAACAATTGTATCTAGATTTGAATAAAAAGAGAAAAAACATGCTGATTGTTGGAAAAGAGTCGTCTTTACATTCTGTTTTTCACGTGTATCCAGCGCATTGTAAGGTTGGCACGCAACTTCAGCCATGGTTAATTAAATAACCAAAGCTCTAGACATGTTGAATTGAATGGCGTGGTGGTCTGTATTCGTCGTCAGCACTCAGAAGAAGAAAACAAAACAAAAAACTAGAGGGAGAATTTTGTTCTTTGTATAAACATTAAACATGGATGGCTTAAAAGCACATGGCCAGAATGAAAAAAAGGGAAGACAGACATGTGTTGCAATGAATGGGCAGGTTCCCTGTATTTGGATGCTGAAATTATTACATGATTGACTTTAACCATTGCTGATTGCACCCCCATGTTACTATCACGCAAGGCCAAACAAACTTTTTTCTCATATGAGATGTTTTTTCCGCTTCCTCTCTATTATATAATTGGAGTCAATCCAAACAAAGCTTGTTCTAAAAACTTATGAAGCCCTCTCTCTCTCTCTCTGTTGAAGACTAAGAAGTAGCCATCTCAGAAGAGTCTGAGTCATGTATTTACAAGTTTATGCAACTCCATTCACTCAAGGTCGAATATAAAGGGTGAAAGATGCCAAGAGAAATGTTGTTATCACTTATCAGACTATCTCTGCTTTGTAGTTGGATCTCCAAGTTTTTGGAATTCTCCAAATTTCAAATGAGAATTCAAAATCTGAGGCTCTGAGCCAGTAGCAGCAAAAACATATCCGATTACAGGTCTGGCACCATGCACATGGTTTTCAAAACCCGGATCGGACCGGATGGTCGGACCGGAAAAACTGGGAACCGGTCACCTGATTGGTTCTGTTTTCCTCCAAAACCACTTTTTCCCCAAAACCGTTGATTTTGGTCAGAAAACCGCTGAACCGTTTGAACGGCTTTGACTGTTTTCTAATTTTTTATTTTTTAATTTTTTTGTCAGAACGGGCCGATCGTTCGGGTCGAACAATCGGACCGTTTGAACTGGTAACCGGACCCCTGACCGGTTCGTTTTTAAAAACCATGAACCAACCCCCTCCTTGGACTCTATTAAATATGATCCTCACCATAAACTTCAAAGTTTACGGTTACAACAGCAAATGTGGGATATAAATACTTCACTCTTACTCGAGGGATCGAGTGGAGCAACTGAAACTGCAACTGCAACCAAATGGAGAATTGGAGATGGACTACCTTGATTCCAATAACTAGTACCTGGGTTCGAGTCCGATTCCCATGCCGTGCCGTGCCGTGCCTTTTGAGAATTGAGATACCTTATCATCTAGTTCTTGGTCTGAAAATCAGCATCAACATGTGCACCTGTGGCCCATCCAAAGTATAACAACTTTTCATGTTTGATTCAGTGGAATGGAGCTACTATTGCTAATGCTATTAGTAGAGAACTCTTTTTACATGTTGGGTCTTTTCTGGGACAAACACAGCTTCGATTCCTCCATTCCTCTCTGTATGTCTGATAATTACTCAATCATATATTCCAACAAAACACATCATACTCTCTCTCATACACAAGTTTCGGAATTAAACAGAATGGTGTTAATTGGGTCAAGACCTCCAAAATGAAAGCTCACAAAAAAATCTCATAATCAGCATTTGGGTTTGGGATCAGATCCCACCACCCACAGGATCAGATCAAAAGAAAGCATTTTCTTTCATTCTGGGGATCTGATCCGAATGCAGTATGGTTCCCATATGATACTAAATTACTAACTACCACGAGGATTCTAACAAACCAACTTCATAATTCCTTCCCATTTGAATATGGATATGGATTATATGGATCACAAAATCCAGATCCGACCTCTTTCGTTTATTTTAGTGGAGTGGAGGGATCATGGGAAGACCGGATTTGCTGCCAACAAGCAAATGTTTGTTTGCCACCTACCTCTTCACCATGTGACACACATTACACAATGCAAGTTGTGTGTGGTCGATTACTGTGGAGGACACGTGGCACACTTAGCAGCAGATCCGGTTTCCCTGCATACATTGCCAACTTTTTGCCTTCTTATCACGATGCCACGTATGAAGATTATATACAGTAGACTCCTTCCTATACGACCCAACCAGCAAAAAAACTACTCTTTTATGAAAATAAAAATCCAATTAAAAAAAGTGGGAGACAGAGTGGAATGAATGTCTTCTGGTCTTATGATCTTATCACTTGAGAGAGAGAGAGAGAGAGAGTCCAGTGGAGTGGGAGTGTGGAGAGAGAGTGTCCACACCCCCAATCAAATCTCTTATCACTTTGTGTCCTCCTGGGCATCCGCGTAATCTGACACCTGACACGTACTACTGAAACCTTTTCTTTTTTTTGACCACACGAACCAATAATCAATCCAGTAGAGGTCGTTTCGTCTCTTTCGTTAATTACCGCCAACGGTCAAATATTCAATGCTAGATACCAACCAACGGTCATTTATTTACGTTTCAGTTAATCTCTCTTAAGCTTTATTTACAGTTTTTAATTGAAGAATTTGCTAACTTGTCCCACTCCAGAGCCCAGACTCCAGAGTGTTAAAAGCAGACAAAGCACAAGTCCCAATAATACCACCAGTAACAAACAGTTAAACGCCGTTCCCGGCACGAAACTCACAGCACGCAAACACTTCCTACAGAAATGAGAAGAAATCCTTTGCTTGGTTAGATAAGATATTTGCTTGTTGAGGGGGCTAATCGTCTAGATTCCACATTCCACAGGAACAATTCAATACAACATCGTTTAAATTAAACAAATCTAAATTCTAAAATAAAACAAACAACAAATCTACAATAAAAGGCCTTGGGCCTTTGATTTGTTTGGTCATTGGTGTTATGTTAAAACTTAAAAAAGCTTGAGAATTTAGAGATAGAGACGACTTCAGTCAGAGCTGGCCGGAGGAATGGGCAAGATACGCAAGTGCACCCACTAGAGGTGCATTGATGTAAGTTGCAGGCTCTGATTGCTCGTAGTCGGGCCGCTGATCGGGGAACCGGTCGTGCTGGTCTGGCCCTCCGACCACTGCTCCCACAAGGATGTTGGGATTTGGGGATGGGGACTTCATGGCACTGAACCCGGAAGAGCATTGGATCTTGGCTGGGTGAACGGCGATGGACGGCAGTGATGAGCCCCTGTGGTGTATCCTCTGTGGGTATCTCCCTCCGTACCCCACCATGTAGGACATCTTCAGTGGGTTGTCTCCCAGCAGATAGTCTACCTGTTCAGTGTTCCACCCCATACAACCCATTAATCTTCTTTCTTCACTCTCAGGCAAGCAAAGCAAATCTTAACATTATTAACCCAATTAAATAATAATACCTGTTTCTTAGCAATAGCCCGGAGTCTCTTTGGGGTGACTGTCATTCCACCGCAGGTGACGACCTTGTGGGCAGTGGTTAAGTACTTGGCATAAGTTAATAGGAGGAACGAAGTGGAAGTCACATACTGCATATTACTGTCATTCATCCTGAACAGAAGCCCCCCTGTTTTCAAAGAATGTCAATTACTAGCCGTTACACTAAATTTAGGAGAGAGAGAGAGAGAGAAAGAGAGAGTACAACCTGGGGTATATTGAGCTTGAGAGAATGGGTTCCCTGGTATGAGAGAACATATGTAGTTATCAGCATGACCCTTGTAATCATGGAGGACTTGCACCTTCTGGACAAGGAAGGCCTGAAATAGAACAAGGTAAGAAGAAAAGAAAAGAAAAGGAAAAAAAAAACCATTCCACTAAATAGAATGAGTATTAATATAAGATAAAGTACGACAGAAAATGCTACAGAAATAGGACCTTGGAGAGAAGAATCCTTGCACCAGCATGTTTATTATCCCATCCAAATACATTGTCAGACTCGTCTGCTCCAAGGCTCTGTCCATTCACTTGAATATAGTTCAAATAAGCAGGGTTTCGGGTAGCTTTGTGCAACCAGGCAGCTCCCCACAACAGCTCATCCTTCATTTCAGAGTAAAACAATGGAAAATAGAAGGTTTAGAACGAATCCCTTGAAAATAAGAAACCTAAGTGAGAAAAAAGCAGAGAAACTTACCTGGTAACCCGAATAAGAGCAGTAGAAAGGGCAGACGTATGGTTTTAATCCATTGCTGTAGGAACCTCTGTACTTGTTAGCGAAAGCAAACACCTACAGCCCCACACAATAATTAGAATTAGAAAAAGAGTGAGAACTCAGGGGGTTTGGCGTGCGAACAAGGAGAGCAACACTTTTGGCCAACAGTTTTAACTCTACCCTGATGGCTCTTGTTAGGAGAAGCCTAGAGTAAGATGGGTCAGATTTTCTGAAGATCAAAGAAGCAGATGCAAGAGCAGCAGCAGTTTCTGCAGCTACGTCGGAACCCGGGGTGTTCTTGTCAATCTTGAAAACACTTCTCGGAGTATCCATGTCCTCTGGTCTTTCCCAACAAGAATGGTCCTTGTTAGCATCACCAACCTGCAACAGAAACCAAAACCACCTTCAGTTCCTCTCCATTGCTCTCTCCTACCAGTCCAATGGAAGAAATGTTTGCGATGGTAAACAAATAGAAGATATATTAATGATCGACAGGGCAACCCCCACAACAGATTTGGTTCTTGTTCCAGGTAGAGAAGAAACAGAGAGGAGATTAACAAGCACAGAACTGAAAAGAGGACTGGTGAAAACTGAAAATACAAACTCAGTACTGACCTGAACATAAATGGTATTAGGATGAGAAGTGGCTTTGAGAAGGTAATCAGTAGCCCAACGAATGGCCATCCTTGCGTTCTGCAACTCGCCCTGCATCAATCCACCAAACTCGAGAACACTCCATGAAAGCATGGTAGTCGTGAAAGCCATGGGAAACCCAAACTTCACATTGTCCCCTGCATCGTAATATCCTCCCACCAGATCAACCTGCATTTTTTTTTTTGCCATACAAAAATAAACAAAACCCAGCTCAGATTTTTAAGGAGGAGAAAACTGAGAAAAGGAAAGGTGGCAGTTGAGAGGTCGAAGTTGAAGTCAGAAGCTTACATGCAGGGCCGAGCCATCAGAGACACCGGAGTCTCTCCTCCATGAAAGCCTCTGGTTAGAAGGAAGCTTCCCTGATCTTTGTCCTTCAAAAAAGAGGATCGATTTGGTAAGTGCGTCCCTGTAGTTGTGACTGGCAAAGCGACGGTGGTTGGGGTGATGGTACAGTTGGGATGGAAAGGCATTGCCGGGAAACAGTGAGGCGAAGAAACAGAGGAGGATCAGAGTCGAGAAAGAGGTGAAAGAAACAGAGAGAGCCATTTTGGGATGCCTAACGAACCCAACTGCTACAACCAACCTGCAAGTCCTGAGAGCCGGTGTTCTTTATTTATAAGCAGAACTCCCTCTGTTTCGTCTTCCTTTTTCTTTTTCTTTTTCTTTTTCTTTTTCAGTTTTACACTTTTACTGTATTTAATACCAACTTTTCAGTAGGTCTTAATTAACTCGTTTTTATCTCCATTTTCCACACTTTACTTGTTAGTTATCTTCGTCGATTTCTGCTAAAAATACTTTGATCGATTAATCACTAGTCTCAAGAGAAAACAACTGAAATCAAATTAATTAATCAATATATTGAATATATGATATATTCTTTGGTTAATTACCATTCACGGATTAAACTACTGTAAATGAATAATATTATGAATTTATAAGTAGAATTTATTAGTGAGAAATAAAAATATCTTTAATATAGGTTTAGATGAAAAGAGAACTGGAAGTTAGCACCTTAAATATAGGAATCAATGAAAGAAGAATTAAAGGAAGTAAAAAAGTATTAATTTTTAATAATTATATTTTTTGCCCTAACAATTAAGAGGTTGTTTGGTGCCGATGACATTTATAAGATAAATGTTTTGTACGATTTTGTTTTGAAAAACGAGACAAAATCTGCTTTAAACGTTTTGTATGATTCTTTTTATATCTCAGCACTATTAGGCACCATATAAGCCAAACAGTGAAAAAATCGGTATTGAAAATGAAAAACGTCAAAATTTAATAAACGGTTCACATGATTTTCGGAAGAGCCATTTATTGGATAAATGACTCAACCAAATAACTTTTTAGGCATTTTTTTGTTAAACTCATCTCAAATGCAGAGCTGGCACCTTTTCTTCCAAAAGCTAAATCATACCAAACACCATCTAATAGAGGACTAAAATCAAAATAAACATGTTTTAGTAAAAAAATACAAAAAATCCACACAACTCGTTAATTAGTAACCAAAGGAGTTAGTATAATCTCTCCCCAAAACCATCCATACCATTTATAATCACTTTAAGTGAGTTCCTCTAATAAATCAAATCAAGTGGGTTCATTATAAGGACCCATAGGATGGACCATTTAGGTGTTATAAATCTCAATGATACATTCCTTGTGTCATAAAAGTCCCAGCAAAAACCAGACAAGACCTATGATGAGTGAGAGAGAGAATACTTGGTTCCATTCCTACTCAATACTCATCTACTCAGTACTCAATCTATGGTGTGGCTGAAGGGTATGAATCTACCCATCTGCTTTTTAGTTATGAGCAATTGGGCATATGGGTTGTCTCTAACCTTAGTGACTCCCCAGCCTTGCTCAAGGACCTTGATTAATGGGGGTAGAATGTAGAAAAACATCAAACACACTGGTCGTCAAAGTTGATAGAAAAGAGAAGAACAAATTTATTTTCCCATTTGTCCAAACTCCAACCATCCACCACCTGGTCCACCCACCCAGACCCAGGTTAATTAGAAAACAGATAAAAAGAAGCAATGACACAGTAACCTAAGTAATCTTAGTGAAGAGAATGATAAAGATTTTATATTAAAACAGATCTCATCTTTTTAAGCAGACTTAGACTTTGATGTAGTTGTGAGACAATGAGAAGGAAGAAAAAGGGTGGCTCAGTTTATAAAATCAATGATAATATACTTTTGGGAAAAGAAGACTAAGAATTGGTCAGTGTGAGTCCACGTAGAAAAAAAATAGTAAAATTAATAATAAATAAATAAAAACCCCCAAAAAGTAAAGATAGTAGGAAACCGGGAACCCAGTCATCCTAAGTCCAAAAGTGGTTCTAAAATAGCCAATGGGATTGGATAAAAAGATCAAATTAAGAAATAGGATTCCAACTTTTTTTTTTACTCGTTTCCTGCTTTGACAGAAAGTGATGGCTCAGATTAGACCGTATGTCTGTGCATTGGGGTTCATGTGCGGCTCTGATATCCCTCACATGCAAAAAGCAGAGCAAACAGATAGATGAGAGAGAGAGAGAGAGAAGCTCTGTGCTTGGTTCTATCAGTATAACAAATTGTATCCTGCAGCTCTGCAATTGTGACTGCTTCTGTGCTTGGCCGTGGCCGAGGAGTTAGAACAATTTACCAGTGACGTTGAGAATCGAGGGATACTCTTTATTAATATTTCCTTGGAGGCCCAACCCAATCCATTAGAGCAAGCAGTCAGTCTTCATCACTATTATCTCCTTTTTTTCTTTTACATTTATGTATATTTATACATGTAATGTCGACAGCTTGAGTTGTATTCTCATCTTCTTTCTTATTTATTTATTTTCTTGAGAAGTAATGCCACGTGTCCTTTATGGACTGGAACCCACCATTGGATATTTGGGTGGCCTCAGCTGGGAGGTTGTATAATAAGGCCCAATGCTGTGTTGCCACTTGCCACTTGCCACTTGCCACTTGTCACACGGAAAAATAAAGAAAAATTGAAGCAAAACCAGATCAGTCATTAGTAGGTCCACAACTGACCACAGTAACCAATTTGGAGTCTGTCATGTTGAGCTATACAAGTGTGCAGCATGATTGCTGCTTCTGCTTACATAACAGAACTAGTGAACATATATTAATAAAATCCTATTATTGAGATCTATAATTGTAAATCCTATTATTGAGACCTAATTGAGACTGAGGAGACTCCTTGGAGGAGGAGGGGGGGGGGGAGCTTGAATTTTTATCCCATAAATTAAAAAAAATCATGTGAGATGATGGTCCCTTGGCCTAATGTTCTATGAGCTTGAATTTCATCTTTAAGAGACTATAACCATAAAAATACATTCATATGTAAAATCACACCAATCATCAACAATCAATATCTCCTAACTTACTTGATCATAATTAAGCTTTTGAGATAGGATTCATGTAGCGGATGGGACCCATATAGTTGGGATAAGGGTTAGATGATGATGATGAATATAAATATCTAATCTCACTGCTATTGATTTGAATTATATTGTTCGTAAGTTGACAGTTGGGTTTGGTAAGAGAGCACAAATTTTGGTTCAGTTTTGCATTTACTTCGTAAGAATACATTTATGTATCCAAAAGATCAGCAATTACAATTCCAATACATTTAACTTATTTTGTTTGATTGAAGTAAATTAAGGTTTGAAGCATGATAGGTAAAACCCAAAATAAAATTAAACGAGAAATTTGCATTTTTTTGTTTTTTCATTTGCATTCCCATGCCTTTGTACTAGTGCAAATAGAATTGCATTGTAATCAAACACAGCCTTAGGAACTGATGGAGGGAGATTTGGCCTGATCCCTTGGCCATGCAACACGTGGAAGCAACCAGGGTGACCTAGCAGAAGTGCCAGATCGGCACGGCAGCAGGCCCACAACCCGAGCTCTGAGAAAGGAGTCCTGAGTTCCCCCAAAAAAGGAGCCCACAACCCAAGCTCCCCAAGGAGGAACCCGAGCTCTCCCTTCGAGGTCCTGAGCCTTACGAGGAGTACAAAAGGCAAAAAAACCCAGACTGCCCACCCAAGGGCAGTTCGGGCCACACTTCTATCCAAACTCAAGACTTCATCTCACACACCACTTCGGCTCCAAGTCGCTTGACTGAACAACCGTACCTGATGCCCAGGAAACCCGTACACGGAGGCGGCACACCTGACTGATTAGGGGTCCGACACATGACAGACGCCCTCCAACGGCCACCTGCCATCGCCATCCCAGACGGGGCAGAGACGGCCTTGGCAACTGGCAGTGGAGGTTATGACACCCAAACTGGCAACTGGCAGAGGTTATGGCACCCAATCTGGCAGAGGAAATGACACCCGGTCTGGTAGAGGAAATGACACCCGATCTGGCGGAGGTAATGATACCCGAACTGACAGAGGTATGGAAATAAGTGTACAGGGTGATTATAAAAAGCCCCCATCTCTCAAAGAAGGGGGTATGTGATTCTTGCGCTTTCTGGTCTTGAAGTTCTTCATTTCCCTTACCTTCTCAAGAACACTAACTTGAGGTTCGGAGTGTTCCAACCGGGTTCTTCCCCAGAAGTCTCTGTTTTCTTCCTTATTTCAGGCACCTCCAATTCCATCAGAGGCTAGGTAACTAGAAGCTAGGATCGACCGGATTGCACATTATCAGGAACAAAAGGCAATATACACTTCTCTAAAAGAGACTTGAGAATGGATAACCAATTACAAAAGGCAATATACCCCATAAATTCCCAAGCAACACATAAGTTTTGTATTCAAGCCCAAGTTGGCCCGTCTACAAATAGTTAGAATCCCATACCATATATACAAGTCCCATATCCTCCAACCAGAGTCCGGATCGAGTCCTAATCTAGTAGGCACATCATTGTAAGCATGCTAAAATTAATATTCTTACAACTGTATCAAAGGTTTTTTTTAATCTTTTTCATGCGTAGAGTGGGGATATTTTAAGGGACATGTGTCAAAATTTTCTAAGTGCTTACTTAATGCATTCACCATCTTTGCCTACTTAATTCAGACTAAACAAACTTATAAATTTACTTTACCAAAATTATAAAAGATATGTGTCCTAATCTGCTACTTACAATACGCTGTCTATAAGTCTATAGCTGTAAATCTCACGTACAACCCCATCAATGGCAACATACAAGTTAGGAGTGTATTGTGGGTAGTAGATCTTCTTGTGCATAAATGAATACAAACTATTTGCTATCGTGGAAAAATCTTCTAAATTTAAAAATTTGTGATAAATTTTACATTAATCAATAAGGGTTCATTGTTTGCTGTGACATGTGAAAGTGCAATAATTACAATAAGAGGTATATTGATGTAAGTCAAGATGACACTTTTTTTGTATTTGACCAATTAAAACCACCCAATGATTTTTTTATTAATTCTTATTGGTTAGTGGACAACTTAGCACGAATTGACAAAACTCAAAGTTGAGGAGATAGACCATTTTATTTCAAATCCATATTTTTGAGTTATATTTAAGAACAAATATGATATACAAAATTGTAATGACGATGAGCCATATTATAAAGACTTTGGAGGGAATAATTGTGAAACAATTACAATATGAGACAAATATACTAGAAAACCAACTTGGATTTATGCTAGGGAGATCAACTATAAAAGTCCTCTTTCTTTTGAGAAGATTGATAGAAAAGTTTAGAGAAAAAAAAAAAAGAGAAGTCTTCATATGGTCTTGGAAAATAAAGGGGTTCAAAATAGGCATATAGGTCTAATCAAGGATATATGTATTGGCACACCAACCAATATTAGAATGCCCACGGGAAAGACATTATATTTTACAGTTATGATGGGTCTTCACCAAGGTCCAACACTTAGCCCGTATTTATTTGCATTAATTATGAATGAATTAATTAAACATATTTAGGGAGGTCCCATACTGTATGTTGTTTATTAATAACATTGTTTTAATTGAAACTAATGAATGATTAAATGCAAAATTAAACTTATAGACAATGCCTTAGAAAATAAGTTACCACATATAAATTTGACAACAATGGGATGGGGGTGCAAATCAAAGTATGCTTAGAATTGGAGACCACAAAATAAATCAAGGTGACTTTTTCTGGTAGCTTGGTTTGATGATTCCTAACAAGGGAGAGATGGAGGAAGATGTTGCAGAATTAGAGTAGGATGGGCAAAATGGAGGGGGTGTATATGGAGTTTTATGTGATGGGTTAATGCTAATAAGATAATTCTACAAAACAATTATAAGGCTAGCTATATTGTATGGAGCAAAATATTGAAAATTCAAGAAACATGCCCGGAAAATGAGTGTGGCAAATATGTGTATGGTGAGATGGATGAGTGGAAAAACTAAAAAGAATAAGATTATAAATGAAGTCATTTATGGGAATTTAGGAGTCATTCCACTATGTGATAAAACAAGATAAAATAAATTAAGATGGTTTAGAAATGTGTAAGGGATAAACCCAAAGAGGCATGGGTAAGGGTAATAAAGATTTAAGTGACAATGGTTTAACAATGGATATGGAATTAAACAAAATAAATTAATAAAACAGGATTCAGATAACCGATCCCATACGATTGGGATAAGACTTGGATGATGACGATGAATTTTGAGTTTATCTAAAAGTTATAATGCAATATTGAATATTCTCCCCGACGATCCCCACTACTCAAATGTATACAATAAAGATGTAGTTGAAACCTGTACTTTTGCCCCGCTAATCTCCGTGTTGGACCCTTGTAGCAGTATTTCTCATTGCAAGTTATGGGTGTATAGGAGACATAAAAAAGCTAGCTAATTGGTTGTAGTAGAGACCTGGGATCGAGTCCCACTTTTATCAGTCAGAGTATAGTGTTCATGAAAAAGGGAAAATCCCGAATCACATGTAGCCCGTAAATTCAATCGGAAAAATATGTCAAAGCCCTTCCAGGCCATCACAAATAAATTTACGCCGTAGTTTTTCAAGAAAAAGTAGGATTAAATATTGGTGGAAAAATTCTCCCAGCTTTCACGTTGAATTTTTTGGATTTAAAAAATATGTCATATTTTTAACTTGTATTATTCAGATTTAAAATAAAATTTATGAAAAAAACTGTGATGTGTATAGGAACAACTGGGCACAGTGGGAATGGGATCCATTCCCACAAAAATCCCTATCCCTATCCCCATCCCTGCTCATAAGGACAAGGTTATTCCCATCCCCACATGGATTCCTATTCCTCATAATTTTTTTTTATGATGTCAATTATTTTAATTTTAATTTTATTTAATTTAAAAATTAAAAATAAAATAATTAAAATTTACAATCCTCATTGGGTGGGGATTGAGGTCCCATGGGGTAGGGAGTACTCTCCCCATCCCCACCAATGGGGATGAAACTTTCTCCATCCTTCGTCCCCATGAGGGAAAATTTCCCATCCTTAAATGCATGCTTAGTTACTGTGGGCCTTAAGGATCTAAGCAATTAAACCCACTTAGCCAAGCCCACTTTACAAAAATAAAAATAAAAAAAAAGCCAAGCCCATCATTACTATATAGGTCAGGTTAATTCAATTTTAATTGGTTTTCAAATGACCAAAGTGAAATTGATAAGTTGGGAAATTATTAAATCAAGTCAGTCGGAAATAATAGAAATTGATCAACTCGTGTCAAATTGGGTTAGATTGATTGGCAACCTAACTAAAATTAATTATTATTATTTTTTTTGTATTGTAAAACAATTATTAAAAATAATATATAAAATTTATATAATTATTAATTATTTAAAAAATTAAAATATAAAACCATGCATCTCATGCGTCCCCCTAATACGCGATAAACCACAATCTTTTAAGCCAACCCAGAGAGTGATGATATGATGGAAGCGCTCTCGTTGAACAAAGTAAAAGAGCCCTGTTACAGCAGGCAAAGCAGATGCATTGCTAGCTGGTATTCATTGGAAACCATTACAATTATAGACCTAACGGATTCAGACATAGCTTTAATAGTAACACAGAAAAATAAGTGAAATTACCACCATATAGAGAATTCGACGGTGAACCTCTTCCAAGCAACAGCAAATTGATAAGTTACACCACAAGAGAAACAGTACTGGTAGCTGCTGTTATTCAACGCAGAAGGATTGATTAATTCATGTTCAACTTAAACCTGCGGAATATGGAATTCCCGTGGATGATAGCCAACCACCCCCTTGTATAAAAGATGCCACTGTGAACTGGGTTGCCTCCGTAGAGCTGTTGATGACTCTGTAACCAGGCCACTTCACCCTGTTGGTTGTATCTGAACCTGGACCTTTGTTCATATACTCCCCATAGTAAAGGGTGCTCAATCCAAAATTGCCCGACCATTCTAACCATCCAGCTGGGTTTATCAGATCATCGAGATGGGAACCTATAAATACTGTTCTGGAGTATTCTTTCCATGGCCGACCAAGATATGTGTGGAATGATGATTTCACCGGACTGAGATCCGCCGCTGCGGTGACTTTACAGTTGAGGATGGAAATGCCGGTGTTCTGGTTGGGGTCTTCTCTTCCTTGTGCCGTGAAAATGTTCTTCTGGTTGGCATTGGGACGACGAGCATACGAATTGCAGTTTTGAAATACAACAGCTGCATTGCCGAAGATGAAGTCAACTGTGCCATATATGTCGCACTCTCTATAAAACTGTCTGAGAGAATGCACATACAGAGTGTCTTGGTAACCCACGAAGCTACAGCGATAGAATGCAGAAAGATCTGAACCGCTTCTTAGTGCCACCGCTTGATGTTTGCCAGGTCCCGCTGCGTTCTCGATGGTCATGTCCCGGGCAATAAATCCATTGCCCACCACAGCTGCCAAGCACAAAACAATATTTAGATTTTAGAGAGACAGAGAGAGAGAGACTACTGTTTTTCAAAATTCAGTTAAGGGGTGCAACTCGGGTGGCGGGGTGGGGCAGGCTGGGCTGGGCTGGGCTAACCTCAACCTAGGCCCAACCCTAAGAATTTGGCCTAAAGCCTGTACCTGGGTCGAACTAAATTTCAAGCCCGAACTGTTCAATTTGAGCCTAATTTATGCACTTGAGATGGGCTGAGGCCCAAGTCAGGTTTGGGTTGATATCAATGTGTGTACTATATGAATGTATGCATATATATATATATATATATTTGTGTGTGTGTGGTATGTGTATATGCATTTCCATAAACAGGCCAGACTCAGGTTAGGATGAGGTTGGGCAGGGCTTGGGTCGGGCTTGGGCTACCTAAGGGTTAGACATGAGCCCGGACCAATCCATAAAAAGCCCAATTTTTTGGTGCCAGGCCCAACTCGAAGACTAAAATTCCAAGCCTAGGTTCTGTAAAATTACACGTTGGATTGATCCGGGCTTGGGTTGGGCCTGTCCAAATTGAACCCAAACAGGTCATGGAAAGAAACGTTTTCAAATATCGGACATAGGTCCAATCTATGATTACGGTTTTAAAAACAGAACCCACCACATCCATCACAAGTACATTATTGTTTTAATGTTTTCCCCTGTTGGGTTGGTTGAGCTTGATATGGAGCAGGCTTAGGTTTGTCGATCCTAGGCAGAAATTCATGGAAATGAACTGAGCCGAACCCGCTCAAGAGATGTCCAATAGCCAGGGTGTCAATTGACAATCCCGATCTCTTAGTCACAAGAATCCTATCCACACCTACCTGCAAGATATTATAGTTTTACATTGAAGCATCTCCCCATGAATGATAGCATGCAAATATTGGAGATCTTCCCTCAATTGATTGATTTTAGGTTGAACCCCTTCCAAATTAATACCAATTTGGATGAATTGGATGGATCAATAAGCCATTGAATTGAATCAGTCCAGAGTTAATGGTCCAAAATATTTATTGGACTAGATTAGACCTAGTCCATCTGTAACAGATTTATATTGGATTGGGTGGGATTGAAACAATATCTTATCCATTAATAGAAGATAAGAATACAGGTGTGAATGGATTAAATTTGGATTAGAACCAATCTAAATTAAAACCAAATTGAGTATAGTGTACAGTCCAGACATTGAATTGGATTCGACATGGTCTAAAATTACCCAAAGTATTCATTGAATTGGATTGGACCTTTACATCTGAAATTGACTTATTAGATGTCCAATTGACACCCCTACCTATAGGTAGATGCTGACAAGGCCCACATTATGTTTCAAATCAGGGAGCTAAGCATGTGCACGAACATGATCCAACAGCTTTGACAAAGACTTCTTTACCATGGAATGTTTTTAAGACAGGAGGGAGCAGATAAGAAAAGAATAAAGTCATTAACGTTTCAACCGTTGTTCGGCTTTCCAAATTGGGCAAGAAGCCCATTGCTGGTTAAAAGTTAAAACCTGCCGACAGTGGAGCCTGGTTTTGTACGGAATGATACTCAATAGTTGTCACTAGAGGCATAAAAAAAAAAATCCTTATGCTGCGTTTGATTACAGTGCAGTTTTATTTACACTACTACAAATGCATGAATGCAAATAAAAATAAATGTAAATTCTGGTTTAATTTTTTTTTAGGTTTTATTTTTCTGATTCAGGTCTTATTTTACTTCATAAATCATAATTACTGCAATTAAATAAAATAAGGTAAAAATCAAAACAAAAATAAATCATAATTTACACCCAAATCTTTTTTACTATTATAATTTTGCATCACTATAAATAAATTTGTATTGCAATCAACCACAGCTTTAGTTAGTCTCAGTTTGGAAAGAGTACAAATATAAATATGTACAAAATGCAAGAACGTAAATATATTTGTACTCCTTCCAAATATAAACCTCTGATGCGGTCGATTTATTCTCAATAACGCCTTAATGGCAATGTGAGGGACACTTTACTGCACCACAGCAACACACGTGGGCACAACGCTTGACAACACCTCGGATCTATTGATAATTTTTTTTTTAACAATTTCCAAAATAAATTGTTAAGTTTTTTTACTGTTGCTTCACTTCTATTAGGTTCAAATGTGAAGGGTTTGGCTCTGGATAAAAATTAAAAACAAATTTAGCTCTTTCTTTTTCTACTAAAATTATGTGTCTTCTCCTTTTCTCATTAAGCTCCGTTTGGAAGGAGTATAAATGCAAATATGAATAGTGAAAAAAATTGTATTTTGTATTATTTTGTACGTTGTATATTAGACCTGTTTATGGGTTGGGTAGCCCAACGGCCCAGCTTGGTACCTGGATGGGCTTGGACATGTTTTTAAGCCCACAGGCTTGACCTCGGGCCCAAAACACCAAGCCCGATTGCTTTGTGTGCCAGGCTCAAGATTTGCCAAAAAAGCCCAACACAAGTCCAACTATTTTATATAATATAAAATATATAATATTTATTAGGGATGTAAATGGATCGGATCATGATCTCATCATATTTGGTCAAATTCAGATCACCCCCTATTCAGATCTTTGGATCGGATTCGAATCACCCCTTATTCGATCCAATATATATTATATATTTATAAATATAAATATATAATACATATATATGTTATTCATTTATTTATAAATATATTTTTATAAATTTGTTACATTATTTATTTTTTATAAAAACATGTATATATGATGAAAACAATTAAAAAATACTTGTATTTTTTGTTTTTATTTTATTTAAATTAGTATATTTTAATTTTCTTTTAATAATTTATTTATTTTTAAAGAAAACAAGTCGAATTGGATCAAATCCGAAGATCCGACTTACCGATAGGATTCAAATTCAAATTGAGTCCTATCAAATCGGATCCGACATAAACAGTGTCAAATCGAATTTGAATATACCCTGATTCAAAGCCGATCCAATCCGTTTGCATCCCTAATATTTATTATTATTTATAAATTCATAAAACTAAAAACCTTACCTGACTTTCCCTTTCCCTGTCTTCATCGTTATATATATATATATATATATATATATATATAAACTCAGGAAGCTGACGAACTTAAGCTTTGGGCTTTTTGTGAGGATTGGGCTCGAGCTTAAAAAAATTTTGTTAATAAAGAATGAAAGCCCGGCTCAGCCCATAAACAAATCAACTATTTGCACTCATAAAAAAAAGGATAAAATACAAAGAACTACCCTTTTGGAGGTAGTGACACTTTGTTATGTGAGTTTTCATATTTTCAATGGAGAGTTACTCCGAATTTTTAGATCCCAATACTCTGCTCTTGTTAGTAGTATTTTGTCCATTTTAAACTTTTCTGAAATCCATTTTACTCTTTCCTTTATGGATCTTAAAAGTTAAAACCCAAAATTTAAAATTTTCTTTATATATATTTTTTCTCTTCTCTTTATTTGCTTCACATGGTGGAGAGAGAGATTTGAAAGATGGGATATCTACCATGAGAGCAAAATGATCTAATAAAAAGTTCAAAATTGATTGAATACTTACAAGTTACAACAGTGCGAAATTGGATTAATTGAAATCAATGATAAACTCCATGCCAACCATAAAATAAAACCCACATCATTCAATCTCTCACTTGTGGGTCTCATGTATGTTATGATTGCATGGGTTTATTATCATTGGTTCCACGTTAGAAAACTTTGGTGGTTAGAAGCCAAGATCGCAAAGGTTGTTGAGGACCTTATTCTCTATGACGTTTCACGTTAAATGTATACGGTCGGCGGTGCGGTGTACGTTAGAACCTACAAGGTGCATTATTAATTGGATAGATTGTCGGCATCGATGTATCCTGCTGACAGATAACCCATCAGAACCCGATCGACGCTCAAAAAGAACTCAAAACTTACCCCTAAAAATCTAAAAGAAATCAAGAGTCGGTAGAACTCAGAAGAAGCTTACTTTTTTTTCTTTTTTTGGTTAATAAACTCGGAAGAAGAACGATAAAAAACCCAACCTCTGAGCTCTGAGAATGATGTTGATTCTGTCAACCCGTGCTGGGATGACTAATCACCTCGCGATTAATCAATTCATGAAAATCAATTAATTTAATCAATCAATAGTATAAAAACAAAGTAGCACTTACCGACAGTAGCAGAACGGAAAGTAGTCCAGCCATCGACGACATTGCGACTAGCTTTGACCACTGTCTTTCCGATCCCATCTCCGACGAACATCAGCATGGTCTTCTTCTTCCCCACGTCCACATTTTCGAAATATGTTCCTGCCTTTATATAGATCACAAATCTGGTTGCACTCGAATTAGGCGCCGCAGCTACCGCCTCGCCTATCGTCCTGAAGTTGCCACTCCCGTCTTTAGCCACCACCAGATCAAACTTCATCGTGTTGGTCGACGCCTGCAACAGCTTTCGATCTTTGGGCGACACCCATCCCGGGAACCTGCCGGCCATTTTACCATACTCGGGGAACACCTCGTCCTTCAGGGTATCGGCCGCCTTTGGCATCTTTTTAAGCATCGCTAGAGAATTACTGACCAAATGGCTTATGTTGTTTAAGTTTTGCTTTATCTCCTCTCTGATTACCTGCTCATTGCCCAAGGACAATCCATCGAGACAGGTGTACTGATTCGTCATAGCAGCGCTTAACAACGTTTGCAAGTCATTGTAGTGCTTTGAAGGTGAGCTTTTTGGTGATAAATCAGAGAGAGCGGTTTGAAGCTCTGAGATGGTTTCGTCGAAAAGTTCTAAACAGTCATCCAGAGCCCGCTGTTCAAGTGGTTGTTGCGCTTTGAGGTTCTTTCGGATGCCAGTGCAGTTAGAGGCAGAAATCTCGACTTCTTTTACGGTGTAGTTGACAGTAGAAGAGATCATTTGTGGGATGGTTTTGGAAGTTAGGTCTGGGAAGGAAGACAGAGTTGAAACGCAGAGTTCTGGGTATAAGGTACCTTCACAAGCTGAGTGTGCGATCTGAAGGTGGTGCAGTACTGGGACGGAGGAGGCGGCCTGGACTAGGAAAAGAGTAATTGAGATGGTTAAAACAAGAAACTGGATTTTAGTTCTTCTTCTCATGATAAACATGGTGGCTGGACCGGAAGGAGAAAGGGAGGAGAGGAGGCAAAATATGTAAGTATATATATAGAGAGAGAGAGCAACCGAGCAAAAATGGAGTGCATAAATATCTTCATCTACCATAGATATATAGTTGCCTTTGGCCTCACGTCAAGGCAACCACCCCGAAATTAGTTCATTTATGAGTGTCAATATGGACTGGATTTGGATTTGGTCCATCTATAATGAATATATATTAAATTGAGTTAGATTAACGAAACAATATAGCCTATTGATAAAAGAGAAAAATACAGGTACCAATATGGCAGGTTTGAATTAAACCCAATCTAAATTAAAACTAATTTGAATAAATTAGATGGTTCAGACGTTGAATTGAACTATTCCAAAACGATATTCATTAGATTAGATTGAACCCAGTTTGGATTACTGAGTAATTACTTTCTCTATGGACTGGAACCCTTTAGAGTAGTCAACAAAAAGGAGGTCCGGTAAAAGCCATGGAATTATGCTTGTCGGTGCGTCACTGTGCAAAAAGTGGAAGCTTCGTTAATGGCAACAGGACATCTGATTATTCTCGGAATTCTCTCCACGTTTCCAATAACACAAACCCCAGTTTTTCGATGAATGCTAAAGCCTAAAGCCCCGCTGGGCCCACTATTGTGAGAGGAAAATTGAAAAACAGTGTTTTTTAAAACCGGATAGAACCGGAAGGTCGGAGAGGAAAAATCGAAAGTCGGTCACTTCATCAATTTCGTTTTACCCCAAAATTGTAGATTTGGTCAGTGAATTGTTGATTCGGGCAGTCGAATTGTTAAATCATTGATTATCCATTCAGACCGGACAGTCGGATCATTCCCAGAACGATTCTCTGTCCAATCTGATTTTAAAAACCTTGGTCAAAGCTTAAACTAGAGCCTAATTCGATGACAGAACCAGCCTCACTTATAAACCCAAAGCGAAAATACATGGATTTGGGGACGTAAGATAAGCTCCGTGACTAGACTGGGCCTCATAAGTTAGGATAGTTTTTATAAATCCTACAAATAAGAAATGTAAATTTCCAAAGTTATTGGTTCAATATGTTTGATAAATCATTGATAGACCTATCTTATAATTCTTCCTTATTATAAAAATCACCTAGAATATGTAAAATAAATTATTTTATTTTTTAATATTTAAATTAAGAAAAAAATCATTTGGGCATATAAATTATTGTTAGATAAATGAGTTTAAAAGACTATCAATAGATTCATTTATAATTCTCTTCACTGCAATGAAAATCATTTAAAACATATAATTTTTTATAGGTTGTTGGAACCAAGGTTTTTAAAACTGGAATGGACAAGTAACCGTTCTGAGGTCCTGTTCCTGTGTTGAATGGTCCAATCATTTGGTCACGGATGGTCCATTCTGACAAAAAATTTAAATATTTTAAAAAATTCAAAAACAGCCAAATATCATTCCTGGGTTAAACAGTTTAAATCATTCCTGGGTTAAACAGTTTAACCAATCGATGTAACCAAATCAATGGTTTTGATCAAACAGCATGTAAAGTGGGGTGATCAATTTCCAATTTTTCCAGTTTGACTATCTAGTCTAATCCGGTTTTAAAAACATTGGTTGGAGCAGCCTATAGGAATTGTCAAAAATAAGGAAGGAATAGCATTTTTTGTTCTGTGCTAACGGCCACCGGCCGATGGCAGTAGTGAGGAGTGTTGTATAACCTTTATTGGCAGTCATGACCACTGACTGGTATAGGATGTATTGTTTTCATTGCATTCCACACATATACCCTATCCCATATCAGGCCTATCACCTACTCATATTTTAAACATTGGTTGACATTGTCTCAAATTATTGGTGTTAAGTTTGGGTAATTAGGTTTGTAGCCGACATAAAAACATTTAACCAAATCTAAAATCATTATGATTCTTATTGAGAGAAAATAATGACCAAACAAAACCCTGAATATATAACTTAGGCCATGCTTTGATTACCATAAATCTATATTTGTTTTTAAATGATTTTTTAAAATAAAATATTTTATTAATTATAAACTTGATTTAACTTTTAGGAAGCAACTTAATTTAACTTTTAAAAATAAATAATTCAAAATAGATTTATTAGATAAATAGTACATACCTAACAAAGTGGGTTATTGTTTACCAATAAGATCTCATTTAATATCTTAAATCGAATTAAAAAATATAAATTAATAGTGGGTTTCAAGTAAAATAGATCAGAATAGATTGTCAACTACAAAGATGTAAGATTCATAATAGTTTTTTTTTTAATTTAATTTTTGATAACTAAATAGTAAACTTCAAAAACTGATTGTGCATTAAAGTTATATAAAATACAAAAATTTAGTGTAATTAGAAAATCTATAATAACAATAATACTTAGTAATTAAATACCGAATATTAATAAAAATTTAAGAAAATAATCATCATCATTACCAATTAAAAATAATATTAATCTTTAATTAAATAATTAAGTAAATATTATATTTTGATTAATCTTTAATTTTTTACAGTAAAAAATTTAATTATAATAATTATTATGATAATAAAATCATTAATTAAAAACTTAATAATAAAAATAATAATTAATTAACTAGATATTACAATACGAATAATCTTTAAAAATAAAGAAAAAATAATAAAAATTTAGACATTTTTTGTTTAAACAAAATAAAAGTTATCAAAAAATACTAGCCCCATACTTAGTACGGGGTCATTCTCAAGTATATATATACAGTAAAATACAACACTAGTGTAAAAATTTTCTCATCTTTTTTGAATTTTTTATATTTTATTCCATGTCATTTTTTAAACAACCAATCAAATGCTCTCCTTCCCCACCTAAAATTTCTCCTAAACTACCTTCTCCACTATCTCCCACTTTCTATTAAATTATCTCTAATTCCTGTTTATCTCCTAAATTATCCCTAATTCCTATTTATCCTCTCCCTCACTTTTTATCTATGCCTATCTAAATAAAGATTGAATTAAAAAGTTTAAAAATTATCTAAAGATTCTAACAAAATTATATAATAACTTTAAAATATTTATAAAAAACACAAAAAATAATTATAATAGATTAATAATATTCATATTATTAATAATCTTATGTTTTTATAAAATTCATCACAAAATTATGTACTAACAATTTATGATTTTCCGGATTATTTAATTTAAATGTTATTCAAACCATAAAAAAGTAACATTAAAAAAATAAAATTTTATTTTAAATATTTCAATAAATAAATATCTTAAATAGAAATATTAAAATTAGCTAAATAATTATATAATAAAATATTTAATAACTATAAAATAAATAAAAATAAAAAACAAAAAGTAAATATTTTATATATTATTTAAATATTTAAAAAACTGAATATTTTGAATAAAAAAGCATTTAACATAACTATATATGAAATAGTTAAAATAATAAAATTATGTAATCAATTTAGAAAATTTCTTAACAATAGAAAAATAATTATAATATAATATACAATTTAACAATAATTTTATAATTTACAAAATTAACAACAAAATTACGTAATAATAGTATAAGTTGTAATTTTATGGATTATTAAATTCAATAAATAATTAATATTTTAAAATTTAAGTAATGATATTATTTAGATAACTGAATAATATTGTAAATAACTAATTTCACTTATATCAATTAATAATTCTAGAAAGTATATTTAAAAATTAATATTTATTAATAATAATTTTAAAATCTTAATCTACATTTATTATATATTTATCTATACTAAAATTAATATTTATTGTTTTTTGTGATAAATATATTTTCAATATTTTCAATATACTAAAATTTAACTTTTTTAAATTTAATTTATTGTACTTATTGTATTTTTGTTATAATTTATTGTTTAATATTTATTAGAGATTAAACTATTTATTAGGGGTGCAAGTCAGGCAAGTTGGGCTGGGTTGATGGTTAACCCGGGCCCAACCCTAAAATTTGGGCTTAAGACCTAAGCCCGAACTGAGCCCAAGGTCAAGCCAGATCTTCACAACCTAAGCCTAGCCTACATTGTATTGTAAATTGATGCACTTGGGTTCGACTCGGGCCTGGGTTGGTCAATGAAGCCACTCTAAAATTATACATATATATGTATCTATCCAAATATGTATACATATATTTTTGTATATATGTAAATATGTATGCAAAATAAGTATGTATACAAGTAGACATGTATATAAATGTATAATTTAACACACACACACACACATATATATAGCTTGGGCTAGGTTCGAGTTACCTAAGGGCTAGGCCTAGGCCTGGGCTCGACCCAAATAAAAATAGAACCCAACTTTTTGGGCTCAATCCCAACCCAAAGATCAAAAATCCAATCCTAGTCCGTATAAAATTTCAGGTTAGGCCCATGCCAAGTTGCACCCCTACTATTTATTGACTAATTTAATATATTTTTTTATATTTATTGTATTTTTAGTAATTATTTATTATATTTTTGTTATCAATATATTTCAATAATTGTGTATTTTTGCTATAAATTTTTAATAGTTATTGGAGATTAAACAATTGCTATTTATTAGAGATTAGATTATTAATTTAACTAAAATTAGCAGTGCTCATGAGTTGGTTCGGCTTGGTTGTAGGGTGTTTGGCCAACCAAATCGACCTAGTCAGGTTGAAGAGTTGGTCACCCGAAACCAACTAACCATTAGTGAAAACTGGCCAACTCGGATTGTATTAGTTTGGGTCAATTTTCAGTTTGATTGGTCAGTTAAAAAGATTTGAACCTAAAACTTAAATTTAAATTTAAAAAAATATAATGTCATTATTAAAAATAAATGTAAAAATTAAATTTATGATGCAAAATATTTTACACTAAGAAATATGAGAATTTCCCATCTTCTTGTATTAAAAATATAAAATTTTAATATTGATGGAGCGCGATCCAGCCGGTCTTAGCTGTCCGCGGCCTTGCTTCTGAACGGGGTAGCAGGGAACCTGAAACGGAGGAGATGGGGAAGCTTCGGGGGGAACCTGGTGTAGAGGCTCCGAAGCTCAAGTTAGAATCCTTCAAAAGGAAGGTAATACTAGATAGCGCAAAGTTTGCATACCTCCTTTGTCGGGAGGCAGGGGGCTCTTATAATCACTTCGTGCACTCGTCCTGAGGCCCTTGTCAGGTCAGGTATGATTACCCTTGTGCTTGTCAATTTGGCCGTTGTCCTTTCTACTGAGACAGAACCGTCACTGCCTAACCGTCTTTCTAACTGGAGATGGCGGTGGCAGGTGGCCGTTTTGAGTGCTGCCGCCAAACGTCAAATCCCAAGTCAGTTAGGCGCGGCGCCCTCGGGCACGAACTTCCTTAGTGTTAGGCATGGTACGACTTGTTTGGTTTTGGTGCCCAGAAGGTGATGCGAAGTGTTGAGCGAGGCGGTCTTGAGCTCAGAGGTATCTATAGGGCAGGTCAGTTCGGCGAGGTGTATCCCGAACTGTTACAAGGTGGGTCAGTTCGGTGAAGTGTATCCCGAGTTGTTACAAGGTGGGTCAGTTCGGCGAAGTGTATCCCGAGCTGTTACAAAGTGGGTCAGTTCGGCGAAGTGTATCCCGAGCTGTTACAAAGTGGGTCGGTTCGGCGAAGTGTATCTCGAGCTGTTACAAAGTGGGTCAGTTCGGTGAAGTGTATCCCGAGCTGTAACAAGGTGGGTCAGTTCGGCGAAGTGTATCCCGAGCTGTTACAAGGTGGGCCAGTTCGGCGAAGTGTATCCCGAGTTGTTACAAAGGGTGAGTTCGGGCCCCCAGTAGGGAGTTCAGTCCGCTCGTGTACCCTTGTTCCCGCCTAGGCTTGGCCCCTTTTGTCGAGTTGTTGTTTATGCTACGTGTCACGTAATAGAGAGGTCGGGCCAAATCTTCCTTCATCAATTGCCCCCCACTCCTTGCGCCGGGGGTCTTGCCATGGTGCGGGGAGTTTCGCGAGGTAGCATGTGGATTTGTCCCGTCCTTCGAACCTTCACTGCGCGAGTTGCTTTTGCTAGGGTTCTTTCGGTTTCCGAGAAGGCTGGAAACGTGCTTACTCAAGAATGTTGGTGGCTGTGACAGCACGCGTTTTAAATTTCAAACCAATTCGCGTCGTTGGGACGTGACAGCGGGTCATTTCAAAAGGGCGCGCCACTGCTGTACGTGCGCGGGCGACTGTCAGGGAGACGTGCGGCGTGTCAATTTCGGAAAGACGCATGTCGAAGCGACGTCGGTTTCAAAAAGACGTGCGCTGACGTTTCACTTTTTTCGGAAAGACGTGCGCCAATCACATCTCGACCTTAAGGGTCGTGCGGTCAGTAAGAACGTGGGCCATCGGATCATCTTCGATCTGCACGGTCGGTTCTTGGTTACTGTAGCTATAAATAGTGGGGGACCCCGGTCGGTTTGTCACTTCTGCGGTTTGTCTACTGAGTCGCGTCCAACCTTTCAGCTCGCGTCCAAGTCTTTTCCAGCTCGCGTCAAGGCTGGTTATACAGTCTTCACGGTTCTTTGGCTTGTTCTTCACACTTTCCGGTGAGTACTTTCCTGAATCCATCTTTTCCCCAATGTCTAGCTTTGATAGCTCAGACGATTCTTCGAGTAGGGCCGACGTAGGTTCCACCAACCGAGCCGTGTCCCCCGACTGCCTCAGTGATCCTGAGGTGGAGCTTGAGGACTATGAACCAGTAGGCTGAGTCGCTTCGGGCAGTTTGGCGTCTACCTCCCGCCGAGGTCGGATGCTAGACTGGTTTGGTCATTCGACCATGACGCCTGAGGGGCTTCAATCCATACTTCTGTCTTACAATCTTCTTGGGGGGTACACATATTTTATTCCTTCGGGTAGCTTTCCTTGGGAACACGGTCCTGACGAGATCGTGATTTTTCGAGAGCAGCTCGCTGTGGGGTTGCGCTTCCTATCTTTCCCCTTCTCGTCGAAATCATAAACCACTTCTGTGTCACCATTGGCCAGCTTCATCCGAACTCTATTCGGAACCTGGTGGGGACAGTTTCCCCTTTTTGCGAGCAGAACTTCTCCTTGGACTTAGAGATATTCTCCTGTATCTTGATGCTCAAGAGACAGGCGGGTTCTCCTCGCCAAGGTTTTAAGCTTCTGCACGATCTTCCTAATAAGGTCCCAGCGTGGAAGCGGGACTACTTCGGCGTGCGAAGTGCACAAGGATGGCCCTTTTAGACCGGGTGGGGTGAGGCTGCTCCTGATTTAGGCGTGACTCTCGATAAAGAGACGGTGAAGGGCCTCCGGCAATGGGCACGAAAAGGTTTAAAGTGCCACCACTACTTAACGGAGGCCAAGCTTATTGTAGCCGGCCTGAGTTCGGGTAGGTTTCTAGCTATGCGGTTTTCTTGCTTGCTTTGTTCTTTTCATTTTTTCTGATGTCGAACTCGTTTCTGCAGGTGTGATGGACGCAGAGAGAACTCGTTGGGGGCGTTTGTTCCATGGTATGAAGAGGAGGAAGCGGGTCGCTAAGCGAACTCGTACCGAGCTGCCCCTGGGTGAGGAGCCCCAAGTTCTAGACCATACGCCGGAGGATCTGCCCAGGGAGCCCGAAGTGACTCCACCGGTGCACGAAACTGCCGGGGCGCCTTACGCTGAGACCACTCATACGGGCGCTCCTGCATACTCAAGTGCTCCTGCTCACTCCGGGTCCGCTCATACGCGGGCTGGGCCCTCAGGCTCGGGAGCTCAAGGGGAGTTTAGGAGCGTGTTGACGCCGAACTACGCTCTTCAGAAGAGTAGGGATGCTACTTTCCCTGAGGAGGTCGCGGCGTGGACCGATCTTCCCTTGAATCAGGTCGCTTGCCGCGCCGTAACACATGCCATGGTGGTAAGTTAGATTCCGTCTTCCTTTTTTATTTTGTTGCTTCTGCTGTTATTTGCTCACTTGTTTCTTTTGGTAGGTGAATTCTTCAATTCATGCCTTGGCGGCCCAAGTGGAGAGGAGCTCGCTACAGGCGCGAGCTGCTGAGGCTGCCACTCATGCTGCTGAAGAAGGTTTCCGTGCTACAGAGGCAAATACCCGGGCTGCCGAGGTGGCTGCTTACGCTGTTGAAGAGGCTGCTCGCGTCGCGATGGCCAGGCAGGCGTGGTCTCAGCGTGACGCCGAGGCCATGGGGGTAGTTGTCAAGCATATGGCGGACTTGAAGTTGGATTTGCAGCATCAAGTCGAATATCTTCAAGAGGACATCAGGGAGAGAACACAGATTTTTTCCCTAGGCATTGAAGACGCCAAGAAGAAGGTAGTTGAAGACTACATTGCCTCTCTGCGTTTTGACGATCTGATGGTGGATTCTTACAGGAGGGGGTTCAAGTTGAGCCGATGGATGATCCGGATACGTACCCCGATCTCGATGTAAGTGCCATATCCACTTTGCGTATAACTCAGGAGATGGCCAATGCTGCCGATGGCGAGCTGGACTCTAAAGGAGAGGCAGGGCCTTCGGGTGTTGTTGAAGTGCCTTCCGATGGCGAAGAAGTGGCTCCGGGCATGTAATTTTTTTTGTAAGTCCTTTTTGATGGCCAATGTACTGTTTCTTGCAATGGAATATATATGTCTTTTTCCCCGTGTTCTTCTTCCCCGAACTGATTCTTTGTCTGCCACTTTGTCCGGGTTATTATATTTCCACGGTCTGTTCTGCCGTGAACTGGTTTTTTGCTGACCTGATAATATGCTCGACTTCTTTGCTTGTCTACGCCGAGGTTCTTCTTGGCTTGCATCGTGGCACATAAGACCTGATTTCGTCCACTTCGCTTGGTGGTTTATAGGTAGTATCGCCTTAAGTTCACGATGTTCCACGCTTGAGGTACTCGTTTGCCTTCCAAGGTTTCGAGTTCATATGCCCCCCAAAGCGCTCTTTTTACTTTATAGGGCCCTTCCCAATTAGGTCCAAGCTTGCCCACGCCGGGTTCGGGCACCATAATCTTACGAAGGACCAGGTCGCGACTCGGAAGCTTCGTTGCTTTACTCTGCTATTGTAGTAGCGAGCTACCTGCTGCTGGTATGCCGCTATTCGGATGTGCGCGAGGTCCCTTACCTCGTCCAGTAGGTCAAGGTTGGTACGTAACTCGTCTCCGTTCGTCCGATCGTCGTACGTTTCTAATCGCAATGTTGGTATTTCGATTTCCGCCGGGATCACTGCTTCAGTGTCGTAAGTGAGGTTGAAGGGGGTTTCTCTCGTGGTGGTTTTTTCAGTAGTTCGGTGAGCCCATAAGGCACTTGGTAGCTCTTCGGCCCACAATCCCTTAGCTCGATCCAGACGTGCTTTCAGTCCGTGCAGGATGGCTCTGTTCATTACTTCCGTCTGACCGTTTGCCTGTGGGGGCGCGACTGACGTGAAGTTTTTCCGAATCCCCATGTTCTGGCACCACTCTTGGAACTTGATATCCTCGAACTGCTTGCCGTTGTCGGAGATTAGTACCCGAGGTAACCCGAACCGACATACTATGTTCTTCCAAAAGAAGTTCTGTATGTTTCGAGCCGTAACAGTTGCCAGAGGTTTGACTTCTATCAACTTCGTAAAGTAATCTACTGCAACAACTAGGAATTTTCTTCCACCTGTTGCTGGTGGGAATGGCCCCAGGAGGTTGATGCCCCATTGTGCAAAGGGCCACGGGCTGGCGAGGTATTTGAGGTCGGAGGCAGGTTGATGGTGGATATTGGCGTGCTTCTGACACTTGTCGCATTTTCTGACGAGCTCGACAGCTTCTGCCTTCATCGTTGGCCAGTAGTATCCTTGTCGAAGTGCTTTTTGGGCGAGTGCTCTGCCCCCCAAGTGTCCGCCACACAGGCCTTCATGAGTGTCGCGGAGTACGAACTTGGCTTCGGCAGGTCGCAGGCAACACAAGTAGGGGAGCATGTACGACCGTCGGTATAACCGTTCGTCTATTATGACGTATTTGGCTGCCTGGCGCTGCACCCTCTTGGCCGCATTTCGTTCTGCAGGGAGGGTTCCGTCCATCAAGAAGCTCATGAGTGGGTCGATCCAGCTCGGCTCTGCCTCCAAGACGGGAGCGACCTCCTCTGTCCCCTCGAGAATACTAGGCCGAGGTAAGTTCTCTATGTACACAGTTCTCATATTGTTGTGACTTGTACTGGCTAACCGGGACAGGGCGTCGGCCTCAGTGTTCTCTGGCCTCGGGATTTGCCTGATGATGTGTGACTGGAAGTTGAGCAGGGCTTCTTTTACTGTGGCCAAATATGCGATCATGGAGAGCTCGCGTGCTTCGTACTCGCCTGTAACTTGGTTGACCATGAGCTGAGAATCGCTACAGATGACCAAGTGTTTTGCCTTTACCTTTCGCGCTAGGTCCAGCCCGGCGATCAGTGCTTTGTACTCTGCCTAGTTGTTGGATGCCGCAAACTCAAAGCGTAGTGCGTATTCTAATTTTGTGCCGCCCGGGCCACACAAGACTATTCCCGCTCCGTTGCCTTGCCGGTTCGAGGAACCATCCACGTGAAGGATCCATGGCTCCTCATCCCAGTTCGCGCTTCGCCTGACCAGGAGAGATGCCACACTGGCTGCTACTTCACAGGGTTCGGACTCTATGGGCTCGGGATCTCCGGGTCTGCCCGAACTAGGGACCTCGGGCTCAACCTGTGAGGCTTCGCTGCTGAAAGTGCACTCGGCGATAAAATCTGCCAAAGCTTGGGACTTCGCGAACTGAAGTCCGGGCTGCTGCCGAGGTACACCCCGCTACCACCGAACCTCCCACTATTACATGGATGGTCCCCCGAACTGGCCTCTCTTCTGGAGGCTGCTTCTGCAATGGTTCGACAGGTCTGTTTCTAGACTCGGGGGCATCCTTTTCGTGCTCCCCTTGCCGACTTGCCTTATTGTTATTATTGTTGTGCTGTACAAAGTTTCTCAAGTATCCGCGACAGATGAGCCCCTCTATCTCGTCCCGGAGGTTATTACACTGTTCGGTACTATGACCATGGTCTCTATGGAAACTACAATACAAATTCTTATTTCTCTCGTTCGGATTTCCCTTTAGGCGAGGTGGCCACTTAACGTACGGGGCGTCTTTGATCGCCATTAAGATCTCCATCCGCCTCGTGTTTAACGGCGTGTAGTCCGTCTGAACTGCTAAGGGGGCCCGGAACGGCTGGTTCAACTTCGGTTCCCGGGTCGGGTTTTTTCTATTCACCGGGTTGGAGAGCTCGCCTTCTCTCTTTCTTTTCTTGTTCCCGCCTTCGGTTCGTTGGTTGATTTCTTCCTCTGTGCTCATGAACTTATTCGCGAGCTTGAGGAATTCGGCCACGGTTGCGGGCTGGTTGGCCACCATGTGCCATTTGAATTCTTTGTGCGTCACCCCTCTTTTGGCCGCCGCGAGCTGCACTGCGGGGTCCAATCGCGGTATCTGCAAGCATGCTTCGTTGAATCGCTTGATGTAGCCCGGATGGATTCTCCTTCTCTTTGGACTACTCCGAAGATGCTTTCCTCTGTTCTGGGGCACCGTTGGCTGGTGACGAAGTGTGCGGTGAAGACCTGCACGCACTGGGCCCAACACTTTATCGACCCGAGGGCCAGGTTCCTGTATGAAGTGCGGGCGACCCCCTTGAGGGTGGTGGTAAAGGCCATGCACATGCACGATTCGCTAGCCCTGGCGAGGTGCATTTGGGACTGAAAGGCGTCAACGTGGTCATTGGGGTCGAAGGACCCGTCGTACTTGTCCAAAGGTGGGAGCTTGAAGTCTCTGGGTAAGGGGACCGCCAGGAGTTCTGATGTGAGGGGGGAAGGAATCGAGAGAATCGGAGCAGCCCCTACCTCGTCCGAGCTCGTGTCTTTGCCTCTGATATCCGACAAGGCACGGGTGGCGGTTCGGCGACTTCGCCGGTGCCTTCGCTGTTGAGCGGGCCTTGTACTGGCGCTGTTGGCCTCCGTGTTACCGAGCTCGATGGGCCCGGAATGCTGGTAGTCTGCCGCCAGGGCACCGAATTGGTTTTCGGTGAGCGAGAGCTCGGGCTTGGAGTGCCGGGGCGCCGACCTCGCGGGCGAGTTTCCCGACCCGCTTGCGGGTTGCGAGGCGGAGATGATATTTTTCTCTCTTCGGCCTGGCTGTTAAGATGGTTCTGGGGCCGGTAGGCCTTCGCCTGGTGGGGGCGTCCATCCTGCGGACATGATTAATTATGTAAAAATTAAAAATATAAAAGAATTATATACTCTTTTATGTTTATATTGTTTAACTTTCGCTTATTTGTACATCACATCGCATAGTTTTCCGCTAGTAATTAATAAAATTTTAAGGTAGTCGTGATTCACTTGGTGTAAGTTTTGAATTAAAAAATTAAAATAGGGCTGAATTGTATTTGCATGGTGGTCAAAGTTTTATATTTGAATGTATAATGAATAGCTGTGTATAAGAGTGATCAATGAGCGTTGAATGACACCACGTCATACTTGTTTGGATGCAGGGCTCCATCCAAAAATGGGTCACTATCTTCGGAGTACCTGCCACGTGATAAGTGCCCCAGACTGCAATTAGGGACTATCTTGTGTTTTTATGAATCTTCTCTTAATAATTTTTTAGGATTTTCTATTTGGTATCATTGTTATTGTTTTCACATACGTGTTTTTCAATGCCATGTTAATATACTTTTTCAATGCCATGTTAATATACTATATATTGTTAACAATAATAGAAAAAACGAGAAAATATAAAAAAAAATGGGTGTTTTCTTAGACCACACCTTTCCCAATTTCTTAGACATGGTCTAAGAAAATGTTTTTCAGAAAAATGACTAACCAAAACATACAAAATGTGGCGCTGATGTGGCACTATTTTTCGGAGAAACAACATTGATGTCAAAGGCCTACTTAGTCTTCCAAGCTATTTGTTTAGTCTTTCAAAACTTGTATTCGGCGCCTGAGGCATTCCCCTTTTAAATAATTAAAAATAATTAATGATAAAATAAATTTATTAATTAATTCACAGTAAATATTAATAAAATAAATTTTAAAATATTAAATTTTAATTAATAATTAATTACATAATTATCAATATTAATTAATTATAGAATTCTTACATTAAAATATTAATAATTAATAATAGTAAAATATAAAATAATATAAATATTACTAATTAGTTAATTAATTAATTAATTAATTAATAATTGTTACTATGGTTGATTTTTCCACTATTTTCCCTTTTGCAACCAAACAATAGAACATGAAAAAATTCCACCCATTTTCCCTTTAGGATCCCATCGCATCCCACCAAACTCGAAGAAAGGATTGAAAAGAGAGGAGTCATTTCCTATGATCCCTAAAAGGAAAAATAAATACACCCTTCTTTTTCCCAACCAAAACTTTGGTTTGAAAACAAGTTCTCAAAACAAATCAAGAAGACAGAGAAAAATGTTCTTGGTTTTATATGTGATGTTTTTGCTAAGACCAAAACCAATAACCTGTTTTTGAATTTCTGGTTAGAAAAACATATTTTCATCTCTTGATTTGATATCATCATCATCATTATCATCGCCATCATTTAAGACTTATCCCAACTATATGGGGCCAACAACACAGATCCTGTTTGGTCTACCCCTAGTCATTCTAGCCCCTTCAACTTGTAACAAATCACTTCTTGTGGGTGTCGTTGATGGTATTCAATGCGTATGACCAAACCATTTTAGTCTACTTTCTCTTATTTTATCATCTATTGGAGCTATTCCTAATTAAGTTCTTTGAATGACTTCATTTTTTATCCTATTCTTTCTAGCTTCTCTATTCATCTATCTCAGCATATGCATTTTTGCTATACTCATTTTCTAAGTGTGTTTTTTTTTCCCCAACTATCCAACACTCTACTCTATACAATATAGTCAGCCTTACAAAATTTTTTCCTATAATTTTTCTTTTAACCTAAATAGTATTTGTGTATCATTACATAAAGCTTCAGATGCGCCCCTCCATTTTGCTCATCTTGTTCTAATTCTATATGTAATATCCTCTTCAATCTCTTCCATGGTTATTTGATCTCATGTTCTATAAATTATGTAAGATCTGTACTCCAATATTTAACTTTTTAAAGACTTCCATGGTTATTTGATCTCATGTTCTATAAATTATGTAAGATATGTACTCCAATATTTATTTTTTTAAAGACCATTGTTGGTTTCAAAAACATGAATTGTTTTTTGAAACAAACCGAACTCTCTTTGCTTGTCAAAACAAAAAATGGTTAAAGAGCATTCATACTTTTTGCCTATGTCGCAATTTTAAAAGTAAATAAAGACAAAAACATTCATGTTGTAGGACACCCCTACAACATGAATGTAGTGATTAATTTATTATATGAAATATAGGTAGATAGATAGACAGATAGATGTATTAGACTCGATTAGCTTGTGGAAAGCTCCATTTGTTTCCACCCCTACTAGCACCTCCCTAATAATTCAAGCAAGTTATATATTAGATAGATAGGTAGATAGATAGATGTGCATATGTATTAGGCTCGACTAGGCTCACGAGCTTCACATGCTCGCGTGTATTGATGCATGTGTTTGTAAATTTGTTGGTAATTTTCAATCCCAAACAGGTTAGTTTTGGATTAGGGCTGAGGTTTTAATACATTATCATGGGCTTAGGTCTGCAAGTCAGGTTGTCTGATTTTAAGAATTCCAATTACTTTTTGGTGAGAAAAAAGAATTTCAACTACATCAAGCAGGGATTAGGGTTTGGGCCTATTAAAAAATTTAACAAATATTCAACCCAACTCAACTCAAGTTGCATCTTTACTTGGGCTGGAGGTAGACCTCAACCTAACCCAATCCTGCCTGAGTTGGACCTTGGTTTCCTAAATAAGTAGTAGATCTATATTTCTTTCTCATGATACATTTTACCCATATGGTCCATTTAGTGTTATCTGGTTCAATCCAATCAAATAGTCCTCAACATACTTGAAAATGTTTAAGCATACCAAATGCTTTTCTTATAAGTTTAACAATTTCATCTCACGCCACACATTTGGAATATAGTGTGATATCCACTTAAATGATACAACCAAGTCTCCGCTACAACCAACTAGAGAGATTACCCCACCTTCAAATGATACAATGTTCCAAACCAGTGGTCAACGAGGTATTTGCAAGTTGTGCAAGTAAAAAAGCTATATGCTTAGCATTGCTTCACTGCTTTCAAAAGTGTAGGCTTAAATCAGGACAACACGCAAAGAAGATGTAACTCAATTTATGAGGCATTTGGTAAATCTTTTTGTGTGGTTTATTTTGGGCTTTTCAAAGTTTAGAAGATTAAAATTTGATCGTTCCGTTTGGTGATGAAAGACAAGAAACCAAACAATACTATGCCCTAAAAAGTTCATGAAAGTCCAAGATGACAAAAAATCTGGGAAATACTTCTAAATGCTCTAGATCTTTAGGCTCAGTTTGGAAGGAATATAAATGCAAATGTATAGAATGTAAAACCTTATATTTTGTATGTATTTGCATTATATATATTTGTATTTGTGCTCCTTCTAAACTGATCATTAATATAAATATAAATACAAATGTAGAGTGCAAAATCTTATATTTTGTATGTATTTGCATTATACATATTTGTAAATATTAATATGCAAAACCTTTTATATTTCGCAGGTGATCACTCTACCCCAGGGCCCAGACTGATTTGTACTAAAACGACCAAAGACACAAAGAGCGTGCATTAACAAACCAGACCACACGGAGCCGTGACCGGCGCCCAGCGCCAGAAAAGCACAACGCATGGCTCAGCCCAACAGAATTTCCAGCTTAAAAACCTACCACGTACATTCTTTCCTTTCACAGTCGTCAGTACCATGGCATTAGCTCATCTCCTTCTCCTCTCTTTCGTCCTTCCCTCCCTTGAAGCACTTTCGAATTCATCTACCTTCCTTTCGCACGAAGGCAATCACACCATGCAAGCCATGATACAGCAAGTTTGCGTGGATCTGGCCGACCCTGAATCCTGCTTTTCCAACTTCCGACGCGAATACGAACTACTGGGATTGAAGAGCCCAGCTGCAGTTCTCAGTGCTGCCATCAAGGCGTCGATTGTCGAAGCGAATCAAGCCATGAATGTGGTTAACAAGTTCGCTAACTCACCGACGACTCCTCTTGAAAAGATAGCCATTCAAGACTGTATGGAACTCCTCGACATGTCGGTGTACGAATTGTCATGCTCTTTAGGGAAGACGGAGAAAATGATAGATGTCTGTTATGACTCCAGCCTCCACGCGTGGCTGAGTGCAGCTCTGGGCAACCAAGATACCTGCTTGGAAGGCTTCGACGGCACCGATGGTCGCATTTCGGACTGCATCAAAGGGAGCATATACCAAGTGACGCAACTCATCAGCAACGTACTGGCTTTGTATCATAAGATGCTTCATGGTTTCCCCATGAGTGAAACTCCCGTCTATGATCCAGAAGACGAAGGGAGCTCCGATGATTTCCCACCGTGGATGACAGGTCAGGATCGTGATCTTCTAATGGCAGGTCCCAACGGTGAGCATGTGGACATCATTGTAGCGCAGGACGGGAGCGGAAATTTCACGTCGATCATGGAAGCAGTGAACCAGGCTCCCGATTACAGTCCCACGAGATACACTATATACGTCAAGGAAGGTGTGTATGAAGAGATTGTAGACCTGAACAAGAAAAAGCAGAATATCTTGCTTATGGGGCAACAGATGGATACCACGGTGATCAGTGGAAACCGGAGTGTCGTACAAGGATGGACCACGTTTCGATCAGCCACCTTTGGTGAGTTTCTGTCGAATTAAGGTCCAACCTCCGTAATAATGCGCAAATGGTTAGGTTATACCCGGAACCATATGCAACTGACCTCAAATCGAAATCCATCTTTGAACCCGTCCTAGCTAATTTATAAAAAGGGTGGGATCTGGTTCTAAATTCTTGAGACCGATTTCAGGGTTTAAATGTTTATCTTATCTGAACCGACCGGAAGAATCAGTTTTTATTCGCCTTGTGAATTTATGAAATTTAGGGGTGCAAATGGATCGGATGATGATCCCCCTATTTGATATCGGAAGATTTGATCTGATATATGTTATATATTTATTTATATAAATATATATATATATATATATATATATATATATATACATGTTATTTATTGATTTATAAATATATTATTTATATTGTATTTTTATAAATTTGTTATATTATTTATTTTTATAAAAACATGTATATATATGATGAAATAATAATAAAAATTACTTATTTTTTTATTTTTTTCTTTATTTAAATTGGTATGTTTTATTTTTCTTTTAATAATTTATTAATTTTTAAAGTAAACAAGTCGAATCGGATCAGATCCAAAGATTCAACTTACCAATAGGATTCAAATTCAGGTTGAAGCCTATCAGATCCACCATAAACAATGTCAGATCGGAATCGGATATACCCTTATTGGAATCCAATCCGTTTGCATCCCTATTGAAACTGGTCTTAAAACTTAAGTTGCATTAAAATAAATCCCAAAATAATTTGAGGAAGTAAAGACTTGAAGCCAAGCACTCATAGTTAGGAAGCCCTTTTGGTCTCACTTTATCATTGAGTCATAAATACTTTGGTCATTTTTTTTTTAATATTTAAATATCTATAATAAGTTATGTAAAAATAATATTTACAAAATTAAAATTAATAAAAAAAGGTTTTGAAACATACGCATTAATATATAAAGTTTAACTATATATTATAATTATTTAAAATCAAGTTTTTAAATAACTTGTTCCACATTTTTTCAAGGGAGAAGGAAAGAAAAAAGAACAAATTTGAGGAGTAGATCCTCTAACTACCTCCGGAACTGTCAAAACCAAATCTGACGCTGAAATCGACTTTCAAAGAATAGGTTACAGCAAAAACTTGGGAATGACTGCCTTCAAACCAACCGAACTAAGCCGATCCATACTTCCACCCTTGATAAATTAAAGATGGTGCTTGACCTGGTTAAATTTCATTCATACTTAAACTTAGGGAAATTGTCTAAAATTCATGATGAGTTTTCAGTATTTCTCTTAAATTCACCACAATATTTCAAAATGTCTAAAAGTCACCATGTCACTAGCTTGACGTTAAAGAGACTAACGGGTGTTAATATATTACCATATTAACTTTCATAGAAAAATATAAAATATATACATATATTTTAATATTTAGACATGAAAAAAAAGTTTTAAAAATATTTTTAAATATAAAATACATAAAAACACAGAAATTACAAAAAATATAGAATTTGCACACAAAATAAAAAATTATTTTCAAATTATAGAAACTAAAGAAATTGAAAAGCAAAATCAGAAAATAAAAATTGTAGAAAAAAACACCAAAAATTATAGAAAAACACAGAAATTGTAAATTAATAACAAAAATTACAGGAATTTTTATAGATTGTAGAAAATATAAAAATATAAAAAAACAGAAATTATAAAAAACATTGGAAATTATAACAAAACACTGAAATTAAAAAGCAAGAAAATTGAAAACTGAAAAAGACCATTTTCCTCTAACTCGTCATTCAATGATGATTTGGCCATGAAAATTGTTATTTATGCTGACATGGACACCTCTCTTAAGAAGCATTAATGGTGTATCAAACGGTAGGTGAGTTTTGGAAAATAAAAACTTACTCATTTGATGAATATTAGACACTTTGAAAAGTTGTGAATTTAAGAAAAATTCTGAAAAATCATTACAATTTCACTTAAACTTAAAATCTTGATTGACACCACGTTCACATTCTTGAATTTATGGCAGCGGTAACGGGACAAGGCTTCATAGCCATGTTCATCACATTTCGTAACACGGCAGGAGCCGAAAACCATCAAGCTGTAGCACTCCGGGTGGACTCGGACAAATCGGCGTTCTATAACTGCAGCATCGAAGGGTACCAAGACACCCTGTATTCTCACTCACTCCGGCAGTTCTTCCGCCGTTGCCGCATCTTCGGCACCGTCGACTATATATTTGGAAACGGCCAGGCAGTGTTCCAGAACTGTTTTATAGAAACGAACCAGCCATTACCGCAACAACAGGTGACCATCACTGCCCACGGTAGGGCGAACTGGACCCAGAGCACGGGATTCTCGCTACAAGATTGCAGAGTGGAAGCCACGTACCCGGCCTACTTGGGGAGGCCTTGGAAGAAGTACTCAAGGACTGTATTCATGGGGACTTACCTGAGTGATATGGTTCAGCCGGAAGGATGGCTGGAATGGAATGGTAGCTTTGCACTCAGCACCTTGTATTATGGCGAATACGAAAATGGAGGGCCTGAATGGTTGCCGGAAAGACGAATCAGGTGGCCGGGTTTTCACTTGATACCAAACAACGATGCTAGAACCGTCTATTTCTTTTCGGTCGATTTCTTCATCGATGGCCTGTCGTGGTTGCCGGCCACGGGTATCGAATTCACGACCTTCCGGTCTATATTCAAGCCCTATCCCACCTAACTACTACCACTACCAAGAATATCTAAACATTTCTCTTTGAGAGGTAGACTATCTATATTTCTTGATGAGAATAATAACTAAGATGGTATTACGTACTACTAGTCATGTAATGTTAATAATGCATTTGTAACTTTTGAGGAAATATTTTATCATATAGTAGTGTTGGGCGAGTCGGGATTTGCTAGTTCCTCACTGATCGCTCCTCACAGGGGAGACGTTCTCAATACACAGTGGGATATAGCAGCGAGGTCAATGTGAGCAGCAGATCGTAATTCGTGTTGGATTAAGTTGGGGATTGGTTAAAAATAAGTGCTTGTTTGAATACATACTTATTTTGGACGGGAACCACACCAATAAGCAATTATTTGCATTTAATAAATAAGCCTGAAATAGAATAAATACTTATTTGAGATGCTCAAATTATGGATTTATTTTTAAATGATTTATCAATAAGTGCTTATTTCATTTATGGCTTATCTTGACCGGCCATGTCATTGTAAAAATACCTATAATACCCCTGTTTAAAATAAGTATTTTTTTTCATCAAATGCTCATAATCATTTATTAGAATAACACTTATTTTTTAGATTGCATTCCCAAACTTAGCATTAGACATTTAGGCTATATTTATTTGCGATACAAATGCCAAACCGGGGTATTTATGTACCCTGGTTCAGATTTGTGAGCATTTATTTCACATACAAAAGTGCAATGGTTAAGAGGTCAAAAATGCTTTTTCTAACATCTTTGTATCCTGAAAAGAGGGCATTACTGTACCCATTTTTAATTTGGTTATAGATTTGTGCTCTTCTGATAATCAATGTAAAAGGCTTATAGATTGGTGTGTTTAACCAAAGTTCAAGGCAGTAGAGCATTAGTAATTGGAGCAAAGAGTACAGAAACTGATTACACTATAAACCCACTCTACATTCTTGAACCAAAATGAGGGTATTTATGCAAAGTACATATTTACATTTGTATCACAGCCAAATGCAGCTTTAGACATGTTACACACACATGCTTCAGCCTTCATTAGTTAAAATCTTGATTGGATGCATGGCGTAAGTTGGATCATGACACATGGCGTAAGTTGGATGCATCTTGGCCGTCCATCATCAACTACTATCAACCACTCCCAACTGTTCCTCTTCTAAGGCAACTCTAGCTATAAAAGGGGCTCCCACATTGAGGTAGACACACACAGACTTGAGCTCTAAGTTTCCTCACTTGCTTGGTCCGACCCCTCATAGCCCTCGGCTAACTTGACCATCAAAGCCTTTGCCCCTAGGATAATTTCCGGGGCCTCTGATGTCTTCTTTGTCTCAACAGGTTGGACCCGTCGACCTCAGACACCAAAAATATAGTTGTTGCCCTCAGCTCCATATTTGGCAGCAACAATTGACGCCGTCTGTGGGAAACATCTTCAAAACTTTCCCTAAGAAAGCAAACTTAACCTAATCAACTAGTGTTTCTGAAATGGCTGACAAGCAAGACACCATTCCTAACATTCAAAACCTAGTCAAGACCGACTAGTTCGAGCTGGTCCTAGATAAGGTAGACAACCTAGCCTAGCGGTTGGATGATATAGGGCGTCCCATAAGCCCGCTACAAGCCATGGACAACCCAGCGGGTGATCCGCCAATACGCCACTATGCCAGCACTTGGGCAGCTCGAAGGGGACTAACCCCTCGAAATCCGACAACAGTAGTCAATGGGAAGCAAGCCCTACTCTAAGACCCCTCGGCTCCGTACCCGAGGGGGTGGCCCCATGGGGTCCCACACAGAGCACAAGAACCATGACTGTCAACAGCGTCGTGCGGTGACCGGTCATGATGACGACGGATGCTCTGACCACTATAGTTGCCCTCAAGGGGGAGGAGGCCGGCACTGCGTCTCTCCTCCATCGGGTTCTGACCTTTGTGACCTCCTCAACGATCACCGCACCCGCAAGGCTCAGGACGTGCTGGTGTCTAAGCACTCCTCAAGGGGGAGGAAGCCAGCACTGCGTCTCTCCTCCATCGGGTTCTGACCTTTGTGACCTCCTCAACGATCACCGCACCCGCAAGGCTCAGGACGTGCTGGTGTCTAAGCACTCTGGGAATAGGGTTGGTCTATCCCACATGAGAGAGAACCAGGTCCAGGTTGAAACAACGGTGCCATACATTGACCAATGCCTCGGAGATATTCAGATGCAAATTGGTACCATTTGAGATCAACTTCGGTAGGTAAAGGAGGACCAAGGTTATGCATCCACTAGTTGCCATGCCTCATTCAGCCGAATGGAGGCATTCATGCATTCCATCATCTCTGAACCCCTTTTGCCAAATTTCAAGGCCCGACGCTAGAGACCTATGATGGGAGTACAGATCTTGAGGACCACCTAGAAAGCTTCTAGGACCTCATGCTCCTGTGTGGATACTCCAACGCCCTCATGTGTCGAGCCTTCCAGGCCACATTCAAGGGAGCAGCATGTTGATGCCTCCACACTCCATTGGCTCTTGGGACCAGTTCAAGGACCTCGACCCCTCGGTCTCTATGCACGCCCCCATTAGTGGCCTCTGGCCTGGACCCCTCAACTGGTCCATTTCCAAGACTCTATCCAAGTCTAAAGTTGAGTTCTTGAAAAAGGTCCAAAAGCACATTGCTACCGACGAGGCCAAAGCTAACAAACGCCTCCAAGATCCAGAAGCAGGGCCCAATGACAAGAAGAGGAAGGAAAGGGATGGCCGTGCGATGGCCCCACCAAAAAGGGTGGTGAGAAGAGGCCGCCAGCCCCTTCCTTTGACAAGTACATGCCACTACACTCCTCCCAAACGCACATACTAATGCAAGTAGGGAAGGAGGAATTCATGAAGTGGCCAGCCAAATTGAAGAGGAACCCGAGAAGGGGGAACTCCAAAAAGTACAACAAGTACCACCGCAACACCAACCACTACATCAAGAACTGCTACAAGCTCAAGAAAAAGATCAAGTCCCTCATTCATTGTGGGCACTTAAAATATTATGTTGAAGGCAACGCCCCATCGTCATCCTCGCAACAGTCATAGGTTGGTCCCACACTCATCGTCCCCTGGCCAGAGTCGTTGAAGTCATAGGGGGCATGACCTTGGGAGAGCATCCACCTCGTCTTAAAAGGCATACGCCAGGAAATATAACATTCAGATCCAAGCACTGAAAAGGCTGAGGCCGGAGGACCTCATCTCCTTCTCGAATGACAACTTTTGGGGGGTATCTATGCCCCACGACGACACGTTGGTGGTGTTAATGATCATTGCCAACTACATGGTGAAAAGGATCCTCACAAACAATGACTCCACAACCGATATCCTGTTCTACGAGACATTTGAGAAGATTCTACTGACACCAAACCGACTGCAGCCCATTGACGTGTCACTCATTGGGTTTTCTGGTTAGATGTCAGACTGGAGGGAAAGATTACCCTACCAGTCATTATAGGTACCAAACCTTGAAACATCACTCGAATGGCTAAGTTCTTCGTCATGAAGATAGGCTCACCTTACAACGCCATCATAGGGAGGCTGACCCTTCACGCACTCAAGGCGGTTATCTCGTTTTACCACCTTACCATGAAGTTCCCTGCGGAGCATGGTGTAGGGGTAGTTAGGGAAAACCAACAAGCTGCTAGTCCCAAATAGTGCTATGTTGTGGCGCTAAAAGGCAAGAATAAGGAACCATTCAATTGGCCAATCGGCCGAGGATTTCATCTCGGTTCCCCTGGACGAGGCCAAGCCCGAGAAGATGACACAAGTCAAGTCTCGCATCCCTCAGGATACACTTTCCGAACTGGAAAGCTTCCTCAAAACCAATACCAATGTGTTTGTTTGATCTGTAGCCGATATGCTAGGAATTGACCCCTCAATCATTACTCACAGGCTGAGCGTGAACCTGAGTTGTAGGTCAATTCAGCAAAAGAAGAGGAACTTTGCACTGGAGCGCTGGAAAGCCATCAAAGAGGAGGTGGACAAACTACTTGACAATGGCTTCATAAGAGAGGTGTACTACCCAGAATGACGTGGTCATGATTAAGAAAGCTAATGGAAAGTGGTGCATATACATTGACTTTACATATCTCAACAAGACCTATCCCAAAGACAACTTTCCTTTGCCAATGATTGATCATCTCATTGTTGCCACCACAAGGTATGAGCTATTAAGCTTCGTGGATGCCTTCTCCGGCAACAATCAGATAAAAATGCATCCCGACGATGAAGAGAAGAAATCTTTCATCATCGAGCACGACACCTACTACTAAAAGGTGATGCCTTTTGGACTAAAGAATGCCAGGGCCACTTACCAAAGACTGATGAACAAGATTTTCAAAGTGCAAATGGGGAGGAGTGTCGAATCTTACGTCGACGACATGGTTGTAAAGAGTCTTAGGGAAAGCTAGCAAACCTCGGACCTCAGCAAGACATTTGGGGTACTGAGGAAATACAACACAAAGCTAAACAGCACTAAATGCACCTACGGGGTCACCTTGGAAAAATTCCTGAGTTTTTTAGTCACCCAATGAGGCATAGAGGCCAACCCTGATAAGGTACAAGCCATATGGGACATGGAGCCCCCTCAATCAATTAAAGAAACCCAGAGGCACACTGGCTGGGTCACAAGTCTCATCCGATTCATGTCCAAGTCAGTCGACTGGTGCATACCCTTCTTCTGGGCCACCAAGAAGTTGAAAGACTTCCAATGGATAGAATGTTTCCAGAAAGCCTTTGAAGAATTAAAGTCTATCTCGCATCACCTTCATTGTTTACACGGCCCATCCTGGGAGAAACCTTATTCTTGTACCTCTTGGTTGGGGATGAGACAATCAACTTGGTGTTGGTTCAGGAGGACAAGGGAATTCAAAGGCCAGTATATTGCGTCAGCTAGGTCCTCTGTGAGGCCGAAACCAGATACCCAAAAGTAGAGAAATAGCCTTTGCGCTAGTGGTCTTAACTAGGAAGCTAAGGCCTTATTTTTAAGCCCACAACATCTTGGTGTTGACCAGCCAGCCCTTAAGCGATGCTCTCAAAACTTGAGACCTCAGGTTGGCTAACCAAGTGGGGTATCAAGCTGTCAGAGTTTAACTTACACTATCAACCGAGGCCTGCAATAAAGACGCAAGCATTGGCAAACTTCTTGGTTGAATGTACCTTCAGCCACGACCACAACCAAGCCCCCGATAATGAGGAAGAGCCTTGATCGACCAAGACCTTGTTCATAGATGGATCCTTCAACGCTAAAGGAAGTGGAGCTGGCCTCATACTTCAAAAGCCATGACCACTATGATTCGGTTTCCCTACTTCTAACAACAAATCCGAGTATGAGGCCTTGCTTGTTGGCCTCCAACTTGCAAAAGACCTTGGAGTCTAGCACATTGAGGTCTTCAGTGACTTGTAGTTGGTTGTGAACAAGGTGAATGGAGAGTATGAGGTCAAGGAGCTAAATATTTCTAAATACTTGGGCAAAGTCCAAGAGTTAACTAGTCATTTCCAGCCAACGCCTTGTAAAAACTTGTAAACTATTCGGGATTGGCCCTTGGCCGCATTGTACACATCGAGAACTTAACACATCCCAGCATCGAAGAGAAGAAAGTGTATCCTATCCAAGTTGAACCGTGGTAGATGGATCCCATCCTTACCTACTTGCAACATGAGTAGGTGCCATCCGATAAGAATGAGGCAAGGAGAGTACGACGACAATCAGTACAGTATGCCATACTTGAAGGCATGCTGTACAGAAGATCCTTCACCCTTCCTTATCTCAGATGCCTCCGTCGAGAGGAGAGTATTTGTTAATAGAAAATCATGAGGGAATCTACGACAATCATCTAGGGGGAAAGGCCCTAGCACAGAAATCACTCAGGCAAGGATATTTTTGGCCAACCATCCAGAAGGAGACTGTTGAGTTGGTATAGAAGTGCAACCGATGCCAAAGGCACTCCAACATTCTTCACCGGTCTACAATGACCCTCCCGACCCTTAACAACCCTTGGGCCTTTGCAAAGTAGGGAATGGACCTCCTTAGACCTTTCCCCCATCCATGGGGAATAGGAGACACCTTGTCATGGCAGTAGACTACTTCACTAAATGGATCGAAGCCGAGGCCTTGGCAACCATTATGGCTAAGACGATTTAGATTTTCTTCTAGAAGAAATATCATTTATCGATTTAGCATCCCATACATTCTCGTCACTGACAATGGCTGATAGTTTGATAACTCCAAGTTCAAAGAAGGGTGTGGAAGCCTTGGAATAAGGTCACCAGTAGGACGATCCTAGATGGATTGACGACAAGATTAGATAGAGGAAAAAGGCTTTTGGCGAATGAGTTGTACAACATTCTATGGGCGTACCAAATGACACTTCCGACTGCCATGGGTGAAACTCCCTTTGACTTGAAATATGGGACAGAGGCTCTCATCCTAGTAGAGATCAGCCAACCGACACTTCAAACCAAGGCATACCAGGAAGCTGAGAATAATGAAGAGTTTAGGAACATCCCCGATCTGTTGGAAGGTGTCTAAGAGCAAGCCCAAATCATGGTTGTGGCCTACCAGCAAAGAGTTGCAGGATACTATAACTCATAAGATAGAGAGCATTAGTTCAAAGAAGGTGACCTCGTCCCTAGAAAGATCATGGTTATCGAGCCCAACATCGGAAAGCTTGGCCCAAATTGGGAAGGGCCCAACAGAATCAAGCAAGTAGTAGGACCTGACACCTTTTGGTTGGAACATATGGGTGGAAGACTAATATATCGTACCTGGAACTTTGAAAATCTTTGGATGTACTATTAATGAAAATGTAAATATGTTAGTGGAAATTTCTGAATGAAAAGTGCAAGTTCTTCTTACTTTCATCAAATACTTCTTTGTGTAAACATTCTCGTCCCCTCCAGTCACCAAGACCCCTCGACTGACCGACCGTAGCATACAATCTTCCTTAAAGTTATATGCTTGGACCAGACATTAGCCCAAGGTACATGACACCTTTCCAGTTATATGTCTAGTTGCATGTTGTCCTTTTTTTGTCTAAGGCAAGAACTTTCAAGACCTTGACGACTGTCAATAAGTGGCCTACGACCTCGACCTCTGCCTCAAAGACCCTAAGAAAAGAGTCTTTGTGAAGGCCAAAGAACCAACAATGACTGCTCACTTAAGAAGAGCACAATGAGTGACACACTAAGTAAACAACACTTCTCCACTAAGGCAACTGCTTGTGATCTCGGCCATAAAGCCCCTATGAAATGACGCACTCAGCAAAAGGGCATGTTCCAGGATAAGGCAACCTCCTTCCTTTTTCGTTATGGCTAGAAGTTTCGAGACCTTGGTAATTGCCATCAAGCGACTTATGATTTTGACTTCAACCTAAAAGACTCTAAGGCAAAATGTCTTCATAAAGGGCTAAGTAAAGATCATTTTCACAAAAGATATTTTATTAATAATTGCAAGTTTCTTTACAAAAATGCATCTTTAGAAGGAAGTATCGGACCCTCACATGAAAGAAGAAAGAGAAGAAAGAGAAGAAGAAAAGAAGAGCATCTTTTGACAAGAAATTCAAGTTCCATTAACTCAAGTGTCTTTACAACAACAATTGGGGCTTGTAGTCGTCAAAGCCCTCCAAGTGAACTTGGGAGGAAAAGGAAGCTAGGTCCATGTTGTGCTCCTTCGAGCTCTTGTACTTTCCAACCGCCTTCACGGACGATTCCTCCAGTTGCTCCTCGGTTGACACCAAGGAGGACTTCAGATCCTTTACAAGCACCCTTTTGGTGGCCACCTCGGCCTCAACCTTTTTGCGATGTTCGTACTCATCGCGGGCCCAGCCCTCGGCCGCCTCCCTATCGGACTACGCCTTGGCTAACTGTTGCCTTAGGCGCTCAATCTCTTCTTGTGCCTGCAAAAGTTGTTGGATCAACACTTCCACCTTGTTGCAAAGGCCAACCAAACAGGAGACCATCTGCACGCAAAAAGGAAAAGTTGTCAGCCACATTCTGCCAAGAAGACCTCACCGACAAAGTGGACTCGAAGAAGTACGCGCAGACCTCAGCGGCCTTGTCCAAGAACATGTCCCAAACTGATTCCATAGTGTTTTGTGTTTAGGACTAGTAGTCGTCGGGAAGAACCATGATGACCGCGAGTTGCTAGCTGATGCCTACCACAGACAGGGAGTCCCCCTCTCAAATGCTCCACTACGGTTGGTAGATGCGACGAGTGGTGAACGAATCGTTCTCTTGTGGGTCAGAGGGTCGAGGCGCCCCCTGGTGTGACCTGCCTGAGGTTCCATCAGCCTGTTGTTTGGCGGTTGTCTCCTCCTGTTGGCGTCAAGGCATGTTCTTGGATGCTACAACCTCTAGCAACTTTTCCTTCTTCTTGTTGTCCATCTCTACAAGAAAGAAACTAGAAACAATTAGAAAATTTCCAATATTCAACAGAAAGCATAAATAGCAAAGTGGCAAGAGCGTCCGTACTTAGGGGGAAGACTAAGGTTGGCTTTCACCAAGGCTTCCTCCTTCACCAAGTGATGGGAGTGCATACCAAGGCACAATTCCTCGGCTTGGTAGACCATATACTCTCACAAACGAATCCCTCACTCTGAGAGCGCGCTCAACCCCCCAAGCGGCGGTCCTCTCCCTCAACACCTAGACGCTAGATGTCCGAGAGGACTTCTCGGATTTACTGTTGTCGCTCTCCCATTATTAGGAGTGCTACTAGGAGCACTCTAGTTGGGAAGTTCGTAAGCTTCAAAACCAGAATCCGAGGCCGGTATGTCAAGGACATAAGTTCTTTACCAAAAGTTGTTCACAAAAGGAAGTTTAAGGAACTGCTTGTGGAAAGCCAAGGTGTCCTCAGTAACTCCAAGACTAAAGGTTTGGAGCAAATGGTGAAGTCTCACTCAACTAGCCTCTCTATTTAAAGGAAAATGTACGACCCAAATTCAATTGGTCTAACGGCCACGGACCGACCAATCTGACAACTCGAACCGACGGGCTCCACGTGGCACCAACCTCGTGAGACAAAATGATGCCAAGAGACGGGACCGGTTTGCCCATCAACCCCAGCTCAAGGAGATGCCAAATCGGATAACACCCTTCGTATCATCTTGTTCACGGCCTCAATCAGTCGACCCCGACAACCGTCCTGTGTACGAAACTACGTCGGATGACTTCAGCACCTGTATGGAGCACGAGAAATGCACACAGATAGCCTATGCCCGTATGGGCCACGACCACACACCCTCGGCCTGAAATGATCATTTATTGACACGAAGGATGAATGGAGGAGTAGTCGCCGCACAACCACTAAGAAGAGCTCCGTAGTTGAGGCCGACACCTCCATGCAAATACACCATACTCTCTTTGGCCAAAACCGAGGCCTCCACACAACTTGCCAACTGACCTCGAACGCTACGACCTTGAGACTAGGGAGCAAGTGATGTATGAATATTTGGCCGACCTATAGATCTTGACATGTGGCATCGGTCGGATGCATCCTGGTCGTCCATCATCATCTACTATCAACCGTTCCCATCTACTCCTCTTCTAAGGCAACTTCGGCTATAAAAGGGGCTCCCACATTGAGATAAATACACATAAACTTGAACTCTAAGTTTTCTCACTTGTTTGATCCGACCCCTCATAGCCCTCGGCAAATTTGACCGCTGAAGCCTTTGCCCTTGGGGTAACTCCAAGGCCTCTGACATCTTCTTTTTCTCAAGAAGTTGGACCCGTCAGTCTCAGGCTCCAAAAATATAGTTGTTGCCCTCGGCTCCATATTTGGTGTTGTTGTATGTCAATCTCCTCTTTTTATTTGCTCTATTTGGCTCATGCAGTCGCTACGTTCCTTCGTCTACGTACTAACATCTACCAGGTTACAGGCTTGCAGCTTGCAAATCAATTCCTTTCCCCTTATCCTTAATTAACTTGTGCAAATTCATAACCATTGTCATCACTGCTAAATGCCAACTCCTTGATGGACTATAGTATTTCTTGTTTGGTTCCTTTCAGAGTGGAGGTAGGAGGGAGGATTAATATTTGTTTGGGAATGAGATAGAGAAAAAAAATGATTTGATCCCACTTCTTATTAGAGAATTGACTTAGTTGAGTTAGAAGAAAGGTGGTGCCAATTAATGCTCCCAATGCATGAAAAATGAGCAAATGGTAGAAACTTTGTATCAGAATGAAGTACAAGTCATAGTTATACATAAAACGATGAAAAACAGAACCGATATATCTGATATTCTATGTGGTTAACTAACGTAGTAGTAATGACAGGGCGAGTGCTGGAATCCAAAAGTGTAAGGTTCTTTCTTGGTTCTTTGTTAGAAAACAAAGTTCATGGGGCTAAGGAACTGTTTCTTAACAGTTGAAGCGACTGAATGGAAAAGCTTATAACTTGTCTATTAAGATTTTGAGGAGGTTGTAGACTTGTAGGCTTCTAGTGGAAGTTGAAGTTGAGTCAATTAGGCTGCGTTTGGAGCGTAAATCCTGGTTCAGGGTAAATTTGTACTCGGGTTCACTTTTGTTTATATTTGGCAACATTACATTTATGTCTTGACAAATGACAGACAAATGCATATTTACATTGATAATAAGATGTAAAAGTACATCAATAAAAAGGAAGTAAATTTGCATTCAAGTAGATTTTTGATAAAAAAATGAATATGCTTTATTGGAATTCATGTTTGCATCCATTACAGCTAAAAATCTATTTGGGAAGAAGGTAAATTTGTCGGTGCAAAACTAACCCAACTTTGCAATTTATATGAACCTATTTACACTCTACATATTTGCATTCACAATTATTTGCATCGCTTCCAAACGCAGCCTTATGTTTAGGGACAACAATTTCCACCCTAGGTACTGGCTCACGTGCAGCCCACGAGTCATCTCAAGCCGTGCCTCCCTCCCTTGTGATATTTTGGGGGTTGGCCCGGCATGGCCAACGGCCCGAGCCCATGCAAGCTCGTGCCAAGCCAGGTTAGGCCACGGGCCGGGCTGGTCTGTGGGCCGAGCCTTGGGCTAGGTTAGGCCATGGACCGGGCCAAAGTTATTTATTAAAAAAATTTAAAAAAACTTAAAATTTTAATTTTATATGAATATTGATATATACAATTTCTTATTTACAATAATTAAATAAAATAGTATAATAAAATTGAAAAATAATTGTTTATTTTATTAATATATTAAATACTATATATTATTATATATTATATATAAATTATATATATATATATAGGCCGTGTCGGATTGTGGGCTCAGCCGTGCTAGCCCATGGGCCATAGGCGACATGATACGATAGTGCGGGCCATGACGACATGAGTCGTGGACCATTGGGCCGGGCTGGGCCAAGTTACGAGCAACACGACCCGATTTACATCTCTAGCTCACCCTACCATCCCTAATAAGCAGGGCGTATGATATTATGCTAAATTCAACCCGTATAGAAATGAATAGGGTATGATATTACAACTCGTATAGAAATGAATAGGGTATGATATTATGCTAAATTCAACCCTCCCAAATCCATACATTGCTAAGAGTAATTAATAATTATTTGTCTTATTTATAATTATTTGTCTTTTTCATGTTTCAATCAATTAATCAGAAATTTTTATATTCGTTCATGTCATTTTACTTATTCATTGGTTGTATATAATAGGAAATAGATGTGTTCCTAAACCCAACCCGCTCACCCTCAAATGCAAAGAAATAAGATTTAAAAGAGTTTTGCATTTTCATATACAAAAAGGATTTGCATTTACCAAATCCCCTGTGAGTTTTGAGGAGGGAATGGGCTGGGAGGTTTGAAGAGGCGAAAAAGGTCTTGAATTTATAAAACCCTCCCCAATACTATCCTAATACTTTATTAATTAATTACTTTATCCGTCAAAAGACAAAGCAATAGATTTTCAATTCAACAACTTCATCAGCTATTATCAAATTAAACAGCCCTGATCGATCATTTGGACATAGGCTCACATAACCTGGCCCGGCGAGGATATAAACATATTTGATATATGTATACCATAAATTTATATATCGTATTTCTATCCAAAAATGTATATATCATATACCATATTCATATGTACCATCTACGAATATTCCAATACCAAAACCGTCATCTAACCGGACCTAAAAAGGTCCCACTTTTCAAAGTCCAATCGTCCGGTCTGTCTCGAGTCTTAAAACAGTCTTAAATCAATAAGGCTTTAGGACTTTAGTTAGACTTCTACTTTTCTATTTTTAATGATACGAAAAGTACAAAGTATAAATATAAATTTTACTTTGATATTTTTGCTTTGAAAATCATCTGGGTAAAAAATTTAATCACCCGAATACATTCAAGATGCACACACATGTTATATATACACATCATGTACACATGACAACCACTTAGACTTGACATTTGGTTTAGGAAACGAAGTGGTTTTGTACGGGTATAATGCTATATATAACATTACAGTAAACAAGCTATAAAAACATTCCATTAAGCTTTAAGAATAGTTTAGAAAATTAAGAAGTTGACAACAGTGATCCCGGTGGCAATGGCGGTAAATATGCAAAAATATACCATTAAGTTGAAGGTATTGTATGAAGTGGAGAAAAACATTAAAAGAAAGGGGAGATGCTTCTAGCAGCAATGTCTGGTGGTAATGGTGGTCAAAGATGGGCGACAGTGGTGCAAGAACCCATGGGGGAGTCTTGACTGAGGGTTTTCCTTGAAGGGTTGGTCACACGAAAATGGCTTTCATATCAAGAACCATCATGATATGCAATCTCAGAGCGATCCCTTGCCGTTGCCCAAATGAATAGAATAATAGAGTTTGCTGTGGAGACGAAACCACGGCACAACGTCTGGGATTCCGACTGCACACGGTGACCGTTGGTTTAGAACAAAGGCCCACCTCCTTTTTTGTATGATTAGAACAAAGCCCCACCTTGACCGTGGGATCCGACAACACAAATTTTACCCTCCTGAGTTGCGATCTCAGAAGTCAGAGCAATCCCTGAAATGAAGAGAAGAACAGAGGTTGCTTTGAAAGGCGGAACCACGACGCAACGTCCGAGATTTCGAGATGGAATCTGGTTGGCCGTGTAAACCCAGATATCGTTGGTATGAACCAGTTGGTCGGCGATGAAAACTCGGCCATCGTTGTCACTGATGAAATAAAGAGGAGAGGGATTTAGCTACATTTACATCGATCATCCAAACGCATAAAAGTGTAAAACGAGCATAAGACCGGCTCGCTTAATTTTTAAACTGACAATTCTGACGGTTCTTAAATTCCATCTTTGTAGTTTTGTATTTACATTGCATGAGAGAGAATTGAACTAAGAAGAAGGTGGTGCAAATTTTACATTTCAAAAGCTGATACAAAATTTGCACCGTTAATAAGTTAAATGAGACAAAAACTACGAGATGCAAATTATGGTTACAACTAACAAATACATTACTGAACTGGATACAAAATTGATATCCAGTTCAGATTTGCAGTGACGGTACATTCAAACATCTGATCATTGAGGCAGAGGGATCAGTGACAGTAGCGGCGTTGCTTCACTGTCACCGCCGATAAGCTGTGGTCCGATTCGACTTGCCCTTGTTTTGAATCGCAATAAAAGCTAAACAGGAAATAGAGGTTCTCTAATTCATCTGTGACCGCATCCTCGTTATCATCTGATTTTTCGTCTTTGTCTCGTCGAGATCGTCACCGCCGCCGGAGAGAAAAAAGACGCTCTCATGATTCGTAAGAATAGCCTCTCGCGAACAAAGCACAGACGACGACATCACTCTTCGGACGATTACTCTTCTTCTTTTTCCTCTTCGTCGGATGATTACAGGTTAAATAATCCCTAGCTTGGTGCTTTCTCCTTTTCCTAAATTCATTCCTTTGGCTTATGTAATTTCACTTGGTGCTTTTAAATTTCAGTATTTTCTTTCCGTATATGAGTTTGGCCTTTTTTCCCTTCAGAGCCAGGGTCTCGGGTTTGCCATTCTGTTTTTTGCTTTAACATCTACTGTTTTCATTAGTAAAGTTCATATTGTAATGGCAATTTGATTTCTTCTTCTCGCTTTGACCTATTGAATTATAAACGATCCCTCCCAAAAATAAACTAGGGATTCTTTATACCGCATGTTCCGGCTTTAAGGATTTGAGTACTCAACGTGGAAGAATATTGGTTTTCGTGTTGGTTTGAGAGTGATGATGCGCAATCCGGTCGATCATAGCTGCCGGTTACCTCACCTCTGATGGAATCGGGGGTGCCTGAAACAAAGAAGAACTTGGAGACTTCCGGGGAGGAATCCAGTTATAACACTCCGAAGCTCAAGTTAGTGCTCTTGAGAAGGCAAGGGAAATGAAGAACTTCAAGACCAGAAAGCGCAAGAATCATATACCTCATTCCTTGGGAGATGGGGGTCTTTTATAATTACCCTGTACACTTACTTCCATACCTCTGCCACTTCGGGTATTATTACCTCCGCCAGATTGGGTGTCATCTCCTCTACCAGATCGGGTGTCATTTCCTCTACCAGATTGAGTGTCATAACCTTCACTGCTAGTTGCAAGTTGCCAGTTCGGGTGTCATAACCTCCACTGTTCCTTGTCAGGGCCGTCTCTGCCACGTCTGAGATGGCGGTGGCAGGTGGTCGTTGGAGGGCAGCTGTCATGTGTCGGACCCCTAATTAGTCAGGTGCGTCGCCTCCGTGTACGGGCTTCCTAGGCATCAGGTACGATTGTTCAGTCAAACGACTTAGAGCCGAAGTGGTGTGCGAGGTGAAATCTTGAATTAGGATAGAAGTATGGCTCGAACTGCCCTTGTAAGGCTTAGGATCTCAAAGGGAGAGCTTGGGTTCCTCCTTGGGGAGCTCGGGACCCTTTACCTCGGAGCTCGGGTTGTGGGTTCCCCCTTTGGGGGAGCTCGGAACTCTATTTCTTAGAGATCGAGTTGTGGGCCTGCTGTCGTGCCGAGCTGGTGCTTCTACCAGGTCACTCTCGGTTGCTTCCATGTATCACATGGCCAAGGGGTTGGGTCAAATCTCCCTCCATCAAGAATGATCATCGAACTTGGTTGTTTTGGCACATGTTTGGCATGATGAATATCTTACCTAGAAGAGTAGCCCTTGGCCTTTTTTTTTTTTTCTTTTTCTGTTATAGTCATTCCTTGGTCAATTCATTAAGTAATCCTGTTATTGAAAATTATTTTGCAATCCCGTATACCAGTTTTTATTTGAATTTTGTTGAGTTCTAGGAACGCAACTTGTATCCCATTTAATAAATGTTGGCTGTTTATGTGTTTCTCTCAAAATGGGTTCCTTTAAGCTTCGATTTGGTGAAATGTTCAGACATTTATATTGGTTAAACTGCTTATAAACTTGGTTTATGTTAGAAGTTAAAGTGAGTGAAACATTATAATATGTTGACTTGACTGTATATCTTTTCTGTTATTTTTATAATTAAACTAGAAAATACATTCGGAAACATTGTTTGGAATGCTCCCTTAGGATGTATGGAAGATTTTCTACTTTCATTCATCACCTTGGACATCTATAATTCCATTTGCTACATGTGATTTTGCTTTGGAATCAACTACTAATTTTTGTGCTTTCATTCAATTTTAATTTTAAAGTCCCTTATTTCCTTTGAATATCTTTTTTCTTTACATTTTGAAATTACCCTCTCTCATCACTTAGCTTAGAAAACCTTAGGTATTGAAATATCCATTTCCTCTTTGTGATCCACAGTAGTAATTCTTCAGACAGTGAGCATGAGATATTCGGTCATCTCACGAAACACAGAGTGACAAAACAAGAAAGGTGTGTGCTTTTTGTTTTTTCCTTCTTCCATGGAGCTGAATATTTGTTTTTATATATTTATTTATCTGGCTTGTTTTTCTAAAGAGCAACAAGGACAGAAGCAGGAGTCATCGACACAAGCAGCATAAGCATAAAGTTAAAGCGGTAGGCCACTATTCTCTCTCTAAGCTTAACATTTACAATTCAGAATGAGTCAAAATGTTTTACAGTTTTCTGTATTCAAGATTTGTAATTTATATGGCATGCGAATCTTATTTTAATTCTAATTGTTAGGAAGCATTTGCATTTGGTAGAGGACAAAAAAGTTTCAGAAACTACTGTTTGAAGGAAAAGAACATTGGGAATTTTGTCGTTTTCATAAAGGGGATTTTAGAGGCAATTAAAGTCTGTTAGTGTAGGGGTATTTGTGTCTTTATACTTATGTTGAGGTTGCTGATCTATAATATTATATTAGAACTAGTGTCCCTCACTTAAGTAAGTAAGGGCACATGTGTTTTTTCCATTATGTTAGTAATATAGAACATGTTTGGCCGAATGGGAGAGGTAATTTTTTCTCTCATTCGAACCAGACTTTTCTTCTCTCCTTTTCTCCTCTTCTCTCTCTCTTTCTTTCTTCTTTCTTCTTCTCTCTTCTTGGCTGTTATCAGACTAACAAAACTCAAGGGCAGGTCGAGTGCCTAGATTTCTGTTTTCTATGCACTCAATCCAGGGTTTTCTCTTGATTTCTTTGCCATCGATTGAAGATAAGGGAAAGGGATGAAAAGGAGTGGTCACCCTCTTCCCTAGGAGGTCTCTATGCATCAAGTTGTGCTGTTCATGGTCGGTTGTTGTGGTTTCTAAGAAGCCCTTCCCTAATCAATGAAGAGAAGAGAGCTGATTTGTGTGGTGCCATGGGTGTCTTGTGTGGTCTGATTTTCTTTTTGTGTGGTTTGTTTTTCAGGTGATGAGGTAAGAAGTTTCTATGCATATTTTTGTTATGAATCAAATAGGAAGTATGTTTTAGATCGTATAATGGGATTTCAGACTATAGTGTGCTAGGGTTTATGTTGTTTTTTTTTTTTTTTTGTATAGTTCAAAGGGGGAGTGGTCCTCATATAGTGGTGAGATTCAAGTAGTCGCGGGTAGGGTTTGTGGTGTAAAGAGTGAAATCTTCAGCAATAACAAGTGCTCAAACTAGTGTGATCAGTGTGATCAAGTAGTGTGTAGTGTGTCGAATTCAGTAATAACAGAATTCGGCAATGGGAGATAACAGTGATAGAAAATCTAATGTGATGATAACTACTAACTATCTGAATGTTCAAATGACCTCTATTAAACTGAATTGAGAGAATTATGTACTTTGGGCTAAATCTGTAGAAGTTTTTCTGAAGGCAAAGAAGAAGGTGAAACACATAAGGGAGGAGAAACCCTCCACTGATTCTCATGAGTATGATGACTGGGAACAAGAGGATAAATGGATTATCACGTGGTTATGGAATAGTATGGAACCCAAGATTGGTGTAAATTTCATGTTTCTTGACACTACCAAATATGTGTGGGACCATGCTAAGAAGTTGTATTCTAGTCAAGACAATAACACCAAAGTATATCGGCCATATCAGGAATACTATAATCTGCAACCGGACAATCAGAGTCTTGAGGAGTATTATGCTAGTATGAAAACATTTGTAATGAGTTGAATGTTTATCACCCCTTCATTTCTGATGTCAAAATTCAGCAACAACAAAGGGAACAACTTGATGTGACTCGATTTTTGGTGGGGCTGAAATCTGAGTATGAACCAGTGCAGGCTCAGATACTAGGAGGGTTAGCTCTCCCTTCATTAAAAGAGTTGTTTGCTCTACTCTGGAGGACTTCCATTGGATCTATTGAGAACTCTAATGTTTTTGATAGATCAGCCTTTGCAGTATCAAGGGGTCGTGGTGTTAGAGGTGGAGCTTGAGGAGCTCATTCTGGTCGTGGTGGTAGCAGTGGTTCGATATATGGCTAGAGTGGTGGTGGTGGACGTATATATAATTGTGGTGGTGGTTGTACTAGAGGTAGAGATTCAGGGGGAGCCTGTGGCATAGGACGTGGTTCAGGTCCGAGGAGATATACTCATTGTGGTATAGATGGACATACCATTAATTATTACTATGACTTGCATGGTTCACCCTCAACTTGGGCCAATCATGCCCTGACTAGTGATATCAGTTTCAGACAGGAGTTGTTCAGCTGATTAGATGCCTCCTACATCCACAAATGTTTCCGAGAAGGAGATGGTGATTATTCCCGTGATGAGTATGAGAGGTTTGTCCAATCCACATCTCAGTAGAACACAGTTACTTTCACACACTCAGGTATGATTTGTTTGGCATTCACACCTAATCCCTGGATTATTGACTTTGGAGCCTCCGATCACATGATTGGAACTCCAGGTGTGTTTTCTTCCCTCTCTCATTGCTCAACATCACAATCTGTTACCCTTGCTAATGGTTTCACATCCTCGATTTGTGGTGTTGGCAATGTTAACATGACCCCCTTATCTTTACCCTCAGTTTTGTATGTTCCTAAATTTCTGTTTAACCTTACGTCTGTTAGTAAGTTGACTAAGTTTCTCAATTGCTCTATTACTTATTGCCATTTTTTGTGTGTTTTTTAGGATCTCAAGATGGGGATGAAGATTGGTGGAGGGCATGAAGCTGGTGGATTGTATTATTTTGACGGTGGTGGAAGAACATCAACAACTCTCTAGTCATCTCTCTTTCCTTTCTAGTGGCACTGTCGATTTGGTCCTCATTCGCTGAAAGTTTTGAAATCTTTGGTTCTTTTGTTGAGTCAACTTTCTGTTTTAGATTGTGAGTCATGCCAGTTGGGGAAACATCATCGTATTCCCTTTAGTCCTAGGGCTGATAACCGTGTGTTGGTCCTTTTTATTTGGTTCATTCAGATGTTTGGGGTCCTTATGAAATGATGTCATACAATGGATATAGATATTTTGTCATTTTTGTTGATGATTATTCAAGGATGATGTGACTATTTAATGAAAGAAATGAGTGAATTGTTTACCATCTTCCAAAAATTTTATGCTAAGATTCGCAACCAATTTGGTGTACACATTAAAATTTTTCATTCCGATAATGGCCATGAATATTTCTCTTCACCATTTCAAGAATACTTGGACCAACATGGCATTATACATCAGACCTTATGTACCTACACCCCACAACAAAATGGGGTAGCTGAGAGAAAGAATCGTCATCTCTTGGAAACAGCACGAACCATCATGCATCACATGAATGTTCTCAAACCCTTTTGGAGTTATGTGGTGCTTATTTCTTGCTTCTTGATTAATCGGATGCCCACGTCTATCCTTGATGGTCATTCCCCATTTACTACATTGTTTCCCACATTGTCTTCATTTTCTCTTTCTCCCCGGTTATTTGGGTGTGTCTACTTCGTCCATAATTTGGGCCCCGAGAACGACAAGTTAGATGCACAATCCCTTAAGTACATCTTCCTTGGCTATTCTTGGACCCAGAAAGGGTATAAGTGTGTTACCATCATAGTTTTCGATGTTTCTTTGTGTGTGCTAATGTTACCTTATTTGAGTCTACTCTGTTTTTCTTGGGGTCCAGTGATGCTTCCTCCTCCTCATCACCTCCCCCTCTTCCACTTCCAGTTGCTGATTATGTTCCCCGTGTTCCAGCCGTGAGCAAGTCCTTGCCTCTGGTGCCACCACCTGTTGAACGCCCACCTATCTGTCAAGTGTATACACATCACCCACGTGTACTGGCTGCTACTCCTCCGGCTCCATCATCGCCGAAAGATCTGGCAGTTGTCTCCACACCAGCCCCGAACCCTGTATCTAATCTTGATCTTCCCATTGCCTTGCGGAAAGGTAAACACACTTGCACCCTTCATCCTATTTCTAATCATGTTTCACTCTCTCACCTTTCTGCTTCCCATCGCTAGTTTATTTCTTTGTTATCCTTAGTTGTTGTTCCTAAGGATGTCCAGGAAGCCCTTGCCTCTCCAGGGTGGTGTCGTGCAATGGAAGAAGAGTTCCCAACTATACTTCATAATCATACTTGGGACCTCACCGCTCTTCCTCTTAGGAAACAGGTTGTCGGTTGTAAGTGGGTTTATACTGTTAAGTATTTGCCTGATGGTAATGTTGAGCGCCTGAAAGCTCGATTGGTTGCAAAAGGGTACTCCCAAACCTATGGTATTGACTACACAAAGACCTTCTCCCCAGTTGCTAAGATTGGGTCGGTTCGTGTTGTGATCTCTCTTGCAACTATGTATGATTGGCCCCTACATCAGCTTGATATCAAGAATGCCTTTTTGCACGGGGATTTTCTCGAGGAGGTCTACATGGAGCAACCACCAAGGTTTATTGCTCAAGGGGAGGATGGTAAGATATGCAGACTCAAGAAGGCTATATATGGACTTAAACAGTCTCTTGGAGCATGGTTTGATAGGTTCAGTGAGGTGGTAAGAAGTTTGGTATGAAACAATGTCAAGTTGATCATTCCATCTTCAGTCATGACTCTCAGGCAGGAAAAATCCTATTGGTGGTGTATGTAGATGATATTGTTATTATTAGGAATGATAAAATGGGCATTGACAGGTTGAAGACTTTTCTACAATAACATTCTCAAACAAAGGACCTTGGTAAATTAAAATATTTCTTTGGGATATAAGTAGCAAGGTCTAAGCATAGTATTAATTTGTGTCATAGGAAATATGTGATTGGTTTGCTAGAAGAAACAGGTTTATTAGGTGCTAAACCAATTGAAGCGCCTATGGAAACAAATACTAAGTTGAGCAGTGATATGGGTGAAGTGTTTGAAGACCCTAGCAGATACCGGCGACTTATAAGTAAACTGAACTACCTAACCATTACTCGGCTAGACATTTCATTTGCGGTTAGTGTGGTAAGTCATTTCATGCAGAAACCTCTGTTTCCTCATTGGGATGCGGTTCTAAGAATTGTGAGGTATTTAAAAGGGGCTCCTAGTCATGGTTTAATATACAAAAGTGGTGGAAAACTTGAAATAGAAGGATATACTAATGCTGACTAGGCCGGTTCTTTGTCTGGTAGGAGGTCTATCACAGGCTATTGTTTTTTTCTTGGGGGTAATCTAGTGACATGGAAAAGTAAGAAGCAGACAGTAGTGGCGAGAAGCAGTGTAGAGGCAGAATATAGAGCTATGGCACATGCAACTTGTGAAATAGTGTGGCTAAGGGACCTTTTACAGGAGATAGGATACAATGTTAACACTCCAATGAAGCTCTATTGTGACAATCAGGTTGTAGTTCATATTTTTTCTAATCCGGTGTTTCATGAAAGAACCAAGCACATAGAGGTTGACTGTCACTTTGTGAGAGAGAATGTGCTGAATGGAGTGATAGACACTATATATGTTAACACAGGGAACCAGTGGGTAGATTTATTTACAAAAGGGTTGAGTTGGGAAAGAGTGGACTACATATGTAACAAGTTGGGATTATATGATATATACTCACTATTTTGAGGGGGAGTGTTAGTGTAGGGGTATTTCTATCTTTATACTAATGTTGAGGTTGTTGATCTATAATATTGTATTAGAACTAGTGTCCCTCACTTAAGTAAAGGCACATGTGTCTTTTCCATTATGTTAGTAATATAAAACATGTCCGGTCGAATGGGAGAGGTAATTTTTTCTCTCATTCGAACCAGACTTTTCTTCTCTCCTCCTCTTTTCTCTCTCTCTTTCTTTCTTCTTTCTTCTTCTCTCTTGTTGGCTGTTATCAGACTAATAGAAATCAAGGGCAGGCCAAATCATAATAAAGCCCATAGTTGGATCCTTACATTATCCCCCCCCCCTCCCCAAATGTCTTTAGATTGAATAGGTTCCATTTGTTGGATGATATTGTGAATTATCACATTTCTTGTTATATATCTGGTGTATCCTTTTTTATCATTGTTTTCCTAAAACGATGGGGTTGTGCCAAGTCTTTCCATGATATCCTAAGATCAACTGTTTCAGTTTAACTCTAGTTTTAGAAAAGAGTGTCATATTGTGAGCCATATAACTTGTCATGCATATTAATTGTGTGTTCAATGTGTTTCTTTTGTTCCCATTTGGTTGATATCTGACCATGCATGACTAAGAATTTATTGAGATAGATTTTTGGTTGGCTTATATTACTTGCTGCTTATTTATGGATTGGCTCTTTGACATTGGAGCTGGGGTCTGTGACCTGGTGATTGGGGTGCTGGATTGACTGGACTGACTGTTTTGGCTCGGCCACTCGGGTTTCTCTTGGCTATGGGAGCCATATATAGAAGCAACAGAATGAGAAGAGCAGCAGCCCCGTGCAGCTATCCAAGGTTTTTTCTACTTGATTTATATAAAGTGACAAGAATTTTATCTTCCTTCTATATTCCATTTATAGTTGGCTTTGATTTGCACTCTTTGTAGTTCTTTGGGCGTGACAAGGAAGACGGCACCCGCCGTAGTGCTATATCTGGAAAAAAGGTGAGGGATCTTTTACTTCTTCATTGTTAGAAGGTCATATAAGTGAACTTGCAAATGCCAGATTAGTAGTATTCTTTCATCCTTGTTTTAGATTCTATTGAAGCATGAGAAATCAAAGGAGGACAAGTTAGCAGAAAACAACCGCAATTAGTTGCTGAAGTTTCTTAGTGCTAGTTATGATTGATCATATGGCATTGGAACATGATTTCGAAATTCATGAGAAATTGTAGTGTCTTTCAACATTATGGCTAAACAGCCTGTCAAGTTAAATCGGGGGACAACTTGAACCTACTTATTCACCATGCTGTTACTTAACATGCATGCATGTCATTGGATCGTAACCTATAAACAGTCCATTTTTATGTCTGTAGGCCCTTGATGAATTTCTGAGTGAAACATATGATAAAACTGTACTTAATCATATTTTGAGCTTCGCTTCACATCTTGTTATTCTTTCTTTTTTTCTTGGAGAAGGATTATTGCATAAAACGATAACCGTGTTGTTGCATGGAAATCAAGATGGCAATGGGGTAATTAAATATTCCTTCTCTATGATCAGTTTCTGGAAGAAATTTGTCAGGTTTGGAAATTAAGGGTCTTCATTCTTCAAGATGTTGAATTTAGTATTTGGAATGTATGACCGAGTTTACCGAAAAAAAAAGTGCCACAGAGTGAGTCCACCAAACACTTCAACAAGGAATCTTTGCTGGTTCTTAGGACCTTTTACTAGGGAATTCCCAACTTATTCCTAATTTCAACCATCTACACCTTTGTCAGGACTTATTCCCACTGGGATAGCTAACGGACTAGGTATCTCTTGGAACATGAAGGTGTTTTATCATTCATGTTTTTTCTTATATTTCATTTTACATGAATAGTCCCAAGCATCTATGTCAAGATAGTGTGTTAAAAATTTGAGATATGCTTATATTGGAAAAAGATACTTAAATAGTTCATCGCCGAGGATCATCAAGAGGGTTTTGATTATCTAGATAGACTGGCATATATTATGCTTGCCTCAATGGGGCGATCAATCTCATATCACTTTTGTGAAGACTAAAAGTAAATATGTGGGTGCCTGTCAGGGAACAAATTCCCTGAACTTGACTCATTAATAAAACAGTTACATGGGGTCTCTTATTAATAGATAATTCTATCTCTAGATAATCCTTAGACCTAGGGCATCATGGATATCTTGTGCATGAGACTCCATACTTTACAATGTAAATACTTATACCCTAATCAAGGGCATAAAGCATGCCCCATGTCGACTATAGTAACTTGTACATGGAGGTACGTGAATGCACAATATGGAATCTACCATTCTCCATGTGGAGAGAAAATGTCCTATGCAACTAGATTTAGTGTCTTAGAAGTTCTTGGCTAAGGCAGCATTTTGTATAGAAGAGTTTCAAGCAAGGCTCAAAATATTGATACATATCGTATCGGGGCTTTTTGATATGCCCGTATAGGGGGTGTTTCAGGGTCTCGATTGGTTCAGAGGGTGGATGGACTTTAAATCAACCCCTCTTAACCAGACTCAAATAAAAAAAAACTATCGATATATATATATATATACTTGCCCACTTGGGAGGGGTAAGTAACACCTAGGGAAAATAATAGTGCAATAAAATTTTCTATCATGTCGTGCTTCCCGTGGCCCACGGGCTAGCATGGCTCATATATATATATATATACACACTATTTTATTTAATTATTGTATATATAAGCAATTGTATACATCAAATTCATATAAAATTAAATTTTTTATATTTTCTTTGAAATTTTTAAATAAATAACTTTGGTCCAATCCACGGTCCAGCCCGGCATAAGCCCATGCAAGCTTAGGTCGTGGGTTGTGCCGGGCCAACCCTCAAAATATACTCGGGGAAGGAGGCACGGCCCGAGATTGCCTATGGGTCATGCTGTGCTGGCCCAACACAGCCCATTTTACACGTGTGTGGGCTTATGTCGGGCCAACCCCCAAAATATGCTAGGGGAAGGAGGCACAGCCCAGGACTGCCTACGGGTCGGCTTATGCCGGGCCAACCCCCAAAATATGCTAGGGGAAGGAGGCACAGCCCAGGACTGCCTACGGGTCGTGCTGTGCTGGCCCAACATGGTCCATTTTACACCTCTAATTGACATGAATGTCTCTCTTCATCTTTAAATATAAAAATTATTCACTTCTTTCTCCAATAAACCAAGAATAACCAAACAAAACCTTAAATTTATATTTACCAGAAGGAAACCTCCACCATTTCATTTGAATATTGAATCCAGCCAGAAATCTATAAGGATATATCGGAGATAGGACTTCTATATTATATTTAAAAACTAATCAAATCATAAGTTGCTCAAATAAAACCTAGTAAACATGGATACCATGGCCAAAATACAAGTGGGAGTAGGGGCATGGCTCCTCTTTGCCACCCCTATCTCTGCCCCTGAGTTTCGAAATTTAAAAAGTTTAAGGGGATAATTGTCATTAGCCCATAGTAGAGGGGGTTTTGTAATTTACTATTTTTTGCAAGCATTCTTATTTATTAGATTAAAAAAGGGTTCAAGTATGATAGGGAAAAGACAAGATACTGAAAGCACTTACAGCCAAACAACTAGTATCATAGGTTGCAGTCCATTGTCTGTACATTTAATTCTCTCTGAAATCACAATAAAGAACTAAAATTAATTAAATTGTTCTTAAAATTGTCTGAAATTTTAGTTTTATTTTTAAAACTACCATTGCACGAGATCCCATCTGCACCCGACATGCACATCTCAGCGTGTGCATTGGGAATATCTCCTGAAATTCAGTGGGAAATGCTCTTAATACATGATTGGGATATTAGGTGGGGCGTTTGTGTTGCCCCCTGTGGGGTGCAAATGTGAATTCCCATTGCAAACGAGACCGGATTTTCTGCACTCGGATAGGTGTCTGCACGGATGTACTTCCAATCAAAATCAAACACATCATAGTTCACATGTACGGACCCCAGTCTCATGTATAGAAAAGTAAATGGTACGTTTTAACATACAATTTTTGAAACTAAAAAAATTGAAGAAAAACCTACAAATGCCATTAACAATTGCATGTAACTCTTTCATTTTTAAGCCTCGACATGGGGAAAAAACCATTTGCAATAAATTAATTTTATAAATATATAAGTAGAGCTTGAAAAGTCTGCCGATATTCTATGATTTATGATCTGGAAGCAATTGATTCCAGTGATCAGTTCTGAAACCTTTGAAATGGAATTTTTGTCTATCTTAATTACCCAAAGTAGATTTCTGCCAGTTTCATATTGGGATTTTTGTAGGAAAGATTAATTAGGCTCAGTTTGGAAGGAGTATAAGTGTACAGTATAAATACATACAAAATAATATAAAATGTAATGTTTTGTGTTCTACAAATTAATATTTGTACTCCATCCAAAGTGAGCCTTAAGGTAGAATGAGGTTGGACATAAGATGAATGTTTCAAAAATTCTGTCATCTTGTTGGGTTTGAGAGCTAGAGGCGAGGAGTGTAAGAGAGGGGAGGGGAAAACAAGAATCAGAGGGTCTGCATTAATGGCATTCAAAGAAGTAGGGTTGTTAATAAGAAGGCCCAATCCGACCCAATCCGAGTTGGTCGGGTTTTCATCAGCACTAGTCGGTTTCGGGTTGTATAAATTCATAAATTGATGGTTTGGGTCGGTTTCGGTTTTCTTATGTGAAAAACGAAACCGACCTGAATCGAACCGACTTAGTTTCTACTTAACTAAAAACTAAAATATCTGAAAATATATATTTCAATATCTATATCTAAAAAATATATATTATGAAATATGTCAGATATATATTCCAATATATTTGTATGTATATTTTTGTTTATATATATATTTCTAAAATACATATTTCAGTTTTAAATATATTTCTAGAAAACTAGGTGGCCATGGGGGGCATGGATGAATTTAGAGCCAAAGCCGACCTAAACCGACTCAACCCGACTCAAACTGACCAGGTTGGTTTTTCTTAACACTAGATCGGTTTCGGTTTTCATCTCAAGTAATCCGATCAGGTTGGATCGGTTGAAAAAACCTCAATTAACAGGCCCAATCCGACCGTAAACAGCCCTACAAAGAAGAAGAAATGGTGAAGAAACAAAATAATTTCTTACAAAAGGAAGAATTTCCTGCAATCGTTAATGGAGTCTTTCTAGTCTCTTTGGTTGAGATTCCTCCTTCGTTTGAATTGGGTTTTGACTTGCCTATTTTTCACTTTTTCTTTTTTATTTGTTTCAAAAATTATATTATGAATAAAATTACCCTTTAATTTTCTCTGCACATGTGCATGGGGTGCTTAATTAAACATGTGTTGGTGTGCTTAAGTAAACATGTGTTCGATTTTGATTGGATGTGCATCCTTGCACACATCCATCCGAATACAGGAAATCCGATCTCGAGGAAAACCTGCCCTGGCTCCAAGTCTAGATTTTAGCTTGACTTTCCCCCCGAGTTCAAATCTGCCCTCTACAGAATGTGCCCCAAAATCGTTTCTCAACACGTCTCAATCATGTATTGAGAACATCTACCGATAACTAGTATGGAAGATGTTCTCAATACATGCTGAGATGTGCATGTGGGACGTTTTTGGGGCGCATTCTGTGAGGGGCAGATGTGAACTCCATTTCCGCACATCTCTCCCGTGTGGCCGTGTATGGAGGGACGTGTAACCAGAGGAAATCTTTCAAAAATATTTTCATCAGTACAAAATCCTATTTCATATTATAAGGGCATTTTGTACGTTTAAAAATACTGAAAACATGTCATCAGCATTTTTCGTTAAATTTCCGAGGTTGATACAAGAGAAGGAGAGTAATGCCTGGGTGTCATAAGAAACCTAATAATGAGAGTTGATTATTATTTGCAAAATTGAAGGTAAAAACTTGGGAGAGGTTTCATCAATTTACCCTACGGTTTGGAAAGACTACAATTACAAATTTGTATAATGAAATTATAAAATGCAGCTTTATCCTTTGGTTTTAGGTCAAATTGTTGGACCGTTCGATTTAAATGGTCAGTATGTGACAACTTTGAAATTTTAGAAAAGGGAAATTGTCCAAAATTCAGCATCACTTTTCACGAATTCTTTTAAATTCATCATAATTTTTCAAACGTCCAAAGCTCCCCATGCCATCGAGATAACAATAACTTGACTAATGGATGTTGCTAATTTACTGTTTTACCCTTTCTTATGTTCAACCCATTTTAGAAATTTTGAAAATTTGAAATTTTAAAAAAGGTAAATTGTCCAAAATTCAGCATCACTTTTCACGAATTCTCTTAAACTCATCATAATTTTTCAAACGTCCAAAGCTCCCCATGTCATTGAGATAACAATAACTTGACTAACGGATGTTGCTAATTTACTGTTTTACCCTTTCTTATGTTCAACCCATTTTAGAAATTTTGAAATTTTGAAATTTTAAAAAAAGGAAATTGTCCAAAATTCAGCATCACTTTTCATTCAAACGTCCAAAGCTCCCCATGCCATTGAGATAACAATAACTTGACTAACGGATGTTGCTAATTTACTGTTTTACCCTTTCTTATGTTCAACCCATTTTACAATATCCCAAAATTGCCGGTCATTCTTCATCCCAAAACCCTTATATTTGAATGAAAGAGAACCATTGTTGTTGTTTCTTCCACCATTTGATAAAGAGAAAGCCATTGCCATTTGCCACTTTTATTGTTGTTGATTCTTCCACTGTCTAAGAACGTGAAACCCATTAACACTGATTCTTCCATTGTTTGAGAATGTGAAAACCATTGCTATTGCTTCTCCCACCATCTGAGAATAAACCAGTTGGAACGAAACCAAGTGTAAGAACAAAAAGACGATGGTCACCATTGCATCCAACTAATATTGTAGAAAAACTAATAAAATAATAAAAGTTTTTCAAAAAAAATCAAACAAAAGTAGCCATTGCATCCAACTAATATTGCAACAAATTTTCAAAATAAAATTAAGAGAATTAGATAAAAAATAACAAAAATATTTTTGCGAAAATTTTTAGAGCCCTCGATGGGGTTTTACATTCCAGATTCAGGTTGCAAAAATTTGAAGCAGATATTTACATATTTCAAAACATTAGAAATCTCTAGAACATTTCATCGTAATCTTTGTTCCTTCACAACTTCAACCAGATATATAGGAGCAAGTGAGAGAGGGATAGCGGTGGTGTAGCGGTGGCCGGAATCGAGATCTGGGCGAGAGAGGATGATGTGACAGTTGGAATCAAAATCTGAGTGAGAGAGAGAGGGTGAAGAGATGGCCAAAATCAAAATCTGAGCAAGAAAGGATGGTGCGGCGGCTGGAATCGAAATCTGAGAGAGAGAGAGAGAGAGAAAAAGAGGGTGAAAAGACAAATGTAATCAAGATCTGAGCAAGAAAGGATGGTGTGGCAGTTGGAGTCGAGATTTGAGTGAGAGGGAGGGTGTAGCGACGGTCGGAATCGAGATTTGAGAAAGAAATGATGGTGCAACGGTTGTAACTGAGATCTGAGTGAGAGAGGATGGTGTGCTAGCCAAGGCTGAGATCTGAGCGAGAGAGGATGGTATGGCATCCACCGATTGTAGATCTGAGCGAGTTAACCAAGAGAGAGGTAGAGATAGTTGGTGCGATATCTACCTTTTGAAGATCTGTGCACGAAGAGAGAGAGAGAGAGAGAGAGAGAGAATTTTGGGAGAATCTAACCCTAAATGATTTTTTTTCCAAACTCACCGGTCAAGGTTAGTTTGGTCATGAAAATGTTATTTATGCTTATATGGACAACTTTTATCAATGAATGCTAATGGTGATATAACGAAAGGTGAGTTTTAGAAAATAAAAACTTACTGACATGGGGAGTTTCGGACGTTTTGAAAAGTTATTGTGAGTTTTAAGAGAAATCATGAAAAGTGATGGTAAATTTTAGATAATTTCTCTTTAAAAATAAAAAATTAAAATAAAAATAAAAATTTCCCAAAAAATTGTTATTTAGAATTTTAGATTGAATGACTTCCCAAACCAACTCCGCAGTTAACTAAATCAGAGAACGAAGTGATTTTTTGGTATTCTACAGTTTTTTGGGAAATTATATACCAGATGCTAAACAATTTTTGGAAAATTCCAAGTCAAGGTTTGTTGACTAATTTAATAGTTTTTTGGGGGGAATTAATTCTAGCTAGATGCAAAGCGGAACTGGATAAGTGATTGATTCTCAAGTCAAACAGTTCAACCGCCCAGATCAATGAAGGTTTTAAAAACATGATTTACCCTTAAATCTCAATATTTTTGAATATAAATAAATAAATAAAAGAAAGAGTAAATTTCTTAAAGTATTGTCTAGTAAAACTCTAACTCTATCCTTACTGTTTACATATTGTTTTAAAAGTACCCTTAAGTTTTCTATCAATTGTCTAAAACATCTATTGCCATTAACTTTCTTTCACACTCGTTCACATGTGGCATTACATGACTGATATATTTTTTAAAATTCTCAAAATACCCTTCTATAGTATGACAAGGAAAAGCCACTTCCAAATCCACTCCGTCTTCATCTCTATCTTAGCTTTGCATTCTAACAAGTTACTTAGCTCCACACCCAAAGACCCCCCATTGAACGTCAGTTCGATCAAAATCCGTCCCACCGTCGATTGTCTCTATTCTTGCTAGATTCCTGGTGGCCAAGGTCTAAGGAAGGAGACATTAGGTATTTGATTCATTTGCTTGATTCCAATCATTAGTCATCGCTTCGAGAACAAGTAGGGGTGGTTGTTCTTGCAACCTTCGGTGATTCCTCTCGTAACATCGTATTCAAAGAAGGGAGTTTGGGGCCGTTGTTGAACATGGGTAGTGTTCTAAAGCTCATGGTTTTCAAAATCGGACCGAATTGGATGGTCAGACCAGAAAAATAGGGGACCGATTCCATTTTACCCCATAACCATTATTTCCCCAAAAACCGTTGATTTGGTTAGAAAACCGCTAACCCAGGCGATCGAACCATTCGAAGCGTCAAACAGTTTGGCTGGTTTTATTTTATTTTATTTTATTTTATTGTTAGAATGAGCCATCTCTTCGGTTCGAACAATCAGACCGTTTGACCCAGAAATCGAACCCCTTACCTACTCGTTGTCCAGTTCAGTTTTAAAAACGTTGCCCGAGCTAATGGAAATGTGTCGTCAGTTGAAGAAATAAGGGTTGCTTTAGCAGAAGAAGGCATGGTAGCCGTTTCTAGTATGAAGATTTTAGGGCCTCGATAATACTGGAAGGTGGATGACAAAAGGCTTCTACAATTAATACAAGAGTCTTCCAGTCCTCTTTGAGCCCTTTCTAGTATGAAACTTGAGACCTCAGAAGAAAAAACAGCAACACTTCAACATTCCGAAGTTCTTCCATGTCATCTTTATTGGACTCGTCACTTCTTCTATATGCAACCATTCTTAATTCTATTAATCTATTTCTGTCGTTTTTTCAGTTTAATAAATTTATGATATTTTCCATTTCTTGTTGTTCTTTGAAGGTTGAAGCATCTGATTCTTGAACTCGAAGTTTTAGCATGATCAGTCCTCAAATTAGGTTTACTTTATATGGTGGTTATCCAGTTGCTGTTAGGGATTCTCAGGTCCTGGGTTCAAGAGAGTACGGATTCAGTGAACCTCTCCAATAGGAGGCGTGCACGTTGCCCCTTCATCTAGAAAGCCGCTTCCCTTGTCAGACCAGTTCAACCGGGTGGGAAAAAACAAAATCAATCGAAACTTCTTTCCCCCTTTGATTGAAATCCCTCTCTGCCCCATTTTCACCCAAGCCTTAGTTCAAGAACACAACAACACCGACGGCATCCTCACTGTTTCACCGACCTCCGATGGTGAAACATTCAACCAGCGACAAGCAAAAAACCTTTGGTAAGCTTCTTCTTCCTCTCCTTGACGAGAACCCTTTATTCATCTCAAATGTTATCTTTTTCCTCTCTACAGACTACCGGCGGCGTCTTCACTATTTCACTGAGGTCAAACTTTATCTGTGTGAGTGATACTTTGAGACATTGGTTCCGCAGCCTATCGTAAGACTCTGGTACTTGAGAGGTCATCTGCAGTCTTCTGTTCTGTGTTGTTAATGCATTTGACTAATACTGTATGCCTGTTGCTGTTCGGTGGGCTGTGAACCTATTACAATTTTCTCACACATTCATGTGGTGTAGGGCGTTCAATAACTATTTTCTCATCTAACGTTCAGGTCAATTGAATGCGTGTCCTTTTGAAGGACGTAACTCAATAAGGATTGATAAGAGGTGTGCTTGCAACCTGATGGAGCGCGATCCGGCTGGTCTTAATTGTCCGTTGCCTTGCTTCTAAACGGGGTAGCAGGGAACCTGAAACGGAAGAGATGGGAAAGCTCCGGGGGGAACCCGGTGTAGAGGCTCCGAAGCTCAAGTTAGAATCCTTCAAAAGCAAGGTAATACCAGATAGCGAAAAGTTTGCATACCTCTGTTGTCGGGGGGCAGGGGGTTCTTATAGTCACTTCGTGTACTTGTCCCGAGGCCCTTGCCAGGTCGGGTATGATTACCCTTGTGCTTGTCAATTCAGCCGTTGTCCTTTCTGCTAGGACAGAACCGTCACTGCCTAACCGTCTAACTGGAGATGGCGGCGTCAGTGGCGGTGGCAGGTGGCCGTTTAGAGTACTGCTGCCAAACGTCAGACCCCAAGTCAGTCAGGCGTGGCGCCCTCGGGCACGGACTTCCCTAGTGTCAGGCATGGTACGACTTGTTTGGCTTTGGTGCCCAGAAGATGATGCAAAATGCTGAGCGAGGCGGACTTGAGCTTGGAGGTATCCCGAACTGTTACAAGGTGGGTCAGTTCGGCGAAGTGTATCCCGAGCTGTTACAAGGTGGGTCAGTTCGGTGAAGTGTATCCCGAGCTATTACAGGGTGGTAGTTCGGCGAAGTCCATTCCGAGTTGTTACAAGGGTCAGTTCGACGAAGTGTATCCCGAACTGTTACAAGGTGGCAGTTCGGCGAAGTCCATCCCGAGCTGTTACAAGGGTCAATTCGGCGAAGTCCATCCCGAGCTGTTACAAGGTGGGTCAATTCGGCGAAGAGTATGCCCTTGTTCCCGCCTAGGCTTGGCCCCTTTTGCTGAGCTGTCGTTTCTGCCACGTGTCACATAATAAAGAGGTAGGGCCAAATCTTCCTTCATCAATTGCCCCCCACTCCTTGCGCCGAGGGTCTTGCAATGGCGCGGGGAGTTTTCGCGAGGTAGCTGGTGGATTTGTCCCGTCCTTCAAACCTTCACCGTACGAGATGCTTTTGCTAGGGTTCTTTCGGTTTTCGAGAAGGATGGAAACGTGCTTACTCAAGAACGCTGGTGGTTGTGACCGCACGTTTTAAATTTCAAACCAACTCGAACCGTTGGGACGTGACAGCGGGTCATTTCAAAAAGGCACGGCACTGCTGTACGTGCGCGGTCGACTGTCAGGGAGACGTGCGGCGCGTCAGTTTCGAAAAGACTCATGTCGAAGCGACGTCAGTTTCAAAAAGACGTGCTGACGTTTCGCTTTTCTTGGAAAGACGTGCGCCCGTCACGTCTCGACCTTAAGGGTTGTGCGGTTGGTAGGAACGTGGGCCATCGGATCGTCTTCGGTCTGCACAGTCGATTCTTGGTTACTGTAGATATAAATAGTGGGGGACCCCGGTTGTTGTCACTTCTGCGGTTTGTCTATTGAGTTCGCGTCCAACCCTTCAGCTCGCGTCCAAGTCTTTTCTAGTTAGCGTCAAGGCCGGTTATACAGTTCACGGTTCTTTGGTATTTCTTCAAACCTTCCGGTGAGTACTTTCTTGAATTCGTCTTTTCCCCCAATGTCTAGCTTTGATAGCTCAGACGACTCTTCGAGTGGGCCGATGTAGGTTCCACCAACTGAGCCGTGTCCCCAGACTGCCTCAATGATCCTGAGGTGGAGTTTGAGGACTACGAACCAGCAGGTCGAGTCGCTTCGGGCAGTTTGGCGTCTACCTCCCACCGAGGTCGGATGCTAGACCGGTTTGGCCCTTCGACCATGACGCCTCAGGGGTTTCAATCCATACTTCTGTCTTACAATCTTCTTGGGGGGTACACATACTTTATTCCTTCGGGTAGCTTTCCTTGGGAACATGGTCCCGATGAGATCGTGATTTTTCGAGAGCAGATTGCTACAGGGTTGCGACTTCCTTTCCATCCCCTTCTCGTCGAAGTCATAAACCACTTTGGTGTCACCATTGGCCAGCTTCATCCGAACTCTATTCGGAACCTGGTGGGGACAATTTCCCTTTTTTGCGAGCAGAACTTTCCCTTAGACTTAGAAATATTCTCCTCTATCTTGATGCTCAAGAGACAGGCGGGTTCTCTTCCTGGGGGGAGACGGGCGTATTACCTTTCTCCTCGCCAGGGCTTTAAGCTTCTGCACGATCTTCCTAATAAGGTCCCGGCGTGGAAGCGGGACTACTTCGGCGTGCGAAGTGCACAAGGATGGCCCTTTCAGACCGGGTGGGGTGAGGCCACTCCCGATTTGGGCGTAACTCTTGATAAAGAGATGGTGAAGGGTCTCCGGCAATGGGCATGACAAGGCTTAAAGTGCCACCACTACTTAACGGAGGCTAAGCTTTTTGCAGCCGGCCTGAGTTCGGGTAGGTTTCTGGCTATGCGGCTTTTTTTTTTTTTTTTTTTGATGTCGAACTCGTTTCTGTAGGTGTGATGGATGCGGAGAGAACTCGTGGGGGGCGTTTGTGCCAAGGTATGAAGAGGAGGAAGCGGGTCGCCAAGCGAACTCGTAACGAGCTGCCCTTGGATGAGGAGCCCCAAGCTCCATACCATACGCCAGAGGATCTGCCCAGGGAGCCCGAAGTGACTCCACCGGTGCACGAGACTGCCGGGGCACCTTATGCTGAAACCACTCATACGGGCGCTCCTGCGTACTCAAGTGCTCCTGCTCACTCTGGGTCTGCTCGTATGCGGGCTGGGCCCTCAGGCTCGGGAGCTCAAGGGGAGTTTAGGAGCGTGTTGACGCCGAACTACGCTCTTCAGAAGAGCAGGGACGCTACTTTCCCCAAGGAGGTCGCGGCATGGACCGATCTTCCCTTCAATCAGGTAGCTTGCCGCGCCATAACACATGCCATGGTGGTAAGTTATTGTCTTCCTTCTTTATTCTGTTGCTTCTGCTGTCATTTTGCTCACTTATTTCTTTTGGTAGGTGAATTCTTTGATTCATGCCTTGGCGGCCCAAGTGGAGAGGAGCTCGCGACAGGCGCGAGCTGCTGAGGCTGCAGCTCATGCTGCTGAAGAAGCCTTCCGTGCTGCAGAGGCAAATACCCGGGCTGCTGAGGCGGCTGCTTATGCTGCTGAAAAGGCTGCTCGTGTCACGGCGGCCAGACAGGCGAGGTCTCAGCGTGACGCCGAGGCCATGTGGGTAGTTGTCAAGCATATGGTGGACTTGAAGTTGGATTTGCAGCATCAAGTCGAGTATCTTCAGGAGGACATTAGGGAGATAACACAGATTTTTTCCCAAGGCATTGAAGACGCCAAGAAGAATGCAGTTGAAGACTACATTGCCTCCCCGCGTCTTGACGATCTGATGGTGGACTCTTACAGGAGGGGGTTCAAGTTGAGCCGGTGGATGATCCGGAATACATACCTCGACCTCGATGTAAGTGCCATAACCACTTCGCGTATAACTCAGGAGATGGCCAATGCTGCCGATGGCGAGCCGGACTTTGAAGGAGAGGCAGGGCCTTCGGGTGTTGTTGAAGTGCCTTCCGATGGCGAAGAAGTGGCTCCGGGCATGTAAATTTTTTTTTTTTTTGCCAGTGTAATGTTTCTTGCAATGGAGTGTCGTTTTCCCCTTGCTCATCTTCCCCAGCTGTTTCTTTGTCGGGTTTTTAAATTTCCGTGGCCTTTTATGCCGTGAACTGATTTTTGCTGAGCCGATAATGTGCTGAAATTCCTCGGCTTGCCTTGTGGCACATGGCCTGATTTCGTCCACTTCGCTAGGTGGTTTATAGGTAGTATCGCCTCGAGTTCACGATGTTCCACGTTCGGGGTACTCGTTTGCCTTCCAAGGTTTCGAGTTCGTATGTGCCCCCGAGCGCTCTTTTTACTTTATAGGGCCCTTCCCAATTAGGTCCGAGCTTGCCGACGTCGGGTTCGGGCACCATAATCTTACGGAGGACTAGGTCGCCGACTCGAAAGCTTCGTTGCTTTACTCTGCTATTGTAGTAGCGAGCTACCTGCTGCTGGTATGCCGTTGTTCGGATGTGCGCGAGGTCCCTTACCTCGTCCAGTAGGTCGAGGTTGGTGCGTAACTCGTCTCCGTTCATCCGATCGTCGTATGTTTCTAATCGCAACGTTGGTATTTCGATTTCCGCCGGGATCACCGCTTCAGTTCCGTAGGTGAGGTTGAAGGAGGTTTCTCCCGTGGCTGCTTTTTCAGTCGTTCGGTGAGCCCATAAGACACTTGGTAGCTCTTCGGCCCACAATCCCTTAGCACGATCCAGACGTGCTTTCAGTTCGCACAGGATGGCTCTGTTCATCAGTTCCATCTGACCGTTTGCCTGTGGGTGCGCGACTGACGTGAAATTTTGTCGAATCCCCATGTCCTCGCACCACTCTTGGAACTTGATATCCTCGAACTGTTTGCCGTTGTCAGAGATTAGAACCCGAGGTAATCCGAACCGACATACTATGTTCTTCCAAAAGAAGTTCTGTATGTTTCGGGGCGTAACAGTTGCCAGAGGTTCGGCTTCTATCCACTTCGTAAAGTAATCTACCGCAACAACTAAGAATTTTCTTCCGCCTGTTGCTGGTGGGAATGGCCCTAGGAGGTCTGTGCCCCATTGTGCAAAGGGCCACGGGTTGGCGAGGTATTTGAGGTCGGAGGCAGGTTGATGGTGGATGTTAGCGTGGTTCTGACACTTGTCGCATTTTCTGACGAGCTCGACAGCTTCTGCCTTCATCGTTGGCCAGTAGTATCCTTGTCGAAGTGCCTTTTGGGCGAGTGCTCTACCCCCCAAGTGTCCGCCGCACAGGCCTTCATGAGTGTCGCGGAGTACAAACTCGGCTTCGGTAGGTCGCAGGCACCGCAAATCGGGGAGCGTGTATGACCGTCGGTATAACCGTTCGTCTATTATGACGTATTTGGCCGCCTGGCGCTGCACCCTCTTGGCCGCATTGCGTTCTGCAGGGAGGGTTCCGTCTATCAGGAAGCTCGCGAGTGGATCGATCTAGCTCGGCTCTGCTTCTAAGATGGGAGCGACCTCCTCTGTCCCCCCGAGAATACTAGGCCGAGGTAAGTCCTCTATGTACACAGTTCTCATATTGTTGTGACTCGTGCTGGCTAACCGGGACAGGGCGTCAGCCTCAGTGTTTTCGGACCTCGGGATTTGCCTGATGATGTGTGACCGGAAGTTGAGCAGGGCTTCTTTTACTTTGGCCAAATATGCGATCATGGAGAGATCGCGTGCTTCGTATTCGCCGATAACTTGGTTTACCACGAGTTGAGAATCGCTGCAGATGACCAAGTGTTTTGCCTTAACCTTTCGCGCTCGGTCCAGCCCGGCGATCAGTGCTTCGTACTCTGCCTCGTTGTTGGATGCCGCGAACTCAAAGCGTAGTGCGTACTCCACTTTTGTGCCACTCGGGCCGCATAAGACTATTCCAGCTCCGCTGCCCTGCCGGTTCGAGGAACCATCCACGTGAAGGATCCAGGGCCCCTCATCCCAATTCGCTCCTCGCCTGATCAGAAGAGATGCCACACTGGGTGCTACTTCACGGGGTTCGAACTCTATGGGCTCTGGAGCTCCGGGTTCGCCGCAAATGGGGACCTCGGGCTCGACCTGTGGGGCTTCATGGCTGAAAGTGCACTTGGCGATAAAATCTGCCAAAGCTTGGGCCTTGATAGCGGTTCTCAGTTTGTACTGGAGGTCGTACTCGCTGAGTTCGATGGCCCATTTCGTCAGTTGACCGAAGACTTCGGGTTTGAGTAAAACTTGTCTAAGACGTTTGTCAGTTAGGACGATGACAGTGTGAGCCTGGAAGTATGGGCAGAGTTTCCGAGCTGCTATTACTAGGGCGTATGCTAGTTTTTCTATCTCCGGGTACCTTGCCTCTGCTCCCTGCAAAATTTTACTAACATAATATATGGGTCGTTGGACCCGGTCTGTTTCCTTTATTAGTACCGAATTGACCGCCTCGTCGCTCGTCGAGAGATACAGTTGTAAGACCTCGCCCAACTCGGGCTGGGCTAAGGTTGGCACACTAGCGAGGTAACCTTTTAGTTTGTCGAACGCGAACTGGTAGTCCTGGGTCCATTTGAACCCTTTGCCTTTGACTGCCTTGAAGAAGGGTAGGCAGCGGTCTGCTGACTTAGATAAGAAGCGGCTATGCGGCCGTTTAGCCTCTGAACTTCTTTTACTTTCCGAGGTGGTTTCATATCTAGAATGGCTTTTATTTTGTCCGGGTTGGCTTCAATACTGCGCCGATTGACAATGTAGCCTAGGAACTTGCCCGAGGTGACGCTGAAGACACACTTGTTGGGATTCAACTTCATGCTAAAGTGACGTAGGATTTGGAAAACAGAATCTAAGTCTTGTATTAACTCTTGTGAAAACTGAGTCTTGACGACCATGTCGTCTACATAGCATTCAATCTTCGTACCAATCAGGGGCCGAAATAGCTTATTTACAAGTCTTTGGAAAGTTGCCCTGGCATTTTTTAGTCCGAAGGGCATGACTTTGTAGCAATACAGGCCGAACTCGGTTATGAAGCTGGTTCTCTCCTCATCGGATGGGTCCATCCTAACTTGGTTGTAGCCCGAGTAGGCGTCCAGGAAGCTTAGCAACTCGTTTCCCGAGGTCACGTCCACTAGGCAGTATAGTCGACGCACATGCGCCACTTGCCGCTTGCCTTTTTTACCAACACTGGGTTGGCCACCCAGCTCGGGTAGTGGACTTCCCTTATGAAGTTTGCTGCGAGGAGCTTCTCGACCTCCTCGTCGACCGCTCTCCAGCGTTCTGGGGCTAAGTTGCGTTTCTTCTGTCTAACGGGTCTGACTACAGGGTCAGTATTAAGTTTGTGAGTTATCAGTCCGGGGCTAATGCCGGGCATGTCGGCCACGGACCAGGCAAAAATATCTAAATTTTGAAGTAAAAAACTCACCAGTTCGGCTCGTAGGGGCTCTTCGATGGAAGCTCCGATGCTTAGTGTGCGAGCTGGGTCCGTAGCTGAAATCGGGATTGCGACTGTTTCCTCCGTGGGCGAAGCTCGCTCCTCACCTTGCTCCGTCGGCCACTCCAGTTCGAGGTCGTCAGCCAACTTGGTTTTTCCCTTTAGGGCAGCAACGTAGCACTTGCGGGACTCGAGCTGCTCGCCCCGCGCTACCCCTATACCAAAGTTCGTAAGGAACTTCATGGCCAAATAGTAGGTGGAGACCGCCGCCCGTAGGACATGCGTGATCGGCCGCCCTATTATGGCATTGTATGGGGAGGGGGTCGCTACTACCAGGAAATCATGGTTGAGTCTGACCGCACAAGGCCATGTGCTGACTTCCACAGGGATAGTTACTTTTCCGAGGGGCCTAACTTCCTCTCCGCTGAAACCTACCAGGAGAGTGTTCGCGGGCTTCAGCTTGCTCCTCTTTAACTGCAGCTGGTCAAATGCCAATTTGAAGAGGATGTCCGCTGAGCTGCCTGAATCTACGAGTACGCGCCTGACCTCGAAGTCGCTGATCCTTAGCTTAATGACAAGCGCGTCATCATGGGGGTAGTGGACTCCTCGCGTGTCATCCTCCGTGAAAAAGATTGGTTCTTCGGTCTTTGGTCTCTTTGGGGGGTTCCTTTCTTCGAGGGCTACTTCGCGAACTGAAGTCTGGGCTGCTGCCGAGGTACACCCCGCTACCACCGATCCTCCCACTATTACATGGATGGTTCACCGAACTGGCCTCTCTTCCGGAGGCTGCTTCTGCAACGGTTCGGCAGGTCTGTTGCTAGACTCGGGTGCATCCTTTTCGTGCTCCCCTTGCCAACCTGCTTTATTGTTATTGTTGTGCTGTACAAAGTTTCTCAAGTATCCGCGACGGATGAGTCCCTCTATCTCGTCCCGGAGGTTATTACACTGTTCGGTGCTATGACCATGGTCTCTATGGAAACTACAATACAAATTCTTGTTTCTATCGTTCGGATTTCCCTTCAGGTGTGGTGGCCACTTAACGTACGGAGCATCTTTGATCGTCATTAAGATCTCTGTCCGCCTCGTGTTTAACGGCGTGTAGTCCGTCCGAACTGCTAGGGGGGCCCGGAAGGACTAGTTCGGCTTCGGCTCCCGGGTCGGGTTTTTTCTATTCACCGGGTTGGAGAGCTCGCCTTCTCTCTTTCTTTTCTCGTTCCCGCCTTCGGTTCGTTGGTTGATTTCTTCCTCTGTCCTCATGAACTTATCCGCGAGTTTGAGGAATTCAGCCACGGTTGCGGGCTGGTTGGCCACCATGTGCCATTTGAACTCTTTGTGCGTCGCCCATCTTTTGGCCGCCGCGAGCTGCACTGCGGGGTCCAACCACGGTATTTGCAAGCATGCTTCGTTGAACCGCTTGATGTAGCCCCGAATAGATTCTCCTTCTCTTTGGACCACTCCGAAGATGCTTTCCTCTGTTCTGAGGCACCGTCGGCTGGTGACGAAGTGTGTGGTGAAGACTTGCACGAACTGGGCCCAGCACTTTATCGACCCGGGGGCCAGGTTCCTGTACCAAGTTCGGGCTACCCCCCTGAGGGTGGTGGTAAAGGCCACGCACATGCACGATTCGCTAGCCCTGGCGAGGTGCATTTGGGACTGAAAGGCGTCAACGTGGTCGTTGGGGTCGAAGGACCCGTCGTACTTGTCCAAAGGTGGGAGATTGAAGTCTCTGGGTAAGGGGACCCCCAGGATTTCCGATGCGAGGGGGGAGGGAACGGAGAGAGCCGGGGCAGCCCCTACCTCGTTCGAGCTCGCGTCTTTGCCTCTGAATTCCGAGAAGGCGCGGGTGGCGGTTTGGCGACTTCGCCGGCTCCTTCGCCGTTGAGCGGGCCTTGTGCTGGCGCTGCTGGCCTCCGTGTCGTTGAGCTCGATGGGCCCGGAGTGCTGGTAGTCTGCCGCCAGGGCGCTGAATCGGTTTTCGGTGAGCGGGAGCTCGGGCTTGGAGCGCCGGGGTGCCGACCTCGCGGGCGAGGTTACCGACCCGCCTGTGGGTTGCAAGGTGGGGATGACATTTTTCTCTCTTCGGCCTGGGGACGAGACCTGGCTGTTGGGGTGGTTCTGGGGCCGGGAGGCCATCACCTGGCGGGGGCGCCCATCCTACGGGGAGGCCTTGACCGGCCTCGGAGCAGGGTGGCGAGGTGGAAGTAGTGGTTGGTTCAATGGCAGTTGGGGGAACTACTGTTGATAGTGATACTGGGAGATGTTGTGCAGCACTTGGTGCTGGTGAAACTGGTGTTGCTGGAACTGTTGCATTTGGGCTTGCATTGCCCGCATGCACTGCATCAGGTCCTCCAGTCGGTTTTGGCTAGCTGCCAGGGGGACGGCAGTTGGTTCAGTGAAGGTTGTCTCAATGGGGAGAGGAAAGGGGACGCTTGTGGTAGGAGGGTTTACGGGTGCCACTGCTTGTGGCGTGTTCAAGATGGGGATCCCATCCGCCGAAAGGAGGATGGTGAACTGTCCAACGCACACTACGGGGACCTGAAATTGCTCCCTGGTGGCGTTTGTCTCCGTGCCACGTCCGGTGTTGCTGGAGCAAGCCATGAGTGTTGGGTTTTTTGAAGAAAAAAGGGGTATCGAAGTTTGGAGGGAGGCTTTTCGAAGCATTTCCCACAGACGGCGCCAATTGATGGAGCGCGATCCGGCTGGTCTTAGCTGTCTGCTGCCTTGCTTCTAAACGGGGTAGTAGGGAACCTGAAACGGAAGAGATGGGAAAGCTCCGGGGGGAACCCGGTGTTGAGGGTCTGAAGCTCAAGTTAGAATCCTTCAAAAGCAAGGTAATACCAGATAGCGCAAAGTTTGCATACCTCCGTTGTCGGGGTGCAGGGGCTCTTATAGTCACTTCGTGTACTCGTCCCGAGGCCCTTGTCAGGTCGGGTATGATTGCCCTTGTCAGGTCGGGTATGATTACCCTTGTGCTTGTCAACTCGGCCGTCGTCCTTTCTGCTAGGACAGAACCGTCACTGCCTAACCGTCTAACTGGAGATGGCGGCGTCAGTGGCGGTGGCAGGTGGCCGTGTAGAGTGCTGCTGCCAAACGTCAGACCCCAAGTCAGTCAGGCGTGGCGCCCTCGGGCACGGACTTCCCTAGTGTCAGGCATGGTATGACTTGTTTGGCTTTGGTGCCTAGAAGATGATGCGAAGTGCTGAGCGAGGCGGACTTGAGCTCGGAGGTAACCTGAACTGTTACAAGGTGGGTCAGTTCGGCGAAGTGTATCCCGAGCTGTTACAAGGTGGGCCAGTTCGGCGAAGTGTATCCCGAGCTGTTACAGGGTGGCAATTCGGCGAAGTCCATCCCGAGCTGTTACAAGGGTCAGTTCGGCGAAGTGTATCCCGAGCTGTTACAAGGTGGCAGTTCGGCGAAGTCCATCCCGAGCTGTTATAAGGGTCAGTTCGGCGAAGTCCATCCCGAGCTGTTACAAGGTGGGTCAGTTCGGCGAAGAGTGTGCCCTTGTTCCCGCCTAGGCTTAGCCCCTTTTGCCGAGCTGTCGTTTCTGCCACGTGTCACACAATAAAGAGGTCGGGCCAAATCTTCCTTCATCACAACCATTCCAATGGTCATTTACCTTCCACCCTCATCCTCTTTGAGCTCATACTTCAGAGCTAATGCGGTTGCGATGGGAAAAAAATTATCACCGCCAAGGGAAAAGCTAGGGGTGGCGGAGGGCAGCCATGGCCCCCCTATGCTTTGAAATTACCCACAATCCCTATTGATGATTCATTTATTTATACTTTAACCCTTCACCCTTGTTTTATTAACTTTATCATCGCCCCACAAATTCTGGCAATTATCTAATGACGAAATTTGAATCAAATTCCTCATGTAATACGGGTGTTGAGAAGATTTTGGATATTTGGAGGGAGAGATAGTCTGGTTTTTATTATTTTTTTTATTTTTTATCAAAACGGGTCATTTATTCGGTTTGAACGACCGAACCGTTTGACCCGGGAACCGGACTCTTAATCGGTTCGTTGTCTAGTTCGGTTTTAAAAACCTTGCCGAAGCTAGTGGAAGTGTATCCTCGGTTGAAGAAATAAGTAGGGGTGCTCACATTAAATGTCAAACCGACCAAACCGAATAAACCGGCTTGACCCAATTCAAGTTGGTCAGCTTTTCAAAATCACAGATTGGTTTCAATTTGTATGAAAAAATAAATCGACAATTCGGACTGAAACCAAACCAAACCGAAATAATCCTATATTTTTAAGTAGTAATTAATTAGTCCCTACCCTATATCTTAAATGTTGATATATTTTATTTGTGTTTTGTTTGAACTTCAAAAAATGGTTATTTATGATAAAAACTAAAATTGTAAAACCAATACAAATATAATACAATGGTACAATATTTAAGTCAGTTTTGTATAAACTTAAATATATATTGACAAAAAAATTCAGTTTTGCATAAAAAAATTATTCGATTTAAATATATATTTGGGTTTTTTGCCTAAAAACTAAAAAGAAATAAACTTAAATATAAATAGATATATAGATATAGATATTTTAGTTTAAAATATATATAAAAACTGACTAAACAGATAAACCGGCCAATCCGACCATTCATGTTTGGGTTGGTTTTGCTTTAGGGTCAGTTGGTTTCGGTTTATTCAATGAGTAATCCAACTAGATTGGGTCGGTTGAAAAAAAAAAGACTCAAACCGACCCAACCCGACTCGTGAACACCCTAGAAATAAGGGTTGCTTTGGAAGAAGAAGGCGTGATCGTTGTTCTTGTCCAGCTATTGGTTTCTAGCATTGATTCCACCCAAGAAAAAGCAGCCAATAGTCTTTGGAACCTCGCCTCGTCAAGAAAAGATTTTAGGGCCTCGGTAATACAGGAAGGCGGATGACAAAGGCTTATGCAATTAAGAGAGGTGTCTTCAAGTCCACTCTATACCCTTTCTAATTTGAAACTTGAGACCTCAAAAGAAAAAAGCAACACTTCAACCTTCCGAAGTTCTTCCATGTCATCTTCATTGGATTCATCACTTCTTCTATTAATTTGTTTCTATCATTTTTTCAGTGTAATATACATATGATATTTTCCATTTCTATTGTTCCTTGAAGCATCTGATTCTTGAATTCGAAGTTTTAGCATGATAAGTCCTCAAATTAGGTTTGCTTTCTATTGTGGTTACCCAATTGCTGCTAGGGATTCTCGGGCCATGGGTTCAAGAGAGTCGACTCCAGATCACCTACCCACGAGAAGTCTGCCCACGTCTATCTACAACACACTATCCCTGTGAATTGGGAACATTTACCCTTGCATAATACTATATAGGAGGATGAGATGTTCTATATGTGTGGTTACGATGTTATGTGGGTAGACATGGGCAAAGTTTGTGTGGGCAGGAGATCTGAACTCAAGAGAGTCGACTCCAATAGGAGGTGTGCACATCACCCCTTCGTCTGCCAAGCCGTTTCCCTTGTCAAACCGGTTCGACAGGTGGGAAAAAACAAAATCAATTGAAACCTCTTTCCCCCTTCGTTTGAAATCCCTCTCCCCCATTTTCTCCCAAGCCTTAGCTCAAGAACACAATAACACCATGGTGTTCTCACTGTTAGACAGTTTTTGTATGCCTTTAGCTTCAATCAGAATGATGTACATTATAATTTTATTGTAAATGAATAAAGTACATATTTGATTAATGTTCATGTAGTGTGTTTCTGTGTAATACCCTTAAACTGGAGACTTATGAGACTCGTGTTAGTTTAGAATGTTCATAGCCATTGGGTAAGTCTGGGGAGATTTATCTTGCCAAGGTTGACACTGGTGTGCTGCCAAATGTTGGGGTGGCCTGTCTCAGCCGCTAGGGTGAGACCCAAGGCACATGCAGTGTAGGATTAATAGAACCTTTGAACCGCACTAGACTTCCAGTATTGCCCTGAACCTTGAAGATTGATGGGCAAAACTGAAAAGTTACACTCAACCCCTAGACTCGATTATGATACTGCACTAGGTGTCGGATTGGGCTGTCTTTGATGAACCAATCAGTGAGATCCTTAGCGGGGGTCAAAACCTGGGTATATTGGGACAATCTGAGAATTCATCTGTGTGGGTGATCATAGTGACAGGATCAGCCCCTTTGTCGGACAAAGGTAATGATCGGGGATGCACTCTCACTGATGGAAACCAAGACTGCCGGCAACCGATTTCAATCGTTGAGATTTGTTTTGGCAAAATATATTTTATATGAGATATAAAAGTATATATATATATATATATATATATAAAGATTTTAATTCCTAGGATCCATATAAGCAAAGAGTGTAACATTGTTCCTTGTAGCCGAGGGAGAGATCCTCTCTTGTCGGTTAGTGTTTGATCATTATGGGCTGAGAGGTTAAGTGTAAGACCATAGAGGGTAATACCTGATGGGCTAATCTTGCATCTGCCCACAATCCCTGGGTGTTACAAGGTGGCTTGGCCCAGGGATTGTGGGTTTCAGGGGGTGCACTGTCCATAATAGTGTATTCGGCCAGGCCTTGTAACAAATGCTGGGCTGAACCCATGCGACTGATGTGTAGATCAATGTTTGGGTCCCACGCCATACAAGAAAGCCCAATTGGGCAGCAGTTTGGAAGGCTAAATGAGCATATAACCTTAATGGGCCTAAAGCCCATTTCGAACTGGGCTGATTTGATTAGTTAAATGAGGGGCGAATTCTGAGATTGAATTAGCAGATGGATTTGGGCCTTAACCCTATCCACTCAGAAAGTCTACATTCAGATCTAAAAACCTCTTAATAGGATTAGGAGAGAGCTGATTCAATTTGCAGATAAGATAAGGGTTTACCCTTATCACTTGAAGGGAATTATGATCCAAATATGATTTGGATCCGTAACTCCTAATGAGATTAGGAGCTGATCTCTTTAAGCTTATAAAAGGCGGAAGGGGGGGGGCAGTCTTAAGACACATATAGATACACAACCTTTAGTCTTTAGAGTTGAAATCACAGAAGAAAGAATTCAGCAATTTCTGCGAAAATTCTTTCTTGCTGCCTCCTTCCTATCGCCGCCAGAACTGCCAGTTTGATCTCCTGTCTTCATTAGGAGCGATCAAGATTCGATCTTGATATCAGCCTTTTGTGAAAAGACTGATAGGAAACAGTGTTCACGTGCCATCCAGTTATTCTTGCGAATGATCAGGTTCTTGAAAGAACGCTACTGATTCTGCTTCATCCTGCATTGCGTCATCTTCAGTGAGAGCAGTCTTTGGATCTTTCCTTAGGCGTGAGCACTTCCATTGAGAGAAAATATTTCTCTATATTAGGTATAATCCTCTCCTACTACTTTTATTCAGATCTGGTTCAGTTTATGGTTCAAGATTGATAATTCAAAATATGATTTTCTAAAATAGGGAATGTGATTCCCAGTTGAAGGGAGAGAAATTTTTTTGAAATTCGCCCACCTTATTCCACAAGATTTGGACATCCATACGATAGATCTCTCATCCCTTCACTCACTGTTTCACTAACCTCTAATGGTGAAACATTCAACCTGAGGCAAACAAAAAGCATCCAATAAGTTTCTTCTTCTCATTCATCTAAAACCCAGTTATTCATGTCAAATGTTATCTTCTTCCTCTCTACGGACCATTGGCGGTGCCTTCATGTTTAACCAACCTCCAACCTCCGACTGTGTCTGTGTGAATAATACTTTGAGACATTGGTTCCGCAGCCTATCGTACGACTAGGTACTTGAGAGGTCATCTGCAGCCTTCTGTTTTGTGTTGTCAATGCACTTGACCGATACTGTATGCCTGCTGCTATTTGGCAGGCTGTGAACCTATTACAAATTTCTCACACATTCATGCGGTGTGGGGCGTTAAATAACTATTTTCTCAGCTAACGTTCAGGTCAATATGAATATGTGTCCCTTTGAAGTACGCAACTCAGTAAGGATTGACAAGATGTGCACTTGCAACCATTGGATTGGTCATTTACAGTCCACCCTCATCCTCTTTGAGCTCATACTTCAGAGCTAATGCGGTTGCGATGGGAAAAAAATTATCATTGCCAGGGGTGGCGAAGGGGAGCCATGCCCCCCTATGCTTTGAAAATCCTCACAATCCCTGATTCATTTATACTTTAACCCTTCACCCTTGTTTTATTAACTTTTGGCCCCCTAATCTATATTCATTAGTATTTGACTCCCTCTAACATAAAATCCTAGCTCCGCCCCTGATCATCGCCCCGCAAATTCTGGCGACTATCTAATGATGAAATTGGAATCAAATTCCTCATGTAATATGGGAGTTGAGAAGAATTTGGATATTTGCAGTGTGAGATCGTGACCTACTTCTCATGTCCACTTCGCACCAAGGACTACTCGAGGTGGCCCGACAAGCCGGAGGGGTGGAAGACAGTGACCGAGAAATACAGTGAGAAGCTCATGGAATTGGCTTGCAAGTTGTTGGGTGTGCTGTCGGAGGTGATGGGGCTTGAAACAAATGCTCTTACCAAGGGTAGTGTCGACATGGACCAAAAGGTGGTCTTCAACTATTATCCCAAATGCCCACAACCTGACCTCACTCTTGGCCTCAAGAGACAGACCGACCCCGACACCATTGCTCTTCTTCTATAGCACCAAGTTGGAGGCCTTCAAGCAACAAAGGACGGGCAAGACATGGATCACTGTTCAGCCCGTCAAGGGGGCTTTCATCGTCAACTTGGCGACCATGGTCACGTAAGTTTTAGCCTAATTCACAGTGAGGACGGTGAAATAGTGAGGACGCTGCCCATATTCTTGTGTCCTTGAGCTGGGGCTTGGATGAAAATGGGGGAGAGAGGGAGTTCAAACGAAGGGGAAAGAGGTTTCTGATTGGTATATTTTTTCCTGCTCGGTTGAACCGGTCTGACAAGGGAAACGACTTGCATTTAATGTTACTTAGAGTAACAGAATAGAGGAGAGACGAAGGGGCGACGTGCACGCCTCCTATTGGAGGGTTCACTTGCCCCATGAACCTAAGGGTCCACATGATCCGGACTCGGTTCAATATGGTGATCAAAGGATAACTTTTATGAAAAAACCTCCAATAATAAATAATCAAAGATGTACATTAAGATTGGAGCTTCTAAATCTAAATAGATCTGTCAATATATATATATAGGAGAAATGGTCGAGTGGTTGAACTGCTATGTAGGCTTTTGTTTACCGAGGGTTCAAATCCCTCTCTTTCCATACCTTCACCAAACTCACGTTACTGACCCAAATGAATGAACCAGAGGAAGATCGATAAAAATGCTTCCCTTGTTCTACTAAGAACTTTCATGTCTTCTCTGCTTGGAAAATGGATCAATTGTCAATTGGGTTTTATTTTAAAATTTTGAAAAATAATGGAGGGTAAATTTGACATTTTTCTTTCTATCAATATTTAATGGTGATGACAATTGTCAAAAAATTTGGGAGCACTTTAAGCCAATATGTAAATAGTAAGGGTAGAGTTAACCAATTTCCTAAACCATAAGGATACATTACGAAATTTGCCCTAAAAAAAACATAAAGGGCTTGTTCATTTAAACTTTTGGAGAGAGAAAAGTTGGTTTTGGTTCTCATTAACCAATATACTCCTGATGTTTTTTTCAGATTTATACAGGGTCCACGAAAAAAAATTATTTTTCCAAGACAAAATTGACAATTCTTTTATTGGGTAAAATTATCCCTTTTAATAATGACATTTTACCAGAAAAAAAAAATAAAAAGAATATATGCAAATGCACTTAACTGACTAAAAAGAATATATGCAAATGCACTTTAACTGACTCAGATAACTGCATTTACCCGAGTAAAGAACTTCCGGAAAAGCGAACAGGGCTAAAGAGTTTCTGGTTGGGGTAATTTCGTTGATAGACAGCCTATAAAACAATAACACAATAACATTGTCCGGGCCTGTCCTTCTTTAACCCTAATTAAGCCCTAGGCTTCCACTTTGTTTCTATCATCTTATCCAGTTATCCTTGTACGTACCGTGACTCGAAAAAGAAATTAAGGAAAAAAAAGGAGTGAAAATCCATTAGAAAAAATTTGACTTCTCAAGAATTAGAGGTGGGTAATTTGGTAGCCAGTACATACACCTTCTGCTGCTACAAATGAATATCAAAACTCATATTAGAGGCAATGAGACCGAACAACAAGCAAATGAATGGTGGTGAGATGTCTCCTCCTCGGCCTCTCACTACTCAGCTGCTTCACTCACGACGGCCAGCCAAGTAATTAGCAATGGCTAAAGCGTTGCTGCATAATTTGGTGAAGAGTGCGTTCTTGTCGCTTATCAAGGACGTATGGCCGGGCACCTCTTTGAATCCCTCCTCGCACGATTCTATTTCATTCATGGCGCCAGTCACCCAATGGTTGATGTCGCTGTAGCCCCTAGACTCCAGAGCGGACACCGAGTCCTCCAGCTGATCGATAGCGTCTATATAATTCTCGGAGCAGTCGGTTAGGCATTGCTGAAGGTAAGGATCTGCGGTCGTCTGGATCAGCCGTCTAATGTAGTCGGAGATGTAGGTTCCATTGGAGGCTGCGATCTTCAACGCGATGGAAGCAAGGCTTTTGACATCTGATTTTGCGCTATCGGGCTCCAATTCCATGGTTTGAATGCAGAGGTCGGTGTAAACGGCGTGTTGACACGTCTCTTTGATCAGGCCTGGAATGCCACCACCACCAGGATGATCAACTGACAACAAATTGCTCACAGCCCACGCTTGGTCTGGTACGAGGGTGAGACATAGAGCCATCACCATGAGAGGTAGTAAAATGAGGAGACGACGTGAAATGGGGTGGATTTCATCTCCCATAACTGTCGTTACTAGCAGTAGCAGTGTCGTCTTCTTCTTCTTCTTCTTCTTCTTGGTTTTCTTTTTTCTGTTTTTAATTAGTTCTTCCTGAATCCTGAATTCCTGATCGATCGATGGAACCCTGTTGAGAATGGTTTGGAGTGGTGATTTCCAATGCAACGAGAAACGAGAAACAAAGAAGGTGATGATGATTGTTATAGTATTACAGCCTTTTTCAGTTGCAGGATGTAAGAGAAGAGAATACAGAAAGAGACATTAGTTAGTTAATGGAGAGGTAATAAAGAGGCGTTGAAAGTGTGAGCAGTGACCACCACTCATGCGAGAGAGGCACGCCTTACCGCACAAATAAACAATAACATTTGAAAGTTTGAAAGTTGAAACCATCTTCCCCTGCTAACAAGGGTGCATGTGACTATGTGAGGCCCACTGATCACACCATGGACCTATGCCTCCTGGTTTGATGGGATGCCAACTGACTATTTCAATTAGCAGTTATCATTTTTTAACCTAATCGAGTCTATTTTGGGTTAAAGACTTAAACCTCCCTTCCAATTTCTCCTAAATACTGAAAACATCCCCTCACTTTTTAAAATAGATTAATACCTCCCCTGTCTTAATTATATCCAACAGCTTACAGAATGATTAAAAAGTCTCTTTTATTTTTATCCTTGTTTAGTCATTAAATTTTCAAACAATGGAATTCTAACAGAAAACAGCGAAAGTGTCCCTTCTTCAAATTTCCGTACCATTTCAAGCAACAATAATTGAAAGTACGCAACTCTATCCCCTTAAAAATTTGGATGAAATCTTTGAATTTTGAAATAAAGAATGGTCTTTCTCAAACTTTAATTATCCGAAGAGGGCCGGGGCACAAGGAGCGGAGGCCCTAATCGTCTGTTTGGGCGTGTCTTAGCTTTCGTTCATCCAATGAAAGGGTTCTATAGATGGATCAAATGAAAGGGTTTAAGGGATCATTTTCTAGTTTTGCATGAGAATTTATACCCAATGATTAAAATATCGGTACCAGGTATTGTATCGGACAATTTAGATTCGGATATGGATATGAATACGTTTTGGAAATGCATGGATACAAATGAAAAATATGAAATGCTTGTATACGATAAGAAAATATATAAAAATTTCATAAATATATTAATAATATTAAATTTAAGGTGAAATAACAATAAATAATGTATATTTTAATGATGTACATGAAAGAATATATTACAAGTCTTGTAATTTTCTAATGTATGATGAATTAAAAACTGATTTTAATAAGAGAAAAAATTATTTTTTAAGATGTGTACAAATGTGTTTTTCATACATTTAAACCGGACAGTCAAACCAATGGCCAAAACAATTTTGGTTCCAACTTCCAAGTAGATTTTTAAAAACATCGATTCCTAATGTACAAATGGGAGAATAATTTTTGCTCTGAACTCCACAATTACACGGGGATTCAAGGGTGGGAACACAGCAGTATGCACATAAATGATAAAACCCACTGACCATATATATTAGGGAGAAGTTGTAGTTTCACGAGTTTGAATTGACTCATATTCATGCCTCAGACGGTCATGCCTCCAATTTTAGTGGAATGCCTACTCTTTGGGACCATCGGCATGTTCCAAGTTCTGAGAAATTGATTCAATTGGGATCTGTTCCTTAAAGAGTGCATCTCACACCCACAGCCATCGTATATGTTTGGCATGAATGTTACAGATACAACAGGCTCACCAGCTAATGTGTGGGTTGGAAGTACTGTTTTCTTAGAAAATGGTGTCTTATTTATTATTATTTTTTTGAAACGTTGCCAGGTGGATGTTTCCTAGAGCAACAATAACACTTTTTGTCCGATATCAGTGTTTCATGTCTATTTTCAGCACCGCTACCCATTATAGGAAGTCTACATCACTGCCACATCACATCCTCATTGATAGCTGAACAGAAAGCAAGAAACTAGAGAAAATATTGAAGAAGAAGAAGAAGAAGAAGAAGAAGAAGAAGAAATTCTTTATTGCTTGTAACTGACTGAATACAACAGCTAAAACTACATTATATACACATAAGAGTAGGAAAGAGAAAGAAGAGAGAGAAGAGTAACAAACTAATCCAGCTCAGCAAAGTTTGTTATGAGCTATTTAACAACCTAACTAAATCAGCTAATATAGCCTATTAATACTAACAAATAAATAATTCTCTATGCCCCCCCCCCCAAGTTGGAGCTTGATGAGATTGATCAAGCCCAACTTGGAAAGCAAGGAATGAAATTGAGGACCTGCCAGTGGCTTTGTAAAGATGTACTAAGGCTTAACAAAACCCTGTTGAACTTGTCCCTCACCAAATAGCAGTCAATTTCCAAATGTTTTGTGCGCTCATGGAAAACTGAGTTTGATGTGATGTGTAATGCAACTTGGTTATCACACCAAAGAGGGATGGGAAGCTGAAGAGAGATTCAAAAATCTACAAGAATGTAGGATATCCACTGCACTTCACAGACTGTAGTGGCAAGACTTCTGTATTCAGCTTCAACTGAGGACCTGGATACAGTTGTCCGCATCTTAGTCTTCCAATAAAGAAGTGAAGAGCCCCGGTACACGCAGTAACCTGTAAGTGGCTTTCTGGTTTGTGGACAAGATGCCCAGTCTGCATCACAGTAAGCTTGGAGATCAAACGTGCTAGAAGATGAGAAAAACAAGCCTTTGCTAGGAGAACCCTTAAAGTATTTGAGCAAGTGAATAGTTGCATTGCAGTGATCTTGAGTCGGGGAACTAACAAATTGATTCAAATGTTGGGTGGTATAAGAAAGATCAAACCTGGTGAGATTTAAATACAATAATCTGCCAATTAATCTCCTATACCTATCAGGATCAGGTAGTGTAGGACTGTTATCAGAAAACTTCAGTCCTTTAGGAAGAGGAGTTTGAGCAGGTTTAACCCCTAATAAACATGCATCTTTGAGTATATCCAAGGCATACTTCCATTGGTTAATATAAGTACCAATAGTGCTCCTTGCAATTTCAAGCCTGAGGAAGTATTTTGCATAGCCAAGGTCTTTGATTGTGAAGGCAGAATCAAGAAATTGTTTTACTGAGATAATTTCACTCTCACTTGTACCTGTTACAAGCACATCATCAACATATACAAGGAGAGCTAAAAATGAGTTAGGGGTATGCTTGACAAAGAGACAGTGGTCATGTTTGGATTGCAAAAAACCAAACTGTTGAAGCTTATTGCAGAATTCAAAATTCTGCCTGGAAGCCTATTAGAGGCCACAAACTGATCTTTTTAGCTTACAAACCTCTCCTTTTTGTGCCTTCTGATAGCCTTCTGGTGGAAGCATATAAACTTCCTCATCCAAATAACCATGAAGAAAGGCATTGTTTATGCCAAGCTGATGTATTGGCCAATTCTTAACAGTAGCAACTGCTAGAAAATTTCTAACGGTAACAAGCTTTACAACAGGACTAAAGCTATCAAAATAAACAATGCCAACTACTTGATGATAACCTTTAGCCACAAGCCTTGCTTTTTACCTTTCAACGGTACCATCAGGAATCAACTTGACCTTAAAAACCCATTTTGAGCCTATGGCTTTCTTCCCTTTAGGTAAAGTAGTCAGTTCCCAAGTCCGATTTTGTTCTAGAGCTTCTAGCTCTTTGTTCATAGCTTTAGCCCACTCTGGATGAGTACTAGCTTGAGTGTAAGACATAAGTTCTAGAATAGTTGATACATTTTCTAAAAAACTCAAATATGCACTATCAAAAAATGGAGATTGGGTATAGGGAAAACTAGGAGGTTTGTAATTGGAACTAGTAGAGGGTAATAAGACCATATTAGCAGTAGGTAAATGATCAAAAATTGATAAATTTGTAACAAAGTCCTTGAGCCAAACAGGTTTGTTTTTTATTCTTGTGCTTTGTCTCAAATGAGGTACTGTAGGAAGTTTAAGTGAAGTAGGATTAGTTGAATGAGTAGAAGGAGGAGACAAAACAGGAGTTGGAGAAGTATCAACAGGAGTAGACAAAACATGATCATATTCAATTTGGGGAACAGAATCAACAGGAGTAGTTGAATTGGGAATATAAATTGTATATGAAACAAGAAAATTAGAATAAAAAATTGGATCTACAATTGGTAAGGGACAAGTAGAAGGTTTAGCTGAAAAAGAACGATATGGGAAAATATCTTCATGAAATATAAAATCCCTGGAGGTAAAAAGTTTTCTGTCATTGGGGTCATAGAGTCTATAAGCTTTTTGCCCTAAGCTATAACCCAGAAAAATGCATTTAAGAGCTCTTGGTGCAAACTTGTCCTTATGGGGCTGAGTGTTTGTAGTAAAACAAAGACAGCCAAACGCCCTTAGATATTTGTAGTCAGATTTCCTTTTATACAATATTTCAAAAGGTGTTTTCCAATGTAAAATAGCAGTAAGCAAAACATTTATAATATGTGTGGCCATTAGTAAAGCATGTCCCCAAAATATTTTTGGTAAGTTTGCTTGAAACATCAAAGACCTTGCAATTTGAAAAAGGTGTTTGTGTTTTCTCTCCACAACACCATTCTACTGTAGAGAATAAACACAGCTTTTCTGGTGCAAAATACGTTGGTTAGAAAAAAAACTCTAAAAATCTTTATTGAGAAATTCAATGCCATTGTCAGAATAGATACATTTAATTTTCTTATGAAATTGAGTTTCAATCATTTTAAAAAATGTAATGAATGAAGACACAATTATGATTTTATGATTAAGCAAAAATATCCAAGTACTTCTGCTAAAATAATCAACAAGTTTAAACATATAATGTGCACCAGTAATTGAAGGATGTTTATAAGGGCCCCATAAGTCCAAGTGCATCAAATAAAAAATGCTCTCTGATTGAATTTTACTAACTAGAAAATGCAATCTATGTTGTTTAGCCAAAGGACAGATTTCACAAATAGGTAATGATGCATTGGTAGGACACAAATCAAGGTGTTGTAAGGCTGTAACAGATGCATGTCCTAATCTGTTATGCCAAAGAACTAATCCAAAAATAGAAGTTTTATTGAAGAAATGAGACTTATTACATGTAGCAGCTTGGAAGATTCTATTACAAGTATTCTGAATCATTGCATAGTGTGCAAACTCTTTATTATGACTAATTTACTAACAGATAACAAATTGAATTTAAAAGAGGGAATGTGTAAAGTATTTGTCAAAATCAGATCAGGACTAAGTTTCACATGGCCAATATGTTGAACAAATTTTATGGTTCCATCAGGTAAATGTATAGGTATGATTTGAGTTACTGGTTTAGGTTGAGAAAGTAGTTTTAAATCAGTGCACATGTGGTTTGAAGCACCAGTATCAACTATCCAGGTTCCTACATCTAATACAACAAGTGTATTATCCTTAGAGTTAAAAGCATATTGAACTTTCATACCTACATAAGCATCTGCATAAGTATCCAGGTGAGCAAAATTGGCATGGTTGCTATCAGCAATCATTTGCCTTTTGACAATCTTCATGAGCTATTGTCGAATCATGTTGCTGAGATGAAGTGCTTGATCTGGATTTTGGTCAGTTGGTAACTCAATATCTACGTCCAGAGGAGTATTAGCTTGATAAGCATTATTGGCCCTGTATCTTCCTGAAAAACCTCCTCTACCTCTTCCTTGAGTGTTTCCCTTTTGTTCTCTCAGCTCCTTGTATCAATCGGGGTAGCCATCAATCTTGAAACAAGTTTCCTTTGTATGAACATCTCTATTGCAATGATCATAGTGTGTATATTCTGTTTTATCATAATCTTGCTTATGTAATTCAGATCTATTATAACCTGGTGGTTTCCTAGTATCACCTCTTCCTGTTCCATCTTTCCTGTAATTATGTGATCTAGCAAGCATATAATTTCCATCAATAGTTTCAGCTAAAGCAATATGAACATCTCTTTGTTTTTCCATCCTAAGCACCAATGAACTTGCCTTGTTAACAGTAGGCAGTGGATCCATTAGTAGGATCTGATTCTTAATATGATCAAAATAATCATTTAGTCCCATTAAGAACCACATCGGCCTATTGGAAGAAGTAATGTCACACATTCTCCTAGCTGCACCACAAGTACATTGAGGAAGTAGCATGATACATGTCAATTCATCCCAAAGTTTCTTCAGTTTGGTATAATATTGTGCCACAGTTAGATTTCCTTGACTAATTGTACTAATATCTTGTTGCAAATGATACTGTAAAGGTCCATTTGAATTTCCAAACCTTTCTTTCAATTCTAGCCAAAGATCTCTAGCAGATGTAGAGTATAGAAAAGTATCAACAATATCCTTAGAAATAGAGTTAAGTATCCAAGAAGTTACTATATAGTCCACTCCTGTCAATTACTCAAAAGTAGGTGAATCAGGTTCTGCTGCTTTGCAACTTTCATTGATGAAACCTAATTTCACCTTAGCTCCAAGCACGATCTTCATTGATCTACTCCATGTCAAATAGTTGTTTCTAGTTAGTGGACTAGACACCAATATCATGCCTGGATGATCCGAATTCTGTAAAAATAGAGGATCTCCATTATTGCTTCCAGTATTAGCTTCTTTTCTCGTACCAATGCCATTGATAACATTTCCACCATTATTGTTTGGTGTTTCTCCTGCTCTTGTCATCGAAACATCAAGATCATCCTTCATCATTCTTCAAATATCAACTTGATCAAAAAGAGAGCTCAATATCTAGTTTTGATCTCTGGCTCTGATACCATGAACAGAAAGCAAGAAAAGTAGAGAAAATATTGAAGAAGAAGAAGAAGAAGAAATTCTTTATTACTTGTAAATGACTGAATACAACAGCTAAAACTACATTGTATACACGTAAGAGTAGGAAGGAGAAAGAAGAGAGAGAAGAGTAACAAACTAATCCAGCTCAGCAAAGTTTGTTATGAGTTATTTAACAACCTAACTAACTCAGCTAATACAAACTATTAATACTAACTAATAAATAATTATCTACAGTAACAACGAGCTGTAATGTGAAAAAATGTCAAATTTGGCATTGCTCCAAACCACACCTTCTTGATTTATAAGGTGTGACTTAGAGCATTGTTTTTTTTTTTTTATGGAAAAACAGTTCTAAACAAATAGGCATTTCTTGGAGCACCATTTTTTCAATGTGGCATTGATGTATCACCATTTTGTGGATCAACAACATCAATGCCAAACAAATGCATACTCTGTCATGCATTGAGAACATCACCCATGAATAATAACACAAAAGTACAAGAGATATAGTATAAGGTTCGATGTATGAGAAATAGATCCAAACTCTAATTGCCAAATATAAAAAGGGAGGGGGAGTTTATAGTTCAGTCCACCATTAGTGGAGATAGGAGTTCTATGGATTGACTGAATCCTGTATGTGATTGATGCCAAATTCACAACAGGATGCAGTTTATAAGAGGGGGCTACAAATACATTAGGATTAATTTCTGATGGATTGCAGTCCACTTATCCCAAAAAAAACGTCCAATTATTAGCAGTTGGTCTTTTTTGATTTTGACTTTGATACGTACCTCTTCTACCCTACAGTAGCAGCAGTTGGTCCTCATCCTTATGGAGTTTTTTATAAAAGCAGCTTCGTTCATAGTTATTTCAAAATATACATGTTTTGAGTAGCAAAAAGTGTTCTTTTAGCCACGTAGGAGGTGTGTTAAAAAACTCAAAATATTCCTGTTTTGTACAGGCTTCGTAGGCCATTGCGTGAGCTAAATTTAGTGTCCGGGATATATACGAAAAATTACAATATTCAAAGTTTTCTACCAGCTTTTCAATTAGAACAAAATAACCATTATCTTCCCAACTGGACCGAGGAGCTTCTATGCTATTGAGTTGAGATAGAACAGCTGTAGCATCACAAAAAACTTGAACCCTTTGGATGTTGAGGGAGGTGAGGTAGGTTAAAGCTTCATAAATTGCTCTCCGTTCTGCTTGAATCGGCTTTCACAGTTTGCATGGCTTACTTATGGCTGCAATGAAACATCTTTCAGAGTTAAGGATTGCAAAGCCATATGAAGCATCGGCTATATTCCTACGAGATCCATCAGTAAAAACATAGGCTGTGTTTGGAAATGAAATATTGTAGTGAGGGTTTGAGTTCAGAAGCTTAGCCAGTAGAGTCTGAGAAGGTGGAGTTAGTGACTTGATTCGGAGTTGTTGAAAGCGGGGGTATCCTTGTCCAAACACCAACTTGCATCTTGCCTTCCAAATGCAGAAGAGAATAGATAGTGGATATTTTTTGTTAGTCATATGAGCTCGGGTTTGATTTTCTCCTTTAGCTTTAGGGTCTGCTTCCACCAATAGGATGCTGCTCTTGATTATCCTGCCTGCCAAAAGCTCTTGTTCCGAAAATACTTGGCCTGTATGACCCGAGTCCATAGGGAAGTGCGTTCTGTGAGAAGAGAATGAAGTCTCTAGATTTGTTTGGCGAATAGAGCTTGATTCATTTCTTTAACCTTGCGCAGTCCTAGTCGTAGACCCCCATTGTCTTTGGGCCTCGTGACTCTTGTCCATGCGACCTGGCTCGGCTGATGGGCTTGATTTCCATGGACCTTACAGATTTTTCAATTTCTGCTCGTTGTTTAGCTGGTAGGACTTGAGTGCTCATTTGGTATGTGGGTATCGCAGAGATGACAGATTGGATTAAGGTGATTCTCCCAGCTTGGGAGAGGAGCTGGGCTTTCCAACTTGACAATCTGTCTTTGATCCCTTCTTCTATCTCCTGGGTTGTGAAGGCGGTGAAGCAAACCGAGGGAGGAGAGAGGAAGGTCACCTTAACTCTCCACATTTGCTCTTTATTTCATTCATTTGAATTGAGATTCTTGTTATCCAACCTACCCACCGAACTCACTCCTCCTCCGCCCCAGCTTTTTCAATGACACGTCATCTTAGAAAATCTAAATAAATTACTCCAAACTAAGACATTAATGATTCAGATTTTAAACGTATTAATGAAACAAATAAAAAATGAAAACTTCTAGCAGTCTTCAATCTGACTCATTGACGATGAAGAAATAGTTATTGTTGCTAAAAATTAGTGTTGTGCCGCCTGTTCTCAACACGTGGACCATCTTTTAAAACTTGTGACTGCGGTATGCACCCCACGTGTTGGGGACAGGTGGCATACAAAATATGATGTTGTCAGCAATTGATCCCAAGTCGGTTAAAACACGCGGCTAATGCCATACTTACGTTATATGTTAGTAGGCATGGTTTTCAAAATCGGACTGAAAAAATCGGGAACTGGTCCGTTTTTTTTAAAAATTGGATGTTTGTTAAAAACCGTTGATTTTGTTCAGCAAACTGCTGACTCGGGCGATTAATTGTTCAAACCGTTTAAACGGGTATGACCTTTTTTTTTATTTTTTATTTTTTTGCCAAAATGAAATGACCATTCGACCGGGGAACTGGACCCCTGACCGGTTCGTTCTATAGATTGGATTTAAAAACCTTATCAATAAGGATTTTTACTTGTATAGTCATGGATACATTTTTTATTAGGCTGCGTTTGATTCAAAAGAAAGATTGTTTTTAATCTTTTCTGCTTTTCATATTAGCATAATAATAATAATAATTGATGGTGCGCAATCCGATCACTCCTATCTGGCACTTACGTGGCTCCTGGAAGGTACCTGTGATGGAGAAGAAGAAAAATCCCCAGGGGCTTGCCCGGCGAGAACACTCCGATGCTTAAGTTAGTATTCTGTAGGAGAAGCAAGGAGAAAATGAAGACTAAGAGTGCAGATAGCACGAGAGTAGAAGATGATACCTTCGTCCCTTGATACTAGCTACTTATAACAGAAATCCGATGTATCAGGTCCACTGGCCTCTGACAGGGCGGGTATAACTGCCACTGTCAGTCTGTCGCAACCGTTACTGGCTGTGGCACGCGCGGGGCCGTCACCGTAGGGTATGTGCCTGTCGGGTGTAAGGCACCCTCTAAAGGTGGCAGGCACGACGCTGTCTGACGAGGGATATGGCTGTTGTCCCCAGATTTGTCAGGCAGGAGATCTTCCTGCGATATGCCGAACTACCCTTCCGTGAGTTACCCTGTGCCGGGCTACTTCGTAAGCGGCGAGCTGCCTGTGACAAGCTAAGTCGAGCTGTCTGGCCCAAGGTGTCTTCACTTCGGGGTATCTATAGGCGGATCGGTGTGTTCTTGTCTGGTAGAAGCTTCCTTAGGAGTGACCATGCGGCCCATTCCCGAGCTACTTTATAGCGAGCTCGGAATACTTCAGGATTACCTTTAATAGAATTAGTCCTTGGGATGACATGTCTGCTTGGGAGCTTGGGCGAGCTAGTTCCCCTAGCTCGCGAGCTAAAGTTGCCTCAGAGTATCCCTTCAAAGGTAGCTTGAGGAACCCGAAGCTCGCGTTGTGGCGAGCTTCTCCTTTTGTGAGCTATGATGTAGTGAGCTGCTTTATGGGCCCGTCACTTGGTCACACTAGGCTACAATGTTGAGTTGTTGCTCGTGCTGAGTCAGTGTCCACGCGTCACCGTTTTATAGGTTGGGTCAAATCGTCCTCCATCAATTGCTCCCCACTCCATGTGCTGGGGACAGGGCCCCAGTGCAAGGAGTTCATGGTTTGCCGAGTGGATTTTGCTCGGTAGTCACATCGCGGTGTTGGACGGTTTAGTGGCTGGACCGGTTGGGTATTCGGTTTGGGTGGAGGGAAAAACTCGTGTCTCGTGCAATTCACGCATGGATGTCACGCACTTTATGTTGTGTGGACGCCAAAAAATGCGCTAAACGGACGTCACGCGCTTTATGTTGTGTGGATGCCAAAAAACGCGAGAGTCCCGTAGCTGATTTCTTTGAGGTCCGTTGGATTGATCCAATCTGGACCGTTGGCTACCAGGCCATGCGGCTACAAATAGCAGGATTCTGGCAATTTTCCTTCATTGCTCAGTGTTTTTTGTCTTGAGCTCACGTCTGAGGTCTCCATCTCGGGTCTTCTAGCTCGGTTTCGTCTCTTTCTGGTGAGTCCCCGAGTCTTCCCTCTTTTATTTTTTCTTAGTTCGTTCTTCCTTATGTCTAGTGGGGGTAGTTTCTCGGATGAACCCGAGGTGGGCACCTCAGTTCATGGTGACCCTGCTATTGCCCGGCCTTCCCATGAGGCACGGGCAACCTCGGGTAAACTGGTGTCCACCTCTCATCGAGGTCGGATGCCAAACCAATTCGGTCCTTCTACTCTGACATTGGAGAGGCTCCAGGACCTCATTCAGCAGTTTAACCCTCCTTCAGAGTACTCCTACAGCCTTCCCACCGCCCCTGGGAGCATGGTCTAGATGAGGTCGTGATCTTCAGGGAACAGCACGTCGGTGGGCTTCGTCTCCCTCTTCAACCCCTTATCCTCGAGGTGTTGGGGCGTTTCAGCATCACGCTGGATTAGCTTCACCCCAATTCCATTCAGAATTTGGTGGGAACCATTTCCCTCTGTCACGAATGGGAGTTCTCTTTGGACGCGGACATACTCTGCTCCATACTGATAATAAAAAAGAGCTCCTCTAGCGCTCCCCCCGAGCATGAGAATGTCTACTACTTGTCTCCTCGCCAAGGCTTCAAGCTGCTACATAAGTTCCCGAGCAAGGTCCTGGCCTGAAAGCGAGACTATTTTGTGGTCCGGGCCTGCACAGGGTGGCCCTTCCTTACTAACTGGAGGGTGGCTACCCAGGCTACCCGCATCGCCCTCAACCAGCAGACGTGGGAGAGCTTCCATTCGTGGACTCAGGCTATCATCGGGAGTACATCACCAAAGAGAAGCTCGTTCAAGCTGGTTTGAGCCCGGGTAGGTCTATTTCTATCTTTTGGAGCTTTGCTTTTATCTGCTTGGTGTCTTCGGGTTTACTGACGCCAACTTTGTTTCAGGTCCCATGGACGAAGAAGAGAGGATTACAGCTCCTAGGTTCCTCAACCAAATGAAAAAGAGGAAGAAGCGGGCTGCCAAGAAGGCTCGTGTGGAGTCGTCGAGGGCTCCCTCCCCCGAGCCCGATCATCCCCGGGTTCCCACCCCTGAGCCCGAGCTCAACAATGCCCCTCTAGTGAAAGATCTGGAGGATGATTTTCCACCCCAAAAGCCTGAGGCTGTGGAGGAGTTGGTGGACATCCAGTCGGGGCTGCCGTTGAGGCTCCGAGTTCTGTTGGGGCTGCTGTCGAGGCCATCGAAGAGTCGGCTCACCGTGCTGCAGATGCAACGGCGTCCAATTCAGAGACTGGAGAGGAGGAGGGGTCCATCTTGGATCCTGAGGTCAGCCTCGACCGAAGTAAGAGGGGCGCCATCAATGCAGAGGTCGTGAGTTGGGTCGAAATCTCCCCAGGTCAGCTCGGGGGCCGCGCTACAACCCACATCATGGTGGTCAATTCGTATTCCATGGGAAAACACTCTATCCCCCTTTTTAGTACTGACCAGTTTCCTTCTGCTAGGCAAACACTGCCGTGCACGCCTTGACTTTCCAATCTGGCAAACACTTGAGGCGCACTTTGGCTGCTGAGTCGTCGTCCCGCGTGGCTCATGCCGAGCTGAAGGTAACATAGGACAAGGTCTATCAGTTGGAGAGTGCTGCCATCGCTCAAAGGAGCCTAAATGATGCCTTGGCGTTAGAGAGGGAGGAGCTGGCCCGTGAATGAGACAGGCTGAAGGCCGAGGTGAACAGGCTCCAAGTTGGTCAGGAAGCCCTGAAGCTCGAGGTGGAAAGCCTCAAAATGGCCCAGAAGGCTTCGCAGCTCGAGATGCAGGCCCTCAAGGAAACCAAGGAGGCCTTGGAGCACGAGGTGGAGGGAGCCCTCGACGCTGGAGCAGACCAAGGTTCAGTCCGTCATCGACTACGTCAAGTCATTGAGGTTCGATAACGTAATGTCAAAGGCCTACCGTAGGGGTTCAAGCTCGGTCGGTGGTGGATAAGGCATGCCTACCCCAACCTGGATATAAGTGCCTTCACTTCTTTCAACATCACGAATGACATGGCACACCAGGTTGCGGATGACCCAGACTTTGAAGATGATGGTGGCAACGGGAAGGCTGACGCTACCGATCTGACTGATTCTTCTGAGGAGACACCTGAAGAAGCCCCGAGTAAGGCTGATGAGCCTCCCAAATAGTCAGGTGCTCCTTGTATTCTGGGCCTGCGAGCTCGACTTCCTTCTCCTTTGTACTGGTCCAGCGAGCTCAATTTCCTTCTCTTTTGTACTGAACATATTTAGGTAATGAAATTTATGTAATGGAGCTTATGTAATGAAGAAATATTTTTTGCCGAGTGTTTGTGCAATTTACTTTTACCGAAATGATTGTCTCACCCCAAGTTGTTAACCTATCAAGTTAAATTCCCAAAGTAGGTGTTCCTTAACTGCCATCAACTTGAATTGTCTCCTAATACTTAGTAGGGGTGCTGTGATAGGCACACCGAGGTGAGTGACATAGTAGGGCATATGCCCGACCTGTCTTCGTCTGGCTTAGGGTGGACATCGGTTGTCCCTACCGAGTTCAACCTGTGATACACCAGGGCGGGCTACGCGTCGTAGGGTTTACACCCGAGCTGCCTATGCCTTGGGTATTTAGGGTACTTAGCCTATGCCATTAAGGAGGCTAGGTCTTATGTAGTGCCGAGGTCTTCTTGTTAGCTTGGTGCTTTGGCCCTTAGGCTAAGGGATGGCTCGTGGCCTACTCAGTTGTTACAGATAGTATTGTCTTAAGTTGACAATATTCCATGCCCGAGATACTTGTTTCCCTTCGAAGGTCTCGAGCTCGTACGTTCCTTCCCCGAGCACTCGTTTCACTCAGTAAGGTCCTTCCCCGTTAGACCTGAGCTTGCCAACACCGAGCTCAGGTACCAAAACTTTACGAAAGACCAGGTCACCAACATGGAGGTTCTGCTTCTTGACCCTGGCGTTATAGTACCGAGCTACTCTCTACTGGTAGGCTGCGGTCCTGATGTACGCGAGGTCCCTTACTTCATCGAGTAGATTAAGGTTGGTATGCAGCTCATCTTCGTTCGTCCGATCACTTTATGCTTCTAGTCGCATCGTAGGTACTTCGATCTCTATAGGGATAACTGCTTCGATGCCGTAGGTGAGGTTGAAGGGGGTTTCTCCCGTGGCGGTCTTCTCCGTGGTCCGGTAGGCCCATAGAACACTTGGTAGCTCATCTACCCACAACCCTTTAGCTCGGTCTAACCGTGCCCTCAGTCCACGGAGGATGGCTATATTTGTAACTTCTACCTAACCGTTTGCTTGAAGGTGTGCGACTGAAGTAAAGTTCTGCCGGATCCCCATGTCTTGGCACCAGTCTTGGAATTTGATGTCCTCAAACTGTTTGCCGTTGTCAGAAATCAGTACCCGAGGTAACCCGAAGTGGCACACAATGTTCTTCCAAAAGAAGTTTTGGACGTTCCGGGCTGTGATCGTTACAAGGGGTTCAGCCTCTACCCACTTGGTGAAATAATCCACTACTACTAAGAACTTCCTCCCACCTGTTGCTAGCTGGAATGGCCCGAGTAGATCGATGCCCCATTGTGCGAAGGGCCACGGGCTGGTGAGATACTTGAGATCGGCAGCAGGTTGGTAGTGGATATCGGGGTGCTTCTGGCATTTGTCACATTTTTTAACGAGTTCAATGGTATCTGCCTTCATTGTTGGCCAATAATACCCCTATCAAAGTGCCTTTTGGGTGAGGGCCCTACCCCCCAAGTGTCCGTTGCACGGGCCCTCGTGAGTGTCGCGGAGTACGAGCTTGGCTTTGGTAGGTAGCAAGCAACGCAGGTAGGGGAGCTTGTAGGATCTCCGGTATAGCCATTCGTCTATCATGACGTATTTGGCTGCTTGGCGCTGCACCCTTCTGGCTGCATCGCGATCTACAGGGAGGGTTCCGTGTAGCAAGAAGCTCGTGAGTGGGTCAATCCAGCTCGGCTCTACTTGAATGACGGGAGTGACCTCCTCTACCCCCCCCTCCGAGAATGCTAGGCAGAGGCAAGTCCTCTATGTACACGGTTCTCAAAGTGATGTCACTGGTGCTGGCTAACCTAGACAGGGCATCGGCCTTAGTGTTCTCCGACCTAGGGATTTGTTTGATGAAGTGTGACTGGAAGTTGAGCAGAGCCGCTCTGACTTTAGCTAAGTAGGCATCCATGGTTGGCTAGCGAGCTTCGTACTCGCCAGTGACCTGGTTGACCACGAGCTAGGAGTCGCTGCAGATAACGATGTGCTTGGCTTTTACATCTCTAGCTAAGGCTATTCCGGCTATCAACGCTTCATACTCCGTTTCATTGTTAGATGCCGCGAACTCAAAGCATAGTGCATACTCCAATTTCGTGCCACTTGGGCCGTGTAGGACTATTCCGGCTCCACTGCCCCGTTGGTTCGAGGAGCCATCTACGTGAAGGATTCAGGGCTTCTCATCCCAACTCGCACTTGGCCGAACTAGGAGAGATGCCACACTGGCTGCTACCTCACGGGGCTCGGACTCAACCGGCCTGGGAGCTTCGGGCTTACCCGAACTGGGGACCTCGTGCTCAACCAGCCTGGGAGTTTTGGAACTAAATGTGCATTCGGCGATGAAATCTACTAAGGCTTGGGCCTTAATGGCAATTCGCGGCTTGTACTAGAGGTCGTACTTGCTGAGCTCAACGGCCCATTTCGTCAATCGACCAGAGACCTCGGGCTTAAGTAAGACTTACCTTAGAGGTTTGTCGGTGAGGATGATAACAGTGTGAGCCTGGAAGTACGAGCGGAGCTTCCGAGTTGCAATTACCAGGGCATATGCTAGCTTTTCTATCTCCGGATATCTCATCTCTACTCCTTGCAATATTTTACTGACATAATAGATGGGTCATTGGACCCGATCTACTTCCTTTATTAGTACCTAGACCTGTTCATGGGTCGGACTGGGCCGGGCTCGGGCCGGGTCGGGCTTTCACTTGTCACTAATGAAAATATACTAGGCCCGAGCCCGAGCCCGGCCCAACCAACGGGCCTATAACTTGGGCCCAAGCCCGGCCCTGGTAAAAAGCCCGAAACCCGAGCCCGGGCCCAAAGCCCGACCTAATTGAAAAAAAAAAACAACTTTCCCTATTCAAATTAGAATTAAAAATTCATATAGTATTTTTTTTCTATTTAAATGAACAATGGGCCTACAAGATAGTATTTTTCCCTTTTTTTATATTTTAAAAAACAATTTTACATTCTTAAATAAAAAATTTTATTAAAATGGACATAATCACATAACTAATTTTAATTTTAATATTAGGTCGGGCCGGGCCGGACTATTTTGACAAAACCTGAGCCCGACTCGAATTTATTACGGGCTGGGCTTTATGGCCCGAATTTAAACCCGCGGGCCTATTAGCATGTTCAAGCCCGTCCCAGGGTTGGGCTGGGCCGGGCCGGCCCGTCGGGCCACCCGGCCCATGAACAGGTCTATTAGTACCGAACTGAGCACTTCGTCACTTGCCGAGAGGTACAGTTCTAAAACATCGCCCTCCTCGGGCCGGGTTAAGATTGGCATACTAGTGAGGTATTTCTAAAGCTCCTCAAAAGCGAGCTGTCAGTCTTGGGTCCACACTAACCCTTTGCTCTTAATTGCCTTAAAGAATGGCAGACAGCGGTCTGCCGATTTTGACATGAAGCGGCTCAGGGCGGCTATGCGGCCATTCAACCTCTGAACCTCCTTCAACTTCTGGGGTGGTCTCATATATAAGATGGCCTTAATCTTATCCGGATTGGCCTCAATGTCACGTCGGTTAACGATGTATATTAGGAATTTACCCGAGGTCACACCAAATACACACTTGTTTAGGCTCAATCTCATATTAAACTTATGCAAATTTTCAAAAACGGAATGCAAGTCTTGTATTAATTCATGCAAAAATTGAGTTTTGACGACCATGTCCTCTACATAGCATTCTACTTTTTTGCCAATTAATGGTGCAAACAACTTATTTACAAGCCTTTGAAAGGTTGCCCCTATGTTTTTCAACCCGAAGGGTATAACCTTGTAATAGTATAGATCGAACTCCGTCATGAAGGCAGTCTTTTCTTCGTCCGCCAGGTCCATCTTTATTTGGTTATAGCCCGAATAGGCATCTAAGAAACTTAGCAACTTGTGCCCTAAGGTCGCATCCACCAAACGGTCAATTCTGGAGAGCAGGAAGCAATCTTTCGAGCAAGCTCAGTATAGGTCGGTGTAGTCAACGCACATGCGCCACTTGTCGTTAGCCTTCTTTACCAGAACGGGGCTGGCTACCCAGCTTGGGTAATGGACTTCTCTTATGAAGTCAGCTGCGAGGAGCTTCTCAACCTCCTCGTCGACCGCTTTCCACCGCTCCGGGGCTAGGTTGCGTTTCTTCTATCTAACGGGCCTAACTACGGGATCAGTATTCATTTTGTGAGTTATAAGGTCGGGGTCTATATCGGGGGCATCTCTACCGTGAACCATGCAAAATTATCTAAATTTTGAAGTAAGAAACTTACCAGTTCGGATCGTAGAGGTTCCTAGACGGAAGCGCCGATCTGAAGCATCCAAGGTGGGTCTACTGCTGAGGTCGGGACAATGACTATTTCTTCCGTGGGCACAGCTCGTTCTTCGCCTTGCTCTAAAGGCCGCTCCAGTTCGAGGTTGTCGGCCACCTTGGTCTTTCCCTTCAGGACAGCAACATAGCAATTGCGGGACTCGAGCTGGTTGCCCCGCGCTACCCCCACACCGAAGTCTGTAGGCAATTTCATTGCTAGATGATAGGTGGAAACCACCGCCCGTAGGACATAGGTGATCGGCCAACCTATTATGGCATTGTACGAGGAGGGGGTCGCGACCACCAGGAAGTCGTGGTTGAGTCTGACTACGCAGGGCCATGTGCCGACTTCCACAGGTACTGTTACCTTACCAAGGGGCCGGACTTCTTCTCCGTTGAAGCCCACCAAAGGAGTGTTCGCGGGCTTCAAGTCACTTCTCTACAACTGAAACTAGTAGAACGCAGCTTTGAAGAGAATATCTGTTGAGCTGCCCGATTCAATGAGTACGCGCCTAACCTTGAAGTCGTTGATCCTCAGCTTTATCACAAGTGCGTCATCGTGGGGGTAGTGGACCCCTCGCTCATCATCCTCCATGAAGAAAATTGGCTCTTCTGTCCTCGACTGCTTTGGAGGATTCTGTTTTTCTCGGGTAGCTTCATGAACTGACGTCCGAGCTGCTGCTAAAGTACAACCCGCGACGATCGAGCCTCCCACTATCATGTGGATGGTGCCCCGAACCGGCCTCTCTTCTGGAGGCTGCCTCTATGACTGTTCAGCCGGCCTGCTACTAGACTCGGGAGCATCCTTATTGTGCTCCCCTTGCCGACCTATTTTATTTTTATTATTATTGTTATTTTGTACAAAGTTCCTTAAATACCTGTGACGGATGAGCCCCTCAATCTCGTCGTGGAGGTTTTTACAATTTTCGGTACTATGACCTTGATCTCTGTGAAAACTGCAGTACAGATTCTTATTTATTTCAATGGGATTCCCCCTCAAACAGGGTGGCCACTTCACATACGGGGTGTCCTTGATCGCCATCAGGATTTCGGCCCGCTTTGCGTTCAGTGAGGTGTTATCAGTTCGATCCGCTACTGGAGATCGGTACGACTGACCTGGCTTTGCCCCCTGAGCAGCATCTTTTTTCTTTCGGTTGTCCCCTTGACTGGAAGGCTCTCCTTCCCTTTTCCTCTTCTCGGGCACGCCTTCGCCCTTTTGGTTGATTTCTTCCTCCGTGGCTATAAACCTATCTATGAGCTTAAGAAATTCAATTATGGTCGCCGGTTGGTTGACGACCATGTGCCATTTGAACTCTTTATGTGTCATGCCTTTCTTGGTTGCTGCGAGGCGCACGGCGGGGTCCAGGCACGGTATCTGCATGCACGAATTATTGAACCGCTTGATATAGCCCCATATGGACTCTCCCTCTTTGCACTATGTTGAGGAGGCTTTCTTCAGTTCGCATGCACCGCTTGCTAGTGATGAAGTGGGACGTGAAGGCTTGCACGAACTGCACCCAACTTCTTATTGATCTAGGTGCCAGGTTCTGGTACCATGTACGTGCCACTCCTCTGAAAGTGGTGGAGAAGGCCACGCACATGCACGACTCACTGGCTCTCGCTAGGTGCATCTGTGACTAGAAGGCATCTACGTGGTCATTTGGGTCAAAGGACCCGTCATATTTGTCAAGAGGGGGGAGCTTGAAATCTTTAGGCATTAGGACTGCTAAAAGTACAGAATTGAAAGGTGGGGAGCTTTAGCTTCGCCCGAGCTTACCTCTTCTCTGCCTCTGAGCTTAGGCAGGTTGTGGGTAGCTGATCGGTGAGCCCGGTGGTGGCGTCACTGCTTCTTGGCGAGTTCCGCATTTGTGTTGCTCACCTCCGTGCTATCAGGAATGGTTTGTGCAAGAAGTAGCTCAGGCCGCTAGTGATGGCTGCAGACAGAGGGATCCTGCTTGGAGTCTGTAGATAGGATATCAAACCGGTTTTCTAGGAACGGTGCTTCAAACTTCAACTGCCGAGGTGATGTAGACCTGGCGAGTCGGGTCCACCCGACCTGACCGCCCATAGTGAGAACGGGGTGGCCGGTCTTTCTTGTCTATCGCGAGAGGAGGCCTGGCGCTCTTAGAAGGGTTTTGGGAGGCTTCTCCTTGGCAAGAGGGGCGTTCATCCTGGCGGCGAGACCTAGCTCACTGTGAGGCTGGGTGCTGAGGAGAGAGCTGCGGCTGCTAAAACTGAGGTTGTGGCAGCTGGGGGAATTGTTGCTGGTAGTTGTACTGGGAGATGTGGTGCAGCACTGCATCAGATCGTCAAGCTGGCTCTGGCTGGTCGCCAGAGGGATGACAGTTGGTTCAACAAAGGTTGTTTCGACAGGGGAACACCCACAGGCGTCGTTGCCCGTGGCATGTTCAAGCTGGGGACTCCATCCACCGAGAGGGGAATGGTGAACTGACCAATGCAGACCGTGGGAACCTAGGGTTGTTCCCTGGAGTTACCCATCTCCATGTTTTGTTCAACATTGCTTGAGGAAGACATGAGTGCCGAGTTTTCAAAGAAGAAAGAACCGTGAAGGTTTAGAGGAAGGATTTTAGAAGCGTTTTCCACAGATGGCGCCAAATGATGGTGCACAAATGGGTCACTCCTAGCTGGCACTTACGTGGCTCATGGAAGGTACCTGAGATAGAGAAGAATAAGAATCCCTGGGGGCTTGCCTAGCGGGAACACTTCGATGTTTAAGTTAGTATTCTATAGGGGAAGCAAGGAGAAGATGAAGGCTAAGAGTGCAGATAGCGCAAAAGTAGAAGATGATACCTCTGTCCCTTGATACTAGCTCCTTATAACAGAAATCTGTTGTATTAGGTCCACTGGCCTCTGACAGGGCAGGTATAACTGCCACTGTCAGTCTGCCGCAGCCGTTACTGGCTGGGCTGAGGTGGCACGCGCGGGGCCGTTACCGTAGGGTACGTGCCTATCAAGTGTAAGGCTCTCTCTAAAGGTGGTAGGCACGATGCTGTCTGACGAGGGATATGGATGTTGTCCCCAGACTTGTTGGGTACCGTGGTCGGGTAGAAGATCTTCCTGCGATATACCGAACTACCCTTCCATGAGTTACCATATGTCGGGCTACCTTGTAAGCGGCGAGCTACCTGTGACAAGCTAAGTCAAGCTGTCTGGCCTGAGGTGTCTTCACTTCGGGGTATCTATAGACGGATTGGTGTGTTCCTATCTGGTAGAAGCTTCTTGAGGAGTGCCCATGCGATCCATTCCCGAGCTACTTTGTAATTTGCTAGGAATACTTCAGGATTACCTTTAACAGAATTGGTCATTGGGATGACTTGTCTGCTTGGGAGCTTGGGCGAGCTAGTTCCCTTAGCTTGCGAGCTAAAGTTTTATCAAAATATCCCTTCAAAGGTAGCTCGGGGATCCCGGAGCTTACGTTGTGGCGAGTTTCTCCTTTTGTGAGCTACGATGTAGCGAACTGCTTTATAGGCCTATCACTTGGTCGCACTAGGCTACAATGTTGAGTTGTTGCTCGTGCTGAATCAGTATCCATGCATCACCGTTTCATAGGTCGGGTCAAATCGTCCTCCATCAAAATAATAATAATAATAATAATAATAATAATAATAATAATAATAATAATAATAATAATAATAATAATAATCTCTTATGTTTTGCCGCTAGTTTCCACTTTGACTCAATTTGCGAATCCAATCCAACTCAATCCGAAGAAACAGGTTTAGGGTCTCATATTTAATTATCTGAATTTGAAAATGACCTAACCTAAAAAAACTAGGTTGAATTGGGTCATGAGTGAACCCTCTTACCCGATTGTCAGGTTTAATTGAGACTATTTAAGTATTTATATATTCTTAAAAGTTTTTTTAATTTTTACTCTTTGAAATATTAAATGTTTAAGTTATTTTAAAATTTTAAGGTCAATTTCTTTAATTTTAGCATTTTTATATATTTTTTTATTTTTTTATTATTTTTATTATTTTGAAATTACCCAAATTGACTCATTGATTAACTCGAATATTTAGAATTAAGGACTAGTATTTAACGACCGAACATAAAATCAACCGAAATATCTTTACCCAATCCGATCGCCAGGTTTAATTGCCCATGGGTCAACTCGAACATTTAAGATTAAGGTCTAGTATTTAACGAACTAACCTAAAATTTAACCCGACCTAAAATCAACGCAAGTGTCTTTACCCAAGCCCAACCCGATCGCCAGGTTTAATTGCTCCACTGCCGCTTCACGCTCACGCTTTATCTGTCTGGAGCTTAGAATTGGGCCCGAACCATGCAATATCAGTGCCCAGCACTTTTAACTTTTTGCCATGGAGAGGTCAACGACTCAACGTGAAACTGGGCCAAAGGTAGAAACAACGGCTTCAGAGTTCAGACCAACATAAATCAGTTTATCCAAGTAGCCAATAAACAACTTTGGACGGTTAAAGATTTGATCATTAAGTTAATTGATTTAATCAATCGCACTTGTTGAATTAGTTTGTGAATCCTAAATGGTATTTATAATCCGCAATCTGCCAATTTAGGAAGTATTTGGTACATTGGTGTTTGCAGCTGCAGGTTTTGAATTCGGATCAATACAAATTTGATAAGAAATGTGTTACCACAATGCCATTGTTTGGAACCGGTGATGTGCTAAAACAATTGTACCAAACAAAAAACCGTTTTTACGTTTTTTGAAAAAGCAGTATGCGTGTGTTTAGAACTACTGTGGGTGTTTATTGAATAAATAATACACACTTCATCATTTCCCTATTATATATAGACTTATAAAAATAGGCTTGGTTTAGGTGTGCACTCTTATGTTTCTCTTAATAAATAGGCATTTATTCATTGTTTTGATGATGTGATCAGTGACTAACCTAAAGTGGGGGAGGGTAAACATTTTATATTTCCGTTAAACACCACATCGGCAAAATGTCAATTAATGCCTATCCTTTTCAAAAAACTCTAAAATGAAACTTCATGCACATAATTGCAAATTTCAATACACAAATGAAATTAATAAAGCATTTGCTAACAGAACACTCGTATGGCACCCTCAATAAATGTTTACTCAATAAACATAAACGAAACCAAACATATACTATATCAAACTAACACCGTTTGTTTTCTCAAAAAACACGGGTGATGTTTTGTTGTTTTCTCAAAAAACACGGGTGATGTTTTGTTTTGTTAAAACGTTTCAGGTAGAAAATTTACACAAAGCACAATGACAACACAACAGGCTGCACAAAACAGTAAACACTCCTTTTAACCTTTTTAACTTTAATTGCTAAAATAAAGTGTGCTTGATTTCAATAAACTGTGTTTATTGGAAAAACACTGCCACATAACAAAATAAAAATTATTTGATTTCACCATTTATCAAATAAATAATAAAACACTTTATAAAACAACTATTTAGTTTTTCTATTTATCAAATAAATAGTAAAAAATTAAAACACTTTATTTAAAAAAACTTAATAGGTATTAATCTTAGGTGAAAAATACAAAAGGTCGAACGACAAAATAAACGTTTAAAGGTAAAAAATAGAAATAAACGTTTAAAATTTAAAAAAAAAATACAAATAAACGACCCATCCATAAACGCCAACGAAAATAAAACACATACAAAATAACTACCAAACAAATAAATAAACAAATCACCTTTCTCTTTCTCTTTCTCTTCGTGCTCTCTATTTACATTTTCCATTTTTACATCTCTCATTCAATAAATAAAATCACATAATTTCTTGTTTGTGAATCGTGACGAGATCAAATCATTCATAGGGGTCACCACCGAACGAAAGGCGTCCGGTGTCTGAAAGGTACAGTCACGTGCTTCCCGTTCAACGTTCGTACGAGTCGTTGCGCGGTGGCTGAGCGGCACCACCCTTTCACCGCGGACGTTGTTGTCCTTCACTTCGCTCCAGATCATTGCTTTCTGTGACAGAAGAGTTGCAGCCCTGCACGGTTGCTGCAGAAGAAGGTGAAAGTGCAGCTCTCCTGTCTCTGCTCAATATCATCTTCAATGATAGAATTCGACTTCCTGGCGATTTGAACCCTTGCCCTCCACCCGGTGAATCCACTCCCACTTCCTCCTCCATCATACCCCGAAAGGCCTCGTTGTTTCTTCTTGGCACCTCAATAGAATCACCCACCAACTCAAATGGCTTCCTTCGGTTTCCCAACGACGACGACGATGAATCTGCCGCCGCTGAGGGGGAAGACGAATTAGTAGAAGATGGCATGCGATTCATTTCGTTTTCATGGTAGCGGCACTCTGGGCAGCGCCCAGTACTTGGTACGACTTGTGTCTCGGGGGGCTCACCCACACCCACAGAAATAACAACCTCGACGTCGACGGCAGCTTCAATCTTCCGGGGAGGACTTTCGATTTCAGGATTGACGGGGGCTCGGCAAAGTGGGCAGGTGGAATGAGAATGGAACCACATATCTATGCAATCGATATGGAAGCTGTGCTTACATCTCGGAAGGAGTCGACCCTTCTCGTTCTCCTCAAACTCGGATAAGCACACGGCACATTCCAGCACCTGGCCGTGGGTTGCAGAGGAGTAGACGAAGGTGGGAATAGCCTTGAGAACCGAAGCGCCGAGGCCGGGAGAGGGAGCGGAGACGGTGTTAGCCGAGGCGGCGGGGTCGGAGGAGGTAAAAACGAGACGAGTTCGGGGTCGGCCGTGACGTGTGTTATGACGCCTACGGGAGCGGGTGAGGAACCAACGGGCGTAGATGTGGAGGAAAAAGATTAACAGAACAACTGTGAACAGTATAACAATGGCGCTCAGCATTATCTTACCGCTGAGGGCGTAGCTCCTCGCCACATAGCTTCGTGTCGCATCGTTCGGACCGTCATCCATGGCCTTCGATCTTCGTGGCTGTGGCCAAGAGAGAGAGAGGTCCTATATGGGGTCTTGGGTTTGAAGCTCAAGAGTCAAGAGCAGAGAGGCGAGAGGCGAGAGGGTATTTATATGAAGGGGGAACGAAGGAAGGTTCTTGGTGCTTGCCTCACGAGTCTCGCCTCTCGGTTTGACGAGCATTTATAACTACGAAAATACCCGTGCCGATCAAACTTAAATTTCCAGGGGAAGGTAATTAACTTAATTGGACTATTATAGCCATCCGATCCGATCCTGAACAGTGGGCAGTTTGGTAAAATTATTTAAAAATCCCGCCATTGGCATTGCGGGAAGTGGGTTAGTCGGCGCGTACGTCTGGATGAGGAGTAGGAGTAGCCGAGTAGGGTAGGAGCCTCCCCGTTTATTCAATTTTCTGAAACCTGTCATGTGAGCCGCCTGACGTCTGTCTTATTCAGGGGTTGGAACTTAGAAGGAAATCTATTCTATATTTCTATGTATAGAAATTCCTTTTTGAAGTTGACCAGTTTGACTGACTGCCGTTGCGGGGAAAGCGGGATTTAGTCTCTCTACAGAGTACAGAGTCTAGTACCGGAGGAAGTTTCGTTTCGACTTTCTGACACTCCTATAAGGACTGCCCCGAGTACATGCCATGCTCCTCACTCAAAGTGCCTCACACCGACTTCAAAGCAAAAGCATATCTTAGGCCGCACATCGAGATCATCTTCGTACTTCTTTTATGGAGATATATTCTCAATGGAGAATAGGATGTGGCTACGAGAAAGCGCGCGTAGTATATCCCAATTCCCATGTCATGATATATTTCATGCCACACGACGCTCAAATCTGAAAAAGGCAACCTAACGCCAAATTCTTTCTCCAATTGAATCGACCTTGTCGAGTCTGAGAATGATTCATTCGGAGCTGACCGATCCCAGTGGAAACGTATCAATTTGATCATCAGTTTAAAAGGTTTAAATTTAAATTGAAAAAAAAAAGTATAATAATTAGAAAATTTTCTATTTTCTCATATTGATCACTTCTAATCATCATAGTAGCTTTATGGATCCTGCAAGTATCAGACTGATTCAGTCGGTGCACTGGATAAAGCCTCTCATTGGCCATTTAAAAGTAACTTTGATGGAGCTGATTCTTCTTACAAGTCAGGCGTGGGATTTTTAGTGAGTAACCACACGGGATCTCTCATCTTTGTGTGAACTATTTTTATCAATTGTTTGTTTCCAATTGTTTCTCAAGCCATAGCTCTATTATAAAGTATAAAATTTGTCATTTTTATGGGATTTTCTCACACCATATTAAGTTCTTGTTGGAGGAAAATTTTCATCCTCCTACGAGTATTTTTACTGTAATATCTAAGTGAATTAGTCTCCTCAATCACTTTGATGGTTTTTCAGTTATTTTTATTCTAAGATCCGGTAAGCAGGTAGTTCATCACTTAGTCAAATTTATTCTTACTTGTCAACTTCCTCAAACCTGATCCTCTACTCCTGAGTTTATCTCTTCTGTGTTAAACAAGAATGTAGCTAAGATTTGAAAGTTGAATGAAAATATCTAAAAACTTTTAAAAAAATATTAAAAATTTTAAAATTTAAATATAAAAATATATTTATGATCAGGAAGGATCAATTTTGATCGATTTACATATGACCAAACCAAAATCAACCTAAATTCTAGTATTTAACGTAATGTCTGAACCGAAATCGACTAAAATTAATTGAAAACCGACTAACTCTAATCGGCTTGTATTAGGTTTCTTGACTAATCCATCTTATAAACAACCCTAATTCCAAGGGTAATTTTTGCTCATCAACCTGTACTTTTGTCGAGGGATTCGGTGTTGAGAGATCCACCGATCACTATCAAATATGTAGGCTTTTTTTATCCCCTAAAAACTCAAAAACTCAAGTGACTTTTTAGTTGCGAGTTTACACCTGGACCCCGGTGGGACCAGTTGCCATGGCGGCCCGCATTTGAGTGGGCCAGTCCCAGAATGATGCACCGCATCTGCTTCGGTTATATGGACCCAAAAAAATCAACATCACGTGATGTGTTATTACCAGGTACGCATTCTTCGTGGGATGCCAAATTGTCAATGGATTGGGTTGCAACGGCAAATCTATTAACTTTAATATTATAAAGGCGAGTTAAGGTCAGGATTATTCTGGTATAAGTTCGGGTTAGGGTTTTGAACTTTGATGCTTCGACCTTGAACCCGGATTCAGGCTTCGCTGTCCCGGCCCACCAGATCATGATACCCCTGATTATGTAGTACAGTAGTAGAGGTTGTTTTCTAATTTAGTATGACTTTTAACCTCATAGTCTTAAAAAGGTGTAGGATCCCGTTTCATATTTGTTTTGGGTCTTAGGTTTTCAGAATATATATGTTTTGTAAAAAATAGGGTTCAGCCCAGAGTTGGAATTTGTAGGTCTAAAGTGCTATTATGGTAGTTATTAGCTTGGAATTGATATCAATTTATAGACAGGCATTAATGCATAAAATGTGACTTATTGGCAATTTGAATGTTTATAGTTCTGCATTGGAAATCAGAAATTTGCATTGTATCTGTCCATATTTTTTCATAAAAAAATATAAATGAAAGACTTTGTGTCAAGTCAAGTTAGTATTAGGTTAAACCCTAAATATCAGGGCAAGTTCAACAATTGCATGTTATTAAGTCTGGTCAAATCAGGTTTGAGTGGAGGCGTTGGAGGGTTGGGTTAGGGAGTAGGTAAAGTCATCCCTAATCATTCATAGAGGATTAGGAGAAAATTTGCATTACTTGTATCACTTATTGGCTTCACTTGCATCCCACTTTTGATAAGGTAGCTAAAATATTCTTATATTTTATTTATTTTAATTTTGAAATGACATTATTTTATTTATATTAAAATAAAATATTTTAATTTTATTTATTTATATTTTAATTTTGAAAATGAGCGATGCCAATCTTATGTGGAGATGGACAAGTGAAAAAGCTAGAAAGAATAGAATCCGAGGTAAAATTCAACATAGGGGAAATTGTAATAGGTGATTAAAAAAAGAGAAAATAGATTAAGATGGCCATATAGCTGGGATAAGGCTTACATGATGATAATGATTTTATTTTATTGATGTAAATAATGTTCCCTTTTGGGTTTTGTGGAATAGAGATGTGGCCAATTTATCTAACATTCGATGCATTTGAATCAGGTGAGACGATCTGGTTTATTGTCCTGTAAGATAGATATATCTAAACTAAAAAATGGAGGATGAGGAAGAAGAAGAGGAGAAGCCTGAGAGAGAAAAAGGATATGTTTAAACCCTGCAAGTTGAGAGATGGTGCCACATTGCATTTTGACGTTCTCCCAAACAAAACCTAAGATGGCGTCACATCTGTCATTGCAAATTTGTCCTTCCATGTCTGGACTCCAGAAGGATGATTGTAGTGCATTGCATCAGCCCAAAAAATGCCTGATCAATTATTTAGCAAAATCCAAAATCCAAACTTTGCGATTAATTAATAGCGCATTCATCAAGAATTATGGGACCAGATCAATGCCTAGGCCCAATTTGGTTTTGGTGGGGAAATGGTTGCTATTTTGTTCATTAGAAACCTTCCTACCAAACATTGCTAATTCAACCTCACCAAAATTTCATAGGTCATCCGGTCCGGTCCACTCAATGCTATTGAAACCAACAATTGGACGTATAACACAAGTAAAATAAATATATAAAAAAAAAACGTAAAATAAATAAAGGTCTGTTTGGTTTACAGTAAGAATCAAAATCTATTAGAATTGGAACCAGAATGATCTATTTTTATAGTCTATTCATTCGGACAGTAATCGGAATAGGAATTGAAATTAACTGAAATGGGATTAGAGAATGGTCATTCTCTCAAATGGGAGAATGTCATTCTATGTACTAAGAATGGAAATAGGATTATAATTCTGTCCAACCAAACAATTGAAATCGTAATGACCCTTTCCCATTTCGATTCCCGCAAATCAAGTAGACCCTAAATTGGTTTTAAGATCATGAATTCATGATGGCTTTGGCATGTGGGATTTTCGGTGGGTGTTGTTCACTTGCTCCTATTCTCTGGCAGCCTGGATTTCAATCCACTTGGGTTGAGCATTTGGACGAACCTGATTGATGGATTGGGTGTTAGGGCTGCAATCGAATCGATCTCTAATCAAATAGTTCGAACTCGAATTCAATTAGGTTCAATTCGAGGCTGATTTTAATCAAGCTTGAATCGAGTTCGACCCTTGGGGTAAGCTCGATTGGTTATTCGAGTTCAAGCTTGACCAATAAAAGGTTTGACTTGAAAGATCGCAAACTTGACTCAATTAACATATACATATGTACATAAAAATATATATTATAAATTATAAAAAAGATATCATATATATTATATTATAAAATATATTCTATATAATATAAGAATATATTATATATTATAAAAAATATCATACATATAAAATATACAAATATATTTATTTTTAAGCTTTCAACCCGAACTCGAACTCATTAAATATTTAATTGAATCGAGCTCGAACAAATGTAGTTTGAGTTGAACTGGAACTAGAACACAAACCTTATATTATTTTAATGGGGTGGAGCCAAGAGATGCCAAAATTCGGCTCGGCTCAGTTGCCAGACTCTCCAGTCCAATCTTCCAGAGGCAGAACTTGTGACCGGGACAAGGGAACCATATTACCGTAACCAGTCTGGGGCCCCCTAATTTGTCATCTGTCCTTGAATTATTTGGATGGGCCATCAGAATACCTAATTACCCTATTTAAACTCTTCGAAAGCTCCGAAGATAATGCATGAATCAGAAATTCTGTTTTTGATTTAGGTTTTGGGTCCTCACTGATATCCATCCAGTTACAGACTTGTAAAACATTATATGTTGCTCAATAATTTTGGCTAGCCATTAGCCAACATTTTCGCTTATAAGAATTTGGTCCGGTTGTAATGTGCCAACTGGCTAGTTGGTAAGGGTTGAATTCCAGTCTCGATCAGGGTTGGTGGGGTGTTTGGGATGAGGCTAGACCCTATTGTATTGTAACTTACATAGGACTGCCAATGGACTGGATACTGGCCTAATATGAATTTATTGCAGATGAACCAGATCCAATCCAATATAAGTGTTATTGGAACATTAAGTCTGAACGAGTCCAATTCAATATATGATCTGTCCAATCCATTCAAATTAATTTTGGTTTGATCAATGTTCAACTCAAACCCGGTCAAGTGACACTCCTAGCCCATAGAACCAAAAATAAATAAATAAAAATAAAAATAAAAAGTTCGGTCCAGTTTTATTATTCCATGTATCCTTTATAGAAAATATAATATTTTAATACATCCAAGGGATAAATATCCCTATTGATCCAAATTAAAATAGTGTATAGTGAAAAACTAAATTAACTATTCCACACTCCTCATTATTAGTTGAATGGTTGGAGACTTGAGTCATCTGATACAAACTTAGATTCCTTCACCAACAGACTGCGCATTGAAGTAATAGCCCATATAAACAAGTGTTTAGCCATTTTTTTATCTTTCTGGTTCATGACTCATGAGAAAAAAGACAAGTATCTTTTAAGCAAAGAGGCATGATAATTAATAACTACTTAAGTAGTCTCTAATTGCCTGGTGTTAGAGGAATTATATATAATGTGATCTCTATATTTTAATCCTTAGTTTTGGACTAATAGGTACTATATGTACATACACCGACCAGTGAAATGTGAAACCAAGGCGAAGAGGGGAGTGGAGTCAAGACGGGCGACATAGAGAGGCGCACGCACTGTGGAAAAGTGTCGTGCAGAACATCTCCCCACTTGAGCTTGTCTCTGGGAATCGCTACATCAGGTAGTGGACAAATGGCTCGATGCCAAGAGAAACCACGAATCATGGGCTATGCGCTTGACACCATCAACGTGGGTTGTCCACTTGTCCAGCTTTTCACATCAATGGGCTTGGCGGGATGTTCTTAATTGTCCGACCGCAGCCCATAAACTTGGATGATCAAGATGGACAGAGCTACTTCAGCAATAGTTGTTTGCCTCCAATTGGCCAGGCTCTTGTACACCTCGAAATTAGTGCTTAAGGCTTCATTTGGTTGCATTGCAAAATTTGCATTTGTTTCACTTTTGCTTTTGCTTTTGCTTTTGTTTTTGTTCGTAATTATAATTTGCATTCCCTGTCTGATGTAAGATTTGTACTTTTTGTCTCTTTTTATATTCATTGGCAGTGGAAAATTTTCACCCCAAAAACTGATACAAATTTTGCATCATCTCAATTCTTTTTCATATGAAGTGGAGTCTACATCATCTTGCATTTGACCTTATTCTTAGACAGAGAACACTTTTCCTACCTCCATTCTCTTTCATTTAAAGTGGAAGTCACTTCATTCTTCATTTAAGCTCAGTTTGAAAAGAGTATAAATACAAATATATACAGTGCAAATACATACAAAATAATGCAAAATATAAGATTTTGCACTCTACAAATTTATATTTACATTCTTTCCAAACTAAGCCTTAAGTTCCTATTTTACTTATCACAAACAAATAGGGAAATCAAACCTAAAGCAAAACTAAACCAGAAGTTATATCAGCCCTTTTGCACTTCCATGCATTTACACCGGTGCAAATGAAATTTTATTGCATCCAAAGGCAGCCAAAAGATTCTAATATATAATCTTGTTAAAAATCTAGCAGTTCGGCTTTCTGAAACAGTGAAAACTTAGAATGACTAAAAAAGTGAAAAATGAATTGCAACCTTGCTGCCCTTGAACCCGACGAGAAAAGTGATAACCCTACTGTTCTGCAGTAACTCTAACCAAACACAAGATATCTCTACTTTGATCTCCCAAATTCCAAACTTAAGTACCCACAAAGTGGCAATGCCATTTACATAATTGGATTGGATTTGGATTTTACAATATACTTTAATTAATAACAGGATTGGATCCAGATTTAACCCCATCCAATCTAATTAAAATTATAGTCTAATTATTTTGTGAACAGTTGGTCTAGGTTATCATGGTGATAGTCTTAACACACCATTTTTTGTACATACTAGCAAGTGCGACATTCTTTACACATGTTAATTTTTTATGATAATGATGGTGATGTTGTTATTAAATAATATATTTTCCAAAACTTTCTACAAATTTTTATATTTTGTATAGTTTTGTATGTTTTCATATTTTTTAATTAATAATCATAATCATAATTATAGAGGGATCAAATTCAAAAGTAGGATCTAGTGAATGTTAACGAGATTTAATACCTTAAATATAAGACTTAATGAGAGGGACTTGAAAGAGGAGAATAGTAGTTGCTCAAATTACATTTTTGTCCTTACAATTAAAGAGCAACCAAATTCAATGGGGTATTTTAGCCAAACAAAAGTTCCGTTAACTATACCATTAAGAATGTGATTAAGAATTCCTACAAATTTTCACTTTTTTATTGGTATTCTTTCTACACCATTAAGGTTCCATTTGGTTCGCAGTCGGAATCGGAATCGAAATCCTCAAGAATCGGAATGATCCATTCCCATAATCTGTTTGGTTCAGACAGGAATGGGAATGGAAATTGAAATCAGCAGGAATGAGATTTAATTCCCAAGAGAGGGACAAGGAATGACCATTCCCTCAAATTGGGAAATGTCATTCCAGTAGGAATAGGAATGAGATTCCAATTCCATCCAACTAAACAGTTGGAATTGGAATTGTCCATTCCGATTCCAATTCCAGACCCCTATTCCCACAAACCAAACAGGGCCCAAGAATTCCTGGTTCCTGGTATGAATATTCTAAATTTTCACTTATAATTTTCTTCAAACAAAATTTCTCTTATAATTAAAGAATATAAAATAAAATCTTTTAATTTTTTTTTAGTCTATCTTTGGTTTGAAGGAAAATAAAAGAGAAATAAACCCTCAACTTTCTAATTCTCTTTCTCTCGTATTCTGTATCAAACCAAACATAACCTATGTGAAAACAAGCTTGTGCCCATCGGGATTAAAATTAAAGATGCACACATGGATGTGAGTCTTGGGCCTATCTTGTATAAAAAATGGGCCCTAAATTTCCTACTTCGTTAATGAGAAGTTGCTATCCAGGTCAGAATTTCAAAGTTGACTCTGATGGGCTGCAATTCAATAGTCAAATGGAAATTACTACCATATCAAGGTTAAGACTCATTTTGCACGTTATGCGCGCATGGTTACAAGCACATTCTGGGTTTCAAATTCAATCCTAATTAATGGGTACAAAAACCAATCAATGAAGCCTCGAAGTAAAATAGGGAGAAAGAAATCAAGCTCTTGGTAATAAGGTCGAACCGTCTTAAAAAAGAGATCGGCTTCTATCAGGGCAAGCCTGTGCCCACACCGATCTAATTGCCTTTTCCAATCTTGTATTGAGAATATTTTCCTAATAAAATACATCAATAAAGAGATATTCTCAATACAAGGCAGTAAAGACTGTTCAAATAGGCTTTGCCCTGATTAAATCCGAATTCCTCCAAAAAAGCGGGTGATGAATGGAACAATAACTTTCTTCCTACAAAGCACTTGGACCACCACAAGTCTAGTGTGATGTTTTGGTATTTGGGTGTTGCCTGCCGGTTATACGTTATGGGCATAAAGTGTAAGGGTGCAAATGTATCAAAACATGATTCAATCCGATCTTATTTTGTTGGATTTGGATATATTCCTGAAAGATTTTTGGATTACATTGGATTGGATAATAAGATCTGATTAAAAATTGGATCGAATTCAAATGATCCTTATTCGATTTGAAAAGATTCGATCTGACATAAATTATTTATTTATTTATAAATACATTTATATAGATTTTTTTGTAATTTATTATACTATTTATTATTTTATAAAAGCATATGTATATATAACAAAAGTAGTTGAAGAAAATACTTGATTTTTTTTTCTATTATACTTTTAAAAATTTTCAGAAATTAAATCGGATCGGACTATATTCGGATATTCAACATTATTAACGGATTCGAATTCAAATCGGTGTTTGTAAGATTTGGTCAGATCGGATCTACTATGTATACTGTTGAAGGATTCAGATATACCCTCATTGGAATGCATCCATTTGCCCCCTAGAAGTGTCATGCAATAATTCAAATCGGTGCCATTAAATGCTATATAAGCAAAATGAAAATGAAACAAAGGAAGCATTTGTACACAATGAACCCATCAACCAAGATTCAAACATAATTACCTATGTAACATTAATACATCACTGAAACAGAATTATGACAGACACACAACACTACAATACCAAACACTTATTAGGTTGAAGTAGCAAAGAGAGATTGATACAACCCGGTTGATTTAAGTAGGCAAACTAATGCCTGTGGCATATTTAGGGTCTGTTTGGTTTATAGTTAGAATCGGAATCGGAATGGTCCATTTCTATAATCTGTTTGGTCCAGATAAGAATGAAAATGAAAAATAAAATCAACAGAAATGATATTTGTTTCAGATAAGCATTTGTACACAAATGAAAGGACATGGAGTGGTCATTTCCTCTAATAGGAGAATGCCATTTCAGCAGAAATGAGAATGGGATTCCGATTCTGCCCAACTATTGAAATCGGAATAACCCATTCTGATTCCAATTCCAGACCCCTATTCCCGCAAACCAAACAGAACCTTAATTTTTTGTTGATGGATCTTTCTTTTATGATTCACGTTTGGATTGGAATTGTGAATTGTGATATTTTAAGCAAAATGGGCCGGGTGATTTTATGGGCAGTTGGGCACTGATTCGAGTGCTGGATGGGTATGTATCCAAAACCCAAAAGCTAAACAAAAGCAGTAATTGGCACAAGTTTTCAAGCCACAATCTGCCAACTATCTTTAATACAACATATTAAAGACCTTGTATCTTTTTTTTTTTTTTCCGTATCTGTAAATTTTGTATACATATCATATCACGTGAACAAAATAGTGATGCACATAGCAGCTTTGAGGCTTTGACCAGGCGTAGTAAGTAGTAACTAGTAACCATCTCCCTGCACACTGCACATAGGCATAACTGCTGCAATATGCAACTTTATCAGCACACAGACTTTAATGTTTAAAGTTTTATTTTTTTTTTATGGAAAAAACTTTAAATTTAAACATTCATGTGTTTGTTTAATAATTAAGTGTTCCATACTTCCATTTCAGGTTGAAATACAAACACTGTCACATGACCACTACCACAGGTAAAGGGAAAATTTTCAACTTTAGCATTCAAAAAATGTGTTTGGTGGAATAGATTCGACTTGAAATGACAACACACCCCATTTTGTATTGGGTCTCGCACATAATACTCTTTTATTTTTTTATTTTTTTACAAGTACAACTTCATTTGTAATGCATGAGAGTGTAAATTATGATGCACTTTTGCTTTGGCTTTTAGTTTTCTTTTGGGTTTTATTTCATTCATCTGCGATCCAAACAAACAAGATAAGTCAAAAGTTGGAAAAAAAAAACAAATAAATTAGAATTTGCATTCCGATACTTTTAAAAAAATATAACTTAACATCTCTTGAGTCTGGAAGGGATTCTTATTCCCATGTGGCGCTTATAATATGGAGAATCTCACAGGAGTATTCTTTCTTTCTTTCTTTATTCTTATTATTATTATTATATTATTCTTATTATTATTATTATTATTATTATTATTATTATTATTATTATTATTATTATTATCTGAGTGAGACCCACAGGCCAATTCCTTTGCACCAAACAGATCTCAGTTTACAACAGATTGCATGGGCTGTGAATCAAGAGAAGAAAATTAATCGGGAGGGTTATCTAATCAAGTATTCAAGGCCAGCTTACTGAGATCTGTTGGAGAAGAAAACTAATGGGCTGCTCAGTTTCTATTTCGACAAATATAACAAATTGAGATTGAAGTAAAAAGAGAGGGGAAGGTTGATGCAGTCAATAACATACAACCATATGTGCCAAGGGGGGAGTGCTGTTAGATAGGTGTCAACGGACCGGTTTTGGACCTTTTGGGTAGGTTGGACCCATCCATATCAAAATTAATTTGAACAGATTCGATTGACCAATAAGACATAATGAATTGAACCAATTTAGACTTAAATATTTATTAGATTAGATTGGACTGAATCAATATCCAGTTCATTGATAGAAGACAAAAATGCAAATGTCAATAGCTCAGGTTTGGATTGAAACCAATTTAAATTAAATCTAATTTGAACAGATTGAACGGTCCAATCATTGAATTGACTGGTACAAAATAGTCCATCGAATGACATGGTCCATCTCTAATGGACTCATATTGGACCAAATGCGATGCAATTAACACCCTAATGTTAGGCTCTCCAACAGGAGTGTTAACGAATAAAACACAATATGCACAAAAGTTTACGTAACCAAGTTGTTTACCTAATGCAACACACAACTCTAGTGACTACTGTGCAGTACTAGGTACCCATGTGTGTCATGTGCCAACGGGTGTAATGAAGATTAGGGGTGCTAAGTCTGATGAGTTGGGCTGAGTTTTATGGTCAATCTAGGTCGATCCTAAAATTTGGGCTTAAGGCCTGATCTTGGGCTGAATTCAAGGTCAAGGTCGATCTTCCCAATGCAAGCCCAGTTTAGACTGTAATTTGATAGACTCGGATTGGGCTCAAGTTCGGGCAAGATTTGGGCTACCTAAGAACTAGACGCAGTCCAACCCAAAAAAATAAAAGAACCACCTTTCTTGGACCCAAACCCAATCCGTATAAATTCAGGCTGGGTCGGTTCAAGCTCAGACTAAATTTACCCAAGTTGCACCCCTAAAAATGGAGTTGGTCACAATGTTTTCTAACAACAGAGGAGGGCACGGTTGGAAGGTAGTTTTGTCTACTACCTATGAACACGCTCGAGGGTAGCTCTACTTTATTCATAGGTTTTTTTTGGCATTCGGAGGAGTGATTTGGAGGTGCAACCAAATGACTCCTGATTCATTTTATTCAATAAAAAAACGAATCAAATAAACTGAAATTAACAAATGAAAACTAAATTGAAACAATTTTTTTTTCTTCAATTTTTGGTTATTTCAATTAAAACCAATTTTTAATAATAATATATTATATTTTAATATATAAATATTATATATTACGGGTTCAACTATAATACCGGAAAAACATGATACTGAAAAAAATTAGACCAATCAGGGAGTATTCATAAAAATTCAGGGTGGTTTGATTAGTCAAAATTCTTCCGATACCAAGTCTTTTTGGTGTCATCTATATTATATGTTATATAATAAGTTACATATTATGCAACAAATTTCGTTGAATTTGACTAACTGAATTTTTTATTCCGAAAACAGAAACCAAAACCAAAATGTTAATTGATGGTGCGCAACCCGGCCGATCCTAGCTATCAACAATCTTGCCTCTGGCTAGAGCAAAAGGTGCCTGAAACAGGGAAGAAATCGAGTACCTCCGGGGAGGGACCCGATGAGAGTGTTATGAAGCTCAAGTTAGTATCCTCAAAGGCAAGATAATAAACCAGATGGTGCAAAGTTCACATACCTCGTTCTTGGGGGGTAGAGAGCCTTTTATAACCACTTCGGGCACTCACTCCTAAGCTTTTGTCAGGTCGGGTATGATTACCTTTGCGCTTCTGCCAGTTTAGGTGTCCTCACCTCTGCTGGGGCAGAACCGTCACTGCTCTCTTTGTCGGAGTCGTCTCTGTAACCGGAGATGGCGGAGGCAGGTGGCGGTGGTAGGTGGTTGTTGAAGTGCGGCTGTCAAACGTCGGGTCCCAAGTCAATCAGGTATGCCGCCTCTAGATACGGACTCCTTCGGTGTCAGGTACGGTGCAGTTGTTCAGTTCGGCATTCCGGAGGCGAAGTGATGGAGTGGTGTGCAAGGTAAAGTCTTGAGTTTGGATAGAGGTGTGGCCCGAACTGCTATGAGGCGGGCCAGCTCGGGTTGTTGCCTTTTGTTTGTAAGGCTCGGGGTCCAAGGGAGAGCTCGGGCTCCTTGTGGGGAGTTCGAACCATGGGTTCCTCTTTTCGGAGCTCGCGCCTTGGGCATACTGCTGTGCCGAGCTACTGTCTTTCCACGTGTTGAGTGGTTACGAGGTCGGGCCAAATCTTCCTTCATCAATTGCCCCCCACTCCTCGCGCAAAGGGACTTGCCCTGGCGCGGGGAGTTCCGAGGTGGCGGGTGGATTTGACCCGTACTTCGGACTGGTTTGACTGATAGCGCGGAGTGCACATTCGTCAGGGTTCTTCCGGGTTTCTCGAGAGCCAAAAAGTTGGGAAACACGCCAATCCGTCTATAAATGCTAACAAACGTGACAACGCACGTTTATTTTAAAATTAAAAAAATGCGCCGCGGGGAGAAGTGTGCGGCGCTCTTTCAGTTTCAAATGACATGCGGCCAGTCACGTCTCGGTTTCAGGAGACGTGCGGTCTGCACGACTGTGGGCCGTTGGATTTCAGAGCCGTTGATTTTTGGTTACTGTGGGTATAAATAGTGGGGGACCCCAGTCGCTTTTCATTGCCATTCTCCCGCGTTTTGCTTCTTGAGCTCGCGTCCAAATTTTCGTAGTTCATTTTCCTTTTCCGGGTGAGTCTACTTTCTTCCTGGTATCCTTTTCCTCTTGATATATAGCTTGGACAGCTCAGACGATTCTTCGAGGGGTTCAGATGCAGGTTCTACGAATCGAGCTGCATCCCCCGACAGCCTTAGTGAACCCGAGGTAGAGCTCGAGGAGGAGCTTGAACCCGTAGGCCGAGTCGCCTCTGGTAGTTTGGCGTCCTCCTCTCGTCGAGGTCGGACGTTAGACAAGTTTGGGCCCTCGACCATGACGCCTGAGGGGCTTCAGTCCCTTATTACCCAGTTCAACTTGCCTAGGGAGTACACCTATTTTATACCCTCAGGTATTTTCCCTTGGGAACATGGTCCTGATGAGATCGAGGTTATGAACCACTTCGGCGTTATTGTCGGCCAGCTTCACCCGAATTCTATTTGTAACTTGGTGGGGACAATCTCCCTATTTTGCGAACAGATCTTGCCTTTAGACCTGAAGATCTTTTCTTCCATTCTAATGCTTAAGAAGCAAGCGGGTCCTGTTCTCGGGCGTAGGCGGGCGTATTACCTGTCTCCTCACCTGGGGTTTAAGCTTTTACACGATCTTCCCAACAAGGTCCCAGCGTGGAAACGAGACTACTTCGGGGTGCAAAGTGCATTGGGGTGGCCGTTCCAAACCGGGTGGGGGATGGCTGCCCCTGATGTCGGTGTTACGCTTGATAGGGAGATGGCGAAGGGCCTCTGGGAATGGGCACGGCTTGGGCTAAAATGTCACCATTATCTGACGGAGGCCAAGCTCATCGAGGTTGGTCTGAGTTCGGGTAGGTTCCTTACTCAGAGGATTGCCTTTTGTTTTCTTCTGTTCTTTCATTTTCCTAATGCCGAGCTCTTTTTGCAGGTGTGATGGACTCAGAGAAGACTAATGGTGGGAACCTGTTTCACGCTATGAAGAGAAGGAAGCGAGTCGTCAAACGAACTCGTGCCGAGCTGCCCCGAGATGCGGAGCCCGAGGTATCGGACTACCCGTTAGTGGACCCACCCAGGGAACCCAAGATGGCCCCTCCAGTACAAGAAGTGGCAGGGGCCCCTTACACCGAGGCTACTTATAGGGGGGCTCCCGCTTACTCTGAGTCTACTTATATGCGAGCTGGGCCTTCAGGCTCCAGAGCCCAAGGCGAGTTCAGGAGCGTGTTGTCGCCGAACCACACTCTTTAGAAGAGTAGGGTGGCCATTTACCCTGAGGAGGTCGCGGCATGGGCCGAGCTTCCTTTGAACCAGGTAGCTTGTCATGCTGCCACTCATGCCATGGTGGTAAGTCAGCGATTTCTTGTCGGGCTCTTTGCTTTCATCTTTCTTGCTATCGTTCTTTTGATCATTTGTTATTTTTCCTATTGGTAGGTGAATTCTTCTATCCATGCCTTGGTGGCCCAAGTGGAAAGGAGCTCGAGGCGGGCGCAAGCTACCGAAGAGGCTTCACGCGCTGCCGAGGCGGCTTCTCGAGCTGCTGAGGCAGCTTCTCGTGCTGCACAGGCCAGGCTGGCGAGGTCTTAGAGAGATACCGAGGCCATGGGAGTTGTGGTGAAGCATATGGCGGACTTGAGGCTGGACTTGCAACATCAGGTTGAATACCTTCAAGAGGATATTAGGGAGAGGACAGAGATCTTTTCTTAGGGCATCGAGGATGCCAAGACGAAGGCCATTGATGAATATATCACCTCGCCGCCTTTTAACGACCTGATGGTGGACTCGTACAAAAGGGGCTTTAAGCTAAGCCGATGGATGATCGGGAATACGTACCCCGAGCTCGATATTAGCGCCATAACCACTTCGCGCATTACTCAGGAGATGACCAATGATGCTGACGGTGAGCTGGATTCTGAAGACGAGGCAGAACCTTCGGGTATCGTTGAAGTGCCTTCTGATGGTGAAGAAGTACCTCCGGGCCTTTGAGCTCGCTTCTGTTTTTTTTTTGGAAATGTACACAAAGTATTTTGCAATCGAATGATTTTCTTTTGGTTAAGTGTTGGTCACTCTTTCCTCCAAACTGGCCGTATTGTCGAACTGACCATATGCCGATTTCCCAATTAGTTCATTGTTGGCACTTTGCCTGAGCTTAGTTGGCATTTTTTGCCTTTGCTTGCCCATGTCGATGTCCTTGTTAGCTCGGCATCTTAGCCCTTAGGCTCTAGTAGCGACTTAGTCCACTTCGCTTGGTGATCTATAGGTAGTATCGTCTCAAGTTAACAACGTTCCAAGCTCGGGGTACTTGTTTGCCCTCTAAGGTTTCAAGCTCGTATGCCCCCCCCGAGCGCTCTCTTTACTTGGTAGGGCCCTTTCCAATTCAGTCCAAGTTTGCCCATGCCAGGCTCGGGTGCCATGATCTTACGGAGGACCAGGTCGCCGACGCGGAAGTTCCGCTTTTTTACTTTGGCGTTGTAGTACCGAGCTACTCTTTGCTGGTAAGCTATGATCCGGATGTACGCGATGTCTCTTACCTCGTCCAGTAGGTCGAGGTTGGTATGTAACTCATCTCCGTTTGTCTGATCGTCATATGCTTCTAATCGCAGTGTGGGTATTTCGATCTCCGTCAGGATTACCGCTTCGGTGCCATAGGTGAGGTTAAAGGGGGTCTCTCCCGTGGCGGTTTTTTTCATAATTCGGTGAACCCATAGAACACTTGGTAGCTCGTCTGCCCATGACCCTTTAGCTCGGTCTAGTCGCGCTTTCAGTCCGCAAAGGATAGCTCTGTTCATTACTTCTGTTTGACCGTTTGCCTGCGGGTGCGCGACCGATGTGAAGTTTTGCCGAATCCCCATATCTTGGCACCATTCCTGAAACTTGATATTTTCGAACTACTTGCCATTGTTGGAGATCAGTACCCGAGGTAACCCGAAGCAACATACTATATTCTTCCAAAAGAAGTTCTATATGTTTTGAGCTGTAACTGTTGCGAGAGGTTCAACTTCTACCCACTTTGTGAAGTAATCTACCGCCACCACTAGGAACTTCCTCCCATCTGTTGCTGGCAGGAATTGCCTCAGGAGGTCGATGCCCCATTGCGCAAAGGGCCATGGACGGGTGAGGTACTTGAGGTCGGCGGCAGGCTGATGATGGATATTGGCATGCTTCTGACACTTATCGCATTTTCTAACGAGCTCGACGGCCTCTACCTTCATCGTTGGCCAGTAGTACACTTGTCAAAGTGCCTTTTGGGCGAGGGCCCTGCCTCCCAAGTGTCCGCCGCACAGACCTTCATGAGTGTTGCGGAGTACGAGCTCGACCTCGGCAGGTCACAAGCAACGCAGGTAGGGGAGCGTGTAGGACCGTCGGTACAGCCGTTCGTTTATTATGACGTATTTGGCTGCCTGGCGCTACACCCTCCTAGCTGCATTGCGGTCCACAGGGAGGGTTCCATCTAGCAAGAAGCTCGCGAGTGGGTCGATCCAACTCGGCTATGCTTCAAGGACGGAAACGATCTCTTCTTCCCCACCGAGAATGCTAGGCCGAGGTAAGTCCTCTATGTACACGATTCTCATGTCTTTGTGACTCATGCTGGCTAACCGGGATAGGGCATCGGCCTCAGTGTTCTCTGACCTCGGGACTTGCCTGATGAAGTGTGATTGGAAGTTGAGCAGAGCCTCCTTTACTTTTTCCAGGTAGGCGATCATAGTTAGCTCACGTGCTTCGTATTCGCTCGTAACCTGGTTGACCACAAGCTGTGAATCGCTGCAGATAACTACGTGTTTTGCTCTTACCTTTTGTGCTAGGTTCAACCCGACTATCAATGCCTTATATTCCGCATCGTTGTTGGATGCCACGAACTCAAAGCGTAGTGCATATTCCAATTTCGTGCCACCTGGGCCGTGCAACACTATTCCATCCCTGCTGCCCTGCTGGTTCGAGGAGCCATCTACGTGAAGGATCCAGGGCTCCTCATCCCAGTTCGCATTTGGCCTAACCAGGAGAGATGCCACCATGGCTGCTACTTCACGGGGTTCAGACTCTATTGGCTTGGGAGCTCCGGGCTCACCCGAACTGGGGAACTCGGGCTCAACAGGCCTAAGGACTTCGAGGCTGAACGTGCACTCAGTGATAAAATCTGACAAGGCTTGGGCCTTAATAGCAATTCGTGGCTTATACTGGAGGTCATACTCGCTGAGCTCGATGGCCCACTTCGTCAGCTGACCGAAAACCTCAGACTTGAGTAAGACTTGCCTCAGACGTTTGTCAGTCAAGACGATGACAGTGTGAGCCTAGAAATATGGGCGGAGTTTCCGAGCTGCAATTACCAGTGCGTATGCTAGCTTTTCTATCTGTGGGTATCTCGTCTCGGCTCCCTGCATAATTTTACTAACATAATAGATGGATCATTGGACCCGATCTACTTCTTTTATTAGTACCGAACTGACCACCTCGTCGCTTGCCGAGAGGTACAGTTCTAAGACCTCACCCTCATCGGGCCTGGTTAAGATTGGCACACTAGCGAGGTAGTTTTTTAGCTCATCGAATGCGAGCTGGCAGTCTCGGGTCCATTCAAACCCTTTGCCTCTGATTACTTTAAAGAAAGGCAGACAACGGTTTGCCGATTTGGACATGAAGCGGCTCAGAGCGGCTATGCAGCCGTTTAGCCTCTGAACCTCTTTTACTTTTCGGGGTGGTCTCATATCTAGGATGGCCTTTATCTTGTTTGGGTTGGCCTCAATACCGCGCCGGTTGACAATGTACCCTAGGAACTTACCCGAGGTGACACTAAAGACACACTTGTTTGGGTTCAGTTTTCATGCTAAATTGACGCAAAATTTGGAAGACAAAATCTAAGTCTTGTATTAATTCCTGTGAAAGTTGTGTCTTGATGACCATGTCGTCTACATAACATTCTACTTTCGTGCCAATTAAGGGCCGAAATAGCTTATTCACAAGTCTTTGGAAGGTTGCCCCAGCATTCTTCAGTCCGAAGGGCATGACCTTGTAGCAGTACAGGTCGAACTCGGTTATGAAGGTGGTTTTCTCCTCATCGGACTGGTCCATCCTGATTTGGTTGTAGCCCGAATAGGCGCCCAAGAAGCTTAGCAACTCATGTCCTTATGTCACGTCTACTAGGCGATCAATTCTGGGGAGGGGGAAGCAATCTTCCGGGCAGGCTTGGTTCAGGTCAGTGTAGTCGACGCACATGCGCCACTTGCCGTTTGCCTTTTTTACCAGCACTGGATTGGCTACCCAGTTCGAGTAGTGAACTTCCCTTATGAAGTCTGCTGCGAGGAGCTTTTCAACCTCCTCGTCGACCGCCCTCCAGCGTTCTGGGGATAAGTTACGCTTCTTCTGTCTAATGGGTCTGACTACAGGGTCAGTATTAAGTTCGTGAGTTATAAGGCTGGGGTCAATGCCGGGCATATCGAAAGCAGACCATGCAAAAATATCTAAATTTTGAAGCAAGAAACTCACCAGTTCGGTTCGTAGATGTTCCTAGATGGAAACACCGATCTGTTGCATTTGAGCTGGGTCCGCAACTGAAGTTGGGATTGCGATCGTTTCTTCTGTGGGCGCAGCTCGTTCCTCGCCTTGCTCCGTAGGTCGCTCCAGTACGAGGTCATCGACCACCTTGGTTTTTCCCTTCAGGGCGGCAACATAGCACTTGCAGGACTCGAGTTGGTCGCCCCGCTCTACCCCCACACCGAAGTCTGTAGGAAACTTCATTGCCAAGTAATAGGTGGAGACCACTACCCGTAGGACATGAGTGATTGGCCGCCCTATTATGGCATTGTATGGGGAGGGGGTCACAACCACCAGGAAATTGTGGTTGAGTCTGACCGCACAGGGCCATGTGTCGATTTCCACTGGTACTGTTATTTTCCCAAGGGGCCTAACTTCCTCTCCGCTGAAGCCTACCAGAGGAGTGTTTGCGGGCTTCAGCTCGCTTCTCTGCAACTAAAGCTGGTCAAACGCCGACTTGAAGAGAATGTCCGCCAAGCTGCCTGAATCAACAAGCACGCACCCTGACTTCGAAGTCGCTGATCCTTAGTTTGATGAAAAGTGCATCATCGTGGGGGTAGTGGACCCCTCGCGCATCGTCTTCTGTGAAGAAAATCGGTTCCTCCGTCTTTGGCCTCTTTGGAGGGTTCCGCTCTTCTTGGGAAGCTTCGCGAACTGATGCTCGGGCTGTTGCTGAAGTGCAATCCGCAACTATCGAACCTCCCACTATTACGTGGATGGTTCCCCGAACTGGCCTCTCCTCTGGAGGCTGTTTTTGCGGCGGTTCGGCCAGCCTGCCGTTGGACTCGGGAGCATCCTTACCGTGCTCCCATTGCCGACCTGTCTTATTATTATTATTATTATTATTATTATTATTATTATTATTATTATTATTATTATTATTATTGCTATGCTATACAAAATTTCTCAAGTACCCGCGACGGATGAGTCCCTCTATCTCGTCCCGGAGATTATTACACTGTTCGGTACTATGACCGTGATCTCTATGGAAACTATAGTACAAGTTTTTATTTCTCTCGTTTGGGTTCCCTTTTAGGCGAGGTGGCCATTTCCCGTATGGGACGTCTTTGATCGTCAACAAGATCTTGATCTGCCTCTCGTTCAAGGGTGTGTAGTCCGCCCGAGATGCTAAGGGAGCTCGGAACGACTGGCTTGGCTTCGTCTCCCGGGCTGGGTTTTTTCTTCTATCAACTGGGTTGGAGGGCTCGCCTTCCCTCTTCCTTTTCTCGATCCCGCTTTCGGTTCTTTGGTTGATCTCTTCCTCTGTTCTCATGAACTTATCCGCGAGCTTGAGGAATTCGGCTACGGTCGCGAGCTGGCTAGCTACCATTTGCCATTTGAACTCCTTGTGTGTTACTCCTCTCTTGGTCACCGCGAGTTGCACCGCGGAGTACAGTCGCGGTATCTACAAGCACGCGTCATTGAACCACTTGATGTAGCTCCGGATGGATTCTCCTTCCCTCTGGACTACTCCGAAGATGCTTTCCTTTGTTATGAGGCACCGCTTGTTGGTAACGAAGTGTGCGGTGAAGACCTGCACGAACTGGGTCCAGCTTCTTATCGACCCGGGGGCCAGGTTCCTGTACGAAGTGCGGGCCACCCCCTAAAGGTGGTGGTGAAGGCCACACACATGCACGATTCACTGGCCCTTGCTAGGTGCATCTGGGACTGGAAGGCATCGACGTGGTCATTGGGGCCGAAGGACCCATCATACTTGTCTAAAGGGGGGAGTTTGAAGTCTCTGGGCATGGGGACTGCAAGGAGTTCTGATGAGAGGGGGGAAGGAACTGAGAGAATAGGGGCAGCTTTTACCTCGTCCAAGCTTGTCTCTTCTTTACATCTGAGCTCAGGCAGGACACGAGTGGCAGTTCAGCGACTTCGCCGGCGTCTTCGTTGCTGAGTGGGCCTGGTACTGGCACTGCTGGCCTTTGTGTTGCCAAGCTCGATGGGCCCGGAATGTTGGTAGTTCGCCGCTAGGACGCTGAATCGGTTCTCTGTGGGCAGGAGCTCAGGCTTGGAGTGCCGAGGTGCTGACTTGGCGGGCGAGGTTCCCGATCCATCGGCGAGCTGTGAGGCAGGGGAGATCCTTCTTTCCCTCCGGCCCGGGGATGAGGCCTGGCTCTGGGAGGGGTTCTGAAGTTGGGAGGCTTCTCCTCGGTGAAGGCGTCCGCCCTAGGGGGAGGGCTTAACCGGTTTTGGAGCAGGGTGCCGAGGTGGAAGCTAGGGTTGGTTCAGAGGAGGCAGTTGGGGGAACTGCTACTGATAGTGATATTGAGAGAGGTGGGGCAGTACTTGGTGCTGTTGGAGCTGATGCTGTTGGAATTGCTGCATTTGGGCTTGCATTGCCCGCATGCACTGCATCAGGTCGTCAAACTGGCTCTGGCTAGTCGCTAGGGGGACAACAGTTGGTTCGGTAGAGGTTATCTCGACAGGGAGAGGAAGGGGGACGTTCACGACGGGTAGGTTCACTGGCGCCACTGTTCGTGGCGCATTCAGGCTGGGGATCACATCCACCGGAAGGGGGATGGTGAATTGTCCGATGCACACCATGGGAACTTGAGGTTGTTCCCCGGGGGTGTTCATCTCCGTGCTACGTCCGGTATTGCTGGAAGAAGCCATGAGTGTAGGGGTTTCTTGGAAAAAGGAGGTTATAAGAGTTTTAGAGGGAGGCTTTTAGAAGCGTTCCCACAAACGACGCCAATTGATGGTGCGCAATCTGGCCGATTCTAGTTGTCAACGATCTTGCATCTGGCTGGAGCAGAAGGTGCCTGAAACGAGGAAGAAAGCGAGTATCTCCGGGGAGGGATCTGGTGAGAGTGCTCCGAAGCTCAAGTTAGTATCCTCAAAGGCAAGATGATAAACCAGATGGCGCAAAGTTCACATACCTCGTTCTTGGGGGGTAGAGAGCCTTTTATAACCACTTCGCACACTCACTCCTAAGCTTCTGTCAGGTCGGGTATGATTACCTCTGTGCTTCTGCCAGTAAGGGTGTCCTCACCTCTGCTGGGGCAGAACCGCCACTGCTCTCTTTGTCGGAGCCATCTCTATAACTGGAGATGGCAGTGGCAGGTGGTGGTGGCAGGTGGCCGTTGAAGTGCGGCTGTCAAGCGTCAAGTCCCAAGTCAGTCAGGTGCGCCGCCTCTAGATACGGACTCCTTCGGTGTAAGGTATGGTGCGGTTGTTCAGTTCGGCATTCTGGAGGCGAAGTGCTAGAGTGGTGTGCGAGGTGAAGTCTTGAGTTCGGATAGAGGTGTGACTAGAACTACCATGAGGCTGGCCAGTTCGAATTGTTGCCTTTTGTTTGTAAGGCTCGGGGTCCAAGGGAGAGCTTGAGCTCCTTGTGGGGAGTTCGGACTGTTTGTTCCTCTTTTCGGAACTCGCGCCTTTTGCGTACTGTTGTGCTGAGCTGCTGCCTTTCCACGTGTTGAGTGATTACGAGGTTAGGCCAAATCTTCCTTTATCATTAACCCTTCCAAAATGCCACACATCAGTTTGGGAAGAATATAAACACAAATATGTATGAAAATTAAAGGTTTAGTATGCAAGGTTTTATGTTGGACATATTTATATTTGTACTCTTCCTAAAGTGAGCCATGGGTACAAATATATATAGAAAAAACATGAACTGATCAAAGAATATATGAAAAATATGATCTGGTCATCATGGTTTGATTCTTGGCAGTTTGCACATATTTGTATTTTGCAAATCTGTAGAGTGTAAAATCATTTATTTTTTATGTATTTATACTGTACATGTTTGTATTTATATTCTTTGTAAATTGAGCCTGACAAACCATTTCCACTTATGAAGCAAATTAATTCATGGAACTCATCACTGACAAGTGTATACAGAGAAGAGGGACATCTTGTCAATAACTATGACCAGGAATCCATGTTCTTGTCTCAAGTCTGAACCACATACACTGATGAGAATATAGAGGACAGATTCAGTCCTTACAAAATTTTAAGCATACCGTTCTCACAGCCCTTTTCAGCCATGCATTAGAAATATTTCTATATTTATATGTTGTTATTTATGGGAAAATGTTTCAGATGCATAGCTGAAAAGGGCTGTGAGCACCAATATTTGAGAATGAGAGTTCAAAATAGGAAGAAAATAATGAGGAGATCAATCAATTGTTTTAATACTCAATTAAATGATTCAAAATACAAATTTGTCCCTGAATTGAGAAGGCACTATACAACTAATCTAATTGACTTTTGCTGAATTTTTTGTAATTAGAAAAGTCAATACATAGAGATACCCCTTGATGAAGGAAGATTTGGCCCGACCTCTCTATTATGTGACACGTGGCAGAAACAGCAGCTCGGCAAAAGGGGCCAAGCCTAGGCGGGAACAAGGGGACATACTTCGCCGAACTGACCCTTGTAACAGCTCGGGATACACTCCGCCGAAATGACCCACCTTGTAACAGCTCGGGTTATACTTGCCAAACACCTTGTAACAGCTCGGGATACACTTCGCCGAACTGACTCACCTTGTAACAGCTCGGGATACACTTCGCCGAACTGACCCACCTTGTAACAGCTCGGGATACACTTCGTCGAACTGACCCACCTTGTAACAGCTCGGGATACACTTCGCCGAACTGACCCACCTTGTAACAGCTCGGGATACACTTCGCCGAACTGACCTGCCCTATAGATACCTCCGAGCTCAAGACCGCCTCGCTCAGCACTTCGCATCACTTGGCACCGAAACCAAACAAGTCGTACCACGCCTGACACTAAGGAAGTTCGTGCCCAAGGGCGCCGCGCCTGACTGACTTGGGATCTAACGTTTGGCGGTAGCACCCTAAACGGCCACCTGCCACCGCCACTGACACCGCCATCTCCAGTTAGATGACAGTTAGGCAGTGACAGTTCTGTCTCAGCAGAAAGGACGATGGCCGAATTGACAAGCACAAGGGTAATCATACTTGACCTGACAAGGGCCCCGGGATGAGTGCACGAAGTGACTATAAGAGCCACCTGCCCCCCGACAACGGAGGTATGCAAACTTTGCGCTATCTGGTATTACCTTGCTTTTGAAGGATTCTAACTTGAGCTTCGGAGCCTCTACACCGGGTTCCCCCCGGAGCTTCTCCATCTCCTCCATTTCAGGTTCCTTGCTACCCCATTCGGAAGCAAGGCAGCGGACAGCTAAGACCGGCCGGATCGCGCTCCATCAATTGGCGTCGTCTGTGGGAAATCGCTTCAAAAAGCCTCCCTCCAAACTTCGATAACCCCTTTTCTTCAAAAAACCCAACACTCATGGCCTCCTCCAGCAACACCGGACGTGGCACGGAGACAAACGCCACCGGGGAGCAACTTCAAGTCCCCGTAGTGTGCGTTGGACAGTTCACCATCCCCCTTTCGGCGGATGGGATCCCCAGCCTGAACGCGCCACAAGCAGTGGCACCCGTAAACCTTCCTACCACAAGCATCCCCTTTCCTCCCCCCATTGAGACAACCTTCACTGAACCAACTGCCATCCCCCTGGCAGCTAGCCAAAACCGGTTGGAGGACCTGATGCAGTGCATGCGAGCAATGCAAGCCCAAATGCAACAGTTCCAGCAACACCAGCTTCACCAGCACCAAGTGCTGCACAACATCTCCTAGTATCACTATCAATAGCAGTTCCCCCAACTGCCACTGAACCAACCACTACTTCCACCTCGCCACCCCGCTCCGAGGCCGGTCAAGGCCTCCCCGCAAGATGGATGCCCCCACCAGGCGAATGCCTCCCGGCCCTAGAACCACCCCAACAGCCAGGCCTCGTCCCCATGTCAAAGAGAGAAAAATGTCATCCCCGCCTCGCAACCCGCGGGCGGGTCGGGAACCTCGCCCGCGAGGTCGGCACCCCGGCGCTTCGAGCCCAAGCTCCCGCTCACCGAAAACCGATTCATCGCCCTGGTGGCAGACTACCAGCATTTCGGGCCCATCGAGCTCCGTAACACGGAGGCCAGCAGCGCCAGCACAAGGCCCGCTCAACGGCGAAGGCGCCGGCGAAGTCGCCGAACCGCGACCCGCGCCTTGTCGGAATTCAGAGGCAAAGACACGAGCTCGGACGAGGTAGGGGCTGCCCCGGCTCTCTCAGTTCCTTCCCCCCTCGCATCGGAACTCCTGGCGGTCCCCTTCCCCAGAGACTTCAAGCTCCCACCTCTGGACAAGTACGACGGGTCCTTCGACCCCAACGACCACGTTGACGCCTTTCAGTCGCAAATGCACCTCGCCAGGGCTAGCGAATCGTGCATGTGCGTGGCCTTTACCACCACCCTCAGGGGGGTAGCCCGCACTTGGTACAGGAACCAGGCCCCCGGGTCAATAAAGTGTTGGGCCCAGTTCGTGCAAGTCTTCACCACACACTTAGTCACCAGCCAACGGTGCCCCAGAACGGAGGAAAGCATCTTCGGAGTAGTCCAAAGAGAAGGAGAATCTATTCGGGGCTACATCAAGCGGTTCAACGAATCATGCTTGCAGATACCGCGTTTGGACCCCGCAGTGCAGCTCGCGGCGGCCAAAAGAGGGGTGACGCACAAAGAATTCAAATGGCACATGGTGGCCAACCAGCCCGCGACCGTGGCCGAATTCCTCAAACTCGCGGATAAGTTCATGAGGACAGAGGAAGTAATCAACAAACGAACCGAAGGCGGGAATGAAAAAAGAAAGAGAGAAGGCGAGCTCTCCAACCCGGTGAATAGAAAAAACCTGACCCGGGAGCCGAAGCCGAACCAGTCGTTCTGGGCCCCCTTAGCAGTTCGGACGGATTACACACCGTTAAACACGAGGCGGACGGAGATCTTAATGACGATCAAAGACGCCCCGTACGTTAAGTGGCCACCTCGCCTAAAGGGAAATCCGAACGAGAGAAATAAGAATTTGTATTGTAGTTTCCATAGAGACCATGGTCATAGCACCGAACAGTGTAATAACCTCCGGGATGAGATAGAGGGGCTCATCCGTCGCGGATAGTTGAGAAGCTTTGTACAGCACAACAATAACAATAAAGCAGGTCGGCAAGGGGAGCACGAAAAGGATGCCCCCGAGTCTAGCAACAAACCTGCCGAACCGTTGCAGAAGCAGCCTCCGGAAGAGAGGCCAGTTCGGGGAACCATCCATGTAATAGTGGGAGGTTCGGTGGTAGCGAGGTGTACCTCGGCAGCAGCCCGGACTTCAGTTCACGAAGCGGCCCTCGAAGAATGGGACCCCCCAAAGAGACCAAAGACCGAAGAACCAATCTTTTTCACGGAGGATGACGCGCGAGGAGTCCACTACCCCCATGATGACGCGCTTGTCATTAAACTAAGGATCAACGACTTTGAGGTCAGGCGCGTACTCATAGATTCAGGCAGCTCAGCGGACATCCTCTTCAAATCAGCATTTGACCAGCTGCAGTTACAGAGGAGCGAGCTGAAGCCCGCGAACACTCCCCTGGTAGGTTTCAGCGGAGAGGAAGTCAGGCCCCTCGGAAAAGTAACTGTCCCTATGGAAGTCGGCACATGGCCTTGTGCGGTCAGACTCAACCATGATTTCCTGGTAGTCGCGACCCCCTCCCCATACAATGCCATTATAGGGCGGCCGATCACGCATATCCTACGGGCGGCGGTCTCCACCTACTATTTGGCCATGAAGTTCCCTACGGACTTCGGTATAGGGGTAGCGCGGGGCGACCAGCTCGAGTCCCGCAAGTGCTACGTTGCCACCCTGAAGGGAAAAACCAAGGCGGCCGACGATCTCGAACTGGAGCGGCCTGCGGAGCAAGGTGAGGAGCGAGTTTCGCCCATGGAGGAAACTGTCGCAATCCCGACTTCAGCTACGAACCCAGCTCGCACATTAAGCATCGGAGCTTCCATCGAAGAGCCCCTACGAGCCGAACTGGTGAGTTTTTTACTTCAAAATTTAGATATTTTTGCCTGATCCACGGCCGACATGCCCGGCATTAGCCCCGGACTGACAACTCACAAACTTAATACTGACCCTGTAGTCAGACCCGTTAGACAGAAGAAACACAACTTAGCCCCAGAACGCTGGAGAACGGTCGACGAGGAGGTCGAGAAGCTCATCGCAGCAAACTTCATAAGGGAAGTCCATTACCCGAGCTGGGTGGCCAACCCGGTGTTGGTAAAAAAGGCAAACGACAAGTGGCGCATGTGCGTCGACTATACCGACCTGAACCGAGCTTGCCCGAAAGATTGCTTCCCCCTCCCCAGAATTGACCACCTAGTGGATGCGACCTCGGGAAACGAGTTGCTAAGCTTCCTGGACGCCTACTCGGGCTACAACCAAGTTAGGATGGACCCATCCGATGAAGAAAAAACCAGTTTCATAACCGAGTTCGGCCTGTATTGCTACAAAGTCATGCCCTTCGGACTAAAAAATGCCGGAGCGACTTTCCAAAGACTTGTAAATAGGCTATTTCGGCCCCTGATTGGTACGAAGATAGAGTGCTATGTAGACGACATGGTCGTCAAGACTCAGTTTTCACAAGAGTTAATACAAGACTTAGATTCTGTTTTCCAAATCCTGCGTCAGTTTAGCATGAAGTTAAACCCCAACAAGTGTGTCTTCGGTGTCGCCTCGGGCAAGTTCCTAGGCTACATTGTCAATCAGCGTGGTATTGAGGCCAACCCGGACAAAACAAAAGCCATTCTAGATATGAAACCACATCGGAAAGTAAAAGAGGTTCAGAGGCTAAACGGCCGCATAGCCGCTCTAAGCCGCTTCTTGTCGAAGTCAGCAGACCGCTGCCTACCCTTCTTCAAGGAAGTCAAAGGCAAAGGGTTTGAGTGGACCCGGGACTGCCAGTTCGCGTTCGACGAACTAAAAGGTTACCTCGCTAGTGTGCCAACCTTAGCCCGGCCCGAGGTGGGCGAGGTCTTAGAACTGTACCTCTCGGCGAGCGACGAGGTACCCGGAGATAGAAAAACTAGCATACGCCCTAGTAATAGCAGCTCGGAAACTCCGCTCGTACTTCCAGGCTCACACCGTCATCGTCTTAACTGACAAACCTCTTAGACAAGTTTTACTCAAACCCGAGGTCTCTGGTCGACTGACGAAATGGGCCATCGAACTCAGCGAGTACGACCTCCAATACAAACCGAGAACCGCTATCAAGGCCCAAGCTTTGGCAGATTTTATCGCCGAGTGCACTATCAGCCACAAAGCCCCACAGGTCGAGACCGAGGTCCCCAGTTTGGGTGAACCCGAAGCTCCTGAGCCCATAGAGTCCGAACCCCGTGAAGTAGCAGCCAGTGTGGCATCTCTCCTGGTCAGGCAAAGCGCGAACTGGGATGAGGAGCCCTGGATCCTTCACGTGGATGGTTCCTCGAACCGGCAAGGCAGCGGAGCTGGAATAGTCTTGTGCGGCCCGAGTGGCATAAAATTAGAATACGCACTACGCTTTGAGTTCGCGGCATCCAACAACGAAGCAGAGTATGAAGCACTTATCGCCGGGCTGGACCTAGCACGAAAGGTAAAGGCAAAACACTTGGTCATCTGTAGCGATTCTCAGCTCGTGGTGAACCAAGTTACCGGTGAGTACGAAGCACGCGATCTCTACATGATCGCATATTTGGCTAAAGTAAAAGAAGCCCTGCTCAACTTCCGGTCACACATCATCAAGCAAATCCCGAGGTCAGAAAACACTAGGCCGACACCCTGTCCGGGTTAGCCAGTACGAGTCACAACAATATGAGAACTGTGCACATTGAGGACTTACCTCGGCCTAGTATTCTCGGGGGGACAGAGGAGGTCGCTCCCGTCTTAGAAGCAGAGCCGAGCTGAATCGATCCACTCGCGAGCTTCCTGATAGACGGAACCCTCCCTGCAGAATGCATTGCGACCAAGAGGGTGCAGCGCCAGGCGGCCAAATACGTCATAATAGATGAACGGTTATACCGACGGTCGTACACGCTCCCCTATTTGCGTTGCCTGCGACCTACCGAAGCCGAGTTTGTACTCCGCGACACTCATGAAGGCCTGTGCGGCGGACACTTGGGGGGTAGAGCACTCGCCCAAAAGGCACTTCGACAAGGATACTACTGGCCAACGATGAAGGCAGAAGCTATCGAGCTCGTCAGAAAATGCGACAAGTGTCAGAAGCACGCTAACATCCACCATCAACCTGCCTCCGACCTCAAATACCTCGCCAGCCCGTGGCCCTTTGCACAATGGGGCATCGACCTCCTAGGGCCATTCCCACCAGCAACAGGCGGAAGAAAATTCTTAGTTGTTGCGGTAGATTACTTTACGAAGTGGATAGAAGCCGAACCTCTGGCAACTGTTACGGCTCGAAACATACAGAACTTCTTTTGGAAGAACATAGTATGTCGGTTCGGGTTACCTCGGGTTCTAATCTCTGACAACGGCAAACAGTTCGAGGATATCAAGTTCCAAGAGTGGTGCCAGAACATGGGGATTCGGCAAAATTTCACGTCAGTCGCGCACCCGCAGGAAAATGGTCAGACGAAAGTAATGAACAGAGCCATCCTGCGTGGACTAAAAGCACGTCTGGATCGAGCTAAGGGATTGTGGGCCGAAGAGCTACCAAGTGTCTTATGGGCTCACCGAACGACCGAAAAAGCAGCCACGGGAGAAACCCCCTTCAACCTCACCTACGGCACTGAAGCAGTTATCCCGGCGGAAATCGAAATACCAACGTTGCGATTAGAAACATACGACGATCGGATGAACGGAGACGAGTTACGCACCAACCTTGACCTACTGGACGAGGTAAGGGACCTCGCGCACATCCGAACAGCGGCATACCAGCAGCAGGTAGCTCGCTACTACAATAGCAGAGTAAAGTAATGAAGCTTCCGAGTCGGCGACCTGGTCCTCCGTAAGATTATGGTGCCCGAACCCGGCATCGGCAAGCTTGGACCTAATTGGGAAGGGTCCTATAAAGTAAAAATAGCGCTCGGGGGCGCATACGAACTCGAAACCTTGGAAGGCAAACGAGTACCTTGAACGTGGCACATCGTGAACTTAAGGCGATACTACCTATAAACCACCTAGCGAAGTGGACGAAATCAGGCCCTATGTGCCACAAGGCAAGCCGAGGAACTTCGGCATAGACAGCACATTATCAGCTCAGCAAAAAATCAGTTCGCGGCATAAAAGACCGCGGAAATTTAAAAACCCGGCAAAGAAATAGCTCGGGGGAGATGAGCAAGGGGAGAAAGACACTCCATTGCAAGAAACAGTACACTGGCAAAAAAAAAAATATTTACATGCCCGGAGCCACTTCTTCGCCATCGGAAGGCACTTCAACAACACCCGAAGGCCCTGCCTCTCCTTCAGAGTCCGGCTCGCCATCGGCAGCATTGGCCATCTCCTGAGTTATACGTGAAGTGGTTATGGCACTTACATCGAGGTCAGGGTACGTATTCTGGATCATCCACCGGCTCAACTTGAACCCCCTCCTGTAAGAGTCCACCATCAGATCGTCAAAACGCAGAGAGGCAATGTAGTCTTCAACTGCCTTCTTCTTGGCGTCTTCAATGCCTTGGGAAAAAAATCTGTGTTCTCTCCCTGATGTCCTCCTGAAGATATTCGACTTGATGCTGCAAATCCAACTTCAAGTCCGCCATATGCTTGACAACTATCCCCATGGCCTCGACGTCACACCGAGACCTCGCCTTCCTGGCCATCGCGACGCGAGCAGCCTCTTCAACAGCATAAGCAGCCGCCTCAGCAACCCGGGTATTTGCCTCTGTAGCATGGAAGGCTTCTTTAGCAGCATGAGCGGCAGGCTCAGCAGCTTGCGCCTGTCGCGAGCTCCTCTCCACTTGGGCCGCCAAGGCATGAATCAAAGAATTCACCTACCAAAAGAAACAAGTGAGCAAATGACAACAGAAGCCACAGAATAAAAAAGTAAGACAGAATCTAACTTACCACCATGAAATGTGTTACGGCGCGACAAGCGACCTGATTCAAGGGAAGATCGGTCCACGCCGTGACCTCCTCGGGGAAAGTAGCGTCCCTACTCTTCTGAAGAGCGTAGTTCGGCGTCAACACGCTCCTAAACTCCCTTGACCTCCCGAGCCTGAGGGCCCAGCCCGCGTATGAGCAGACCCGGAGTGAGCAGGAGCACTTGAGTACGCAGGAGCGCCCTTATGAGTGGTTTCAGCGTAAGGCGCCCCAGCAGTCTCGTGCACCGGTGGAGTCACTTCGGGCTGCCTGGGCAGATCCTCTGGCGTATGGTCTGGGGCTTGGGGCTCCTCATCTAGGGGCAGCTCGGTACGAGTTCGCTTGGCGACCCGCTTCCTCCTCTTCATACCTTGGAACAAACGCCCCTCACGAGTTCTCTCCGCGTCCATCACACCTACAGAAACGAGTTCGACATCAGAAAAAAATGAAAGAACAAAGCAAGCAAGAAACCGCATAGCTAGAAACCTACCCGAACTCAGGCCGACTGCAATAAGCTTGGCCTCCGTTAAGTAGTGGTGTCACTTTAAGCCTTGCCGTGCCCATTGCCGAAGACCCTTCACCGTCTCTTTATCAAGAGTTACGCCCAAATCGGGAGCGGCCTCACCCCACCCAGTCTGAAAGGGCCATCCTTGTGCACTTCGCACGCCGAAGTAGTCCCACTTCCAAGCCGGGACCTTATTAGGAAGATCGTGCAAAAGCTTAAAACCCTGGTGAGGAGAAAGGTAATACGCCCGTCTCCTCCCAGGAAGAGAACCCGCCTATCTCTTAAGCATCAAGATAGTGGAGAATATCTCTAAGTCTAAGGGGAGGTTCTGCTCGCAAAAAAGGGAAATTGTCCCCACCAGGTTTCGAATAGAGTTCGGATGAAGCTAGCCAATGGTGACACCGAAGTGGTTTATGACTTCGATGAGAAGGGGATGGAAGGGAAGTCGCAACCCTACAGCGAGCTGCTCTCGAAAAATCACGATCTCGTCTGGACCGTGTTCCCAAGGAAAGCTACCCGATGGAATAATATATGTGAACCCCCCAGGAAGATTGTAAGACAGAAGTATGGATTGAAGCCCCTCAGGCGTCATGGTCGAAGGACCAAACCTGTCTAGCATCCGACCTCGGCGGGAGGTAGACGCCAAACTGCCCGAAGCAACTCGGCCCACTAGTTCATAGTCCTCAAGCTCCACCTCAGGATCACTGAGGCAGTCTGGGGACACGGCTCGGTTGGTGGAACCTACGTCGGCCCTACTCGAAGAATCGTCTGAGCTATCAAAGCTAGACATTGGGGAAAAGACGAATTCAAGAAAGTACTCACCGGAAAGTTTGAAGAAAAAGCCAAAGAACCGTGAAGACTGTATAACCAACATTGACGCGAGCTGGAAAAGACTTGGACGCGAGCTGAAAGGTTGGACGCGAACTCAATAGACAAACTGCAGAAGTGACAAAACAACCGGGGGCCCCCACTATTTATAGCTACAGTAACCAAGAATCAACCGTGTAGACCGAAGACGATCTGACGGCCCACGTTCTTTCTGATCGCACGACCCCTAAGGTCGAGACGTGATTGGCGCACGTCTTTCCAAAAAAAGCGAAACGTCAGTGCACGTCTTTTTGAAACTGACGTCGCTTCGACACGCGTCTTTCCGAAACTGACGCGCCGCACGTCTCCCTGACAGTCGCCCGCGCACGTATAGTAGTAGCGTGCCTTTTTGAAATGACCCGCTGTCACGTCCTAGCGGCGCGAATTGGTTTGAAATTTAAAACGCGCGCTGTCACAACCACCAACATTCTTAAGCACGTTTCCAGCCTTCTCGGAAACCGAAAGAACCCTAGCAAAAGTGTATCGTGCAGTGCAGGTTCGAAGGATGGGACAAATCCACCTGCTACCTCGCGAAAACTCCCCGCACCATGGCAAGACCCCCGACGCAAGGAGTGGGGGGCAATTGATGAAGGAAGATTTGGCCCGACCTCTCTATTATGTGACACGTGGCAGAAACAACAGCTCGCCAAAAGGGGCCCTTGACTTGACAAGGGCCCCGGGATGAGTGCGTGAAGTGACTATAAGAGCCACCTGCCCCCCGACAACGGAGGTATGCAAACTTTGCGCTATCTGGTATTACCTTGCTTTTGAAGGATTCTAACTTGAGCTTCGGAGCCTCTACACCGGGTTCCCCCCGGAGCTTCTCCATCTCCTCCGTTTCAAGTTCTCTGCTACCCCGTTCAAAAGCAAGGCAGCGGACAACTAAGACCGGCCGGATCGCGCTCCATCACCCCTCGTGTTAAATATTTCTTAAAAAAAATTAAAATTATAATACAGTAATTAATTTTAAGCACCACATTTATTCCTCAAGGCTCAAACGCCTATAAAATATCATAACTCAATTCAAATCCCATCTGAATTCTACCTCTTCACAATGGAATCTTATATGGATCCGTACTAATATTCCGACCCCATAACATATTCATAATTTTATTATTTTTATTTAACTGATATTAAATTATCCCAATTTGATACGAAAAAAAAATATAGATCTAGGCACCACACATCCAATTCGATCCAATCCAATTTAAGAAAGAGAGATTCTCAAATCTCAACATGTGAGGCATCCAAAGCAGCAAGAGGGGGAGCAGTTGGAGAGAGAGAGAGAGAAAAGCAGGTGAGCTCGTGAGTCAGGCGTGCCCTCTCCTGTTTCATGACTTTTCAACGTGAGTGTGAAGTATAAGACCTAATCCCTGAACCACTGAACCCACCTTTTCACGCCTTTGGCTTTTGAGGGCTCAATCCTCAATACAAGTAGGCAAACCATTTTGCTCTTCACGTGGGGCATTACTTGTACTCAAGTGGATTTGGATTCTGGATTCCGGATCACCCAGCCCCATCTTCATTCTTTATCTAAACCCGAATCCTTAAATCAAACCTCTCTATCTGTAGAACCCATGCCATTAAAGACATGGAGCGCTCCCGTCGATCCATAACCCATCCGTTTCATTCATGCCTTCATGGTGCAATTAACCGTCCGTCGTGTTCTTATGACACTCACGAGTCACGTTCCTCAGGCCAATCTGGGGCATTCTCATTCGGATCCCTCTCAGTCAGGTTGCGCCGGGCCGGGTACACCGTACACGCACGCTGTAATCTGTATTAAAAATGTCGGAGGTTACTTACTCGGTTACTCCGGATCTTGATACCAACGTTGATGGCATTCACGTGGTGGATGGTGATCACTCACTAAACATCAAACCCAAATAACATATGGGCTCCACTTCACTTGAATGGATCCTTGACGACTAAACAAAATCAGTAGTTTCATCTTAATTGGTTGGTCATCGCATCAAGTGGTCCACAGGTTGTGGGTGAGATCGTTGCAATATTGGGTCCCTCCCGTCCCACTTCTGTTATAGCATACCATCTTATGAGTCTGCTAAAGGGCATGGATCCCAACAACGCCATCATATTATTCTTTTATTTTATTCCATTTAAATAAAAGGGGGATAGGGGCATCTTTGGGATACGGAAAAAAAGAAGAAAGCATTAAGCATTTAGTAGGGGAGTTGAGTCTTGACTCTTGAGCCCCAAATACTACTTTTTACGGTTACTTTCTGACTCTCCTCGTTCCCGGTTCCCTCCCTCCCTCTTACTCCTTTTCTCAGTTTCCTCTTCTCTTTCTGTTCGGCACTTCGTTGCTGCAACAGCGAAAGGGTTGATAAAAAGAACGCAAAGAGATCGCGAGTGGGAACTAGGAAGGTGAAGCAATACATGTAGCTGAGAGAGGGAGAGGGAAAATGTCGAACAAGTCTCCGATATTTCCGATGCCGGAGCCTCAACATTTCAGCGACTACGGCTTCGACCCCCAAATCGATTATTTTCAGGTCATACTCTGTTTCTGTTTGTTTCTATCGTTGTTCCCTTTTTTTTTTTTTTAATCTTCCATTTCAGATCTTCCTACGATAATTAATGTATTTGTTTTCTATCTGTTTTCCGAAAGAGAAGATCTTAGAAGAAGCCCGGAAGCACAAGCGGGACAGTTTCAGATCCGTTGATGCTCTGCATTTCAAACTACAGAAGCCCATCTCGAAAGAGGACTCGAAGAAGAGCAAGAAAAAGAAGAAGAGGTGGTGGAGAAATGCTCTCCTTTTCTGGAAATGGAAGTGGACCGACGATGCAAGGCCCAGTGACGGCCAGGACGGTGTCTACCGCAGGAACCGGGTTTGCAGGGGAGCAGTATCTGGGCCACTATACGTAACAGAGAGCATAAGCGGGTCGACCACGCCATGCCGGACGAGCTGTCGTCCGACGTCGGGACTGCTCGCCGGCACGTTGACTCCGACACGTAAGGGGGAGGTGGAGATACCTTATCTTAGCCTGAGAGAGCTCAATATAGAGCAGCAGCAACCACACCATCGGTTCTCAACGTCGGCCATGCCTATCTACTTGGTCACTTAGCCTCTTTAACCGAATACTGACTACTGGTTGGGCGTTGGGGCCCGGGAGGGAGGGGGTGTTTCATTATGGGTTACTGTAGCAACTGAACTCCTGTTTGACTTGGTTCACTTGTCCTTTTTTTTGTTTCGTGGTAATCGTAGGCACTTAGACAGCAAATTAATGCTGGAGCCTGGAAATATAAAAAAGGTTTGATTGATACAAGACTTGAGCTATGCAAATACCTTCTGTAATCTGAATGAAAGAGAGACATCTTTCAGGGATGGGGGGATGCTTTGGTCTTTCATTATCTATCATTCTTGTCGTGTATGGATTCCAATTCCCGATATTTTGATGCGCCACAACTCGGAAAAAGGACCACACCATCCGAGTTAATCCGATGGTCGAGAAGCACGGCCCAAAATAAAACCTACATATCTAAACAATAATGAATAATCGGAATCACATGGTCCTTGTTTATTCATTATTGGCACGAGATGCTGCGAACTGGGTGGGTCCAACTAAACTCTTAACACTAGATGAATCCAAACCCCCCCCCCCCAATGATTATTTATTACATAAGTCCAAAATTCGAACTTGTATATGACTGAGCCTATCTCAGTAATCACCAATTTAATAAGCCTTAATCTCTTTTTTGACCTACTTGAAAATACCTATATTATCCCTATTTAAAACAAGTGTTAAGAGAAAACTTAATTCAATGAGTATTTATTTATCAAATAAACACGCCCAAGTTGTAGAGTGGATGGGGAGGGGGAGGGGGAATCTACAAAATTGAGTTGGGTGGATAGGTCCAAGGGTATGAAAGGCAAAGTCAATTTTATGCTAAACTCCAAAATAACGTTTTTGTTTGGGTATATAATTCCAAAATAACGTTCGGCGGTTCAGCTTTAACGCGCAATCAAGATTTCGACCGTTTGCCCAGCCCCACTCTTTTAGAATTTAGGGTTTGCCTCGTAAATCAAAATATCCGTTGGGCGAGAGAGAGAGAGGGAGAGAGAGAATCCGAATGTCATTTCGGAGACTTGGGCAGGGTTGGAAGTTGGAAGGATGCAGATGGATGGACTAATCGTGACAGAGGACAGGAGGAGTCACTGCGGTTCCTGCCACCAAAGTCGAAACCTGAATTCTATTTGTTTCCGAGTTCCCACCGTGTACACATGTACATGGTGGGCCCAAATCTTCGTTCTCACCAAAGTGGATTCTCTCTCTCTCACCTCAAAGTCCCAAACTCAAAGGGTGGTCTCGTGGTGAATCCAAATCGTTGGATTTGGATCACTTGCCTCCAAGCTCTAATCACGACAGAATCCACCCGTCTTGAGTGGAGTGGTGGTCTCACATCTGACATGGTCTACAACAATTGTCCATTGAATCTGGGCTAAAATGTTTTTTGGCCGTGTAACAGCATGGCCGCATGGGCTAGCAATCGTACTAAGAGTGTGATTCAGGACAATAATGCTGCAATTCATGTGGAGGACTGCAATTCAAATCGAGCTTTAATGGAAGAATTCGGCCTTCATGTCAATTAGGTTCTGTTAGAGTTCGATTCTAATTAAGGTAAATTTGATTAATTATTTGAATTTTATCTTAATCAATAAAAAGCCTCTCAAAAGTTCGCAAGTCTTGCTTGATTTATAAATTGTAAAAATATATTTTAAAAAATATCTTTTTATATTTTAATGTATTATATATATCATATTAAAAATATATTCATTTACGAGCTTTTGAGTTGAGCTCAAGCTCAATGAATATTTAATTGAGCAAAACTCGAAACTGAAAAATAAAATTTGAATTGAACTTAAACTCCAATTAGAAGTTTAGAACTAGTAGTATTTTAGTTGAACCAAGCTAAGACATGTCCAAGTTTGGTTGGGCTCCACCCCTAGACAGGTGTGTCATATGGCAACACTATACTTAACTCTATATCAAAGTGTTTCCCAAATATCTAATCGCAAGTCTCAAGACTAACAATTGGTTAAAAGGAACTTTCTGTATCAAAAAATAGGAATGCAAACGGATCAGATCAGATTCGAATAAGGGAATATTTGAATCCAATCCAACACTATTAATGTTGGATTCGATCCGATTGGATCTGATAGGACTCAATTCGAATTCAAATCCTATCAATAAGTTGGATCTGATCCGATCCAACTTGTTTTCTTCACAAATTAATAAATTATTGAAAGAAAATTAAAATATACTAATTTAAATAAAATAAAAACAAAAAATACAAATACTTAATTATTTTCAGTATATATATATTGTTTTTATAAAAAAAAATAGTATAAAAATATATTTATAAATAAATAAATAACATATATATATGGGTGATCCCAGTCCGATTCGATTTCTGATGGATCCTATTATTCAATCTGATCTGAAGATCCAAACAAAGTGATCTGAATTCAACCACATAGGATTAGACCTTGGATCGGATCTGATCCAATCCATTTGCACCCCTACCGAAAGAATGCCTTTGCAAAGAGGAGACCTAATAGAATACACACTTCCCTCATGAGTCCCTGAGCAGATGCAATATTCCCACCTCCAAGAACCCTCTTCCAGCTTCCCTTTCCTCCTTAGATCCCCTTTCTCTACTGCGTTCGACCACTCACAATGGGACATGTGGCAACTTTCCAACCATGAACGCTATAACTAGTGTCTTCATGCGTGTGCATCAGAAAAGGGTGAGTGCCCTTGTACAGAAGCTCACAAGGACACGTGGCAACTTTCCAACTAGTCTAGATGGTACAAATCAGACCAATCCCAACCCTTTAGGAGTATCTTATAGAAGAACCAAAAGGAATTTTCTGTAAGGAAAAGGCCTTCAGGAAAGCTATAAATAGGAGGATCTACCAAAGAGGAGACCTAACAGAAATACAGAATACACACACTCCATGAATCTCTAAGAGGTTGAAATTGTTCCTGCCTCTCTAAGAGGAACTCTCTGCACACTTCCCTTTCCTCAGATCCCCTTTGTCTGCTACCTCCGACCATTCACATGGGAGCCATTCCGCTGTACTTTTGGCAGAAACCCTCCCAAGTGCCAATCCCCACATCCGCACACGGAGAACATACTTTTATATCAATGGTTCTGACCTGCCACGTAGCCATACATTTAACCATGTCAGATTACCAGTTAATTACTAAATTCACTCTCATTTCTGTGACATCAATTGATATTTTTGGTAAATACGATATATACTGATTGGTTATCAATTGAAAATTGTAATATGACCACCTAAACCAAGTGGAAAATGCTTAAGGGCACAGACTCATCATTGTTTATTCCTAGCACTTCATTTCAACTAATATCGTCATTGTTTATTCCAAATATGCTATTCAAAGAGGCTGAAGCAAACAACCTTTCAAATGATTTGGGCTCTTCAGATTTTTTCGCCAAACATGACTTATAGGTTGTCAATGTGAGACCCACCTTGGAAAGCCAGAAGCTACTGCATTTCACTCTCCCAAACAGGCATTGAATATCAAGAGAGCTGTGACTCCTGGTGTAGGGGGCTGTGCTGATACCGATCCTCCTGCCAACAGCTACATCGTCCTTAAAATCTTGTTGGTGACCCTGTCGTCCTTGATATCCTTTTACTTGTCGTTGGCTAGACTTTTAAATGAAGTGTAATCATCCTATATTGGTTCGAGGTAGGGTGATCATTTCCAACTTGGCTAACCCACAAAATTTTGGGCTTGGGCTTAGGTTCTGTGATCAGACCCAACCATATACATACATACAATTTCTATAATCAAACTTTGACCAATAAAAAACCCCGTGAATTTTGATGAATACCAGTGGATTGGTTACCACTTCTAACAATACAAATTCACAGTAACGTGATTCGTTGGGTCACTAGTAGACAATTACTCTTACCCTACACTTCTATGGATAACTCAGGCGGGTTGGGTTGGGTGAAGGTCAACCCAGGCCCAACTCTAAAGGTGACTCAGCTTGGGCCTGACCCAGCTTAACTTGAGCTTAACCCAATACAACTCGAGTTGGGCTCGGATATGAATATAAGATACTTTTAATCAGGTTGGGCCCACCCAAGTTGCACCCCGAATCATATCAAAGAACGTTCCCAACTGCTATGGCCAAAGTTTACCCAGGTAACCATGCGTAAGATCCTTGATATTCCGTCGTGACCTTAAAACAAATAACATTTTCAGGAAGGTGTCCGCAGTGCAACACTAGACTTGTAACCACAAGGACTAATACTACAATAGTCTTGACGCGTGTTATTATAACAGTTAACAAAAGCATTCTCCCTGCAAATAGTTAATCAAACTATTCATTTTACCTTTCTAACCACCAACCTACTATCCATGAGACCAATAGGCGTCCCTACAGAATTACCCAGAGTAGCAGTGTATGATCGACCACGTATGGTTCTTTGTAAATTTGATTTTAAAGAATGCCTAGTGATAAATAGAACGGTTCTAGCAATACGGATTCACAGAAACATGTCACCAGCAGGTGTGGTAAAAAAATCTTCATTAACTATAATGCCGGTGTCTGTGTCACCCATGAACCTATATGCTTGAAAACATGCCTCCTAACCTGACAATTTTGCAAAGAACCAGATCTCACCTAGCAAATTGGAAAGCTTGTACGAGATTAAATGGAATGACATTTGTAAGTTCTACGTTTTCTTTTCACCTGAAAATCATACAGAGTAAAGCTCTTATGAGGAATCCGTTGACTTACTGGTGAGTGTCGACTGTTGAGCCTTCAACCTCTAGACACAACTTATTTACTTCTCGTTTCCTTCATAGTACTTTAGCTCAAAGGGATCATTAAGTCTTTATGTAGAAGATTCTCATCTTACTTTGATCTTAGCAACTTCCTGGCTTTTGACGCTTCTTAACATCAAATTGAACATCTACAAGGCCTGTTATCCCAGCAGTAATCTTCTGGCCTGCTTTTACAGGGCCAACACCTTCAGGAGTCCCTGCATAGATAGAAATAGTTGCACAGCTAAGCAATTAAAATTAATAATAGACACCAGGGTTGTGGTTTATCCTCGTAAAAGGGGTCAGAAAATCAGCACGTGCATCTCGCATACACCTGCTATTCTGTGCCATTGGTTAGAAAATTGGAAGACAAAAATTTGTAGCACCTTAAAGGGCGATCATCATCATCATCCATGCCTTATCCCAACTATATGGGGTTGGCTACATGAATCCTGCTTCGCCAATCCATTCTCTTTAAAGTCATATCCCCTTCAATGTGTAACAAATCACTTCTAACTTCAGCAGTTGGTGGCCTTCTATGCACATGCCCAAATCATCTTAGTCTACTCTCTCATTTTATCAATCTTTTCTAGTTTTTCTACTCATCCATCTTAGCAGTCACATTTCTGCCACCAAGAGAATAAGGAAAAATGTAATTGGTTTTTAAGACCATGGGGAATAGCAAGCATTTATATCATATACTTATTTCTCGATATGTATTGACTTTCAATCAGGATGAAATCATGAGCATTGGTGTTTACCATGGTCCTAGGCACCAACTTAGCATGACCCCTTAGTGTTCATGTTATGGTGGGATACTTCTTCAGTATGTTATATACCATAAGAATCACAATTTCCTAAGCAATTGGGTAACGCCCTACAAAAAATTATATTTGCTTTTTTAGGTCAGAAAAACTGATAAAGCAAAGAGTCATGATTGATACCATAATTTAAAAAAACACCTTAATGTTAAAGTGTATATTTTATTTTAATTTTTGTGGAATAGGACCGATGGGTAAAAGGACTGAAGCTCACATAGTACCTGTCAGTATGACATCTCCTTCTAGAAGTGTCATGGTAGAGCTTATGTGGCTAATGAGAAATGGGATCTTAAACATCATATCCTTGGTGCATCCCTTCTGCCTGATTTCTCCATCCACCTGAAGCGAAATGAATCACTGAGTTCTCTAACATCTCTTTGATAACCAAAAGAAAATAAGACATTCACAAGATGCAAATAAAAGAAAGTGGAGCAAAATTGGACTTTTAGAACCTTTAGCCATAACTCCAAGTTGTCGGGGTTTGGCACCATTGACTTGGGCAGCTGCAAAGAATTCATAAAGTATGAGCCTGTCAAAATGTTATATTACACCATCTATTTGATTGTATGAAACTATGTCTAGAATCCTTAGACATTTAATATAGAGATTGTATGATTTGAGAGAATAAACAAATGTGAGACTAGAATTCTAAAGCTCATTAATTCCTTCACATAAATAGGATGACAAACAAAAAGCTTGGTCCTTATTGTCTCATTCTGATCTCAATCTGATATTTGGTTAAAAAGACTTAAGGACAAGATCTGAGTTTGGTTTCTTACAACTGAACTGATTGGAGTGAAGGTGTCCTGCCCTTTAGCCACCGTCCAGGGCAGACCTGCAGACTGATACATAACATAATAATACAAAAAAATAACATTAATAAAGTAAACAAAATAAAATAAAATAAAATAAAATAAAATAAAAAGATAGTGATCTCTATAGTAGAATAACACAATTAATAAAAAGGCCACTAAAGGCCATTACCCAATGTTGGTCCCAGCCATCTGGGGATCTTGGGAGGGGTGGACTGTGATACGGTCCTAACCTTTGGCATTTCTTTGCACAAAGTGGCCACTCAGACTCAAACCTGCATTCTCATGCTTGACAGCCCAAGGTTTTACCATTACACCAAGTAATGTCCCCTACTTAATTAATCAAAAATCAAAATAAGAGATAAATATAAAGCAAAAGTTTATCCTGGTCAACAACTTAAAGACAACAACATTTAATCATATAGTTCTTGTTTAACTCTTTATCAACTTATAGTGTTATATGTTGCATCTCAAGCAAAGAACATCTGCTGCCCTGCATATTTATATTTTCCATAAATGCATCTATGCATGTAATTAAGGTTCAATATTAGTTTCGAGGGAAATTTCAATCCTTAAAAACTAAAAATTCTATGAGGAATTTCAGAGGGAATTTGCAACAGTATAAAATTTTCAGGTTTGAAGGATGTATTAAGGGAAATGGATTTTTTTTCCTGTGGAATTAAAAGATTTAAAGTTTTTAACATATACATGATTAATATTTAATAAACAACTATTACAAAATAATCATACAGAATGAGTATCACAAGTCTGAGAAATAAAAGTTCCCATTCATGGTGATATAAAATACAACTTAACATCAAATAATATCCATAAAAATGTAAATATCCCTCCTTTTGCCAAGATTCAGCATGATAGAATATAGATTTTTTTAACTTTATGAGAACACACAACCAAACTTGATTGAGAGAACTACTGAGGATAATAGATGTAGGACTATCTAACCTTTTACTAATGGGAAACATATCCAAAGATATACCTTGGCAGAAGATTGGATTTCCCTTGCAGTCATATCCAAACCAAGCGCATAACCTAGAGGATTTAAAAATGGGGAAGGGGGATCAATTTCATACATAATATGCTCTGGAAAAAAATGGAAACAAAAATTTTAACAGCAATTTCCAAACAATGTGGATGACCATACATAAGAAAAAAAAAAGAACATGTGGCTGAATGGAAAAGAATGATAGTGAGTGAGCTTATATATTCATAAAGTGCACGCTTGTCCATATGGTGAACATGGTATGTGATTCAAATGAGTTCGGACTAGCTTCACATGATGGCTGTGTTAGAGGCTATGCAACCAATAATAATGCCCACATCAGCCATAAAGTGTATATGTCCCATAACCACTCATTCTATCACTTCACATGCATGGCTTATGTGGGGCATTATTATTGATTACACAGCTGTCAAGTGTAGCTATTCTGGGCTCAATTCAAAACTGTTAAATTGAGAATGATTTTAGGATTGAGATGCACTGATGAAGTAACATATATTATGATAGTTGCCAATAAAGCCAACTTAGTAATGGAAGTTATACAGAATCAAGTATATTCTCCACTTGTATCATGTTAATGCAGTGTATAAATTACACTGTTTTTGAGTCCCCAAATAGGTAAATGGCCATTGCACAATATTGGTCCCAGTTATATGGGATCTTGGGAGGACTGGACAGGATGCAGACTTAACCTTTGGCCATTACCGAAGTGGTTGAACTGAATGACTTCAGTTTCAGCCATTAAGGAGCTCACAACCTCCTTAACAGCTTATTCACTAAAAGACAAAGTGATAAGCCATTCAGTTCAACTACCTCAGCTTTTATCAAACAGCCCCAAAGATGGTTTGGTCATATATGGATGAGACCATCTACATCACTAATAAGAAGAAGTGATCTGTTATAAGTTGAAGACTTCAGAAGATATATAGGTAGAATAAAAAAATGACATGGGTTGAAGAGGTAAGAAATGATTCAAGGTTCCATAACTCGACAAAAAACATAGCACTGAACAAAGAGGAATGATGCAACAGGATTCATGTAAACTAATTTGCTTCCACTAAAGGGCTCTCCACCAATATGTATGAATTTATTTTTTTAAGGCAGAAAACAATTGTCCCATCAGTAAAATTGTGGCAATTGTTTTTGTTTAAAAAAATAAAATCGTAGATATAGGCGATGATCCCCTAAAACTGACAAATAGGTAGAGAAAAAAATTTCAAGGTTTATAAAATGCCTTCCCAAGCGATGTTCCCCTGAACGCACACCAGTGGATAATTAGAAGTACACTTAGATTTAGATAACCCTTTTTCTGGAAAGAAGTCATGAGTTCTGATATACATACCTCCAACATAATCCATGGCAGTTGCCTCAGAAACATCACGAGCTTTCTGGCCGATGACGACCGCTAGCTCCACTTCATGATCCAGAGACTCCAATGGATGGGGAATTTCGATAGTACCCCCATTTTGCAGATAAGAAGAGGTGGGCTTCAAGAATAATACTGGCTCCTGGAGTAGAAAAATTTTCCATGAGCCATCTCGTGATTGGGTGATAACGATACAAGACCGACGGGCTCATTTTTTCATTTTAGGAAAAAAAAAGCGGCGCGTTCATCATAGTTCATTCAACCTAGATCAAGCTGAAGTCTTCGAAGAGGTAAACGATTATGCTGAAATTAAGGTGGGTTTCAACCTAAAAGAGGCTCTTAACAACTTAATTTCCTCAAAACATATCCAAACATAAACAGATTAATCATTTTCCAGAGAAAACATATTTCAAGTTTCCAACCTAACATTGCGTCGGTAAGCCGATATTTGGAGGAGGACAGAAGAGCAAGCATAGATTTGTGTGGAAGAAAGACTGAGAGATAAAGACACCTTTGGGACGGCGTTGCCGAGTTCTTTGGCATGAGCAACGTAGTTTCTACCGACGGCGACGATCTTAGTGCCCATGCTCAGAAGCTTCTGATAAGCGGAAGAGGGAGTTGCCATGGATACAGTTCCGAAGCGTCCACAGGGCGAAGGAGGACAGCTGATCATTGACGACGGAGGAGCCCATTTTTTTATTTAAATTATTTACATTTTATTATAAGAGGACACCGGATCAAGCCCGATGAACCGGAGCCCGGAGCATGACGTAAAACTCGACCGGACCAGGCTGGCCCAATCATCACCAATTGAGCAAGATCCCATCATCCCAATTCCCAGGTCCCCGCTAGGCCGCTACAACAAAGCAGAGATGCTACCAACTGAGCCACGCCACTACCCTGTCATGATCTGACACAGGTTTAGCCTTGCATATGCTTGGTGGGATTATGTTAAGGGACATCACCGGCCACTGACACTCAAGGGAGGCTTCGCATGCGACCCTGGCCTAAGCATGACCCTTCACCACGCCAGCCCCTTGCCTAAGCTGAATGAACTGTTCCATTGCCCATAGCGCACGGGTGTGTTCCGGCCCAATGGTTGCCTATCGTCATCGACACATCAGGTGTCTACATCATTGGCATATAGGAGTCCCTCTCATCGTCCCCCTTTAGCATGTAAGAGGCGCCTCCCATGGACTAACTAGAGCTAGCAAAGAGCCCCGGCCAAGCGAATTGAGGTCATGATCCAGTGCTACTGAACTTGGTGGAGCCATCTTATCGGGCAACTCCTATCCCTAAGCATACAAAAGGCTTGTCTTGGCCTGCCTTGGCTTGGACGCCACACGAGTTTCTTCCGCTGCACATCTACCCCTGTTACAGTTGGTATCAAAGCAAAAGCACACAGAGCCAGTTGAAGCGGTAATCTCGACAAGCAGCACATTGTGGGGTGCGGTCCCTCGGCACTTCTACTCGGGTTCAAGCCAACAACTCTCATTAGGCTTGGCAAGAGGCCATTCATTCATGTCCCCATTCTAATGACTCCAAAAGCAGCGCCCTTGTGGGGGCAAATGTTAGACAGTTTTGTATGCCCTTAGCTTTAATCAAAATGATGTACTTTATGAGTTTATTGTAAATGAATAAAAGTGCATATTTGATTCATGTTCCCTTGGTATGCTTCTGTGTAATACCCTTAAATTGGACACTTAATGAGACTCGTGTTAGTTTAGAATGTTCACAGCCAGTGGGTCGGTCTGGGGAGACCTATCCTGACAAGGCTGACACTGTGGTGCCACCAAGTCGATTGGGGTGGCTTGTCTCAGCTACCGGGGTGAGACCCTACGCACATACAATGTAGGATTAATTGAATCTTTGAACTGGACCAGATTTCCAGTATTGCCCTGGACCTTGGAGATTGATGGGCAAAACTGGAAAGTTACACCCGACCCCTAGACTCGATTATGATATTGCACTAAGTGTCAGATTAGGCTGTCTTTGATGTACCAATCAGTGAGATCCTTAGCGGGGGTCAAAACCTGGTATGTTGGGACAATCTGAGAATTCATCTAAGTGAGTGATCATAGTAACAGGATCAGCCCTTTTGTCGGACAAAGGTAATGATCGGGGATGCACTCTCACTGATGGAAACCAAGACTACTGGCAACCGATTTCAATCGTTGAGATTTGTTTTGCAAAATATATTTTATATGAGATATAATATATATATTATGGTTTCAAAATGATTTGCAAAAAGTTTTAATTCCCGGAATCCATATAAGTAGAGAGTGCAACACTGTTCCTTGCAGCCGAGGGAGAGGTCTTCTCTTGTCGGGCAGTGTATGGGCTGAGATGTTAAGTGTAAAACTATTAAGGATAATACCTGATGGGCTAATCTTGCATCTGCCCACAGTCCCTGGGTGTTACAAGGTGGCTTGGCCTAGGAACCACTTAGGGTAAGTGTTGGGCCCATAGAGCCCATCTGATGGGTTTCAGGGGGTGTACTGTCCATAACAGTGTATTCGGCCAAGCCTTGTAACAAATGTTGGGCTGAACCCATGTGGCTGATGTGTAGATCAATGTATGGGTCCCACGCCATACAAGGAAGCCCAACTGGGCAACAGTTTGGAAGGCTAAATGAATACATAACCTTAAATGGGCCTTAAGCCCATTTCAAATTGGGCTAATTTGATTAGTCACTTAAGGGGCGAATTCTGAGATGGATCAGTTGATAGGATTGGGCCCACACCCTATCCACTTAGAGAGTCAAAGATCTAAATAAGATTTAAATCTGGAAACTTCCTAATTAGATTAGGAGATGGCTGATCTAATCTGCAGATAAGATAAGGGAACCCTTATCTTAAAGGGACTTCTAATCCAGATATGATTTGGATTAGCAACTCCTAATGGGATTAGGAGCTGATCCCTTTAAGTCTATAAAAGGAAGAGGGGGCGGCAGCCTTTAGACATGACAATCACAAGCAAGCAATAGATAGTCTTGTCTTCAGAGCTGAAATCACATAAGAGAGAATTATGCACCCTGCAAATACTTTCTTGCCGCCTCCTTCCTGCAGCCGCTGCCTACAACAGTTCGATCTCCAGTTCTTGGGAGAAATCAAGATTGGATTTTGATTCCAATCTTTTGGAGAAAAGATTGGTGGGAGTTGTATTCACAAGCCGTCCAGGTAATTCTTGAGAAGGATCAAGTTCTTTTGGAAGAACACTGCTGATTCTGCTCCACCCTATACTGCGCCATTTTCAGTGAGAGCAAATTTTGGATCCTTCCTTGGGCATGAATACCTCCATTGGGAGATACTATTTCTTTGTATCAGGTATTATCTCTCCCTACTCCTTTTCGCTCAAATCTGGTTCAGTTTATGGCTCAAGAATGATCCTTGAAACTATGATTTTCTAAATGGGGAATTCGATTCCCAATTGAAGGGAGAGAAAAATTTTTGAAATTCGCCCCCTTATTCCACAATCTTTGGGCGTCCATATGATGGATTTCCTATCCCTTCAGTGGTATCAGAGCCATGGTTCAAATCTTGAACTAATCTGTTTCAGATCTGAACCTGCGCAAATAGGGAGAAAGCGTTCTACCAAATTTGCACAGATATGGGTTTTGGGAAATTTGTTCCCAAAACAGATGGACAAATAATCTGAAATTAGTTTTATATAAATCTGATTATTATTTAGAATAGTTCTATATGATTTTCTTGATTTATGGGTTGTTCGTACAAGAGGAGATCGAATTCTTGGTTTGCGCAGGGAGAACTACAAGATTTGCAGTTTCTTGAATTTATTTATTACATTTGGTCTGTAAATAATTTTTTTTTTAGACTCAATGTATAGGCATTTGATCTTATGTAATTATTAATAGAAATAGGATTTCTATTTAATTTTAATTTTGGATCGAAGATGGCGGCGCAGAGAAGGAGATTTCGTAGATGGGACATTCGCTATCTGTGATTTGCAGTTTGTGAAACTGCAATCTGTGATCTAACCTCTGTTTTGCAGGATGGAGTGTGTGAACAACCCTGATTAACTGATTCTTGATTTTCTTTTATCAGTTATTTAATTTCATATTATTTTCTTGAATTAAGGATTTAATTAAAGATCAAACCCTAGACCCATTTGAACCAAGATTTGTTCAAACTGTTTGGACCAGATCTAGGGTTTAATCAAAGCTGAAAGTCAGCCCTAATTTTTTCCACTAATGGGCCTGAGGATTGATATTTAATTAAATGGTTAATTTGGCCCAACTTGTAAAGGCCCAGTTTTAAATAGTTAAAACTGCTAAAAGCCCACTTCAAAGGATAAAGCTATATGGACCGAACTGGGTAACCCTAATTCAGCCCATATACCTAGATAATATTAATGGTTAATATTATAGATTTTCAACGGGCTTTCAATGGGCCTTATAGATAATTAATTGATTGGATCAATTTATCCCTGCATGAGATGTTTGGATGTGTGATGTGCTCCGTACATGGGCCATAAGTGCTTGGCCCATGCTCATTTGACAGTGGCTCTTGCACACACCATGGCTGAATGCACATCATTGCCATGGTGTCCCTTCTGGTCATTGGATGACCTCCCTCAGTGGTGGGCCCCACACCTCATCGAGAGATTACGTGCGGAACCCTAATCGATTTAAGGCCCACCGAAAAGCTGGACAAAGTGGCAAAGAATCCTGCCCCAGAGCGTCCGGGTGACAGGGCTTCTGAGGCCCGAAGGAGAGACTATCAGGAATAGGAGGAGAAAAACTCCCTTGCCCGGTGTTACATCATTGTCTCCTTGGACAACCCAATACAGAGGCTGTTCAATCAGATCGAACTTGCCAAGGACATATTGGACAATCTGAGGACGATGTATGAAGAGCAGAATCATTCTACTCGACAAAAGATATTGAAATAGTTCATGGCCACACAAATGTCCAAGGGCCAACAAGTTCACGACCATTGTCTTCGGATGATGGGTTACATCAACGAACTGGAGGCTCTTGGATCCGGGCTGGACCTTGCGACCCAAATAGATGCTATCCTTAATTCTTTGCCTCATTCCTTTAATCCGTTCATCATGAATTATAACATGAACAAGCTGAATGTCAGCTTGCAAGAGCTCAGCAATATGTTGCAAAGAGCTGAAGAACTGATTAGAAAGGGTGAGCCTGTAGCTATGCTTGTTGAAGCTAGCAAGACAGACAAGAGAAAGAGGAAGGCAAAGAAGCCTCAGAAGAAAGCCACTAAGGGTAAGAAGCAGAAGAAAGACAAAGCATCGGATGCCTGTCATTTCTGCAAGAAGACCGGCCACTGGAAAATGAACTGTCTTGCCTACCTGGAATCCAAGAAAGGGGTTCAAGGTAAGCAGAAGGCTGAGTAAAGGAGAAGTTACACTCTACTTGGGGACTACTGCAACTGTTGCAGCCACAGCAATAGGAACCGTGGAGTTAATTTTTAGAGAAGGAAAAATTGTACTGAAAGATTGTCTTTATGTACAAAATTTAAGGAGAAATTTGATTTCTGTATCAAAACTGTGTGTAGATGGTTATTCTGTCTTCTTTAGTAATACGATTACTATTAAAAGAAATAACAGATTCATCGCATACGGGGAACTGGAGAACGGTCTCTATGTTCTACATCCTTCTCTAGAAACTAACATAACCGAAACTACGTCAGCTGAAATCCCCAAGAAGAGAGCCCGTGATACAGTTAATCCCACGTGCCTGTGGCATTACCGACTTGGCCACATCGGTGTTGACCGAATCACAAGGTTGGTAAAGGATGGTCATTTGGATTTTCTAACTGTAGAAGATCTTCCCACCTGAGAGCCTTGCCTACAAGGCAAGATGACAAAACAACCATTTAATGATAAACCTGAAAGATGTACAAGCACACTTGACCTAATACATACTGATGTATGTGGTCCTCTGAGTGTTAGGACACGAAATCAACACGTGTATTTCATCACCTTCACAGATGATTACTCACGATATGGTTGTGTACCTAATGAGACACAAGTCTGAATCCTTTGAAAGGTTCAAAGAGTTTAGACAAGATGTCGAGAAACAGTTAGGGAGAGAAATTAAAGCCCTTCGATCTGATCGAGGTGGCGAGTATCTCTTTGATGAATTCAGGGACTACTTAAAGGTCAATGGGATAGTATCACAATTAACTCCTCCTGCTACACTACAACTTAACGGTGTCTCAGAGAGGAGGAATAGGACCTTATTGGATATGGTCTGTTCACTTCTCATACACTCAGAGTTACCCACATCCTTTTGGGGTTACGCATTAGAGACTGCGATTTACGTGCTGAATCGGGTTCCAACCAAATCGGTTCCGAACACTCCATATGAACTTTGGACCGGAAAGAAACCAAGTGTCAGACACTTGAAGATTTGGGGTTGTCCAGCACACGTTAAAAGAATGAGTGCAGACAAGTTGGAATCCAAAACCAACCGTTGCCTATTTGTAGGCTACCCAAAAGGCTCTGTAGGTTACCTATTCTATAACCCAAGTGAGCAGAAAGTGTTCTACAGTCGAAATGCCCAATTCTTGGAGATCGATTACATCATGGACACCCATCGTCAGGAAATTGTTCTTGATGAGGAGAGCTCAAGAGCAGTGGGAGATGTCCCACAAGTTCCAAGTAGTGATCAACCTAGAAGATCCACTCGGGTATCCAGGCCACCAGTCCGTTATGGTTATGACTAGAATAGTTACCTGGTGGAAACCTTGACTAGTGAGGAGGATCCCGTGACTTACGCGGAAGCTATGTTGGACATAGATTCCCAGAAGTGGGTGGAGGCCATGAGAGTAGAGATGGACTCACTAAAGACCAATGGAGTCTGGACTCTAGTAGATCCACCCTCCGGGGTAAAAGCAATCGGTTGCAAATGGATTTACAAGAGGAAGAAGGGCCCCGATGGTAGGGTTGAGACCTTCAAAGCTCGTCTGGTGACGAAAGGGTACACTCAGAAAGAGGGCATCGATTATGAGGAAACTTTTTCGCCTGTGGCCATACTTAAATCCATTAGGATCCTGCTAGCTGTAGCAGCATACCATGATTATGAGATTTGGCAAATAGATGTCAAAACTGCATTCCTGAATGGAGATCTTACTGAAGATATCTATATGCAGCAGCCGCAAGGCTTTATAGCTGCGGGTTAGGAAAACATGGTATGTAAACTCAATAGATCCATTTATGGACTTAAGCAAGCTTCTAGAAGTTGGAACATCCGTTTTGACTCTGCTGTCAAATCGTTTGACTTCGAACAAAATCCGGATGAACCCTGTGTTTATAGGAAGTACAGTGGAGATAAGGCTACCTTCTTGGTTCTGTATGTAGATGGCATTCTACTCATTGGGAATGATGTAGGAATGTTGACTACGGTGAAAGTATGACTTTCACAGCAATTCTCCATGAAAGATCTTGGAGAAGCCTCCTATATACTGTGTCTTCGACTCTATAGAGATAGATCGAAGCGGATAATAGGATTATCCCAATCTGCCTACATTGACAAAATAGTCAAAAGATACAGCATGGAAAACTCCAAGAAAGGAAATGTTCCTTTCAGGCACGGAGTCACTCTCTCCAAGAAGATGTCTCCCAAGACTTCTGAGGAGATTGATGGCATGAAAGACGTTCCCTATGCCTCTTCCGTAGGGAGCATCATGTATGCCATACTGTGCACTCGTCCTGACATTGCTCAGGCAGTGAGTGTAGTAAGCAGATTTCAGGCCAACCCAAGGCAGGAGCGTTGGACTGTTGTGAAAAACATACTTAAGTACCTTCGAAGGACAAAAGAGTTTTGTCTAGTATTCGATGGTAGCTCATTATAGATCCAAGGGTATACAGATGTCGATTTCCAGTCGGATCCAGATGATAGAAAGTCTACATCTGGATATGTTTTCACGATAGGATCGTGTGCTATTTCCTGAATGTCAGCAAACAGGGGTCCTAAATAGCAAATTAATAGTCCACAACCCAAGCCGAACACATTGCCGTAAGTGAGGATGCCTTATGAATGAAGGTGTTCATTCCTGAATTTGGAATTCAGCACATCACCCATTCCACTGTTGTATGACAACACTGGACCTACGGGACGATGATATTAAGAGGTAGCATCAGCGGACAATGTGATAGACCCATTGACTAAGCCACTATCACAGAAAGTGTTTAAGAAACACGTGGAAAGCATGGGATCCCGGCTAGTACCTGATTGGACCTAAGTGCAAGTGGGAGCTGTTAGACAGTTTTGTATGCCCTTAGCTTTAATCAAAATGATGTACTTTATGAGTTTATTGTAAATGAATAAAAGTGCATATTTGATTCATGTTCCCTTGGTATGCTTCTGTGTAATACCCTTAAATTGGACACTTAATGAGACTCGTGTTAGTTTAGAATGTTCACAGCCAGTGGGTCGGTCTGGGGAGACCTATCCTGACAAGGCTGACACTGTGGTGCCACCAAGTCGATTGGGGTGGCTTGTCTCAGCTACCGGGGTGAGACCCTACGCACATACAATGTAGGATTAATTGAATCTTTGAACTGGACCAGATTTCCAGTATTGCCCTGGACCTTGGAGATTGATGGGCAAAACTGGAAAGTTACACCCGACCCCTAGACTCGATTATGATATTGCACTAGGTGTCGGATTAGGCTGTCTTTGATGTACCAATCAGTGAGATCCTTAGCGGGGGTCAAAACCTGGTATGTTGGGACAATCTGAGAATTCATCTAAGTGAGTGATCATAGTAACAGGATCAGCCCCTTTGTCGGACAAAGGTAATGATCGGGGATGCACTCTCACTGATGGAAACCAAGACTACTGGCAACCGATTTCAATCGTTGAGATTTGTTTTGCAAAATATATTTTATATGAGATATAAAAGTATATATATTATGGTTTCAAAATGATTTGCAAAAAGTTTTAATTCCCGGAATCCATATAAGTAGAGAGTGCAACACTGTTCCTTGCAGCCGAGGGAGAGGTCTTCTCTTGTCGGGCAGTGTATGGGATGAGATGTTAAGTGTAAAACTATTAAGGATAATACCTGATGGGCTAATCTTGCATCTGCCCACAGTCCCTGGGTGTTACAAGGTGGCTTGGCCTAGGAACCACTTAGGGTAAGTGTTGGGCCCATAGAGCCCATCTGATGGGTTTCAGGGGGTGTACTGTCCATAACAGTGTATTCGGCCAAGCCTTGTAACAAATGTTGGGCTGAACCCATGTGGCTGATGTGTAGATCAATGTATGGGTCCCACGCCATACAAGGAAGCCCAACTGGGCAACAGTTTGGAAGGCTAAATGAATACATAACCTTAAATGGGCCTTAAGCCCATTTCAAATTGGGCTAATTTGATTAGTCACTTAAGGGGCGAATTCTGAGATGGATCAGTTGATAGGATTGGGCCCACACCCTATCCACTTAGAGAGTCAAAGATCTAAATAAGATTTAAATCTGGAAACTTCCTAATTAGATTAGGAGATGGCTGATCTAATCTGCAGATAAGATAAGGGAACCCTTATCTTAAAGGGACTTCTAATCCAGATATGATTTGGATTAGCAACTCCTAATGGGATTAGGAGCTGATCCCTTTAAGTCTATAAAAGGAAGAGGGGGCAGCAGCCTTTAGACATGACAATCACAAGCAAGCAATAGATAGTCTTGTCTTCAGAGCTGAAATCACATAAGAGAGAATTATGCACCCTGCAAATACTTTCTTGCCGCCTCCTTCCTGCAGCCGCTGCCTACAACAGTTCGATCTCCAGTTCTTGGGAGAAATCAAGATTGGATTTTGATTCCAGTCTTTTGGAGAAAAGATTGGTGGGAGTTGTATTCACAAGCCGTCCAGGTGATTCTTGAGAAGGATCAAGTTCTTTTGGAAGAACACTGTTGATTCTGCTCCACCCTGCATTGCGCCATTTTCAGTGAGAGCAGATTTTGGATCATTCCTTGGGCGTGAACACCTCCATTGGGAGATACTATTTCTTTGTATCATGTATTATCTCTCCCTACTCCTTTTGGTTCAGATCTGGTTCAGTTTATGGTTCAAGAATGATCCTTGAACGGGGGAGTACCATGCTTCTTCACGGACATTAGTTTCTATTCATTTTAGTGAGTTGCGGGCGGTGCGCCTACATCTTGGTTTCATGAAGGATGAGCCATAATTTCGTAGCTTTTCAGAAGCACTACTAAGGCGGGGATAGCGGTCCAAAATTGGTTGGTGTCGACAGTTGGTCAAGGAATATCACTAAAGTGGTTGTTTAGCACAAATGGGTCCTTAGCTAAAGCCACAATATTGGAATGTTAGGAATGCGGGTACACTGGCCATTGGAGTATGGTGGCTCTACACCAGCAATGCATCAGAGGACATGCTCAGCATTCAACAAGGTGGAACACTTGCAGCAACAATCACACATCATAGGCAAGTGCATGTTCGACAACATCATGGGGAAAAGTTGCCACACTCGTGCATATTGTGGTCAAATCTCCTTGAGGCAATAGCACATTGGAGCCCCCTCGAAGCGAAGAGGTAGCCCAAGTCGGCGGTGAAGTGTAGTTTAGAGGGACAAAAGAGCATAAGCCATGAACTAGGTTTGAGTAACCCGCACACGACGAGGTGAAGTCTACAGGCCAACATGGTGAAAGGGTACCCAGGACACATCACCAACAGCAAGAGTAGACTTATCACATCGTGTTCAGTAGCACCACAAAAAAGCTATCAAGAAGACAGTTGAGCCTTGAGGTAAAAAGATACATGGGGCAGACCTCCGCGAAGCACACACATCCAATTTCTTCAAGGGCCCTTCTCACACACTGTTCAATGGCATAGCCATTGCACGGTTTGAGTAACCTCAACACTGGGGGTGAAGTCTAGGTAGACCGGCATGATGAAATGGTTACGTCCCCATAAATGGGCACTAACATAGGCGAGACCTGGGTTAGCCAGGCGAGCCCAGGAACTGACACACAAGTGAATGGCACATGACACAGACACCCATTCACAAAGGAGCCATTGTCGAGGATGACAATAGATTGAATGGGGGGAGCCTATCACGGTCTGACACAGACTTAGCCTTGCCTACGCTTGGCGGGCTTACGTTAAGGGACATCACCGTCATTTTTGCTAGTAAGATTATTGAAAAATCTCATGTCATCTTTAGGTAGACCACCAACTCTTTGAGGATGGGTGATCGACCTCCTTGGGTGCCTAACCTTGGCACTCCTAGACCAACATCCCTTGCGGGGCAACCCTAGTTAATAGCTAGCATGGCTACTAGGGTTCCTCATGGGCGAACACATGCTCATGGGGACAATGCATGGACCGACACTACGCCATAAACACTCAAGGGAGGCTTTGCATGCGGACATGGCCTAAGCATGACCCTTCACCACGCCAGCCCCTTGCCTAAGCCAAATGAGCTATCCCGTTGCCCATACCGCACGGGTGTGTTCTGACCTAGCGGTTGCCTATCATCATCGGCACATCAAGTGCCTACATCATCGGCATACAAGAGTCCCTCTCATCGACGCCTAGTCGCCTCTCATCATGGCCGTCCCCCTTTAATACGTAAGAGGCGCCTCCCATGGATCGGCCAGAGCCAACAAAAAACTCCGTCCATACGAATTGGGGTCATAATCCAGTGCTACTGAACTTGGTAGAACCATCTTATCAAGCAACTCCTAACCCTAAGCATATAAAAGGCTTGTAGCCTACCTTGGCCTAGACACCGCACGGTTTCTTCCGCTACACATCTACCCCGTGACAATCCGGTTGATTAACGAGTTTGGATCTGACCACAACAAATTGATGGCCACGCTCATCCAGTACAACCGATGTTTCATATGTGTTGTGGTCAAAAGATCCTAACTTTTGGTTATCTGAGGCCACGTGAAGCAATAGTGAGAGTAGATCTCCAAATTCTACCTATGAAATGAAAGTAGGATAAGTATGCAAGTTGGAAAGTCTGGGCCGGATTTAAGCTCAACCCGAGCCCAATCTTAAGAATTGTGCTTAAAGCCTAAGTCTAAGCTAAGCCTCATTCAGTCATTTGTCCAAGTGCTTAGCCTTCACCAAATTTGATGCAAGCCCAATCCGTCCAAAATTGTGGGCTGGGCCGATCTAGGCCCGGGCCCACCCAAGTTTCACCCCTAATTCCTCTTTAATTTATTATGACTTTTATTTGACATTTCATAATTTCTATCCTGTTTTTAACTTGGACAGCTGGCCAAGTGGGTTCGACTGTCTGAGGTTTCAACTTTACCACTGCAGCGTAGAGGTAAATCACCAACAATAATAACTCCAAAAACCCTTTGATGAAATGTGATTATGGATAAGCACATTGCTAGTGACTACATCTAGCCAACCCAAGTTCAACCCAAGTTAAAACTACAGCTTTTTCCTCATTGTAAGGACTCAAGCAGTTCCTGTCTCCTTTCAGTGGCAAGAGGCAGTTAAGTGGTATCAGAGGTTTGCTGATACTAATCGCCAGAGGACTGAGATGAGCAATATTCATTACTGCAAGATCCTTGAGTTCCAGATTGACGGCATGACCTGAAAGATGCACAAAGAATTATCATAAAAAAGTGTAAAATGGTATCACATTAAGGCAGTGTTTGGTTTGAAAGAAAATGTAAGCAAAGGAAGGGAAAGGTAGGGAAACCCATATAAACCTTGTATAGGTTTCCCTACTTTTCTCTTCCTTTCCTTATATTTTCTTTTAAGCCAAACGCAGCCTAAACAAAAAACAATGAGAAAGTAAGATGCAATTTCAAGGATTAGCACACAGAGATGCCGAATCTAATCTGATATATGGCTTGAGTGGTACACAGAACCATTGAATAAATGGTGTACCTTGTGTCTATGTCAAAAGACAACACCCATACATTTCTCAACAGGTCATAGATTTTCCAGTATCTATATTTTAAACATTCTTTTAGTCAAATAATATAGAACCATTAACCAGTATGCAGTCTAGAGGGCAGTCATCTGTGTACCATTTTGTCTTTTTCTTTTTATGTTTTGAGTATAATAACCTATTTCCTTTTCATTCCTTATCATTCTAAGAACAATTTTCAAATTGAAATGAATAAAAGTTCTTACCGCTGGCGGAAGTTGGAATTCTGGCTCCTAAGCAAGAAAGGGCTTGAACAACAGGCTGTGAAGTAGGTTGCATCATCCAATGATGTTGCATTTGACTGCATACATATAAACAAAAGCATGTAATAAGAAAATTTTGGTTCCAAGTCTTCTGAGATTAGTCAATTGACTACTGAAAACATGATTTATGTTCAGATGTTTCAGAAGAAACCATACAGATAAACATGTGGTAAATCTTGTAAGCGACGAAAGTAAATATTGAAGTTAAAGGGAAGAAAACAATAGAACAAATATATCTTTTTCATAATAACTGTTTATTGACCATAGTAGAATGACCATCAACCAAAATAGCCAGAATATATAAAGCACACTTACAGTATGGTTCTGGAAATGTTCCATTTTCAAGAGTTCAGTTTTTCTAGCATTGCATCTTTTTCTTTCTTTCACAAGAGCAATTGCACATTTACATATGAAAAAGAGAAGTACCACTCCAAGTGAAAGCATTACAACAAATCCAACCACGATTATTTCTCCCATGGCTGCATGTAGCAAAGTAAAAGTTAGTTCATAGCACATAATAATGTACCATCAATAGATTATATCCTAAATAATACCATCATAGAGTGAAAGAGAATTATATTAAAATCCACACAAGCGTGGAAGAAGAAACTATATCTGTTAGGTTACCAAATTGCTTAATTAGAAAGGTCAATGTGTCAAACAAGGTTCACAGTATCAGTTTCCAGAAAGACATCCATCCAAATAGAGTGACATTCAGAAGTCAGGAGAAAAAAAAAAGCATGTGCTACAAAATCGAGGTGGCACATCAAGCTATTAGGCCCCCATTATGGGCTAGGGATCTCTGTGGCTGTGTGCATGTGCTGTTAGAAAGAGAGACAGAGAGACACTAAATAAAAAGAAAGCTAAGTTACAAATCAATCGCATAAGAAGACCACTTGGGGAAAAAAATTAAGTACTACAACTAAATTACATTTGCAGGTAATTGGATTTCAACAGACGTCAGAATTTTTGAACCTGAAAGGGCAAACTTGGCATTTAGACAGAAGCTAGAGGAACAGCTTTCACAAAAAAAAAAAAAAAAAGATCTACAATAAACCTTACTATGAGCTACCATTGAACTCATTGGCCGCCTCCTTATTAGATTTACAGTAGCCTCAGAAAAAAGTGGCAGTGACATTCCTTCAGCACAATCCGGACAACATCCGTAGTTTCCCATATCATTGACAGTGACAGTTAGAACAGCACCTGGTTCTCCACCCTGTACCATAAACTTTTTCTTTCAGTCTTATTGATAACTTCATCACTGAACTAGATAAGAATCCCTTTGCTCTTTCCATAAGCAAAAATAGATCTCATATTCCTAAACTGAGGTATAATTTGACATTATATGGAGAAAAAGATGACCGATTATGTAAAAAGGATTAAATGTGCATCTTACTCCTTATTTAATCTGAGCCCAAAGCTTGGCTAAATAACACAGTTTTGCTTGCAATCTTCTAACCAAACATGGTGCCAGATCATTTTACGGAAGCTTGCTCATCCGCAAGCAAAAAATTGGGCTCCATTTTTTATGGGAAGTTTTTGTTTTAGAAAATATTTTACTAGAATAATATTTTATAGAAATATATTTTCTTGTTGTTGGGGAAAAAGTTAGAAAAAATAGGAATTTTGGATTGACAAGAAAGAAAATGAACATAACAGAGAATCTTAGTAAAATATTCTGCTCACTTTTATGTGGTGAATACCTATCCCAATCTCACCATTCAAAATATCCCATTGATAGAGAGAGGAGGGAAAGTGGAGGTTTTGAGGTTGATCCCCAAGTCCTACCCACTTCTGCATTTTGCAAAAAAAAAAAAAAAATACATTTTTAAACATTTAGGAAGTTGTTTTCCATGTTTTCCTTAACTCCAAAGAAAATGTTTTCTTTATGGTTCAACAATGGCTAAACCCCAGATCATGGAAAATCATGCATCACCAATGTTGCATGGACTCTCCCAAGTGGATGAAGTGCCTATGTTAGACACGTATCAGATTCCAACACTTGATGGGTTTTTTATCAACACTTCAACATAACAATTTCTTTTTTATCTATTGCTTATTTAACATAAATGAAATAGCTAATATGCTTAAGTAACAAAGATAAAGTTCAAGACCTTTTATTATCAGTATATAATGTTAGAATTTGAACAAATATGGACTGTTTTAATACTTTATATTTTTCTATACACATGACTGCAAATTCTTGTTTTTTCTTCTTGCTGAGTCAAACTCCAGGAGATGCATCAGGTTCTGGTTCCCATGTTCGAGACCACATAACACTGTTCACCCACTCCTGTGGAAAAATAACCACCTTTACCTTAATCGATAGCCTAATCACCTATTAGAAGTTCAGAACAACTCTGGGATTCATATACCTTCATTTATGCTTCTAGCCTTGCCACTCATCCACCTCAACTATGTTCATCCTATGGGAATTTTTCTTGACTCCCAACCACTTAGCTACATAGAAGATATATCTCATATCATCAAATTTAGCTTGAATCTGAAAGTCAGACACAGAACATCTAAAGGATAGTGATATGCATGTAAAGTTTTCCCATTCAATTCAATTAGCATGGAATTATCTAGGTGCCAGTGAGGGTGGAGTGCATTTGCTTTTTTACATGGGTAATTATGATAGCCTATATTTCTGTTGAAAGAATTTTTCTTAGTAATACTTTTGTTTCTCATTTACCAAGTTCACTGGTACCCAATTATGTTACCTACATTTTCATTCCTGACAGTATGACTGACCTTGTTATTCTGCCAAATCAAGGAAGAAGGATATTCATGAAAATCTCCAAGTCAATCGTCAAAGTTCACTCCGTACTGTAAGACAGTGTAATTCTATGTTTCATATTGGAAGGAAGAACAGTAAACTAGTCTATTTCTTCTTTGTATCAACTTCACTTAAACAATAATAAGGAAATAAAAAGAAACTAAAATTAAACGAAGACATTATAAAGTAAATGAAGACAAATTAAATGTTATTCCATGTTGAACGAGAACAGTTTGCTCACTTGGTATTGCAATTGTTGTATGACACTGTTGCAATCCATAATTGTTCCCCTGAATCTAATCCCTTTCCCCTTGATGAGAAAATGTTTAGAAATAGTAACAAAGTTCTGAAGGGGTTGCCATTGATGGCTATCCTTTATCTTCAATTCAGTTGTATTAATAAGATGAACTGGTAGACTTGTGACAAGAATACCAACATTGACTTCCAAGGAAAGTGTGACCACAAAATAAGACTCATTACCTGCAAAACAATGACAAAAAATTTTGGCAAAACCTCAAGATCAGTAGAGTGAAGAAGGAACCTTCATATTCACTCTATAAATGAAACATTCTTGGAAAAAGGTAAGGTGATCTAGTCATAAATAGAAACATGGAGCACAATCTGATTGTGCTATTGTGGCAATTGAAGAATTGAAAAAGATTTTCTAGGTGGTGGCCAAAGAAACTTGAAAAAAATAAAAAGAAAGGTAGGCACATGGTTGCAAACTCCTTTGGAAGAGGATAAAGAGCACCTTTCCCAAAGATGCTTCACCTGTGTTCAGAAAACAATAGCCTAGGTGGGACTTTTGAGAGGCTGCTAGATTCAGAGTGAAGGCAGACATCCTATCCTAAAGTATTTGCAGACAACAAAGATATAACCATCTAGAAGGGCAAAGTCCTGACAGCAAGACCCTTTTTTGTTGAATCAATTCTGTTTGCAATCAAAACCTTGTTGTCGGCCTCCAGTCCAACATGCTCAGACAAGGTTACCCATACAAAGATCATCATCTAAGCCTTATCCCAACCATATGGGATCGGCTAAATGAATCATTTGACATGTCATATCCATACAAAGATGTGGTTCACTATTTCATATATCAGGGATAACCATCTATCAGGTGTGGCATAGCCCAAAATGATCAACTGACCACTTTACTTCCTTGGTCCATACTGAGTTATTGATCTAATTATCACCTATTAGGAAACATCTGGCTTTTGACAATACCTCTTTTTCTTTGTTATACCACATCCATTTCCAGGTGTGTATATATATATATATATATATATATATATATATATATATATATATTGATTTAATTATCACCTATTAGGAAACATCTGGCTTTTGACAATACCTCTTTTTTTTTCGTTATAACACATCCATTTTCAGGTATGTATATATATAAAACTCAGCCTTAATCATAACTATTTTGGGGTTATCATCATCTAAGCCTTATCCCAACCATATGGGGTCGGCTACATGAATCCTTTGACATGTTATATCCATACAAAGATGTGGTTCACTAATTCATATATCAGGGATAACCATCTATCAGGTGTGGCATAGCCCAAAATGGTCAACTGACCACTTTACTTCCTTAATCCATACTGAGTTATTGATCTAATTATCACCTATTACAATACCTCTTTTTTTCGTTATACCACATCCATTTCCAGGTGTGTGTGTGTATATATATATATTCAGCCTTAATCATAACTATTTTGGGGTTACCTACAGGAATGCAGTCCTGACAAATGGAACCTATAGAACAACAGGATATAAAGTCTCCCATCACTACTTTATCCATTAAAAAAGAACAGAAACCTATCTTTCTTTATGGTTCAATTAGCATACCAGGAAAGTGTAGAAGATCTGGATCCCCTATCAAGAAATCAAATTGATCTCTTATCAGTAAACCATCATTGTTGTCCTCCTCCAGCATTATAAATTCAGGGGCATAAATAAATGGAGGATCATTTATAGGTTCCACAGAAACTACAACCTGGGCATCATTTGCTCCATTTTTGTTCATGCTGGAGACATGGATAGCATCTTCTCCAAAGAAGTTCTCATTTCTGCTACAAAGAAATCAAAAAGTTAAACAAAAATAGAAGGAGCATAGTCATTGCAAACATGATTTGGGAAAGATAGATCTAAAGAGGCTTAATAGGACAAGTCAATTGTCCAAGACAAGAATAACAAAAACCCCATAAAACTAAGACTAGTGTTCAATTTAGACAAAGACAATGTAGCGCACTGCATAATACCCAAGATATTGGATTGACTGAAGGGCATGATTAATTACTTCAACAACACCTACTAATGTCAAACCCTTCCCTTCTTTTCCACCTTTGTTAACAGAAAGTCCACTCCATGCTAAATCCTGAAACTGCATTAGCATAGGAGAAAGAAAGATGGTGCCAGATTGTGAACTGAGAGTGACAGAAATATTCTCCATCAGATCTGAATACGCTATCTCAAATCCAGGGAATCCTCTGAAAAAGGTCAGGATATGTTTCAGTACCAAAATGAGTATTTAAATAACTAGTAAAAAATCTTACCACATTACATGACACATACTATTATTTTTGTTGCATATGATTAGGAACCAAAAAATGATTATTGAGTTAAGATGTAATATTAAACAGTCTCCCACACATACCATATAGCAGGGGGGCAGAGAGAGAGAGAGAGAGAGAGAGAGAGGGAGGGACGGAGAGGGATGATATAATTGTAAAACACAGGTTTATGTTGAATTCACGATCCTAATAATAGATCCACATCATAGAGAAAAACCCGCACCCATGCCTTGCTTCCTAAATTTAAATTGATTTTAGAATGGGTAGAACCTTACCCAAATCTGGGACTTATCATGTCTTCAGTTGCTTTCAATTGAATAGGTGATGAAACAAACTGTGGTGGGATGCCGAGGACAGAAATAATTACCATGGCAGAAACAACGTTACCATTTATATCAGATATTGTGTAGGTAAAGGAGTCATTCCCAAAATAACCCTTATGAGGAGTGTATCTAAATAGCCGTCCATACTTCAAAAGTGATCCATGGCGTGGCTGCCAAGATAAAATAACAAAACATTATGATCTTTGAAGAAACCCTATAATACGGACAATGCAGTGGTAAAGGTTTAAATTTGCATCTGAAAATTGACCAAAAAGAGTGAGGAAATGTAACATAATGGTTTTATATCTTTAATCTAGAAATTTTCTTCAGGAAAATGGGTATCCATCATTGATTTAAGAAAATAATCATAATTTTCTACATGGCTCCACCAAGCCCAGAAACATGGTCAGATCACTTGATTTAAGTTTTAGCAATAGTCTTCTGAAACTTCGAATCCTACCATTGATGATTCAACAATACTCGCATTGTCACCAGCAAAATAATCATTCTCCAGCACATCAAAAGCAATTGACTCATCCTCCCAGACAGATAGGGTATCATTGTAAGCTCTTGGAAAATATTCACCTTCAAGACATTTAGAAAAACAATCAATCTTTGGGTAGAATAGGGGGAAAGGATGAAGTTATAGGTATTAATACCTTGTACAGGAAACTGAAGATTACACTGTAGTTCATGATGAGAGGGATTTTCTACAACAATCATGTATGGAAGAGATTAATGTGTAGAGAAGAGAAGGGGTAGTTTTGTACTTTTACCTTCTTTTTATATACATTATCAGGTGTGTATATTAGTGTACAGCCTTGTTCTTTTATTTCTTTTGTAAGGACAATCTTGTCTGTTCATCCTTTAATATAAATATATCTTTTATGGATTGGATCGAGTTTTAGATCAACCCTAACAGCCTTGGAGTTTTCTTGCTTGTCTCTTGTTTGTCTCTCTTGTTTTCAATACAATTAGATTGATTGCCCTTTCTTTACACTGGTGATGGCTCTGGACTGTTTTGATCAATTTGAGAATCAGTTTTCTCTATTCTACGCAACCAGCAAGAGAAATCATATTAGATCTCTCTTGAAAGACATGGGTTTGTGATTAAACTTCAAAAGAAGTGTTGTCTGGCCCTATTCTTCATATTCTGAAAGTTTCATCAGCTTCAGACAAGTGCTGAAGGAGTTCTATTCATCTCATTTGAGCAGCAGCAGGCCTACTTTCCTTTTCTGGACTGTGATTTCAGATCTCAGTCTCTGTCTTTTGGACATCTTCCTTCGTCTGTAAGAGGTTTTAACCCTTCTCTTTCAACTTTTTTGAATTGGTTCTTGTGATTGTACTGCTTGTTTCTGTTGTTTCTTCTATATTATGTTCACAATGGGACTCAAGAAGAGTGAAATAATCTCAGTAAAATTCGATGGAAGCAACTATGCACTTTGGAAGTTTACTTCCAATATTTTGTTCAAGGAAAAGGATTGTGGAGCTATATTGATGGTCCTACAGCCATGCCCAATGCTAGTGATGTCAAGGGCCCAAAACAATAGAAAACAAAGAATGCACAAGTTGTGTCTTGGATCCTTGGATCTATTACTGTGGATGTTGCTATCCCGATGAGGGGGCTCAAAACTGTACATGACATGTTTGAATACCTTGAAAATGTGTATCAGCAATCAAACATGTCTGGGCAATATCATATTGAGTTTGATATATTTTCTTATGCTCAGTGAGAGAAACGGATTCAGGAGTACTATGCTGGTTTCATGAATCTATGGACTGAATATGAGTTGGCTCACCTTGGAGATTTATCTATAGATTCCTGTATAAAGTCTATGAATTAACACTTTGATAAGAGGAAAGTTATGCATTTTTATGCACCTCAGATCTGATTACGAGAAAGTACGGTCAAACATACTCAGTAGAGAGACTGTACCTGACCTAGATATGATCCTTGGAGAATGATTAAGAGAGGAAACTCGGTTTCTTACTCAATCCTTTCTTGATTAGAAGAAAGAATATGGAATAGATGCAGTATTTTTGGCTACCAAACAAAAAGGGAAGGAGTTTTCGAAGATTCAGTACTATGAGTGCAAGAAATTTGGGAATGTAACATCTTACTGCAACAAGAAGAATTTTTGCACTTACTGCAAACAAGGACATATTATTGTGGAATGCCTGACTAAGCCCCCTAAGAAAGGACAACATAAGGCTTATCAGGCTTCGGCTGAACTGACTAATACTTCTTCCTCATTATCTCACAAAACTGATTCTCAAGGCATTTTGACTAAAGATAAGATTTGTCAATTTATGTCTTCGACTATTTCCTCTAATTTTTCTACTATTGGTCTGGCTGGTAAGCCTACTTGTGTTCTTCCCCATCTCATATGTGGATTATTGACTTTGGAGCCTCAAATCACATGATTGGGGCTTCCTTTGGTCAGTCTCCTAATCCTTACACCTCTGAAAATCACTAATGGTGAACCTCTTCCTATATGTGGTTGTGATGACCTATTTCTGCCCACTTCTCAGCCTACACCCTTACATCTTCCCAAAATGTTTTTTGTGCCTAAGCTAACTACTAATCTAATTTTGTTGGAAAACTAATTGATAATGGCAATAATGTCTTGTTTTCTCGTGATGGTTGTTTTATCAAGGACCAATGCACTAGGGAGCTAAAGGGGAAGGGGTGTAGGTTTAGGAGGTTGTTTGCTTTGGAACTTGAGGATAAGAGACCTTCATCAGATTCTTGTTTTTTATCTACCACTTCTAGTCTATATACTTCTTTTTGTAATAATGTATGGCACGCTAATGGCATAGATGTTGGGCCACACTCATTCTAAAAACTTGGATTATTTGTTTTCTTCTAGTTGTTTACCTACAACTGTTTCTTCATTTAAGAATGTTGATAAATTTTGCTTGACTTGTTGCTATAGTAAAAGTCATGTTTTGCCTTTTCCATCTTCTACTGAGCATGCCTCTACACCTTTTTACCTTATTCATAGTGATGACCCAATTTAAGAATTTTCCATCTTCTACTAAGCATGCCTCTACTGAGCATGCCTTTTCCATCTTCATTTAAGAATTTTCATGCCATGGTTATGACCCAATTTAAAAGTACTATAAGCATCTTAAGGTCTGATTCAAGGGGAGTGTACTTTAATGGTGAGGATGGTGGGTTCCAATCTTATCTCAAGCAATATGGTATTTGGTCCTAGAGGTCTTGTCCAGGTGCACCTCAACAAAATAGGGTATCTGAGCACAAGAACCATCATATTTCCACTAAGGTGAGATCAGTCTTACAAGACTCCCATGTTCCCATTAACTTCTAGGTGGAGGTGATCAACACTATTGTATACCTTATTAATATCCTTCCCTCTATTCTTGGAAACTCTTCTCCATTTCAGTCATTGTTTCATCGCCCACCTGACCTGTCCATGCTTCATGTCTTTGGTTGTGTCTACTTTGTCCATCTCCCTCCTCATGAATGCACAAAGCTAATTGCTCAATTAGATATGTATACATTCATGGGATATAGTATGGAACACAAGGGATCCTCCTCCTCTTTGTCCATCTTCCTCCGTCAACTGCACATATCCCATAATGTCATATTTCTTGAGAATCTTTCCTTCTTTGAGTACATTATTAAATTGCATGCACCATCATTTTCTCTTCTGCATCTTTTTGTTTCTATAAGTGATCCTCCTCCTCTTAGTCCTCAATAGCTACAGGTCTATTCCAGGAAGCATCTAGTTCACTCAACGTTTATGCCTCCACCTCCAGCACTAGCGACTAATCATCCTTCTCCACCCACTACTATTGTAAGCCCCTCCTCTCATCCTGTTACCTTGCCTTCATCTGTTCCTTTATGCCAATCTTCATGCATTTCTCGTCCTCTTGACTGCTATGGTTTCTTCTCTAGCCATTTCTCCTTTTCTGTGGTTTTGTCCTCTATAGACATCCCTAGGTCCTACACTAAGTCGTAGCGGTTAATCATTGGAAAGATGCCATGTATTCAAAAACCCATGCCCTATTAGAGAATGATACCTAGGAACTTGTTTCCCCTCCTCTAGATGCCTCCATCATTGGTAGTTGTTGGGTCTATTCAGTGAAACTCAAATCAAATGGTATCCTAGCCAGGTATAAAGCCCTCTTGGTTGCTCAGGGTTATAGACATCCCTAGGTCCTACACTAGATTTCTTTTCACTATTGTCTCCCATATCTGAAATATTTTTTCTTTCTAATTCACTTTTCACCACACTACACACTAGTAAAACCACCTACAGTCACAATTTCAACAATACCTATCACTGATTTCTTCACTCTCCACACCACAAAGCTACCATACAACTACCTGAATACGCACCATAACACTAGCAATTCACCAACCACTCGATCCACACTGAAATACCCACATAACCCACCTGTTTAATCACCAAAAAAAACAACCTGCATTCGACTGTCCACTGCCCCACCTGAAACAGCCCTCTTATCACCATCGATTAGTGGGGGACTCCTACAAACCACTGCAAACACCCACCAACCTACTAACTGAAGGCATGAAAACCTCCAAGAGGAAAGGGAGATCACTCCTTTTCAGCCCCTTTCCCTATCTCCAACAGATGATGAAGAAAATTTGAAAAACCCTAGGCTGAATGGCGATAAAAACAGAATTCTGGGCAGATCTGTTGTCATAGTCGCTCTGGTACCATGATAAAGTTCTGATCTGCACTAGAATTCTGTTAGTATTAGTATTAGAGAGATATTAGAAGGGATATTAGAGAGAATAGGAGAAGAAGAAGACAAGAAGAGAAGAGAAGAGAAGAGAAGGAAAATCTGGTTCGAACTAGAGAGCTTAATCGCCCTCTCTAGTTGGCCAGGTTATATTTATATGTTTCTATTCAATAAACTGTTGACAGATGTATTGTATGTACTGTACACAGGTTTAGTGCTCGCAGGGGTATTTTTGTAATTTTGTAGACCTCTTGTGTTGTACGGCCAGTATAGTATAAATACAAATGCTTCACTCACATGAAGTAGTTCTTTTGAGGCCTTAAGTCTGCAGCCTCTTCTCTTTTCCTTCTTCTTCTTCCTTCCTTTCTTCTTCTTCTTCTTCTTCCTTCCTTTCTTCTTCTTCTTCTTCTTCTTCTTCTACTCAACATGGTATCAGAGCAGAACCGACCAGGCCTAGAAAACAACCAGTTGAGGTCTCTCTCCACTGCTGCGTAGAAGCTATAGTCATGATCCTCGAAGACAAGGAAGATGAAGCATTCTCTAGTGTTGCGGTTAGTCTCCACTGCCGAGTAGGGTTTTGCTACAAGAAAGATGACTGTTCAACTTCCTAGCGCAGAAAAGGGTTTTGCTACAAGTTTTTTCTTCTTTATCCTCTAGCCCAGGTGCTGGTGATTGGAGTTGCTCGACTAAGAAGACTATAGAAAACCATCCCAGATGTACGAAGAAGGGTTCTGGCCTGCAGAGAAGATTGAGTCCATGAGTGTACTGCCTATTCATAGTTCGGGTGATCTAGGTACTGAACTGAAGTTTCTCTGTTTACGATTCTCTTCTTAAACTATTTCGATGGACTGTTAATGTCCTAAAATCTGAGTAGGGACTGTTCGGCTTTTTTTTCCCTCCGATTGTGTGTTGCTCTATTCAGCTCTCTAAGGGACTGTTGATGAACCCTAAACCCTAAGTGGCTGTTCGGCTGCCCTGGAAAGTGGATATCAACTGATTAGGTGTGGTGAACCATCACTTGTATTGTTGTTCCTACTGAGAGAGCTTCATGAAAGTTGTAAAACTGTAGGTCATTCAAACCTGGTTACACTGCAAGTGCAGTGTTCGTATATTGTTCTGTGGACTCCTACAAAGTGTAGGTCATACAAACTAGTACTGCAGCTGCAGTGTTTGTGCTTGGTTCTCTGTGAAACCGAAAATCAGCAAGTGCCTAGTTGTGGACTGTAGCAGCTTTGTAAGGCAATGTGCCTTTGGTTTTGTGTACTTCTAAACCCAGAATCATGAACAGTGAAGATTCAGCTACATCCGGAATCTCCACAATGCTGAATGGAATGAGTGGGAGCAGTGACCTATCCTTCCCTATGGTTGTTCTTCTTGATGGATTAAATTACCTAGAGTGGTCAAGAGGGATCAAGTTATACATAACTGCAAGGGGAAAAATAGGCTACATAAATGGAAGAATCAAAGAACCACCTTCTGGAAATGCAAAACATGATAGATGGAATCAGGAGAATAGTATGGTTATGTCATGGCTTTTGATTTCCATGCAACCGCAAATAAGGAAGAACTTCATGTGGGCTGAAACTGCAAATGAGATCTGGGAATAGGCAAAATCCACATATTCTGAACTTCGACACTATGCCAAGATTTATCAACTACAAGCAGCCTCATCTACTTGTCAACAGGGGGAGAGAAGTTTATCAGGTTATTACTCTGACTTGACTACTGTTTAGAAGGGGTTGGACCATTACCAGAATATTGATTGGAAGTGTGATGAAGATGCAAATTTGTATAAGAAACTTGTCTCACAACAAAGAGTGTTTGCTTTTTTACATGATCTCAATCCTATCTATGAATCCATCAGAGTACAAATTCTAAGTTCTAAGGATCTTCCTTCAATTCAGGAGATCTATGCTCTTGTCCAGTCTGAAGAGAGAAGGAGAAACTTGATGAACAACACCGGAGGGGATGCAATTGTGTTGGCGGAAAAGGGGGGTACCTCTACTAGTGGTGGACCTTCTTCCAAGAGAGGGGATCTCTAGAAGAAAGCAGAAGATAAGGAAAAATTGTGGTGTACTAATTGTCAGAAGCCCTGACACACCAAAGATACTTGTTGGGATCTCCATGGGAAACCAAAGTGGGCTCAAGATCTACCTAAGAAGCAAGGCTCAGATGTAATTAGAAGGCCCGGGCAACAATGTACCTAGAAACACCACATGGCCAACATGGTTACTCGGGAGAATCAGCCCTCCACTTCTACTGTGACTCAAACACCACATGGCCAACATAGCTACTCTGGATCTGACCCAAGGGAGGATATTGTAAACTCCTTCCGTGACCATTTGGAGCTTTATGGTAGAGCAATTCGCCAGGTGGATGCTCCTCCCACCACCTCTTTTGCATCCACATCAAGTAATCCTGCCACAGCTTTCCATGTTGCTTCTCACAACCTTGACTCTCCATGGATCATTGATTCTGGAGCGTCAAAACATATGACTGGTATGTCCTCTTACTTTCAAACTTATCACCCTCTTTCTAGAAGAGATAAAGTGAGACTAGCTGATGGATCATACACTTGCATAGCTGGTCAAGGAACTCTCTCTCTTCTCCTCGGCCTTACTCTTTCTGATGTTCTTCATGTTCCAAAGTTCCCTATGAATTTGTTCTCAGTCAGTAGTGTTACAAATTCCTTAAACTGTTCTGTGACTTTTTTCCCTTCCTATTGTGTGATTCAGGATCTGGCCTCGAGGAGGACAATTGGTAGGGGACGTATGGTTGATGGACTCTACATGCTGGAGAATACGGCTGGCCTTCATGTTACAGAGTCTATGAGTCAGTTCAGAAAGAGTAAAATATATTTGTGGCATTGTCGTCTGGGCCATTTGTCCTTTGAGTCCTTGAAAGTTGTTTTCCTAGAACTGTGTAAGCCAGTGTCTGTTTCTAATTTTTCTTGTCAAACGTGTCAATTAAGCAAGCATCGTAGAACTCAATTTCCTCAAAGAAATAGTAAATCTGAGTTTCTTTTTCACATTGTGCATTCTGATGTGTGGGGCCATGTTACTTTACCTTCTGAGAGTGGCTACAAGTACTTCATTACCTTCATTAACGATTATTCCAGATACACTTGGGTATATCCAATGCGAACCCGTGAGGAAGTACAAAAAATTATCCAAGATTTTCAACGGAAGGTCTTAACCCAATTTCAGACCGAGATTCAAATATTTCAGTCAGACAATGCAAAAGAGTTTTTTCATAGTGACCTCATGGAGTTCTTTGCTTCACATGGCTCACTTCATCGGAGCTCTTGTGCCCGCTCGCCACAACAAAATGGTGTGGCTGAACGGAAGAACCAACACCTCTTTGAAGTGGCACGGAGTCTACTACTCCACATGAATGTTCCCAAACGATTTTGGCTTGAGATTGTCCTTTGTTCTACATACCTCATTAACCGAATGCCCTCTCGTTGGTTAGAGTACAAAGCCCCACATTAGCTTCTCTTTCCTAAGGCCCCTCTTCTTTCTATCCCTCCTCGTGTTTTTGATTGTCGGTGCTTTGTCCAAAACCTATCTCCCACCCGAGGAAAATTGGACTCTCGTGCTATCCCGTGCATATTTCTTGGCTACTCATTCTCTCAAAAAGGGTATCGTTGCTTTGATCCTGTTTCTCGGAGATTCTGTGTCTCCATGGATGTTACCTTCTTTGAAGATGAGCCCTTCTTTCCTGTTTCTCCTGAAGGGAAGTGTACCTCCTCTTCCTAATCCTTCTCCTCCTTCCCCTTCTCCTTCTGATCCTCCACCTTTCCGTGTTTTTTCTCGTCGTTGTAAAGGCCAACCAGGTTCAAGAGCTGTGGAGAATCCAGAGGTTGTACTTCAAGTGCCATCAAATTCCTCGAGGGAAGATCATACTCACTCAGGTAACTTGACTCCCAATGATGGTCCTGACCTCCCTGTTGCTAATGATCTTGACCTTCCTATTGCCCACAGGAAAGGTGTTAGGTCGTGCACCACTAAACACCCCATTTCCAACTTTGTTTCCTATGAGAACATTTCACCTTCATTTAGTACCTTCCTTACCTCCATTGACAGTATCCCTATTCCCAAGAATGTGGCAGAAGCTCTCTCAGTACCAGAATGGACAAATGCCATGAAGGAAGAAATTGATGCTCTTCACAAGAATGGCACGTGGGAACTTGTTGATCTCCCTAAGGGAAAGGATCCAGTTGGATGTAAATGGGTGTTCACTGTTACGCATGGGGCTGATGGAACCGTGGAGAGGTATAAAACTCGTTTAGTGGCAAAGGGTTTTACTCAAATATATGAAGTTGATTATGCAGAAACCTTTGCCCCAGTTGCCAAAATGAAATCTATTAGAGTACTTTTCTCTCTTGCTGCCAATCTGAATTGGGATCTACATCAGCTCGACATCAAGAATGCCTTCTTGAATGGTGACCTTGAAGAGGAAGTTTATATGGTTCAACCCCCCGGTTTTCTAGCTCAAGGAAATGAACAGAAAGTGTGCAAGTTAAAGAAGTCTTTATATGGGCTGAAGCAATCACCAAGAGCTTGGTTCAGCAGATTTCATAATGCAGTTCAGCAGAGGGGATACAAGCAATGTCAATCAGATCACACACTGTTTGTAAAAAGGGGAGAAGGTAAAATGGCTGCCCTAATAGTATATGTGGATGACATAATTGTTACTGGTGACTGAAATGATGAAATTCAAAGTTTGAAGGGCTTCCTTGCCACTCAGTTCAAAGTGAAAGATCTAGGTCCTGCCAAATACTTCATTGGAATTGAGGTTGCTCGATCAAAAAAGGATATCTTTATCTCCCAAAGGAAATATGTCCTAGACTTGCTTAAGGACACTGGAAGGATTGGGGTTAAGCCAACTGACTCTCCCATTGACCCCAACCATAAGTTAAGTGGTAGCCAAGGTGAACCTCTTAAGGATGTGAAGCAATTTCAGAGGCTTGTAGGGAGATTGTTGTACCTCTCTATGACTCGTCCAGACATAGCATATGTTGCTGGTGTCCTCAGCCAGTTCATGCATGCACCTAGGTCTACTCATCTTGGAGCAGCGGAGAGAATACTGTGGTATCTTAAGAAGTTCTCAGGTGCTGGCTTATTATTCCAGAAACATGGACATTTAAGAGTTGAAATTTACATAGATGCGGATTGGGCTGGATCTCAAAGTGATAGAAGGTCTACTAGTGGTTATTGCACCTTTGTAGGAGGAAACCTTATTACTTGGAGTAAGAAGCAAACCGTGGTAGCTAGATCCAGTGCTGAAGCTGAGTACTGTGCAATGGCACACAAAGTAGCCGAAGGTATGTGGATAAAGAATCTATTAGGAGAGTTGGGTTTTCCAGTGGACAAACCCATGACTCTACTTTGTGACAACAAGGTAGCTATAAGTATTGCTACTAACCCGGTACTACATGATAGAACAAAGCACATTGAAGTTCACAAGCACTTTATCAGAGAGAAAATCATCACAGGCGAAGTATGCACTCCATACATCAGCTCTGAAGACCAACTAGTAGACATCTTTACAAAAGGGCTAAACCATTCCAGACACCAAGATCTCTGTGACAAGTTGGGCATGATTGATATCTATGCCTCAACTTGAGGGGGAGTGTTGACAGATGTATTGTATGTACTGTACACAGGTTTAGTGCCCACAGGGGTATTTTTGTAATTTTGTAGACCTCTTGTGTTGTACGGCCAGTATAGTATAAATACAAATGCTTCACTCACATGAAGTAGTTCTTTTGAGGCCTTAAGTTTGCAACCTCTTCTCTTTTCCTTCTTCTTCTTCGTCCTTCCTTTCTTCTTCTTCTTCTTCTTCTTCTTCTGCTCAACATAAACAGTCCTATCTTAAGTATGGGGCACATCACTTAACATAAACATTACACATCAGCTTTAAACATAAATAGAAAGACTAAATTACCCCTATACAGTTCACACTAACAACTCTAAACACCTTGCCATCACCTCCACCTCTCTATAATCCAAATTTATCCCTGCCACACTGCTCTTTTCAAGGTTGACTCTCAAACTAGACATACTTTCAAACCTTTGCACCAACAACTTTAGATTCCTTAACTTCTCCAGGTACCCTCCTTCAGCAAAGACTAAAATATCATATCCAAATTGAAGATGGGTAACTGACATTCCAGACCTGCCTACTTTCCAGCCATTTATTAAATTCTCCCTATCAACTTTTGAGATCATTCTACTTAGCACATCAGCTAACAAGGTGAAAAGGAAGGGCGATAGAGGGTCTCCTTGCCTTAGTCCCCTACATACTGGGAAAAAATCCTTTAGCACTCCATTAATCCAGATGGAGAAGTGGCTAGAGCTCACACAGCCAAAAATCCACTAACACCACCTTTCTCCAAAACCACACTTCCTCAAGACTTGTAAAAGGAATTGCCAATCCACCAAATCATAGGCCTTTTCCAAATCAAGCTTACAAACAAATCCCTTCTTTTTGGATTTTCTCATTTCTCCCAGGCATTCATTAGCTACTAAGATTTAGTCTATAATTTGCCTCCCTTGTACAAAAGCCCCTTGGTATTTGTTCATTAGGGAAGGAAGAACCTCTTTAATCCTCAATGACAACACCTTAGCTATTGGTCTAAAATCCTTTGGGAGGATAGCGTCAATCTTCTTAGAGAATAAGGCTTGACTCCTGGGCTTACTATATGGTTGTCTACAAACTCTTTAAACACCTCACAAAGATCTTTCAAAATCTCTCAACAATCTTGATAAAGGTCATTGTACACCCATTTGGGCCTGGCGCCTTAGACCTATCCATCAAAAACATTGTCCTTCTAATCTCATCTTCTTCAAAACTTCTTTCCAACCAGCAAGCTTTTTCATTGCCCAGACTTGGCCAATCCAATCCTTCCAAGGGTAGCCTCTTAGCCAAGGGTCTTCCATACAGATTTTTGAAGTGATTGACAAAGGTTCTAGCTATTTCCTCTTGGTTTGCAATTACCTCCCCTTCTACTTCTAAATTGGCTATAAAATTTCTCTTTCAATGTCCACTTGCCAAATCATGGAAAAATCCAGTGTTTCCATCTCCTTCCTTAATCCATTGATGCCTTGATTTTTGTTGCCAACAAATCTCTTCCCTAAGCAACACATCTTCTAAGTCCTTCAATTGTCTTCTCTTCTCTCTATCATGTTCAATCAAAGTCCCTTGGGACTCCTTTTCATCTCACTCCCTTCCACCTTACTCTGCTTAGCTCTTCATCCCACCATTCCTTCACTTTAGCCTTAAACTTTGGATGTGTTAACCACATATTTTCTAATCTGAAGGGTCTAGGGCCATTGTTAAAGGATTCAACACTTATCTTAATTGGCCAATGGACAGAAGTGACTCTAGGCAAAGCTCCAAAGACTAAATTACCCCAATAGTCTTCTCAATCTAGGTTGAAGAGGAACCTATCCAATTTTGAACTCAAAGGGTTTTCTTGGAGGTTAGACCAAGTGAACTTGTGTTGCAACAGTGGGATCTCCTTTAGTTCACACTCCTCTATAAACTCATTAAATTTTCTCATACTTGTTGTGATTGACAGACAAGGGTAATTGGTTTCATCCGAGAATCTTACTACATTAAAGTCCCTTCCCACACACCATGGGCCATCCCATAATCCTTTTATTGGAAACAACTCCTCCCACATTTCATTCCGCTCTCTATAGGAATTAGGACCATACACATTGGTTGCTACCCACGTGAATCCATCCTTCACATTCCTATATTTGGTAGAAATAGAAAATCTCCTTATCAGTTCCTCCAAGGGTTCCATTGTCTCATCCTTCCAAACTATCACAATTCCCCCTGAGGCTCCACAAGATGGAGCTAATGACCAGCTCACTCCCCTAGATCTCCAAAAGCTTCTGGCCCATCTTGCATCTATCTCAGCCAATTATGTCTCTTGTAGGAACACAACATCAGGATTTTCCCTCCTAAGAAGATTCTTTAATACTCTTCTCTTCTTTGCGCTTCCCAGGCCTTTCACATTCCAACTTACTATTTTCACCAGAAAACTTTTTTCCAAAACCCTTCTTTCACCAACCTCCTCTCCTTACCCAGATTTCTTCCTCCTATCTCCCCTTCCACTAAACTCTAAATCCCCCTCAATATCTAAAAGTAATCTTTCCACCTTGGTTCATTTTTTCTTTTTGTTTTCCTTCCTGTTTTCATTTTTCCTATTGTATTTCTTCATCTTTTCCTTCCCCTCATTAAGATCTTCCCCTTTCAAGCCCCTAGCTCCCATCTGAAGCAACTCTATCCCTTTAACCTCTTTTACACCTTCAGTCCCTGCATCCTTCCTGGCCCCCTTCTTTCCCGAACTCGCTTCCACATAACCCTCTCTAATTCTGCATTCCTCAAAATCTGGACAAATCCACCCCCAAATTATTTCTATCTCCTCCTCCCTACCTTCTCTCCCATCACACACATACCTGGCTGAAAACAACCCAAGGCAGGGCTAAAAAGGCCTTTGGAATGGGACTTTACAGCTGAAGTCATGGATTTCCCCCTAGTCAGACATTGCGGTGAAGTGGTTTGGGTTAAATTAGCAGCCTCTTCCGGTCCCGTTCAAAGCAGACCCTGCCTCTGTATCTCCCTTCCTGGTCTACTTTCACATAACCCAGGGGAGTCCTGTCTCTCTGTGCCAAACCCCATACTGTACTACTCTCTTTGATTTTCTCACTCGATTAAGGAGGGTGTAGCTGGCACAACATCAATAGCCAACGTTTCAACCTTCCTACCTGTCTCGATCTCACCCCCAACAGTTGAATCGCCCTCTAGGAACAGAATCTCCGTATTGAAACTGCTTTCCTCCAGGAAATCCCCTTTAACGTGCAACTCAACACTACCTATACTATCTGCGTCCTTCGTGTTTGAATCTTCACTGTATTCCTCGTTTGACCAGTCCCCATCTTCTAAGAAAGTCAGATCTTTCCTTTTTGCGCACCTAGGATTTCGTCTTTCAGGCGAAATATTCCTTTGTTTATTCACAGGAATCCATTGTAGCGAGCTTCATCCAGTCGATTTCGTTCCTGAGCGGCAACCAGTGGAAGGTCGCGACTCGCGAGGTGGACGATGATAGACACATCGTTCCGTCTAGAAGAGCCCCCACCCCTGTTCGACCACGTGAGTTTTAAGTGATTCACGTGGTCCCCCTAACTCTTTTTCAAACGGGCTGTCCTAGGCTAGGCCCCTTTTAAGCCTTTGATTGTCGACCCAAACATCTTAATGGGCTTTTGCTGATTACCTGGCCCATGAATAACAACCTGCGATGGCACGTGACTTTTTGGAGAGTCACACGCTTTCAATCCTTCGTCCGGTTCAGAGTCGCTAGACCTGGGTTCGGTTCTTCCCTGAACCGACACCTTCTCCTTGTTTAAAACTTCAATATTGGCCTGTGCAAAAGTCTGACCTCCCTGCAGACTGTTTTCTTCTTCTCTCCAAAAGGTTTTTTCTATTTTAGTGTAAGTGATATTCTTGTTTGAACCAGCCAATCCCTTACTTCCACGCAGCTCTTCTTCAATTTTCTCATCTCCCTCCCTGCGAGCCTCTTTCCAGAGCAGAGCTTCAACGGATGAAGCCAACCAAACTGCATAGAACTGCCCTTCGACTCTCACCTCTATCTTCTGTGGTATCTCCTCTGGCTTTACTCCATTTAGTAGAATAGCAGCCGAGTAGAGGTCTCTCCAGAATACTCCACCAAGTGATCCTCCACATATCAATGCAATGGCTTCAGCAGTTTCTTGCTTCCACAGATGAGAAGGCAGGCTTAGCATTCGCACCAACACCCCATCTTCAACAAAGAAGTCTCTGGCATTTGACCCTGGACACCATCTTGAGATTGTAAAATTCCCAAGTTTAGCTTGGATGTTTAAGACCTCACCTTCTACTTTGTTCTCAAGCAAATCCAGCAGTGCCTTTCCTTTTCCAAAGGGAGTTAAAGATGAACATTTTCTGCAACTTCAATCTTGTTGTTAACAACTCTGCAACTTTCCTCCAGTCTTCAACATAGGTTGATGTTTTTACTATCAGTTTGTTTTCCCCCGTCAAATCCCTTTAGATATGTGTTTTCCTGCCCCAGTTGTCACTATTAGAGCCCCTTAATTGTTATCCTCAACCTGGTTACTAGTACTATTTGACTTCCCTTTACTGTTGAGTTTTCTTCTCTTTTAGCACCCAACCATTGCAGCAGTTCACTTAATACCCCAAGAACTTCCTTCCAACCCTGACCTTTCCTTCCCTGGGAAGGAAACAGTTTGCTTCCTACCCTTGCCAAAGTATTCCGTCATGGTTATGAAAGACCCTTTAGAGTTTCTCTTGCACTCTACTGCATATCTTCTTCCTGCTTCTGAAAGAAAATCCTTACAGCTGATGTGTTTACCCTTGTTACTTGCACCTTCCAAAAATTCCTTAAACCCTTCAATCACCCCCATACCTTCTACCAGCACCATCCCTCTCCTTTCTTCCCTAGTGTCAGTTCTTCGAAAAGAAGCTCCTTAGCTTCAATCTTCAATGTTTTTCTCCAGCGGCCTATCTCCACGAATCCTCCCATTGCGGCTTGATGGAGCACAATTGCAAGAAAGGATTCTTTATATGCGTCAAGTGTATAGAAATATTCCTAATTGCCTTTTTCTTTCTGATAGACAATGAATTTCAGGAAATACTAATTTCTGGATAGAAGTTTTGAACCCAAATCTTTTATATCAACACCCATATATTTCAAGACATGGACAAACCAGTATCTCCCATCCTAGCAATGATATTAAGTATATACCAACGCCATTGAAAGAAGAAAAAAAATCAAAATCATCTGATATATGTGCCACCATGTCATAATACAAATTTCATGCCCCATAACATTATTATAAGGGAGTGCTACATAATACAGAAGATAGCTACTGTAACTTACTGCTATACACATAAGCCCCAAAGGGACAAGGATACAAATACTTTCCCTCAAATGAAACGCAAATCTCATAGGTTCCAACATCCTTAGCTAGATAGTAACTAACGTATGATCCATCCTTGTTATCAGAAAACATCCAACTGAGGGATTCAGAATTGTTAATGGAAGCAATCACAAGGCTCAGCTTTGATTGTTGCGAAAGCACAGGATTAGAAAATGAATCCATGAGTTGAACCACTACTTCATTTTTAATGAGATTTTGTACTTTGGGTGAAAACTTAACAACGCGCGAAAGTGTTATATCAACCTCACCTGCAGACATGCACAAAACAATCATCAGAAAAGAAGAGTTAAAAGAATCATTACATGCAGCAATCATTACTAAATTAGAAGTTGACCGTGGATCTGAAAAATTAGTCTTGAAGCTGAATGATATTCCCTTAACAATTTGTCACACACGAGGGCTGAATGGTGTACCCATATACAAGAGTAGATTGGTAAAACTTTCCTAATGAGAGACTGGTTAGGGGAACTAGGGAAAGGTAGGAAAAAGAACGGTTGGACTAATTAGGACTGTGAACAGTGAGAAGAAAATAGGCAGAACTAAGTTTAGAATCTGCCCAACTGTAAATGGCCAAGTGGATGTTTTAAGTGTTTTCTCTTGAAGTTCTCTAGGGTTCTTAGGTGGAGCAATTTTAGCATTGCCCCAAGTTAAAACAGCAATTAAGTAAAAAAAAAAAAAACTAGAGAGAAGGACTCTGCTGATGCATGATCTTATTCAGTTAAAATCAGAGTTCTTTTCAACAAACAAGAGAACTAGCAAAAAAACACCAACTGCAGTTTCAAAGATCAATAGAAAATTGAAGAGAGAATGATAAAAACCGAGAATAACTAATGAAGAAGACAAAATAACAAGTGACAAGAAATTTGAAGTAAAAACTGAAGATACATTTGCATAGAATCAGTAAGAATAGAAAGTAACTTGTTGCCCAAAATTAAAAGAAAATAAGAACTTGGCTCGTAAAACATTGCGAAAACAATAAAAATTCTTATCCGCTTGTTCTTTAAATGACAATGCAAAAGGAATCATATTATTGACCTTCAACCAAAAAACATCAACTGTTCTCTCATGGTTATTAGTGAAGAAAGAATTCAGGGATATCCCTCAGTCTTTCTCATGGAAAGCATGTTTTCTCTATAGAAGTGACGTTTTTTTGTACATCCTGATCAATCCTTTTCTGATGAATACAATTTTAAAAGAGAATATCAACAAAAGAAACATATGAATGGGATACCTGCTTTTACTTCCATTAAAAAAGAATGACCACCATTGAGTGGGATATTCCCACAGAACACTTGAATCTCATAGGTCCCAGATCTTTCAGGAGTATAAATGACATCAAAGATGCTAGTCTGAAATTTTACACTTACAGTAGACTGACTTCAAATAGAACTGTTGTCAGTACACCAAAAAGTGCTACACAAACAAATACACACATAATCATATAAATTTGTTTCTTACATTATTATTTGGCTCAAGAAACAGTGCAGGATTACTTGCTATAACATTTTCAGCACCATAGCTATGTTCTCCAGTGGACATAGGCCTATCACCTGTTACATAGATGCATGCCTCTTGGTCTAAATATCAATTGAAAATATTCAATGAATTGAAACATTTAAGTAGCAGTTGAAGCTATTTTACCATCAGCAATTTGCACAGGATATATGTTAGCCAACACATCACTTGAATCAACTTTGCTCATGATTTTCACCCAAAGCGTTTCTGTATCTACTGGAGAGGGATAATGATACATATCATTCAGATAAACTGAAAAGTTTGAACTTTTCCCAGCAATAGAACCAGCTAAACCAGATCCATTGATGACGCTATTCAGTTCATCACAATAACCTATTTCAAAAAAAAAATCAAAAGGAAAAATAATTGGGTGAAAATTTGTCAACATAAATGGTTTATTTGAGCATACATATTCATGTAAGTGCACTATAAGGTTGACAAAATAGAATATTAAAAAATAGAAAAAAACAAGAAGTATCTGATAAAATCAAACAGTTCAGTCAATTAATGAAAACATGCTTTTACTAAATATATCATAGTTTAGGGACAGTAAGCCTCAACCTTATGCCAAATATTGCTATTGATAAGACTTAAATAACTCAAATCAGCTATAAAAAGTTATGTATGACAACTTATTCTAAGGGTGAACTTGTAACAAATATAGGGGAAAACTGAAAAGTAAAATAATATTTTTGAGGATTAAGTAAATGGATTGTATATTTGTGGCTAGAAGAATATATACGGTAGGTGGACGAGTGTTTGTCTAAGGATATTTAGTGCTAAAATTTCTGCAATGTGCAGAAATTTCTAAAAGAGAATATTTAATATCTTGAGATTGGAATAGAACTTCTTCATGCTGCTTTAAAGGAATGCTTAGGATAGTGAACTTACTAAGAAGATTTAATTTGGAAAGGTTCTGTGATGGTTTGGCATAACAAGATGAGAGTTTTCAAGATTAGGAACATATTTTTTTGTAATAAAATAAAATTTATTGAGAAAAGAAAGAAGAAGATACAAGGTAACAAGCAGTCACCCGATAGAGGAAATAAAAAACAATGCCACCCTAATTAAACCAAAGATTAAAATGAAGATCCAAAATCCATGCTCAAACTCCCCTATCATCAGTGACAGAACAAAGAAAAGATCCCCCAACTGTCAAAAGTTTCTCAAGATTAGAAACTTTTGACAACTAGGGTTTTAGTGGAGTTTTTGAAAATAATTTTAATAAGATGAAAAGGAAACTAAAATATAGGGTATGGATGAACCAAACATGGTTTTCACCAAGATCAAGTACTGATGATTTAAAGAGAGAAATCTCTCTTAGAGAAATGTGCAAGTTGAAAGTTGAAAAGAATTGAGGGAAGAATTAATAAGAATAATTACGTCATATATTTGATGTTAAATAATAGCTGTTGATTATTTCTTGTCTTTGATGGATGTTGGTGGATTAACTCAGAAAACTTGAAAGAGAAGACAGAGAAAGAAGAAAAACTTAGGAATCATTTATAGGGTTCCTAGAGTCACTCTAGGACTTAGGGAATTACTCACTAAGTCACACAAGCAGAAAATAATCTCCAAATTCACCACGTTTTTGGATCCAAACACAAAGCATATGGACTATAGTGGTGGCCAATCCTACAAAAAACTAGGGAAATTAAAATTTTAGAATTGCCACTATCATAAGATAATTCAATAACTCCTAGACTACCTAACTAATTGCCATGAAAAACACAACTAAGTTGTGCTATAAAATCAAACTTGAAGACCAAACTACACAGAAAACATGTAAAATGACCAAAACAAGGAAGTGACATTATTATACAGTAAAGATGCTACCAAACATCTCTAAAGAGACATACAGTGGTAAATGATATGACCATCCCTCCCAAGACCATAGATAGCCAACTATTCTAAGAGAGAGAGAGAGAGAGAGAGAGAGAGAGATTTTCTCTTGAATGGGCTAGCAAACTAATAAAGTAGTTGATTTCGGACTATCATTTGTATTCTTCAAATATTTTTCTTGATTCTCGTGTTATTGCCCAACCTATAGAGGATACTAGTTATTGTCCAAGTAAGACAATTGGCGGTTCAGGATGTCTAAAGTTAGCCAGTAGAAACTCAGAGACTTCAAACAAGACTACTAGAACCTCAACGATTATGTTAACCATAGGAAATTGCAAGGTTAGCCCTAATATGCACATTGAGTGGATACAATTTCCTTGAATTTCTCAGCCCAGTAAAGCCTATTTTGGTACAAGGAAGAAAATGAAGTATCTAACTAGATGTATGAAGGCATCAAAGCTTGAATATCTACTGTATGAAAAGTGAGAATAGATGTATCATGAGACATCCACAAATATAGTGCGCAATCTGGTATGGCATGATAAGATTGAATGCAGTAAAATGAGCATGCACTTTATCAAATAAAAGGCTGTTGGTTTACTTTTTGTGAAGAATGAATCACAAATAGCAAAGATTCCATGGAAAGTGTTGTGAAGACTATGACAAACCAGATCTTGAGCAGCCACTTTATTCAAAAAAATGCTGGAGGTTAGATCCTCATATAACAGTCCACACTGCATTGCCTGGACCATCATTTGATAATAGCCTTATTTATAAGTAACAAAGAAAGGGTCAATCAATAGGTCTCTAATCTCCACCTCCTCTCCTATATTACAGAATATACAAGTTAAACTGTATAATGTATTTAAGCATCAAAATAATTCATACAACCTAAACAAATGATTGTAAAGTAGTAAAGTACTCACTCCCAAAGACACACATACAGAAAATATACACTATAGAAAATATTGTACAAAGAAAATACTTCAGATACTGCCGATATGGGATCATATAGTGGTAAAAAGAGAAAAAAATGAGACATAATAAGGAATGAGACCAACAATATTTTCTCAACTTTCTTTAGCAACAACAGCATACCTACAAAGACAGTGTAGTCATAGGGCATATTGGAGATGCTCTGGTTCTGCTCCATATCAAAAATTGTCAGCACAAATTCCCCTGGTTCAAGTACACTGAAAGAAAATAACTGAATGCCTGGTATCACTTCTTTAAATTGCAAATCTGCTATTGGGATAGACAAGTTTGTTCCCTTTTCTACAACTTCAGCATCAAATTCATATAAACCCGGAACAAGATTCCCATACTGGTCTTTCTGGTGTATAAATATTTCCAGCTTAGAGAATATCTGCAAGACATTTGTTCCATAGTTCCATTTGGCCAAGCAGTTTGTTGTATCCAGAGATCCTATTGAGAGTCAAAGGAAATACGTGTTAATGAGGAATCATGAGCTAGACAGTTGCACTAAAAATAAATATAACAAGAAAAATATAAGGGAATCATAATGCATATAGTTTTGTGAGAAAGACAGGTATTCATCTTTCATAAGATTACATGTTAGTCAAAATATCAATGCCAGGAAAGCTACAAAATAGAGATGTAAAAAATGTTGAAGAAGAATGATCACAAGAAAGGGCCGTTTAGGAGCTGTAATGGTTTTTTAATGTCCAATAGTCACAATAAATAAGAAAAGAATAGTGAACAAGGTGATAAGGCCATTACTGGACTTCACATCCCAATTAAAAGCTCAGTGACCTAAGTCCATGATTAATGACAGAATCTAACTGTCACCATATGCTGAGTAGACCTGTTCATGGGCCGGGTAGCCCGACGGGCCGGCCCGGCCCAACCCCCGGACGGGCTTGTGCATAGATATTAGCCCGCGGGCTTGACCTTGGGCCTAAAAGCCTAACCCGACTCTATTACGGGCTGGGCTCGGGATTTGCCACAAAAGCCCGACCCGACCAAGTGTAACCTATTCTAAACCCTAGCCAAATAACCCTGTCCTATTCCCTCTCTTCAATCTTCATCTTCTATCTTCTCTCTTCACTCTCACTCTCAAGAACCGGCGCGAACCCAGAAGGCAGCCACCATTCACAGTCTCAGAGGCGACACATAAGCTCAGACACCGGTCGTCTCTCTCTCCGGTAGTGAGTCCTCTCTCTCTCTCTCTCTCTCTCTCTCTCTCTGTGTGTGTGTGTGTGTGTGTGTGTATTCCATCTTCTCAATGTTCTCATTCTCACCAGTGAACACCAACACCACCAGTGAACTCCAACGAACTCATTCTCACCAGTGAACTCCGACGAACTCACGATGCAATCTTTAATAAAAGTGAAAAAAAAAGCATTGTTAGGTCGGGCTTCGGGCTTTTTAAGAGGGCCGGGCTCGGGCCCAAGTTGTAGGCCCATTGGTTGGGCTCAGGCTCGGGCTCGGGCTCGGGCCTAAAAAAATCCTGTTAATGAGGTGGCATTTGATAACACTCCCCAAATGTCTACACCTGAAAAACTTTCTTTTCAGACATGCGACCTGTTTGTGTTTAGGTCTGATACATAAACTCTGATCAGATAAAATAGGTCTGAAATGGTGTGGCCCAGTTGCTTAACATGGTCAAACACGTTTTAAAGCCTGGCCAAATCCCTAAATGCCCCTAAAACTTTTTAAAATGATCCATTCCCCCTTCTTTTAAACCCAATTGGAGTTCTTTCCCTTTCAACAATGGAAGAGAACATCATCTTCCACTATTATCGCCTGCACTGCATCTTCTCCAACGAGCATTGTAGGCATTGATGGTGAGGTGGTATTATGTGAACCACGTGTTTCATTTCCTATTTGGCTTATTCTCAAACATTTCAATATTAATGTCCTTACATTTTTATAATTTTCCATCCTGCCCTTTATCTCTCCTTTCCTAATTCTTCTCCAATGCCAAGTCTCCAACTCCACCCCCACTTTTTACATGTGCAATGCATGTGCCACTCAACTGGTTAAAAAAATACTAGAAGAACAAAATGGCAAAGTTAGGTCACATTCTTCTTTTCTTTTTCCCTTTATTAGGTTGGCTATATGACGGGTTTATGGCTTGACACTTGCCCCTACCTGAAGAAGGGAAAGGGAACACAGAGCCATTTTAGGCCCAAGAAATGCTTCCAGGAGTATGATATTCAGGTGGCATTAATCTCTTTTATAGTGTGATGTGACTCTATGTATTGGCAGTGCATCCCCATCAAATCCTAACCCAAAATAAGACGTGGCCAAAGGTGTAAAGGGTCAATATCCAATGGTGGCCCTGGCTAGCCTTGGGAGGGGTAAATTGGATATGGACCTTTTTGCACAAAGTGGTCACTCCTAGACTTGAACCTGTGTTTTCATGCTTGCTAGTCCAAGATTTTACCATCCCACCAAGAAATGACCCATGTTCTCACACATTGTGGCCAATGGTGTGACTCTTATAAAGACTACCCTTCATCTCTATTCCCTTTGAAAAAGTAGATAATTGATTAATATAAGTGGGAAGTAGGAAGTTTAAGTATTCAAAGGAACAAGAAGAAACAGAGAGTCCAAAAAACAATATATCTTTTATAAACCCAGTGCCCTTTCATTTTCTTCATCTGTTGGAGATAGTATTGCCATATTGTGTATCCCATTTTGTGTGGTTACTATCTTGCACCTTTTCTGCCTTCTTTTTGTGCAATAAAGTTCTGCTCTTGTCCTAACTATCAATCATTTATATTTAATATTATATTTTCATTTCATATTCATCCTTCCCCTAACCAGCCAACTCCTTATTAGCCTTTTTCATCCCAATCAATCACCTCATTTCTCTCCAGACCAATGTTGCTAGACTCAGACCGGACATTAAACTGTTTTTGTTACTGGATCGCAGATCAGATGATACAAGCACTGAGCTGATCCAGTGACCCATGTGTCATATTCAAACAATGTTATATATTATATAATGTTAACATAAATAAAATAGTAGCCTTATGGCTGTTGTCATTTACTTTCATACTTGCAATCAACGTTATAGTTAACTTACTTGCATTTTAACATAAAATATATATATTGTAAAAATATTATGAAAAACAAAAGTATATACAAGGTTGCATGTGATTCAATGTTTGTATCTTAACTTTCAAAGAAGAGGTGCAGGTCCAGATCCCTTCAATATGGTTTTTGTGACAACAATGAATATATTGGCTCAGGTGGTTGATTAGAAACTGGTTCAACTGCCTGGTCCAATCCAAGTTTGACAACATTGCTTCAAACCCTTGCAATTGAAAAATCCTAAAAGAAACATATTGCCTCCATTCAAACAACTCCTAACCTCTTCTATCTCTTTGGCATTCATCAGACATTCAGACTGATTCAAAATTAGTTTTTCTTGTTGTATTTTTCTAACTTCTCCCCATTTTAGTCTCACGAGTGTTTCTGGTAGGCTCCTTTTACAGTAATGACCATCTAAGTTTCCCCACTCCACCAACAAGACTCCCCCAGATTATCTGTTTGCCCTTTTTTTCCTTTTATAGTCCTAACCTCCTTTGCTACTAGTTTAATACATTCAGTCACCTTAATCAGTAGTCTTTTCATTTGAACTGCATTTCCTTTCAACCATTAACTTGTCTCTAAATTGTACTAGTTTTTTCACTTTGAAAATCCATCATCTAACTCTTGATCACTTATTTTATCCTCTCTTTTCTTCCATCTTTTACTACAAAGTACAAACTTCCAAAACCATAACCTATGTTGTGTTGTTACAATTTTTCTTGGAATAAATTTATTTAAGAATTCCTTTATTTCTACAAATATGTAACCTAGTGGAATCGAAATATAACTTTTTGGGAGTATTGAATTAAAAGTTATTCTGTATGGGTATATTTTCACGACTACTTATATCACTTATTTGTCTAGTTTTTACTTGTTTGTGGTGCTTTGCTTTAGCATTTAATTAAAAGATTCAACAACGTGTTTCCTTTGATGCTTTCAGTTTTTACTTTTTAGTATGCTTTGCCTTAGCAGGTTGCTCAGAAGATTCAATGATTTTATTCCTTTGATGCTTGCGGATTTTAGTATACAAGAATTTGGGAGAACCCATTTCCTCCAAGGATGGGAAGCCTTCACATGGCTAGCAGAAGATTTGGGAAGCCTGGAAAGAAAAGAATTAGGGAATTCAAGGAGTAAATCCTAACATAACATCATTTGTGCTTCTTAAGAATAGGATATTCAAGGTTCTCCTCCCTCCCTTAAGAGTTAGGGAATTTAAAACCTTAATAATCCTGATTTTTACTGCAATCACTCAAAATACTGTGATGTTCAAATTCAATGGTGAAAATAATGGACACAAAAAGCAATTTTTTGAAGTGCATTAACAGTTAGTATATAGAAATCTGATGTATCTAAACTAAACTGATTCACCTGGTTTCACCTTTAATGGTAAGGGTGAGCCAATTAAGCTTTGATTTTCCCCCTCTATATGTAATTTGAAGCTTCCTGCTATCGTAACAACAAATTCGACCACAAGATAACCAAATTCATTCCAATCCACATGAGTGATGTTAAGAGAACTTGCAAGGGAACCATTTTCATATAATGCAGTCAACATAAATTTATAAGAATAGGGTTCTGCACTTATTGATGAGATATTATTCCCAAATGCATCTTTTGGAAGTATCATAACTGCAGCTTTTGTTCCTGCTACAAACTCATTCACAATATCCATCCGTGAAGCAACACAAACAGATGGGTACATACGACCTTCAATCAGAGCGTACATGAAAAAAATACAAAATCATTAAAATGTGGAAAAATGATTAAAATGAAAAAAAAAATCAACCATCAAGTTTGGAAAGGGGCTTACAGTAAGAAACTAGAATTTCACTATTACAATATTTTTATCCCAATTTGGTGGCAAACCATAAATAGCAAAGTTCATGTTAAAAAAGTGAACAGATAGGTTTATATTCACATGCTCAAAAATTAGTCACTGTGATTCCATCATGCTTTAACTGTGTATTGCATCTCATGATCACAGGCTAAAATGACATTACAACCATTAACAAAATAGATTAATACTCTGAAATTTCATGAGTTTTTAACATTAGAATAACCAAAGTGGCTTCAGTATGCTAATCATAAGCATCAGTTACTCCATAATCTTGCTTTTCCATTTCCTTGGCTACACAATATCAAGCCTTATTAAAGAGCATGTAGTCAAAGTCGGACAAGAGATAATATTGGCCATTGGAATAAGTATAAAAATAGGATAGAAAAATCAAATATTTTTTTATATATTTAAATCTAAAGGAGTTACTAATGTGTAAGGCAAAAATAAATGTTCCCCATACAAAATTATTATAGTATAGTTTCGAAGTTGTGAGTCTTGTGACACAGCATGAAAATCATCAACTGAGTGGCCTTTCCTTGCATTAGAATGACAGTAATATCAATCACATATAAAACGGTGATGGTGAGAAAGACGATCACAAGAAAATAAAACCTTCCAGGTCAATTTTTAAATGTTTAAATGGGAAAATTAATAAGTTTAAACTTTGAAAAACACATACAAGAATGCTATACACTCATGAACGATGATAAGATTCAATGCCAAATTTACTGATTCGTAATGCATTATTATTAATAAGCTAACATTAGAAAACTGAAAACAGATAAATATCTTTTTTTTTTCCATTTGCAGACAGAAACCTCAGCTAACCTTACCTCAAATCAAACCATAAATATGGAAACACATTGAGATTGAACTGTTCCACATCTAATTTTCTGCTCAATAGATAATGCCAGTGAAAAAAAAAAAAAAAACGAAACCTGAGTGGGTGTTACTGTTACAAATGGATTGAAATGGTACCTGGCAAAACTAGAAAATGAAGTGAGGAATCTGAAATTGCAAAATAATCATCGTTGATCATCACATTAAACAACCCAACCGTAAATGGTATGAAGGAAATACTCCAATCAGTACAATCCCCACCAAGTGATGAAAAGACACCAGATATATAGGAACTATTTCCGCTTTTCCCATTCACCGAAATTGTAAGATTAACTGGGTATCCGTCAAGAAGGTTCTCGCCATTGACAATATAGTCAAGCACTTTGATCTTGATGGTTGCTATATCACCAGCGTCGAATGTGTTCTTATCATCTAACCAACTAAAAGCAAATTTAGGCAAGGGTCTTTCAACTGCGATACATTTGGAAAAGAAAAAACACAAAATCATAAAAATAGCACACACTTTACAGATCTATAAAAAAAATGAAAATGCATTAGATTTAAGGCCACCAAACTTGATAGTCTTAACTTGTTAGCCTACGCAAGATTTTTAGAATTCATTAAATTTACTGTCTCTTTCACCTGAACTCATGAAATCGTCTTCTGTGGTCTAAGTGTCTTGTTAGGCGAGATAGGAAGACAAAAACTTACCCAACGTACCTGACTCCAAAAGCTCGGTAGAAAAGCTTGTAAAGAGGGAGACGGCGAAGACGAGAATGACTATGCAGAATCGCATTTGGGGTAGTGAAAGGGATTGGAGTTATGAATAACTATATCAGAATAGAGTACATGTATGGGGTTGCAGAGAGAGGACGGAGGACGGGAGGAGGGAAGGGGACAAGCGATTGGATTTGAAGTTTGAAGCCGTTTTCAGGCAGGCAGTACCGCAGTAGGGAGAGGCAGAGGCTACCGCCTACCGGCTTGACAGTTGTTTAAAAAAAAGGCCGCCTCGTCTGATTTTTGAGCGGTTATTGACGGTTGGGAGGGAGGTTGGAGATGTGGGGGCGTAGTGCTGCGTGCTGCCCACTGTTGTCGCGCCTTTGTTCCTATCTCTATCTGGATTCTGGGCCTGCAGCTGCAGACTGCTGTTGGCCTGTTGCCTCGTATCCAGTTTCATTAATGGGCCTAGCCCAATGCGGCAATGCTGGTGGATTGTGGTTTGAAGTCTTACGAGTTACGACCATCACAATCAAGTATCAACGAGACGCACTTGAGCACCGTATAGATTCGTGTCCGTGTGAGGTACGTAAGATGTAGATTACAAATTTTACACGTGTGGCCTTAATAGAACAGAACTTCCCAATTCCCAAACGAGACACGTGCCATTTTAGAAGTCTGATTCAGGGACCATTTGGTTTTTAGATTGGGATTCGGTGATCATTTATAAAATATTCAAAATTAAGTAGGAAATCGTGATCACACCATTAATATTAACTGGCTATATGGTGGGCGACCCAGCTATGGGCAATAGCCGCTTTGTTGAATGTTGGTTACAGAAAGGGATATTAACTAGCCAAATGAGAATCAATGAATCATGACCGGCTCGTCAACCATTTACTTCTGGTCTCTAGAATGCAGATTACGGCCTACATATTATGATTCTGGGATATTAGCAAACCGTTAAGATTTCCGACATTTAAAATTGCACAGTTCCGACATTTAAAATCCCGAAGTTGTTTCTCACAATTCTGAAACCCAAACAGGACTTTAGAATGCCCCGTCGAATGGTGACATCTAGCAGAAATTGTCCTGGGCCAACACCTGAAAACTTTTACAACTGTTTTCTCAATAAACATACTCCGAAAATTGTGACACTTTGAATCTGTTTGGTTTAAAGGAAAATGCAGGGAAAGGAAGGGAAACCTTTAAAAAATCCTTGTATTCAAAATACTGAAGAGGTTGTAAAAAAACCTTTACAAATTTTCCCCTACCCCTTTTCGTTCAAACCAAACATAGCCTTTTTTCAAATGACCCGTTGGAAAATGCCGAAATAATCATATCTTTTTACACCAAAAGCAAAAAGACCATCCGGGAATGTGTTGAGTCAAGATTCAGCAAATGCAACAATTATTTCATGGATCAACTGGGGTTTCAGAGATATAAATCCCCCATTCTTTTTTGATCGATAAAATCATACTCATAGCCCATGTCAGTAATCCTCGTAGCAGACAAGCTAATAATAATAAGACTTCAGATTGAAGCAACATCAACAAATCTGAACATACAGTTAGAAGTCATTTTATGGGAAAAAAATCTATGAATGTACTGCCATTCATTTTCAAACTTGTCAAAGTTCAATTCATCTAGTATTAACTATTAAGGGCGAACGAAAAGAAACAAACACCAGCAATTGATATCTAAACGACCAACAAAAATTGAACCACAACAGAAGGTAAATATTTGCCTCACTAATATCCCTACACCTCAAGACAGCATAATAAATGACTCAAACCCTAAAACCTCTGCTGTTCCTTCTCCCTCTGGCCCTCTCAAATTTCCTTCCCTTGGACCGCACATATGGTTTAGTGTGGCTGTGTGGCACACCAGGAGCCTTACCAAAGTGCTTAACTGCTTCACGAGCATTCTTAGGACCCCTGAGGAGAACCTGCAACATGGATTTAAAAAAAGGCTCAATAACCAAGCAACTTAAAGTAATCGTGGAAGATATTTTCCTTTTCCTAATCAATTAAACATGTTGCAAGTGACGGATCGAAAATAGCTAGGAACATGCAACAAAGGACATGGGTTGCAATAGTATCGTAATTTAATAATGGAAATGACGACACCTAAGAGAGCAAGATGGCAGAACAGAAATAATGTAGTCCCCATAGAGTTGGGACAAGGCTTCGCTCAGTTGAGTTGAAAGTAATCAACAATTGAGAGAAAATGTTAAATGGACACTTTTCGCAGAATGGATCATCTGAAACACCCCTTCACATTATTCACATTAAAAACTACAGTAATTGAAAAGCATTAATTGAAAATACTCGAGGCCAGCTACATTAATCCAATCCCATCAATGTGCTCTACCAAAGAGCCATTATATTTAATCTTCCCCTTTTCTCTTTTAAAGCCTTCTAGCACCAAGTAACACATTCTCTGAGATATAGTCATTGTGCTCTATCTACACACAAGGACAAAGAATCCTTATCATTTCTCTTAATTTGTTAAGTTTAAGATAACTTTTGAGTATGAACGCTTAGGGCTGCTTCATGAAATTATATATATCCATGGATCATGAAAGTGCTTATGTGAGAACTTCATCTAACATTTACTTCCACAAATCTTTTGAATCTGAATAGCTTTAGATTAAGGGCAAAATCATAGAACTGAGCCTCTAAAACCCAGGATACATACAAGCGCCTTGGATCCCAAGGCTCAGTTTGGAAGGAGTACGAATACAAATATGTAGAGTGCAAAACCTTACACTTTGTATTATTTTGTATGTATTTGTACTGTACATGTTTGTATTTGTACTCCTTACAAACTGAGCCCAAACAATATGTTTTCAGAACCTATGTCATGGCAATAGTGTGATTAAATGTGCCTAGCACCACCAGAAGTTGTACAAAAATAATTTTCATATTCTTGAAAGTTGAAACTTTTTATGGTCCCAGTACGAAACATCATGTTTACGAGTTATTCCATGGCATTCACCTATGCACCAAACACTAGCAAAATGAATTCCGGAAACAAAATGATTGCATCACGAGATCCACTAAACAAGTCAGGCCTTCAAGTTCAATGATACATCAAAAACTGTCCCAAGTAATAAAAAGTTACACAAGTAGAGCACTCTTAACTTCCACTAGAACTTCCCAAAGCAAACAAAATCCTACACACCAGCCTAAATGTTAAACTAAACACAAAGCATCTCAGCTATAAACAGACCCAAAAGCCTTATTAAAAATAAAAAATAAAGAGTACAAAAGAAAACCATTCAGCGAATTAAGTATCAGTCAATTGACCTATCCACCAAAAATACAAAGAGATCAACAGACGACTACCCAAAAAAGTGCAACCCCCAGTGCAAAGCATTCATTCTAGGGACGAGAGAACTGGTTGACGTAAAGGCTTGATGGACCATCTCCTAACCTACCCATTATCCTGCATTCGCCCAAGCATAATTTGGGAGTCTCCTACTACTTCCAAGCTAGAGAGGCCTAAGAAGAAACTCAATCGCTCCCCTTGAAGGAAAAAACCAGACGCACAAGGAAGGAATCTCCAATTACTCAGCCGCTATAACCCATTCTGCTTATCTTGTCCAGCATCTAACTAACATTTTCGATATGTAAATTAAACTAATATGCCCAACAAACATCTAATGTCAACGACTAAGGAAGAAAACTAAAAAAAGAAGTAATGATGGCGAAGAAAACCAAGGATGCATTTAACTCCATACCGTGTTCTGACCAAGAGGAGCCCTTAGAGCCAGCTGATCAAACGTCAAGCATTCTCCTCCCGCCTTCAAAATCCTTGCTCTTGCTGTCTCTGTAAACCTCAGAGCCGTCACCTTCAAAGCCGGTACCTCATAAACCCGAGTGTCGTCGGTGACCGTTCCAACAATCACCGCGATCTTATCCTCCTGAGAATCGCCAAGAGAAAAATATAGTAGTGAGAGGGAGCAGATATAAATGGTTTCGGAGAACCGACAAAGGTTTTCAGGGAAGATAATATGCAAAACATAAAAAAGGTGGGAATAGCCAACCTTTCCCTTCATGAAGCTAATCAATCTGGAAAGGGACATAGGAGCCTTGTTGACCCTGCTCATGAACAACCTCTTCAGTATCACCGCATTGAAGTTGCTTCCTGTCCTCCTTACGAGAAACCGATATAGCTGATCAAAGAAAATCCAAACAACATTCAGATGAGATGCACACAGGGAGAAAAAGAAAGAATATAAGAGAGGAAAAATCGGATGAACTTACCTTGACGAGTAGCTTGAGGTAAATATCATTAGATTTTGGGGCGGTTCGCTTGGTCTTCTTGCTTTTGCCTCCTGCAACTAAGTCGATACCCTGCCCATAATAAAAATGGGAAATGTCATTGGCAGAGGCACTAATCGAAATAGACAGAGAAGGGGGAGAATACCATTGCTGCGCTGCTGCTGCTGCCGCTTCTCCTCTTCTTCTTAGCCGCCGCGAGTGCTGATGGTCGAGAGAGGCTTTTGAATGAAATGGGAGAACTGTTTCTAGGGTTTTGGTGATTCACTCATTTGAAGAGGTCCATTGTGCTCTATGTACCCTAACCACCACGAACTATCTGATATAGAGGCCCCAATACCTCGGAGAAAAATAAATCGGATTGATTCGAATCGTAGGGTTATGCTTTGAGATAAATAAGGTTTATATTTGGGTTGGGCTTTTTTTAAGAGAGGCCGGTGTGGTTGCAAGTAAGCTCTTATTCTTGGCTGAGCCGTTAGGGTTAAGCTCTTATTCTTGTTTGATCTGGCCTGACTTAGCTCGTGGGTTGGGCTTAGTTGGTCCTGGGCCTACACCAACACGCACAACTCGAGCCTAGGGACAAATTATTGAAATCTCCCCTAAAGATTCTGGCCATTGGTAAAACGTCCCTGAAGTTTGATAATTGCATTACCTCCCCTGAACTCTCTAATACACTTGCAAGCCCGTCTTTGGTCTCTTTTCCAAATTCAATTATTTTTCATATTTGTCACTCATATCAATTGTTCAATGGTAAAGATGCAAATTTATTTATTTTTTGTTCATAAAATTTCTATTGTAGAGAATAGCCTCGATAGTAATTGATACAGAGATACTTGGCGAGTCTTAAATCACGCCATGTGGCATCAGCTAGATCAAATCTCGGTTGTACATTACCAATTACTTTCAACCACTCCTAAAGGTAAGGTTAGCTATAAAAAGGGTCACTGGCCTCAAGTTTAAGGCACTTAGAACCATTTTTGGCTACTAAAGACTAAGTTCTGAACTCTCGTCTTTTGCTTGGTTTAACCCCTCCTTAAGCACTAGGCTAACATGACCATCGGAATCTCCACCCTTGGGATAACATTTGGGGCTTCTGATGTGTGCTCTTCTCTTATTTACAGATCAAATATGTTGGCTTCGAACACTAACAAAATTATTTTGTTACCCTCGGCCTCATATTTGGCTAACTACATAACAAAGAAATACATGATGAAAAACAAAGCAACTACACTTAGCCCCGCATTGGCCCACTTGTCTACATGTCACCGCTAGGATCTCTCCTTTTTTTTTCATTTTTAGCAATGCTCTTCTCTTTCCTCTCACTTTCATCGAAGGAAAAATATCTAGTAGATTCATTCCAATCATCTCTAGGTTTACCATATAGGGCAACCGGAGGAATAAGATTATTCTTGAACATCTTTTCGTTTCTATTCCTTCCACAATCTCCACGAAATAAAAGGCCCATGTTAATATTCATATAAGTGTTATGAGTAATTCTTTCCCACCAATTCTCTATGTTTTCTTTCTCAGGAGCGGGTCTCGAATCAACCCAATCAAAAAGGTTCCAAACTTGCGCTTAGCATAATCACACTTCTCTATGAAAATGTGATTACAATCATCCAGTCCCTGCACACACTACACTTCTCTTTCACGTTTACTCCTCTCCTTCACAAGAAATTTTTGGAGGGCAATCTATGGACTATCAAGAGAGAAGTGGAAAATTTTAGTTTTGGAGGATAAATCAGATTCCATATCTTCATAATACCATTACTATTGTAGTAGAGTTCGAGGTTCCATTTGCTATAATCTTCATAATACCAAACCATTGTATCCTCATTTTCTTTTGAAGGGATGACGATTGACCTTATATTCTTCACGTATAAGCAAACCCCATAAGGCAATGAATCTTAGTTCCATCCCAAAATTATCATACTTTATCCATTATTATTTATTAGTAAATTTGCAAGTGCTTTGCACATGGCAATTTTAGATGATAAAAATAGTAATATACATCCAAATTATTTTAAATTTTGTATATATTTCTATGTGTATAAAATAATTCTATATTATAGATGTCCCAAATGTTTTCTACAAATGTTTTGTATTCTTATCTTTTTTTAAATTTTTATTATTTAATTATGACATCATGGATTGACCCATTTGACCTAGACGGTTGACCTTACCCACCACCTAGACAAAAGGACAATTTCATTTTTTGGTTCAATTTTGAAAAAAAAATGTAATTTATATTGTTAAAAGTATTTGATATAAATCTAATAACATAATTTATCGATGAGAAAATATCTTAAATATATCATTTAATGGGAGAGAATGGATGTTAGTACCTCAAATATATGACTTAATGAGAGGAATTTGAATGAAGTGAAAAATAATAGTTCAAATTATATTTTTTACCCTTGCAATTAAAAAAGGATAAATTCAAATTACATTTTTATATTTCCATCTGTATAAAAATAATTCTTATTTATGACACTTGTTTTTGTTTAATATGATGAATATACAATATTAGAGATGCACCCAATTTTTTCTTTTTTTGCAAAATTTATGTTTTTTTCATTTTTTTAATTTTTATCATGTTTTTAATCTTTATTATTTAATTATGACATCAAATATTGACACATTTGACCTAAAAGTTGAACTGTTGACCTGGACCAAATAGGAAATCAATTTCTTTTTTTTTTTTTGTTGGTTTTAAAATTGGTATGTCATTTGCATTATCAATGAAAACAAATTTCGTTTATGTCACTTTTTTTCTTTAATATGATTAATATAAAATATTAGAGAAATGGCCCATTTTTTCTACATCTTTTATTTAACTATGACATCATGGATTCATGCATTGGCCCAGATGGTTGAATTGGCTTACCCACCACTTGGATGGAAGAATGGTTCGTTTTTTTTTTTTGTTAATTTGAAAAAAAAGGTAAATTATTGAAACCTCCCCTAAAGTTTCTAACCGTTGCTGAAATCTCCCCTAAAGTTTGGTGATTGCAATCGCCTCCCTCAAATTTTCTAATACAGCTGCAAGTAGACCCCCCCTCCCCTCTCTTAGAATCCTCTAATAAGAGGCACACAAATGTCCAAAATAACCATATAGTTATTATTGAGGCTAGTTTTTGCATAACAAACAATACCAACTTTAACAACAAAAAAAAATTTTAATTGCAACTTTACCTTTGAGGGATTCATATGAAAGGAAAATTTATAAAATAAATCAATTTCAGAAAAGATTAGAAGGGTATGGAGTAGGGGGTGGCCACGAGCTAAGCTCCAACCTAATATATAGGCTTGTTTACTAACCGAGTCGAGCTCGAGCTTAATAAAGCTCGGCTCGTGAGGGTCACGAGCCTAATTGAGTATGTGCACATGGGGTGTCACCTCATCTACTAAGGGAGACCTCAGCTCGACACCTCGGCTACTAGGGGAGCCTCAACTTAGCATTTCAACAGCTGAGGGAGACCTCGACTTAGCACCTCGAATGCTAGGGAGACCTCAGCTCGACACTTCAGTAGTTGAGGAGACTTGCAATCAAAGGTAGCCAAGCTCAAGTCGAGCTTGAACTTCTAAGCTTTTGACTCGAGCTAAGCTCGAGCTCAAGTCTCTAATTCGAATCTAACTCAAGCTCGAGCTTGATAGTTTATGAGTGAGTTGAGCTCAAAAAGTTGGATATTCAGCTTGAATCCACCCCTAGTTTGGGGTATTGATTGATATGAAGGAAAAACTTGGAAAAGAAACATTTTAGTCAAAGTAATTATATGGTTATTTTGAACATTTTCATGCCTCTTGTTAGAGGGTTATAAGAGAAAGGTTAATGTTGCAACCGTGTTAAAGTTCAAGAGAGGTGATTGCAATTACCAAACTTCAAGGGAGGTTTTTCAGCAATGCTTATAAACTTCAGGGGACATTTTAGCATTTTACCCTTTAAAAACATGGGTTTTAGATTGCTAAAAATTATTTTTGTATTTGATAAAGATCTAATTATTAGAATTGTTAAATAAAAAATACCTCAAATATAATATTTAATGTGAGAGAATGTGAGTTAATACCTTAAATATAAGACATAATGAATGGGAATTAAATAAGATGAAAATTATAAATGATATTACATTATTAGCTCTTAGATTTAAAGCGGGACTAAATTCAAAAATAGGGGTAGCTTAGTAAAGTTCTACACCCTCATTGGTACTTTTGATAGTATAAATAAATATACTATATGTACGTTTGTATATATGTATGTATGCATTTATAAAATAAATGTAAATATACACTAAACATTCTAACTTTATGTGGAAATTTTAAATTACAATAAGAATTGTTATTATTATTATTATTAAATTTTGTATTCTATTTCCATCATAAATAAAACTAAATTTTATTTTAACAATTATTTTTATTTAACATGATGAATATATAACATTAGAAATGTTCCCAAATGTTTTAGACAAAATTCTATACTTTACAATTTTTTGTGTTTTATCTTTTTTTTTTATATTTATTATTCAATTATGACACCATGAGTTTATTTGAAAAGTTGGATAATTGACCCACCATCTAGGTAGGAAAATAGCTTTGCTTTTACATCAATTTTAATTATATATGTCATCTACATTATATAAATAATTTTTACTTATTACACAATCTTTTTTTGATATGATTAATATATTAGAGATGTGTGCAATTTTTTTATAATTTTTATATTATTTTGATTATTTGTACTTTTTTAATTTTTAAAAATTTATTATTTAACTATTCCATCATTGGTTAATCCATTTGACCCAACCTATGACCCAAAAAGGAAAATAGTTTGGCTTTTAGATTTTCTCTAGTTTTTTTATTTTTATTTTTGTGATTCTTTTTATTTTCTATTTTTAAAATTTTATTATTTGACTATGACATCATTTCATTTCTATGTTGATTTTAGATTTGACATTCCATTTTCATCATTAATAAAAACACTTCTTATATTTTATACTTATTTTGTTTAGTATAATGAATATGTAATATTAGAGATATGCCCAATTATATTTGTTTTTTCTATATTTTATATTTTATTTATTTTAATTTATTATTATTACATTGTCATTGTTGAATAACTCATTTAACCTCAAATGATTGAATTGCCTAAAGAAAATGGTTTTGTTTTCAAATTACTTTTCAAAATATTTATTTTTATACTATTAAGATTAATGTTGTTGATTTAATTAGTAGAATTTGATGATGAGAATAATATATTTCAAATATAGGATTTAATGAGAGAATATAACTTAGATATGAGATTTAATGAGAGAGAAGAGAATATGAAAATGGTTTTATTTCTAATTGGTTTTAAATTTTGTATTCCATTTCCATAATTAATAAAAATATTTCTTATTTATCATAATTATTATTGTTTGATATGCCAAATAGATGATATTAAAAATGTTCCTAAATTTTTCTTTAATTTCTATATATTTTTTGAATTTTATCTATTTTTAAATTTTTTATTATTTAATTGTGGCAACATGAGTTGGCCCATTTGACCCAAAATGGTTTAATTTCTTATCACCATCTAGATGATAACATTATTTTTTCCATGTATATTTTAAAAGTATAAGTTTTTATTTTATTCAAATTATTAATTTATAATGTATGGCACCGTGGCTTTTAATTAGTGGAATTTAGTGATGATAATAGATAAAAATGCTTTAAATATATGATTCAATGAGGGTGAATGGGAGTTAATACCTTAAATGTGGAAATTGAATGCATTGAATAATAGTATTCAATTTACATTGTTTACCCTCAAAATAAAGGGACCATATTTCAAAAAAGGGGGTGTTTTAGTCAAGAAAAATTCCAGAAATTTTAGAGGCTATTCGTACTTTTTATAATAGTATAGATACTAGGCATGACTCCTGTACTCAGTACGGGGCCACTAATGAATTATTTAAAATTTTCAAATTTTTAAATCATTTGTATTAAAAATTTAGGTTAGGTTTTTCATTTGTTGTTTTGATAGAAATTTATTTGATTTAAAAGACTTACCATACTTTATCTAGTATGTGACCCTGTTATGGGGCAGTCACACATATGTATCATTTTGGTTTTTACTCTTTTTTTTTTGTTTTTTATAGTAATGTTGTTTTATTTGAGATTTTTTAGAAGATTTTATTTGAATTTCACTATTTGTCTAATAATTATATTTATATTTGAAATTCAAATAAAACTAACTATTGAAATTGCAGACTGTAGATTGAAGTGATTTTATTTGAGTTTTTTTGACATTGCAGACTGCAGATTGTAGGACAACCACTTCTACATTTCCTACATTTTTTTTAGGAATGGATGAGAATGGGAGCTTCCCACTTCTCATTTATTTCTAAAGAACTATTATTGAATGTATGGCACCTGTCTTAGAGTGCCACATGTCTGAGTTCAAACATTTAAATGTAGTTAAAAGCAATTTATGTATATGAGGAGTGTCGGTGGGTTTTTTTTTTGAAAATGTGAACAACCAACTTCCTAGATACTTTTTTCCAAAAAGTTGAGGTTGCCACGTGTTTGAATGGTGGGGGGCTATGGCCTGAAGACCTTACTTTAATATATATATATATATATATATATATATATATATATATATATTATATTAGATATCTTACTTTCTCATTTGAATCTAAGACCCCTCCTCCTTTCATCAACCAATATAGTTATGGGATGACCATCAATTTAGTTAATCCCTGTAGAGATTTATAAAATTACCATTTCAAACCATGCTCTAGAAAGAGAAAATGCCCTTTTTGGTGTTTTCCCATTTTTTCTACTGTTGCTAGCAATAGTGCTGATGTGGCATTGAAAGTGCCTACATGGCAGCAACAACAATGATACCAAATAAAAAACTTGAAAGAACATTTTATGATAAAACAACATGCTTATGCAACACCATTTTCTAAGAAAACGTCTCTCAAGAAACAACATCGATCCCAAACACTGCTGCTATCTAACAAGATTGAATCCACATCCTATATTGTGGGAAATCAAGTTTCATCCTCACAAAACTGGTTCCCACACCATACTCACAATACTTTGCAGCCGTGCATTATAAGCATATCCCTACTTGTATGTTTTCATTCACAAACCAAATTCAATCATTTAGTAAGTGGATTTTTTATATGGAAAGTATATAAAATATATGTATCAATATTCACTATCGAGTTGAATTCCATGTTTAATTAGTAACCATATCACAAACCAAATTCAATCATTTAGTAAGTGGATTTTTTATATGGAAAGTATATAAAATATATGTATCAATATTCACTATTGAGTTGAATTCCAGGTTTAATTAGTAACCATATCACAAACCAAATTCAATCATTTTAGAGGGTGTTTGGTACTGTGGGCATTTATTAGAAAAATGCGGCCACATTAGCACCACTTTGGTGTTCGCATTTATTGACAATTTGACATAGCTAAACAATGTCACATTGGATTGTTTATGGGCTATTGCTTGAAGCACCCCAACCAAACAACAAAAAGCAAAAAAAAAAAAACATTTATTTTAAGCTCATGTGGCATATGGCTTTATGGGGTGTTACTTGAAATGCCCAACCAAACAAAAAAAACAATAAATGTTTAGAGCAAGGCTTTTCAATTAAAGTGTAAGAAACATCAATCTATAAACACTCATGGAACCAAACGCATTAGTAAGTGATTTTCATGTTGCTCCATCCCCCCTTCTGTAAAAATGGGGAGAGAGAGAGAGAGAGATTGGTTGCTATCCTTGACAGGTTTCCATATCCACTTAGGGCCTATTTTGAGAAGGCTGAATTTTTGGTTGAGCCGCTTTGGAGATGCCAGGGGAGGGCTGAAGCTTTGGTCGAGTTACTTCGAAAAAGCCAATAAAAGAAGCTTTCATGAGAAGCGAGAACACTCGGGACCTACTGCTTGCACCACTATGAATCAAGGTCTATGTAACCGATCACGACTTCACGAGCGAACACGTACGCCACTGTGTTGTATAAACATTGAGTTGAGGAAGGCCTGATAGTTAAGAATCTTGAGATATTTGTTTAGTGTTTATACTTGCTCGATGATGTTTTGGACAAGGGTTGCACTCAGGTTGAATCTCGGCTTAGGTCAATTTTAAATATTCGGTTTTTGTGTTTGCTGGTCTGGTCCTTGGTTAGCCCCCAATTCCTTCTCTCGCAGCCTGAAATTGAATTGTATCCTTAACAGAAGGCTTTTATTTATGTAGCCTAAATACATTTTTAGGTGATTTCTCAAAATAGAAAATAAATGCATTTTTGGGTGTAGGGGTAGACAAAAGGAAATGGGTCGAAGTAACAAGGAATATTTTAACTTTCAAAGCGCCAGTATTTTAAAAATGGATACGGCATTATACATAACGGAATGGTGAAACGGGGTGTACTGTGTACATAGCTGGCCCCATTAGTTGGGATAATGCCTAGTAGATGATGAAATGCATTTTTAGGTGAAAACTAAAGGGATGTTTGGAACTTTAGCTGTTTTTCAAAAAAATGGTGTCATCGAATCCACAGGCATTTCAACAAACGCCCATGTATCTCATTGTTTGATTCAGCCGATTATTAAAAAATCGGGCATGCCTCAAAAATCAGGACCCCACCGATGTGGTGCTTACCTATCAGCACATACATGAAAAACGGTGATAAAAATCACCGTACCAATGTTGCTTACTACCTATTTGGTAGAAGTGTAATTTTTTTTTTTTGAAAAAATGGGTCTCAGAAGCATGGGCGTTTTTTCTTAAAAATCGATCCCAAAAAGCGTCCACGCTTCCAAACACCATGTAAGAAAGTATAGAAATCAACAACGGGAAAAAGGCCCATGCTAACAGGATGATAATTCATTATTTTGCTTAATGTTTGCTCCAAATTATCTTGAAATCGTGGATTCTGTTAATAAGCTAATCATCTCATATGCAATAAGAGAAGTTCCGGCTTTTCAATTAATAGCTTCCACTCGTTGCAGAATCTGGCAACAGTTGCCCCATCCACAACCCTGTGATCTGCTCCAATATTAACCTAAGACAAACAACCAAATGAAAATTTCAGACTCATAAAGTAACCATTGAACCCCACTAGACATGGACGTTGAGTTCCAGACAGGCTTCACTTCATAATTGAAAAATTAAAAGTTTAAAACCATTAGACCCATTTACTGCAACTTTTTCCAACGTTATCCCAAATATAACAGGTCTCCCAGATGTAATATGCAGCCCACACAATGAATTGACTTGGGAAACCAGTAAGGTTGTATTGACTTGAGAAATTTGGGGAAATTCCTAATACAAAATTCATAAGTATAGCAGGTCAATGTCAACAATCAACTTTAGTATGCATGCCTCAACATGAGGCCCTCTTAAGTTTGTTTTTTTTGACAAAATAAAAGATAAAAAATCATTAAAGAAAAGAAGAAGATAAAAGAAAGATTGTTGAGAAACATCTAATATAACTTAAAAAGTGTCTCTCAAATTGTGATTATACATAGTGTACAAGTTCCTTTTACATAAAAGGGCAGCCCAGCGCAGGACGCTCCTGCCAATGTGGGGTCAGGAGAGGGACAGATGTATACATTATACAGCCTTACCCCTGTACATACAGAGTGGCTGTTTCCAAGTTTTGAACCTTGGTCACCCAGGTCTCAATGGAGCAATCAAACCGTTGCACCAAGTGATTAACCACGCCAAACATCAACCTAGCACCTGATCCCAACTACATGTTTCGTATGTAGATATTATGATCGTAAATAAACTCTATTATAACTCATAGAAAGAACTGAAGAAATTTAAGTGACATTTGACATAACATGAAGAAGGCCTTATTTAATTAACTTCTCATAACGAACGCAGTAGAAGACAAACCTATGGTAAAATAGATGGTTCCAATCATTAAAAGGAAAGAAAATGCTAAAATGAATTTAAAAGTTATTTTTCATGAATCTTACGGCAAACCTCATCAATATTAGATTTGAGCCTTAAAAAATATAAATCCCTCCTCTCAAGGTTAGACCCTTAGGCTGTGTTTGGTTTGAAAGAACTTTCCCTACCTCTTCTTTCAAAACACAACTTCATAGAATCCTGGGGCTGGCACGCACACGAATTCATATACATGGGCAGAGTGCTAAAACTACACCTATCAGTGAATTCAAGATCCTTTAAATGACCTTTCCCATGTAATGGAAGGAAGCTCATTTAACAATGCTTAAAGAATGTGAACAAAATCTGGGAAAGCCAGGGCTTACTTATTGGAATGTAACCCCCCGCGCCAAAAATAAGGCAGAAAGGAAAAGAAGAAGAAAATTAAAAAGAAGAATCATAGAGAATGGAAAATGCATGTGGAAATGACAATTCATATATAACAAACACAATAACAAGTTGCTGCTTACATTGAGGATGGACGCAGGATACACATTTCCATCATCTGCAAAGCGTGGAAGTTTCTGGATTCGGCCCATTGCAATAATGGCAACTTCAGGCAGGTTGAGGAGAGGAGCACCAAACTTTCCACCAATTGCCCCAATGTTACTTAAAGTTATCGTTCCACCAGAGATGTCTTCAGTGCTAAGCTTGTTATTTATTGCCAATTGTTGTAAACGTGAAAGTTCCTTAGTAACCTGACCAGGGATGAACATGCTTTAGGATAATATTCTGCATTAGTCGAAGTAAGAGTAAAGGAAAATACTTTTTTTTTTAATCAATGAGCAAAGGAAAAAAATCGACAATACAACCATGAGTCTTAGGAAGGGCAGAACATATGAATGTGACAATTATGATTTATGACCTTATTTCAAGTCATCTTCTTTTCATGTTTTTAGCTGGCTTGTTGTAAAATCATAACAAGCTCTTCTTACCAAAAACTGAGGTAAAATTCAAGAAAATCACAAATGAAGAGCCTGACCTTCTAAAACTCTTGGTAATAAAGTTAGACAATCATTTAATTTGTTGAAGCCCTTATGCTGACAACTTGTTTAGAGATGAGAACCATATTTAAGAATTTTACATTTTTCTTTTCCTATAAACCTTCTAATTTCCACAACTTTCTGTTTCTAGAAATAGCAATATCACTTTACACTTAATTTGCACAATAATTGCTAAATGTTCATATGATAAAAGAAACGTACAATTGCAACTAAAACTTTGTTCTTTATTTATAAGACTAACATCAGAAACACTGACACCTTACCTTCAATTTATGGAAAGACAAAGAATAGTCATTGAGATAACAAAGATTATAAAATCTCCTTTCCTAACATTAGTGTAATTTGAATTGTGTCTGGAATGTAACGTAGGAATATAATATATTGAAGATAAATAAGATAAGCTAAAACTTACTTTGAGTTTATTCTTTGCCGATACCTGAACCTGATCTAGACGAGATTGATTTTTATGATTCTTTTAGCTTACTTATATTAGGATATTCAGTGAGGCTTCACTGATAAAGTCTAACAACAGTTCTGGGAAAAGCACAACTGCATGTATGCTTATGCTTGTGTAATTAAAATTCAAAATGTTCTTCAGTCCAAACAAGGCATTTTACATAGCCATATTCCCATTTGATGAACATGCTATCTCATCTACATGTAATTTCCATTTCTCAGAGGGGCATTCGGTCAGTTTTCTTGGTTGCATATTTTGTGATAAAATGATGTCAATACAAAAGTAATTTGTTGGGGACTGTTTTCATATGGATGTTTGCTTATTTACACCAGGCATTAGAGGAATGTAGCACAATTAAATGGTTGGGTTACCATTGCTTTTTGGACACTGATTGGTATTGGGCAGGCAAATAGGGTTGGGGCTTACCTCAAAGGGCCTCAGATCCTTTAAGTCAAAAGGTGTATCAGATATTATTGTTCAAGTTGATCAAGAAAATGCCATTAATAAGTTCAAAACAAGGAAATATCCCTTTGAGATCAGCAAATAGTATCAGGACATGCTAAGAACCCAAATGTGAATTTCTGTTTCTTATGTCCCTCACTCACTAATGATTTTGGGGTGTACAGGTTTTGATGTACAAGGGAATGGGTGTCTTATGTAGTCTTACCACTTGCCCAACCTTATTTTACTTGGTCCCTTCTACTATATTCTTCTCTTTATTGATATCATATATTTTGTCATGTATAAAAATGTTTTTTAGTTTTCTTCTTTATTTTAAGATAACAAAAATTACTAGGGAAAATAAAAAGAGAACGGAAAAGCTATCGGATCTTGACTGCCAATTTTGAAAAATGGAATGTTAATTGAAGATGTCAATAAATATAACAAATGGATTAGAACCAACCTCCAAGATGGATAATGATTGAACCTTCTTTATGTTTGGTACAACTAATCCATATGGAGTAGCCATGGCAACACCAATATTGTGGCATCCTACAATAAATCAATAAACCAAGGACATAAGTTGCATATAAGATGTAATTAACATAGTTTTCAAGGCACCAAGATGAGGCTAGGGGACAGATGTCTGCCTTATCATCTGGTTGCCTAGGCGATGGATTTTCTTTTAAATAAAAATCATGAAGGGGTAATTCCATGGGTTCCATAGCAACCAACAACCATCTTTCACTAGTAGTTATCTATAATATTAAAAAAAAAAGTGTAAATCATATTAAAACAAAGAAAATCAAACGTATTCATGAGAAAAAAAAGGAAAAATCAGAAAGATAGGGGCTAAGTCCCTGTTTTTGTCCTAGAAAAAGAAGACAAGAAAGAGTAGAAGAATGTGTTGATTGGATAAAATTTTAAGTTCTTCCTTAATTATCAGTTTGGGCATTGAAGTCTTTGAGGGTTCAAAATAGCATACACCATGTCTATTGATTGAGCCATAACAAATAAGAAAATAATAAAAAGATACTAGTATATAAATCCACAAAATGAATAATTTAGTTTAATAATGTCTATTTTATTATTATAATCTCAGAGAATAAAGAGTATAAACATATTTTATAGTACCATGTTCAAAAATAGCTAGGCACTTAAGTGAGGTGACCTTCCATGGGCTCCTTGTTGCCTAGGCACCGCATTGACAACTAATACATAATAGAGAAATTTAAACTCAAAAATGGTGATGAAATATAATATGTGCAGCTTGACATGGATCAAAATATTCTCCAGCTGGAAAACTTAATTTCAAAGCAACATTTATTAGCTTTCTATCAAATGCACGTATTGAGAGTAGAATGTTGATTTTATCTTCCAGAAAGTTGAAGTACTGGTGAGATATTAGAACCATCAACTAAGATCCTTAAACCTAAGAAAGAAAGATATTTGTGTAAAATTAGAATGTTTGATATTTCATTTTATCAACTTGATTTTCCTTGAAATCTGTTGCACCCTATCCAATAGTGTCTTCACAAAACTTGGCACCCTAAGATGATAAAAACATTGCATGCTTTGCATGTTGACAAGACCAGAACTCAGTCAAGTTTTGGTCTAAACAACCTAAATAAACTGTTAATTCCTTGAACAAAGCAGCAAATAATATTAAACTAGAATATCAAAGTCAGATAAATGAAGCCACTCTTCCTAATAGCATGTAGAAGAAACAATAAAAGTGGTGCTTTAGTAATTATATTCTAATATTCAATGACCCCTACTTATTGAGAATGACAATAATTACAATCATTCTGCAGGGAATTTTGATTGTGAATCTTCTTGAAAACTTTGAGGCTATATCTATAATCAGTAGAGCATTTTGGCAAATGAAGCACATGCAGAGAATGCTTGTCAAGTTTTATTGGAACATGTGGCTGGCTGGTATCCTGTATATTTGAATCAAATAGTTAGCATGTCGGTCTTGCATTTGTGTTTTTTTGGGTAAATTACAAAGATCCCCTGTACTATGGGGTCAGTGACAATAAACCTCCTGAACTTTCATTTGCAACAATGACCCCCCTGAACTTTCACTTAGTGGCAAACACCCCCTCCATTAGAGTTCCATCAGTTAACTTTGAAAAAGATTCTCACCCAGATGTTTAGTTTTTTAAATACCCAAACTACCATTTTCTTATTTAAATGAAATATTTATGATTCAATTAGTTTTATAAATATAATATTGAAGTCCTCCTGCTTGCTCCAATAGATCCTTGTAAATTTCTGACTGGATTCAATATTCAGATGAAATGGTAGAGGTTTCTTTCTGATAGATATAAATTTAAGGTTTTGTTTGGTTTTTCTTGATTTATTAGAGAAAGGAGTGGATAATTTTAATATTTTAACATGAAGATAGACATTCATGTCAGTGCAATGAAACAAGAATTTGAAGAAACTTGTTTTTAATGATTCTTGTTATTTTAGCTGGTTTCATTTGGAGAAAATGGAGGTATTTTTGGGTCAATTAGGGATTAGATAAAAAGGGCGAGAAAATAAGATAAGAAAAGTTTAGGTGGGTATTTTGGTAATTTAACACATTCCGTCATATAACTTAACGGCCAGGGGTATTTGTTGCAAAGTGAAAGCTCAGGGGGTAATTGTCACTGACCCCATAGTACAGGGGGATCTTTGTAATTTACCCCAGGTGCATATTGTTCAAAATTTTATTTTTAGGACTTGAGTGGGTATATACTCTATTAACAGCTATGTATTCAGGGACTTGAGTGGGTATATACTCTATTAACAGCTATGTATTCAGCTCCTCTTCCCCCCCCTCCCCAATGAGTTGAGTTCCTTTCATCTCTTATGATAATGTATACATGTTATTAACACCTCAACAGGAAAAGCTCATAACAAATTCAGTATTACTTAAGACAGATTAAATTCTGCATACCTTTAAGAATAACCTCATGTGACTCCTCATTGAAAGAACTATTCATTGAAGGGTGTTTACTTAATGCCATTGAAAGAGACTTTATTAAGAACGGCAGGTAAGTATGCTTAATCTGTGGATCTGAATTCTCACTTTGAAAAGCCGCTTTAAGCTCCACAAGAGCATCACAGTTTATCTCTTCTAAATAATGAAAATGTGGAACTTTTGCAGCCATGGTCATTGATTTAACCATCGATCGCTGGAATCCCCTGAAAGAGCATGATTAAAGTAACTGTCTAATAAAAATTCAAAAAAGGCTGGTAAACAAAAATAAAGTAGTTGATTCTAGGTCAAGAAAAACAAGATTGAAAGAGAAAAAAGAGAAAAGGAGAAGAAAAAAAGGAGAGAGAGGAGAAAAGTTTTAGGGATGTTAAAGTTAGGCCCACACCTCTATCATTAACTTTTATAATCACAGTGCAAATTACAAATCTAACCTTTCTTATGATAGTGACTACACCCCTAACCATATGATGAAGCATTTTTCAACAAATAGAATATAATCATGCTTAGTCTTCATTAATCACATAGAGATAAAGGAGTTTTCCCAAGCAGAATATTTGAGTAAAAAAGGCACAAAATAATAAGGCCACTCCAAGAGATAAAATATTACATAAGATCCAGAACATTAGATGATATTGGAAGATTATACAAGGGGAATTATAATAAGAAATCTGACAACTCCAAGATGAGATATTATACGGAATCCAGTCAACTAAGTGGCTCAGTAGGAGTACGGTATTTGATTATATACCACAAAAGTAAGCAAAATAAATATGAAGTTTCTTAAACTATTGGTTGCTTTGATACTTGTAATTCAAAATGGAATATACTGAGTGAAAGGTTTATGGGGTAGGTTGCATTTGTGGGTAGGGACCCACAAACATTTCAAGAACAGGCTGTATAGTTCTTATTTTGTCTTTAATACCCTTTTTGTATCTATGCATACAGAATAGAAAATGTACAGAAAGGATGTTGGCCTTTGCACAGTGCCTTGTGCAGGGCATGCATATTTTTTGAGTGAATTAATACAATACCCTACCTTTTGTCTAAAAAAAGTAATTCAAAATGGAGTAAGTGCATGAAAAATATCATTGTGTGTACAATAATTTATTAGACACATAAAAGTATTCAGTGGAAATATAGGTCAAGATATCATGATTTTTATATTCAACTCCAGTAAGACAACTGTGGAACAACAATTCTAGATTCACCTGATTTTATTACTCTAGAATAGTAGCACTCGATTAGGTGCATTTAACCATAATTTCAAAGTTTAACTTGAACATACAGCTACAAACAAACAGGGAACCACAAAAAAGCACATCCCATTTGTAGAGGAGATGGGCCGAGTGGCCCATAGACTGTCACTTCATGTTATGTTATGTTTCTCTCTGTTATGGGCCTTATTCTGGGCCCATACTCTGTAGTGTTCTTTTTTTTTGTATTTTTCTGCCCACTTAAGGGCCTCTCTATAATTTATCAAAGATTAACTTAATAAAAGAGTATCAGAGTGTTAGAGGGAGGTTAAGTTCGAACTCCTCATCCTCTAACTCTCCTTGCCGCAGTTCTCTCTCTCTCTCTCTTCTTCTCTAATCTTCTCTAATCTTTTCTTGTTAGTTTTTCTGGTTTTCTAGCACAGTCCCATACTTCTAAGACTGTTTTTCAACTTGGTATCAGAGCGGGTCGTTACTTGGTGTGTCCCTCATGTGGTTCTAGTTCAGCCAACTGCATGAGGAGGTTCTAGGGCTGAATGTTTACAGTCATTCGCCTAGTTCTTGGAGGTCATTGGAGGGTGCCCAGGAGGAATCAGAGAGCAAGTTTTTTTTTTTCAGCCTGATTTGAAATCAGAGGAAAGGGATTTCGAAGCTAGCTCAGAGAACAAAGAGTTCGGCCTGGTTTGAAGTTCAAACCAGAGATACTGAAGTTGTTTTCTCAGTTCTTTGCTGAGTTATTTTTTTGTTATTTGGGAGAACTGTTAAAGCATTCAAAGCACACCTCCATTCGGCCCACTGTTACTGGACTGATTTCTGGGTTATTCTGGAAGTGTTGTTCGGCTGTTATTGGGCTTCCAAACTGCTGAAAAACTGATTTAAACTACGTGGTACAAGCCTCTACTTTAGTTCAGCTACTTCTTGGACCTAGACAAAGTGTTCTTGAAGTGATTTCTACTTGTTAACAGTGAAGTGTTGACTGTTGCATACATAGTGTTTGTAAAAGGTCCTCTTAGGTACTGTGGACTGTTTTCTTTGCTCTCCTTGGGAAATTATTGTTGGGAACCAAGAATACATATTGTTCGGAGGCCTGCTGATTGTTCCTTGAAGGCTGAACCAGGGTTTCTTCTCTTTGAAAGTGCTGCCACCGAACTTGGTTCTCACGGCTGTCAGTTCTGAACTGAGTTTGTGTGTTGCTGTGTTTGCTATTATTTCAACTCAATCTGAGTTCTTTGAAGTCAGATCACTTTTAAAGGCTTGCCGAAACCCTAATTGAAGCTGTTACATAATGGACTACTCAGAAATTGAGAACAAGAGCACTGCTGAATATGGACATAATTCGGGAACTACAACTGATTCCTTGTTGGCTGTAACTATAGTTAAATTGGATGGAACCAATTATTTGTCCTGATCACAATCCGTAAAAATTCATATTTGCAGTAGAGGTGTTAGACAGTTTTTTGTATGCCCTTAGCTTCAATCTGATTTGATGTGCTTTTGTTATTTAGTGGAAATAAATAAAGTGCATGTTTGATTCATGTTGTTTGGTTTAATTCTGTGTAAAACCCTAAAACTGGACATTTATAGAGACTCATGTTAGTTTTAAATGTTCACAGCCGTTGGATAAGTCTGGGGAGATTTATCCTGCCAAGGCTGATGCTGGTGTGCCACCAAGTGTTGGGATGGCCTGTCTCAGCCATCAGGGTAAGACCCGAGGCACATGCAGTATGGGATTACTTGAATCCTTGAACCAGACCAGATTTCCAGTCTTGCCCTGGACCTTGGAGATAGATGGGCAAAACTGGAAAGTTACACCTGACCCCTAGACTCGATTATGACACTTCACTAGGTGTTGGATCAGGCTGCCTTTGATATGCCAATCAGTGAGATCCTTAGCGGGGATCAAAACCTGGGTATGTTGGGGCAGTTTGAGAATTCATCTGAGTGGGTGATCATAGTGACAGAATCAGCCACTTTGTCGGACAAAGGGTAATGATCGGGAATGCACTCTCTCTGATGGAAACCAAACTGCCGGCAGTTGATTTCAATCGTTGGAATTTTGTTTTGCAAAATTAATATATTTATATATATATATATGTACGGTTTCAATTTGTTTGCAAATGGTTTTATTTCCCGGGATCCATGTGAGAGGAGAGTGCGGCACTGTTCCTTGCAGCCGAGGGAGAGGTCCTCTCTTGTCGGGCAGTGCTTGATCATTAAGGGCTGAGAGGTTAAGTGTAAGACCATTGAGGATAATACCTGATGGGCTAATCTTGCACCTGCCCACAGTCCCTGGGTTTTTATAAGATGGCTTGGCCCAGGGACCACTTAATGTAAGTGTTGGGCCCATAGGGTCCATATGATGGACTCAAGGGGTTCATTGAGTTTTTCAGTGAATTCGGCTGGGCCTTGTATTAAAGGCTGGGCCGAACCCATGTGGCTGGTGTGTAGATCAATGCTTGGGTCCCACGCCATACAAAGAAGCCCAACTGGGCAGCAGATTGGAAAGTAATTAGACACTGAACACTTAATGGGCCAGAAGCCCATTTCGAGGTGGGCTGATATGATCACCCATCCTTGAGGCGAATCTGAGATTAATGTTAGTAAAAGGATTGGGCCTTTTGCCTTATCCACTCTTGGAGACCAAATTCAAATTAGATTTGAATCTGGTAACCTCCTGATAAGATCAGGAGTAAGCTAACTTTATCTGCAGATAGGATTAAGATTATCCCCTATCCAAATACTGATTTGGATTGGGATAACTCCTAATTAGGAGGATCCTTAATCAAGAAGAAAGGAGAAGAAACCCTAACCAAGAGAGAGAAATATCAGATTTCGAACCACCTTGAAGAGATATAGGATATCTCCTGCGAATTGAGATAGGATCTCATTCATACTCCAGAAAAGAAAAAGGCAGTTCAGCCTTTTCCCCTTTAGAGTTCTCCTCCTGCCGCCGCCATCTGTTTTTGCAAGATTAGATCTTTGCAGAAAAAGAAAGTCAAGAAATCTGTTCTTGACATTAGTCTTGCAACAAAGACTAAAAGGATTCAGTGTTTAGTGTTTCCAGAGGATTCTTGTGAAGGATCCAGTGTGTAGGACGCACCCTGCTGGTTCTGTTCCATCCACAGTTGTGTCATCTTCAGCAGGAACGGATCTTGGAGCATTCTTTGGGCGTGAACACCAACTTTGGGAGATACTGCTTCTCCGGATCAGGTATATTCCTCCCATTTATCTTTTGGTACAGATCTGGTTTGATTATGGTTCAAGTAGGATCCTTGAATATTGTATTCTAAATTTAGGGAATATGATTCCCAATTGGGAGAAAGTAGGAAATTTTTGAAATTCGCCCACCCATTCCGCAACCTTTATGGCGTCCATTAGATGGATCCTACCATTCTTTCAAGAGGAAAGTGGGGGTTTATCTTTGGGAGCAAGAAAGCTCCCCCATAGGAGGATCCCTCCTATGAGAAATGGGTGCAGGAGAATTACACAGTGATTGGGTGGCTTGTGAACTCAATGCAGCCACAGATTGGCCAACATTACCTGTGGATGAACTCGGCTAAAGAAATCTGGGATAGTGTTGCAGAAACTTACTCCCAGAAGTTGAATGTTGCCAGAGCCTACAAACTGATGAGTGATGTGAAGAATCTAAGGCAGGGGGAGAAGTCACTTGCAGCATACTTCTCAACCCTGAAATCTCTATGGCAAGAGATTGATTTGATAAAGGCTGTGGCATGGGATACCCCCAAGGATGCTGAAACATACAGGAAATCGGTTGAAAGGAATAAGGTCTTTGAGTTCTTGACAAGGCTGAACTCTGAATACGACATTACAAAGCAAAACATCTTGTCCAATGAAGATGTTTCATTGTCACAAGCATATACTTTGGTCAGTAGTGAAGAAAGTAGGAGGCAAGTGCAGGTTCAAGGAGTCGGTATCAATGATCATTTTGCAAATATGGGAATTAAACCCAAAGGGGTTACAGGAGCACACAGTGGCACAGGAAGGAAGGAGGTGGTGTGTGAATATTGTAAGAAGCCGAAACACACAAAGGACAAGTGTTGGAAATTGCATCCCAATCTTGTACCTATCAGATTCCAGAAGAAGAATGATAGTAGAAAGACAGGAAGTGCACATGTAGCCACAAGCACAGATACAGAGGTTGAGTCTACTAGTGCATAGTTGGCAGCCATGAAAACTGAATATGAGAAGTTTGGAAAGATGATCAGCCAACTTGAAGGGGTAACTTCATCATCCATCCCTTCTGGAAGTCCAGCCACCATTGCATTTGCTCACTCAGGTATAAGGGCTTCCGCTAACCATGCATCCACCTCAGGTAATCACAAAACCCCTTGGATCATAGACTCAGGTGCTTCTGATCACATGACCAACATTTCCACTTTGTTTGTTTCATATGATTTACTTTCTGGTCGTGACAAAATCACCTTAGCTTATGGTTCACTTGCCCCTATTTCTGGCAAGGGAACTGTCAAGGCTACAGACTCCTTACTCTTATCTTCCACTCTTCATGTGCCTAAATTAAATGCCAACTTATTATTTGTAAGTAGCCTGACCAAGTCATTGAATTGTTGTGTAACCTTTTTCCCTTCTCACTGTGTGTTTCAGGACCTGAAGTCTCAGAAGGTGATTGGGAGTGGCCATGAAGCGAATGGAATATACCTACTCGACACCCCTGGCCAATGCTTTGATCATCCCAAGAATGTTGCTTTTGGTTCTACTTTTTCAGAGTCTGTTAGTCAAATTATGTTGAGTCATTGTCGGTTGGGTCATTTACCTTTTTCTGCTTTAAGCCATTTATTTCCAAAACTATTTAAGGGAGTCGGTGTGTCCAGTCTCAATTGTGAGTCCTGTCAGTTGTCAAAGCATTGTAGAAAAAATTACCCTGTGAGCAATAAAAGATCATCTTTTCCTTTTCATATTGTGCACTCTGATGTGTGGGGGCCTTACTACTTATCCTCTATGGGGGGTTACAGATATTTTATCTTGTTTATTGATGACTTTTCTAGATTCACTTGGATATACTTAATGAAATCCCGGGATGAAGTCCCAAGACTTGTGAGGCAATTTCATGAGCTTGTTTTAACTCAATTTGATACCAGAATTAAGGTTTTCAGATCTGACAATGCAAAAGAGTATTTTGAGAAGAGTTTATCCTTGTATCTCTTTGACATGGGGGTTATTCATCAAAGCTCATGTGTTAGAACCCTTGAACAAAATGGAATTGCTGAGAGAAAAAATAGACATATTGTTGAAGTTGCAAGGAGCCTTTTGTTTGCCTCACATGTTCCCACAAGATTTTGGGGTGATGTTGTACTTACTGCTACTTATCTCATAAACCGTATGCCATCCAGAGTTTTAGGGTTTAAATCCCCCTTCTGTCTTCTTCATCCAGACAAGGATCTCTTCCCAATTCCCCTTCGTGTGTTTGGCTGCACCTACTATGTTCACATTCCAAGTGTGCAGAGACATAAGTTTGAATCGAAAGCCCACAAATGCATCTTCCTTGGTTACTCCCCCACACAAAAGGGTTATTGTTGTTTTGATCCAAAGACTGGCACCCGACATGTCTCTATGGATGTTACCTTTAATGAACTTTCTCCTTTTTATGGTTCCTCTCAGGAAGGACATTGTCCACAAGGGGAGAGTCTGTCACAAGTTTTTGCCCTTCCTCTTCTTGTCCCAGTTGAGTCTCTTGACAAACCTGTATCCTCACCAAATGAATCAAAGGAGGATCAATCACTTCATTCCTCTTGTCCTAGTGCCCCTATTTCTTTACCTCCTCGTCCTATCCATAATCCCAAAATGTATCAAAGGCAGAGATCCAGGAATGAGCAAGTAGTTTCCCTTACAACAGATGAGGCTCATACATTCCCAATCACAGATGAGATAACAGGTACTGCTTCAGCTCCTTTGGAATCATCCTTCCCAGACCTTGATGTCCCCATTGCTGTTAGGAAAGGGAAGCGGAAGTGTACTGCACACTGCATTTTCAAACACCTTTCTTATGGCCTGCTTTCTCCTTCATACTTTGCCTATCTCTCTTCTATTGCTTCTAACTCCATTCCTAGGTCTGTCTCAGAAGTCCTTGGGATTCCAGAATGGAGAGATGCCATGGAGATCAAAATGGATGCTCTACATGCAAATGGTACTTGGGAGGTGGTGGATTTGCCTGAAGGGAAGGATCCAGTTGGGTGCAAGTGGGTTTTTACCATTAAATACAGGGCTGATGGAACTATTGAGAGGTACAAGGCCAAACTTGTTGCAAAAGGCTACACACTGACATATGAGATTGACTACCTAGAAACTTTTGCCCCTGTTGCCAAGATGACATCTATGAGGGTTCTTTTATCTCTAGCAGCTCACTTTGATTGGCCTCTCTATCAGTTAGATGTAAAGAATGCATTTCTGAATGGTGACTTACATGAGGAGGCCTACATGTGTCTTCCTCCAAGGATGTATGGAAAATATATGCAAGGAAATGTATGTAAATTGAAGAAATCACTTTATGGTCTCAAACAATCTCCTAGAGCCTGGTTTGAGAGATTTAGAGCTGCACTTGTTAAATTCGGCTATGTTCAGACACAGTCAGATCATACTCTGTTTGTGAAGAAAAGTAGATCTCTAGCAATGTATCTCATTGTGTATGTTGATGACATTATAGTGAATGGTGATGATGCCTCAGGCATTCTGACCCTTAAGTCTTTCCTCCGTACAGAATTTGAGATTAAGGATCTGGAAAACTGGGTGCAAGACCAGCTGCAACTCTCATTGATATGAGTCACAAACTTTCAGCTTCAGATGGAACTTTGTTGGAAGACAAAGGGGTCTTTCAGAGACTTCTTGGGAAGCTTCTATACCTGTGCATGACTAGGCCAGATATTGCGTATGTTGCCAGTTGCATTAGCCAGTTCATGCATGCTCCTAAAGATACTCATATGGCAGCAACAGAACGGATTTTATGCTATCTGAAAGGCTCTCCAGGGAAAGGAATTCTATTTACCAAGCATGGTCATCTGAAACTTGAAGCCTATACTGATGCTGATTGGGCTAGAAATATTGATGATAGAAGATCTACTTCAGGGTATTGCAGTCTGGTGGCTGGTAATGTTGTCTCTTGAAGGAGTAAGAAACAATCTGTTGTGGCCCAATCCTCCGCAGAAGCAGAGTATAGAGCCATGGCACATGGAGTCTTGGAATTATTGTGGCTAAGGTCCTTAATGGAAGAACTTGGGATTGATTATGACAAACCCATGATGTTGTACTGTGATAATCAGGCTGCCATCAACATTGCTCACAACCCGGTACAACATGATCGAACCAAACATATTGAAGTTGATTGACACTTTATTCGAGAAAGTCTCCTCCGGAGAAGTGTGTCTTCCATTCATTACTTCTGAAGAACAATTGGCAAACTTTCTCACCAAGGGCATTTCCAAGGCAAGGCTTCATCATGACACTGGCAAGCTGGGCATGATTAACATTTATGCTCAGCTTGAGGGGGAGTGTAGAAGAGATGGGCCGAATGGCCCATAGACTGTCACTTCATGTTATGTTATGTTTCTCTCTGTTATGGGCCTTATTCTGGGCCCATACTCTGTAGTGTTCTTTTTTTGTATTTTTCTGCCCACTCAAGGGCCTCTCTATAATTTATCAAAGATTAACTTAATAAAAGAGTATTAGAGTGTTAGAGGGAGGTTAAGTTCGAACTCCTCATCCTCTAACTCTCCTTGTCGTCGTTCTCTCTCTCTCTCTCTCTTCTTCTCTAATCTTCTCTAATCTTCTCTTGTTAGTTTTTCTGGTTTTCTAGCACAGTCCCATACTTCTAGGACTGTTTTTCAACTCCATTTAACAAGCAGTAGTATTATAAAATGGAACTTGAATACCAAAACTTGTAACCTCGGTAAATATGCATATGTAGTGATATTACTCAATTCCAACAACTTAAAATATCCTGGTGACCTGGTCCAATGGCAAATAACTTTTTTTTTCTGAGAAAGGAAATGACAAATAATACATCAGAAGAAATGGAAGCATTGCATGCAAGACCATGCTGTCATAGGAAAGACAAATATTGTCATCTTCCTTAGGTCAACATCATCAATTTGCAAATATTAGAAACCATGCCATTAGTGGCTTTGGGCCTTCAGCACCTCAATATTATCATATGATAATGTCAAATTTTGACAACATGAACAATATGAGTCACATGGTACATGATCATATCTCAGTTACATCGTTTGGAAGTTTTCCAGGTTGAAGGTGACTTGAATATTACCTCAGGGACACAGTACTGTCTTCATAATGCCATCCATCTACAGAGAATGTGTATGAAGACTTCTCCTCTTTTATAGGTAACTGTTCCACCAAGGTTTCTCGTGAAGATGCAGATGGCTCTCTAAATATCACTTTAGTGGTAATATATTTTCGGACATCTTCTTTTAAAACTCGCCCATCTTTACCAGTTCCATGAATATCGTTTATATTTACTCCGTACTGCTTTGCCAGGTTTCGGACAGCAGGGGTAGACAATGCTCCTCCAATATTATCTTTGTTGGACAACAAGATTTCATGACTTGAGTCACATATATCAGATTTTACAAATGTTATATTATCTTTATCATCAGCACTCATGGTAGGAGTGCTGGATTCTTCCACAACCATCTTGAGAAGAGTTTCGCCAACCTGCAATTTGAGCTCAAATATGACCATCTTAGCAAGATATAGAAAAAAATCTTAAAAGGATAGTTTCCACAAAGGTATTTCTCATCCATGAAAGCCAATCTTCTGTCTCTTTGTAATATAAAGACGAAAATTCAGAAAATTGATATGTTACCAAATTACCTCTTGCATGGTTTCATACAAATTACTTGGTTAATGATACCTATATTTTAGGGTTTTCCATTTCTACAACATGATAGGAGTTCTTTTGTCCTATTGAACCTCTAGGGTTTTGAACTAATTGTTTTTTTTCCTGAACTTATGTAAAACCAACTTGCAGATATATTTGGATCAAACCAGTTTGCAAGTAGGATGCACTAGTAGAAATTTAGTTAACTACATTATAGACAAGATAGTACTAATTATGAGAGTAGAGTGGGATAAAATGCAAAGTGATACGTGCATGTGCTAGCATGACCATTTGGTGCATGCTTGGACAGAGACAGATGTGGGTCAGGAATGTATATACGGGTGTTATACCAGTCAACGATTTGGAATCATTTTGGGAAATGTTAAATAGTTAAGTCCAGTCAAGCTGTTGAGTCCAAATAGGAGTATCAATAGGAGAGTGGCATACTCATGGCAATCTCCTAGGAGGCTGGACTGGCTGGTAGCAACATATTGCACCTTTGTTGCCCCAGTAGCAAAACCATCTCTCTGTTATCTCTTCCTTGTCAACCTCTGGTCAAATCCTTCAATTAGGAATAACTTCTTACATTGACATCCAAGGCTGAACCTTTTCAATGCAGTTGAAACATAATTCTTTGTTGCAATGTTCATGTAATTCTGTCAGTGTAAGCCATTTGATGGGTATTGCAGGTGAAAGTTGAGCAGATGTGGGAGAAAATACTGCTGATAGAGTTGGCAATGCACTTCTCCTGTAGAGAGATCTATCTCTGGATTTGTTGTTCGAATTTATAGAGGGAAGCAAGTCTGACTGCCATGGACAAAGTCTGGGGTTTCATTCGTATATGCTTCTGGAGACCACTCACAAAACATATCACTTTATGGGCTGACAACATTTTCCCTGATCAGCTGAGAAGCTGTTCAAAGACTTCCCATGTTATTTGCTCTTAATCTTCTCTGAGCAGTAGGTGCCAGAGTTGGGCTCTCCCTACAAGTGGTAAGCTGCTAAGGATGCCTTTCCCACTCTCTCATTTGCTGTAATTCAAAAAATTGCTCCACCCAACATATCCAGCTGGAGAGGTCTTCAATATCATTATAATGTGGGAAGTCTAGTTTGGCAGGTTTCAGAACAAGCATATTGGAGGTTCCAACAGGTTGGAATGACCTCCCAGATTTTGATTCTGAGAAGTCTCTCCCTGTTCATGGTCATTGTTTGCCATGAGTTCATCGACCCTTCTGTTTATGGATGAAAAAGAATCTTTTATCTCCTTGTGAATTCTCTCTTGACCAGAGGTTAAATTTTTCACCTCCATCTCCAGCTGACTAATGTGTGTGTGGCTCAGCCATAGTTTCTGATACTACACTGGTCTGTACATGTTGGATACCTTGACCTCGACCACCCTGACCCATTCTATGCCCACACTTCCCTTTCATCCCCACTTTAACCAAGCTAGGACAAGAAAACAAAATATAAAAAGAAGATATAACAGAGAGATGATTTTGCTACTGGGGCAACAAAAGTACAAAACTGCAATAATGTCTCGAAATAATATACTACACATTAAGATCACATCATGCTAGCACATGCAACTTGACTGGACTCCTATTTGGACCTCCTATGGAACTGCCACAGCTACTACTCTCCTATTGCCACTCCTATTTGGACCTAACAACTTGACTGGACTCCACAAGACAACAACTATTTAACATCTCCCGAAATGACTCCAACATGTATTCAACTCGTATAACCCCCACATAAACAACTCTAACCCAAATCTGCCCATCCATAGACCACATGGTCATGCTAGAACATGCATGAATACATATATCATGAAGCCACGAAAACATGCCATCAAATGATTTTAAGATAAATAAGACTAACATAGAATAAGTGTAGTGCAAATTTGGTAATAATAAATGTTGAGAATGTAAGGGCATTTATGTCCTTTCATTATTTTTGTATTTGGGTGCCTATCCAAGAGCCCATTTGTAATTTTCTTCAAATATTAAGAAAGTCTCTTCAGGGTGTGAACAGTAACACACCTGAGTTCTTCGACAAAACCTTTCTTCTTCTTTCCTTCTTCTTCTTCTTCTTCTTATTCTTGACTGCTTTAACTTGGTATTAGGGCATCCAAAGATCAAGGAGAGCATCTGCCGCTGGTCGTGACTCACAGGTGAACCTGCTGATGTCAGCATGCCGCCGGTTGACGTCAACAGCCCATACAGTCGGCGGCGTTCATTTTGGTTGACACCCCTTGATGCGCCTCATTTTTAGAGGAATTTTGATATACATTTCATGGAGGTTTGAAGCTCTTTTACATTTTTCTTGGATTTTGAAAATTGGCAAAAATTACAGATTTGGAGTTTAGGGCTTGCATGGCAGGCTGGTTGCTGTTAAACCCACTTGTGTTTGAAGTGTGGTGAATTTCTGAGATTACAGGAAGCAGTCTCAGATTTTTTGGAACCCTAAAACTTTTTTGGGGAATTTTTTTCTTCCCCTATTTTGCTGCCAACACCTTCTTTTCTTCTGTTTATTGTTGTAGCCCGTGTTTAACCTTCAAGGAAAGGTGTTTGGGTGTTCAGCTAGTATTGGGAGATTGTGGTGTTGGTGAGAAAAGTGTTTTTAGAGGGGTGGTGATCAATGGACTCACACAAGGGTGTGTATGTACCTACCTATGTTCTCCTGGGAAGTAATGACAGTGCTGGAGGGCAGATTACTACTGTAAAACTTGATGGAACATGTATTCTTCTCAAGCGAAGAATATGACTAGAATCTATCAGTTGTGAAGAGAAGCATGTAATATGCGACAGGGGGAGAAATCGATGGCCATGCATTTCTCTTCCTTACAATCGGTTTGGGAAGAAATGGATCATTTAGAAGCTTTGGAGTGGAAGGGTCCTATTGATGTTGAACAATACAGGAAGTGCATTGAGAAAAACTAAGCCTTTGATTTTCTTGTTGGATTGAATGCCGATTATGATTTCACTAGGCAACACATCCTTAGTGCTGATATTTTGTCACTCTCCACAACATACTCTTTGGTGCAGAATGAAGAGAGTAGGAGGATTGCCATGATACAAGTTCTTGTCAGTGAGCACACTGCTCTTGTGTCTACAAAACCCAAACAGAGTTCTAGTAAACCTGAATATGTAGTTTGTGAATATTACAAGAAGCCAAGGCACACCAAGGATAGGTGTTGGAAACTAAATCCCCGCCTAAAGCCTGAGAAGTTTAAAACCGGAAAGAAGGTAAATGCTCATGTTGCTACAACTAGTCATGATTCTCAGACTGAGGGAAATTCTTTTGCTCAGGCATCTACTCATGACACCTCTGATGTGATGGAAAAATTGAGAGACATCTTGATCCATCTTGAAAAGAGTGGGTTGCCTGCATCTGCTGGTTCTCATTCACCTTCTAGTGACTTTGCAAAATCAGGTACTGCACTGCACTTGCGTGTCATGCCTCATCCTCTAGCTCTTGGATAATTGACACAGGAGCCAATGATCATATGATTGGTATGCCTTCCTACTTTACCACACATTAATTTTTTTCAGGGAAAGGTAAGATTACTGTTGCTGATGGATCTCAGACCTCAATCTCAGGTTTGGGTGAAGTTAAACTTACCAACAACCTTTATCTGAAATCAATTCTCCATGTCCCACAACTGCATAAAAATTTCTTATCTGTTAACTCTCTTATAAAGTCTCATAATTGTTCTATAACATTCTTTCCAACTTATTGTGTCTTCCAGGATCTGATTATGGGGAAGATGATTGGCAGTGGACATGAAGCCGATGGAGTTTATCTTCTTGATCAGTCTCCAAAGTTTGGGTTAATGTGTCAGTCTGAGTCCTGTCGTGATGAAAAACTAAGTCAATTGAATTGTGGAATCACCGTCTTGGGCATGTGTCTTTTGGTTCATTGAAGCTTTGGTTTCCTAGTCTGTTTGAGTCGTTGTCTAGTTTTGGTCTACAATGTGAAGTCTGTCAACTATCAAAGCAATGCAGAACCACATATTTTGTAAGTAACAAGAGAAGTAATATTGCTTTCCATTTAATACATATTGATGTTTGGGGACCTTATTCTATTCCATGTATGGGTGGTTATATATATATTTTATTCTCTTTGTTGATGACTACTCGCGGTATACCTAGTTGTATTTGATGAAGAGTTGAGATGAAGTTCCTTCAATTATAAAAGGCTTTTTAATATGGTGGAGACACAATTTAAAAAGAAGACTAAGATTATTAGATCTGACGATGCCAAGGAATACTTTGAGAAGCACTTACAAACTTTCCTTGAAGAGAAATGAGCAATTCACCAAAGTTCATGTCCTCATACCCCCAACAAAATGGGGTATCAGAGAGGAAAAACGGACATGTGGTTGAAGTTGCCAGGGGATTGTTATTCCAAATGCATGTCCCAACTCAGTTTTGGGGGGATGCTGTATAAACAGTTGTATATCTTATTAACAGACTTCCTTCGCGGACCCTTCATCTCCAGTCTCCTTATCAACTTCTTTTTCTTGATGAGGATACCTTCCATCTTCCTCCTAAGGTCTTTGGGTGCGCCTGTTTCGTTCATGACATGAGTCCTTCTAGGTTGAAATTTGATCCAAAGTCTATTAAGTGTGTTTTCTTGGGATATTCTTCAGTCCAAAAAGGGTACCGTTGTTATGACCCTTGCTCTAGAAAAGGTATGTGTCTAAAGATGTTACATTCTTTGAGTCTACTCCCTTCTTTTTCATCTTCTCGTCCTTCTCTTCAGGGGGAGAATGCTAGTGAAGATCGGACTCCTTTTTGTATGCCGATTCAGCTGTAACTGGTATTGTCGATCCTTCTCCTTCTCTTCCTCCTTGTGTTGGTAGTAATACTCCTCCTGTGCTTCCTCCTATTCCTCGATCTTGGCACCAGTAGTTCGTTAGACAAAAAAAGATGATGACTCCAGAGATTGAATGTCCATTACAATCTGACTTCCCAGACTCAGGTAATCTAGATTCTAAACCTCTTCTTGTTTCTAATACTTGCGGTGAACCTGTTATTGAGCCTCTTAGTGTGGTTTCTAACCTTAACCTTCCTACTGCGGTTCGTAAAGCAAAAAGGACATGTGCTAAATATCCTATCTCAAATTATGTCTTTTATAATACCTTATCTCCCTCTTATTGTGCCTATATCTCTTCCATTGCTTCTGTTTTTATCCCTCACAGTGTTATTGAGGCAGTGCAGTTCCTTCATTGGAAGGATGCTATGAACCAAGAAATGGAGGTGCTTGAGAAAAATCAAACATGGGAAATTGTTTCTCTTCTAGTGGGCAAAGTTCCTGTTGGATGTAAGTGGGTTTACACAGTGAAGTATAAAGCTGATGGCTCAATTGAAAGGTATAAAGCTCGACTTGTGGCAAAAAGGTACACTCGATCTTATGACATTGATTATCAGGAAGCCTTTGTTCCATTAGCCAAGATGAACTCAATTCAAGTTATCATGTCTCTTGCTTCCCATTATTCTTGGCCCTTGTATCAAATGGATGTTAAGAATGCCTTCCTTAATGGCGACCTTCAAGAAGAAGTTTACATGGAACTTCCTCTTGGAGTGAACATCCCTGAGAGTGAAGGAAATGTTTGTCGTTTGAAGAAATCCCTTTATGGCCTTAAACAATCCTCTAGAGCTTGGTTTGACAGATTCAGAAAGGCTATCTTAAAAATTGGCTTTTCTCAATCTCAAGCTGACCATACCTTGTTTATCAAGAGAGCAAATGGAAAAGTGACTATGTTGATAGTATATGTTGATGACATTGTTATCACAGGGGATGATATCTCTGGAATTGCTGAACTAAAGTCTTTTCTTGCTACTGGATTTGAAATTAAAGATCTTGGAAATCTTCGGTATTTCCTAAGGATTGAGGCCGCAAGGTCAAAGAGGGGCATTTATATTTTTGAGAGGAAATATGTCATTGATCTGCTTCAAAAAGTAGGGAAATTGATTTGTAAACCAGCTGAAACTCCAATTGATCCCAATCATAAGTTGGGAGTTGATGATGGAGATGTCCTTCCTGACAAAGCTGTGTATCAAAGACTTGTCGGTCGCCTTCTCCACTTGTGTTTGATTAGACTAGATATATCATATGCTGTGAGTGTGGTTAGCCTAGATCATCTCATATGCAAGCAGTGAATAGAATACTAGCATATTTAAAATGGTGTCCAGGAAAAGGGATGTGGTATTCTAATCATGGGCATCTCAAGGTAGAGGCTTACTCTGATGCTGATTGGGCAGGTTCTATTGATGATAGGCGGTCTACTTCTGGCTATTGTACCTTGGTGGGTGGTAATGTTGTATCTTGGAGAAGTAAGAAACAATCAGTTGTGGTTCAATCTAGTGCAGAGGCAGAATACAAAGCTATGGCTCATGGGGTTTCCGAATTGTTATGGCTGAAGAACTTGTTGACAGAAGTGGGAGTGTAGATTGATACTCCAATGATATTATATTATGACAATTAAGCAGCCATAAACAAAGCCCACAATCCTGTTCAACATGACCGTACAAAGCGTATAGAGGTTGATCGACATTTTATTAGAGAAAGAGTTGCCAGTGGAGAGATTTGTTTACCTTTTGTGAGGTCTGAAGATCAATTAGCCGATTGTCTTACTAAAGGTGTCTCCAAATCAAAGCTTGACAACAACTTGAACAAGTTGGGCATGACAAATATCTATGCTCAGCTTGAGGAGGAGAGTTAAGAATGTAAGGGCATTTATGTCATTTCATTTTTTTTGTATTTGGGCACCTATTCAAGGGCCAATTTGTAATTTTTTTCAAATACTAAGAAAGTCTCTTCAGGGTGTGAATTAACACACCTGAGTTCTTCGACATAACCTTTCTTCTTCCTCTTCTTCCTTTTTTTTCTCATTCTTGACTGCTTTAGCTATAAAAATAAAAATGAGGATACAACATGATTAGTTACCAAAAGATGTCTCAAAGTGTTCACTTCCTTCACCTTGGTTTGAAAATCTATAGAAAGGTAAATATTGAAGAGGATGTTATTAGAAGATGATGGATAAAATGGAGAGGTGCATATGGAGTGTCATGTAAATACCAATTAGATTAAAAAGGAATATCATATCATAAGGTTCTAAAGCCAACAACATTAGCATGTTTTTTGGCAATTAAGAAATAGTACATCCATTAAATAAGTGTAGAGGAGATGTGGATGTTGAGATAGATGGGTAGAGAATTAGAGAAGGGAGGATTAGAAATGAGAACATTCATTTGAATCCAGGTAGCACCAACAGATGATAAAACAAAGGAAATTTATATGTGCATAGAAGACCACCTATTGCACTGGTAAGAAGTGACTTGATATGAACAGATGGTTCCAAAAGATCTAGGGCAAGACCAAAAATGACATGGGTTAAGGTAGTGAGAAATTATTTGAGGGCTTACAATTTGCCAAAGATATTATTACCCTTGATAGGATGGAATGGCAAAATAGGATTTATATTATAGTTGGGATAAGATTTGGTGAGTCAATTCAAGAAAGCGGTCTTAGTCACAAATTAGCCTTTGTAATATTCTTGTTTCAGTATCAGAAAAATAAAAAAAGGGAAAATGGAATTTTTAAAAGCCTTAACTTACTATTGATGCAAAATTGATGTAGACACTGAAAAAAGAAAGAAATCATCAAGATCAATGCTGGAAAAGATTATTAAATCCTCCAAATGGTAGATTGAAAAGTGCAAAGGGAATGGTTCCACAAAAGAATCTTGAAAATATGTTCTCCAAAAAAAAATTGGAAAATAAAATCTTTGCTACTGAATGCATTTTAAAGAACAAATCTTCTGGTTGAGCTAATCTTTAACAGACCAAAGAATTGACTATTTTACTCCCTTACCAATTAAATATTAATACCAAAAACCTATGACTATTCTGTCCTTAAAATAACAGACAATAACTCCCAAAATGATGTAGGCATGGGTCTTTAGTGAGTTCCATTAGGCCTAGGGTGGTATGTCTTCAAGGTTTTGTTTGCATCAGGAAATCCTTCAATTTTGGTTGATTTACAATTTCGCCAAGAAGCAAGAATCACATATTCTTTTTCCCTTTTTTCTCTTACTCTCTTCTCTCCTTTATGAATGAGTTAAGTTTACATTATCAGAGCAAAAGTACATATTTATGTATATACAAGCATTTGTAAAATAGCATGCATGTAAATATGCATTCACTTCTAAGGCAGATTGTTTTACCTTCACTATTTCTCCTGGATGATGGAGAATCTCAGAAACTCTTCCATTGTAACGACTTGTTATTTCCATAGTTGCTTTGTCACTCTGAACCTCACAAAGGGGTTGAAATTCTTGAATTTCATCACCCTGCCAAGAGAGAAATTCAAACATATATTTAGTGCATTATCCAGTTAGAGATCACATTCTTACATAAGCAGAGCATTAGGGTAATCTCTGGCTTATTTTAACAAATAGAGCTTAAGACCCTAGTTTAGCCACTAACTTAAAAAGGAAAAAAAAAAAGATTTTTCAATAACAGAAAGGAATCAAAATACAAACTTTTTCAAATAATTTTCCTTAATATTTTATTAGGAAAATGATATCCTCAGAAAGTGAATAAGATTCTGATCATGACATTAATGTATGTGTTTATTAATAAAGTTGATCTCTTGTTCATTTTACACAAAACTGATATAAATCCTTTATTGTAATTAAATTAAACATATATATCTGTGACATGAAATGGTATGACAATATCAGGAAAAGATCTAAAAAATTGATATGCATCACTTCTTTTTTTTACATAAAATATAAGCAGCTGTGACACGGAATGGTTCACTAATAACCAAAATGCATCTATAGAACTTGATACCGTAAAGCATCTCAAAGTGAAATCATAAGTATAAATAATGACACAACCTTTCACTTAAAAATTATTGAGTAAACACTATTACCAACTAGAATTAAGTATACACAACTTCAAGAATGACGATCACCAATCCAAAGGGTCACACAAGGCATTTCCACCCAAAGTAGTACAAGCAGCAATATTAATCAGAACCTTGCAAATGGATAAATAAAATAAAAATATTTTACTTACCTCTTGGACAAACCATTTGAGAAGTTCACACTCAGCTATCCCTTCACCTGTCTGTGCCAGGGGTACCTCGACTATCACACCAACTGGAAGGTCAACCCAAGCATCACTTGAAAAGTAACATTTCTTGGTGAAATATGGATTGGTCAGCTAGAAAACAGGGAAAGAAATAAAAAGTAAAATGAGCAGGGTATCAATACAAAAAAGTTCACATCAGAAAAAAAAGGACTGATTTTTTTACATGCCTAATACAACTTGAATTGAACAAACAGACAAAAATACAAGAAACCATCTCCTGTTAAACTAGATGAAGCGAAACCAATAGCACGAACCATCCAACAGGTATGTGTCAACTCAATTTGAACAGCTTTCCATGGACTCTCCTAAATGGATAACATGCTCATGATGGACACATGTTGGGTTCTGGCACTCCACAAATTCTTGAGGAACACTTCTATGTAACATTTCCTTTTCTTCTTCTAGCTTATTTGACACTATATACTTTTCAATGGATGTTTACCCAAGTCCATATTTTCTCATCTTGCCAAGTCGGACTCTTGGAGATGTGTCGGGTTCCAATTCCTGGGCCCATGTCCAGGAAGCATTGGATTTGGATTATCTTAGGTGTCTTATATATCATTTATGTTGTATGGAACTATGGATTTGGGGAGTAAGGAAGAAGTAAAGTGTAAGAGCTTTATCTTTAATGGAGGTGTTTGCCCCTTTGAAGTGACATACCTAGGCTAGGACTAGGAGGTCCATTACCCTCAAAGTGGACTCCTCATCCATTCTTTCTAATTTTATTTATTTTTTAGTTATGATAAGGTGAGATTGTAACTGTTAAAGAATATCAACCCTATTCAAGGACCTCCCCTAACAGCTTAAGCTTTTAGGTTGAATGATTCTTTGAGATGGTATCAGAGCCAAATTTGACCAAGTGTTCTAGTGTTCGATCCTTGCTACCCCATTATAATTAAATAAGTTTCAGCACAGGGTATGGGTGGGCCTGTACTTGTTCACGCTTCAAGCCCAATGGGCTTTCGTGTGAGGGGGCGTTTGGAGAATATCAACCCTATTCAAGGACCTCACCTAACAGCTCAAGCTTTTAGGTTGAATGGTTCTTTGAGAGTAACAATCGGTCCTTCCCCCTCAAACTCATAATGAAGATGGCTACTTGATCTGAGTACTTACATTCCTTTCAATAAGAAATGGTTTGTCAGATATCTTGACTTCAAATAGATTTATAAGAAAACCTTTAAGCTGTTTTTCAGGCTTTTGCAGCCTAACAAGCTAAGATGTTTGAAAATATGCTTTGACGAACCTTTTAGGTCTACATTTCTCTTACAGTTTCTAATCATGTGGGGATGGCTGTTGTACACACAGAAAGGCCAAAGAAATAACCCAAGCTAACACTTGCCAGGTTGACCTCAATAACCTAAGAAAAAGCTTAGGATCCCAACTTTGGTGGTGGAAGATGAGAAAGCCCCAACTTTTGTTGAGAAAGATGCAAGAGCTCTAAATTTGGTTCAGTAAAAGGATCTAACAACTATTTGTCATGTGGACTCTGTTTTTAAAGATGTTGACATATTCCTACACTGATCCATATCATTGTGACATACCAAAGGAGTTCTCTACAATTATATGGTCATTCTATTGATATCTTTTGGCAAATCCAATTTGGTCTAAGTTGTGAAGAAAAGGCTTATTATGCTATAAAAGATGATCAGTACTATCAATTTTTGCAAGGCATAAGAAGTTTGCCGGCGACCAACCTCCAAAGAAGAATATGTTTCAACCTTGAGGGCAAGGTTGATTACATTTAGAAGGGACATGGAATGATATACTCCCTATCTAAACAATATTTGCTTTCTATTTTATAGTTTCTTTTTAGGTATTAACTATATTCTAGAGATTTTTTAGGAAGTTTATTAGAGTAAAAATCTTATCATGTTAGGCAAGTTGGGGTTTAGATTATCTTAGTTTTCTTACATAACTTAGATGCCATATGAATTTTTTTGGGGAAAATAAGAAGTTAATTGTAGGATCTGTAGCTCTAAGCCTCTAATGAAGGTCCCCCTCGAAGTGGACTCCTCATTCTATTTTCTACTTTCATTTAATTTTTCTAGCTACCATTGAGCATTGAGTGAGATCGTAACATCTGGGAAATTCGAATTTCCCGCACGGGAGTTGCACAATGCTGGAGAAAGTGTATGCCATTAGGTAGAGAATCCAGTGTCCAGTGAATACACTACAGTCCAATAGACGCTGCAGAGTAAAGAGTTTTGAATTTATTCAAGAAGACTCGAAATGAACAGCATAGTAAGTTAAGTGGCGAAGCAAACCTTCCGTAATACTAGAACAAGGATGAAGAGTATACAATTCTAACTAACTCATATAGGAAAACAAAGCAAATAATAAAATTCAACAGCTAACGATGCACCGCTAATCAATCTTCCAAATTTAAAAGGAAAGAAATCCAAACCTTACTCTGCATGTCCATCTAGAACTACATGAAGCCCTAAGTTACAATCAGAGTCGAGAACAAAACAAACTATCAGGAATCAGGATGAGTTGATTAAGCTTGATTTAAGAATCAGCAAAGATTCACCTCGAAGAACTTAGCTGAAGAAACCGAGGCAAAGGCGTTTCGAGAGAGGATCATTCGAGCAGAAGACAATAGAGCTGGCGTCTTCTGCTCCAAGGGCAGCGGTGGCGCACGTCTAGCTCCGTAGGCGCGCAACCCCCGTCGGCCATAATTCCATGCCTGGTTTTGCCAACTACGCCTCCAAGTCATCGCTCGCAGCGAGGACAGGGCAGATCTGTTTGCTGTACACCCTTCTGCAGTTCTACTTGTAACACGTACTTTTAAAACAGTCCATGTATACGAAGAAAAGAGAGAAAAACGAAAACCGGTAAGTTCCTTCTCGCGGGAAAGGCTGCTCCGATACGGAGAACTTGTAAGAGACACGTGGGTGTTATATTTATTTCGTTTTTTTTTTTTTTTGTAAAAACGTGGACTTATCTATGAGTCTGGAAGATATATTATGTAGTAAGATCCAGATACCTCAACCCTGTCGTAGAGTAATTACCGTACACGTGGCAGGGGAGATCCTTTAGAGCATGTGATATCGTATTTGCATGGGCTCACCGGCGCAGGAGGCAGGACTCAAAAGGCACGATAATTTTATTTATCTTATTTCGGGAGATTCTTCATAATTGGATTAGAGATCAGATAAGGACTATTCTTTAATTATCATCATTATTATTTTATTTCGAGCGAGATAAGGACCAGGAGACTATCTCAAACAAACATACAACAGGCCAGACTCGCGTGGCACCGGTGGGTATATGAATTGGTTGACTGGGACGTGTATTTGCACTTGCACATGACAAACAGATGAAACGGTTGATCAGACGTGAGTCTAGGTTATACCAGAGTTCAAATCAGTCCCCACAGAGCGCGCTCCAAATACGTCCCACGGCTCATATGCACGCTGACATGTGCATGTGGAGCGTTTTTTGGGCGCATTCTATGGGGGCCAGATGTAAATTCTTATAGTTTTTGACAATGGATAAAATCTTCCCTCATCGTTGGTGCATGCTTACAAATAATTTTTATTAATTTCAAAATTACCTTTTTATGGTTAATTTTGTTCTTCATTATTCTTTAAATTTTCAAAATAAAATCGACACATATGGTAGCTCTAATTAAGTAAGTAGAGCCAACGTTCATTACAATCCGTTCTAGAGTCAACCTTGAAAAATGTAAATAAAAAAAATTGCGGCAAATCAAGTAAGCAACAAACCATGTAGAGAAAGATGATTAGAGTTAATCTTCACTGTAGTTGAAGACGACCACAACCAAGTAGATTTATCAAGTAAAAATAAACAAAAAAAAATGTCGATCAATAATTCGAGGACGATTGTGACTAGGTGAAGTTTCATCATTGGAGAAGAAGATAGGAAGTTCGTAATTTATATAGAGGGAAGCTCTAGCAGTGACAGAAAGAGAGGTGTGACAAGAATAAAGAGAGGAGTGAAGGAAGTTTCGATTTATGAATTCTTGCTATTGAGAGATTTTGGCTCTCACGGATTAATTTTTATAAGAAATGATCTTCTCGAGATGATGATTCTTCAAGACTAGAGCATAACAAGAAGCTTCAATCTTCTTCCTATACGAACCTTGCTTCCTGTTCGGGCGGTGTCCTAACTGGTTAAAGCTGCCACATGGGCACCTCCATGGCCAATGTCCTCAGACCAAGTCAGCACGCTGCTTACCTACAAGTGTGGATAGTTATGTCATCAAAGACCTCGGATGGAAGCAGAGTCCTGTATAGACAAGGATAAGCACCACCTCCCAAGGATAAGCACCCTCACTGAGGAAGGTGGATCTCCTTGAAAACCTCGATGGGCAGCCTCATCCCAATAACCCCACAAGGAGTATGTCCAGGTATAAATCAAATACTCAATTATTTAAAGGCATATCCCTTCAAGGTTCAACTTTCTAAACACTCTACCTCTATTGCTCACTTACTGTTCTCCTCAACTTGGCCTGACTTACTCCATCACCCCATTACTAACTTGAGCATCATAGTGCCTTCACGGGGACCTCATCCCTAGGCCTCTTACTCTTTCTTGTTTTCAAATCTCCTCGGTGCACAACCTCGTCCTTCCACCTCGGCTTCATCCAGTTGGCAGAATTATCTACTATAAGTTTGGTTTGGCACACCTTAGATCGGAAAACATCATTTTCAATGAAGGTCTTGAGCAGCAAAAGCAGAACCAGCGTTAAAGTAGGTGTCATGCCTTCATTTTGCATCTAGAAACCCGAAATTTTCCTCCCCAAACCAAATTGCTCTGCAAAAACCATGAACCTTCATTGGAGGGCTTCCATCTTGTTAGGATTATGCATTGAATTAGGACTCTGTTCAGTGTATATCTTCTTTGTATAATATATTCTTATCATTTCCTTATCATGTATAGTTCAGATAGGAAATATATGTTTAAGTCCCTATAAACTTAGGAGTTCTAGTTGCCATAAGCTTAGGAGATTCGATGGGTATAACCATGTATATTTTTTGAATTCTCAATGAATAAGATAGAAAGAATCAACCGGAAAAGCTCTGGTTTTACATGGTATCAGAGCCATGATGATTGCTAGCTGATCGAGTCAATTGCGCTTGCTCTCAGTCTTGGGTCTTATTCGATTCTCACCACACCAACGGCTGAAAGTTGTAGGAGAGTGAAGATAGTGGCCATCAGAAGGAACCACTTAGGCACCAAAGGCTTGCCGTTGTTCAAGAAGTTGCTGAGAACGGTTCCCTCTACTTGATTGCCAAACGCCTAGTAGCCGAAGATGCCGACGCTGAAGAAGGTGACGATCCCGACACTGAAGAAGGTGGCGATCACCATCGCGTAGTAGAGAGACAGTCCCTTGAACATCTTGCCCTTCACCGGAGGTGCCAACAGGAGCGAGAGGTTTGCGTTCCAAGACCTCTGGAGATCATTGGCGGCAGTGACATTGTTCGGCGCCGGCAAAAGATAAACTTGGCACTCCAGATTCAGTTCGGCACTCCATTTTTTGCAGAGTTCTTCGGTCCTCTTCTCCTTCTGCAGAAATTCCGTTCGGCCGAAACTGAACGGTTCTTCTTGTGCGAGTAACGAAGAAATTGGGGGTTCATTCTCGACCAGAATGTTCTGATTTCTTCTTCGACGAGTCAACGTTCTGTGGCAGGGAGATTCGGAGATCGGTCCTTTGTCTTTTGTGGCGATTTTGCCACCGATTGCGGGCTTTCAGACACAATAGTCAGCATGACTGAAATTAGAGAAAAAGAGCAGGGCGGCAGTCAATTGACAAGGAACACGATCTCACCCTACCTTCTATCAACCAATGACAATACAGGTAGCATTATCACACACAGGTTCAGCTTAGAGGCGACAACTATGATGAATGGGCTCGAGCAATAAGAACGACGCTGCAAGCCAAGAAGAAATTCGGCTTCATCGATGGATCGGTGAAACAACCTTCGGACGATTCAGTGGAATTGGAAGATTGGTGGATGGTGAATTCCATGCTTGTGTCATGGATTCTGAATGCGATTGAACCTAATTTGCATTCAACCATAACGTACATAGAGATTGCGAAGACGCTCTAGGATGACATAAAGGAGTGATCCTCTGTTGGTAATGGACCACGAGTTCAACAACTCAAATCCAAGATGGCTAATTGCAAACAAAAGGGTATGACGATTCTAAATTACTATGGCAAACTCAAGATGATTTGGGAGGAATTGGGAAATTATGAGCAATATCCCACTTGTCAATATGGTAAGTGTAGTTGTGACATAAGCAGGGCATGGGATAAGAAGCGAGATGAAGAGAAACTTCATCAATTTTTGATGGGGCTAGATGACACGGTCTATGGAGGTGTACGTTCGCATATACTGAGTACAGAACCCTTGCCAAGCTTGCATCGAGCCTATGCCATAGTGGTTCAAGAGGAGCAAGTTCAAACCATGGCTCGCACAAAAGAAGAAAAGACTGAAATTGTGGCCTTCGCAGCCCACACAGGGAAGAGGCAAAATGAAGGCAGAGACAAGAACGTGGTATGTACTCACTGCAACAAGGCAGACCACGATGCAAAATCTTGTTTCCAACTGATCGGCTACCTTGAATGGTGTGGTGATCGGTCGAAAAATAGTGCTCATGGAACAGGCTGAGGGCGTGGTGGATAGAAACAAGGAGTAGGGGCAAAAGGAAAAGGTCGTGGCGGCCAAGTCAAGGCCAATACATCCAAAGTCTCTGTGCAAGGCAATGCGTCTCAAGAAGAATCAATTGATTCAACCAAGACTGAGTTAAATGGACTGAGTAGTGAGTAGTGGAATATGTTACTCAACCTTTTGAACACACAGAAAGAGGGGAGTCAACGACTAAGTGGTAAGCACAAATTGTCAGAGTGGATAATAGACACAGGGGCCTCTCATCATATGACAGGAAGCCTCGCGTCGATGAGAGACATAAAGAATGCCATTCCATGCTCTGTCGGGCTACCAGATGGGAATGCGACAATAGTAGAAAAAGAAGGCACATTTGCACTCGACGATCATTTGAAAATTACTAGTGTTTTATATGTGCCTAGTTTGAAGTGCAATTTACTTTCTATATTGCAATTGATTGAGGAATCGAATTGTATTGTCTAGTTCACTAATAGATTCTGTGTGATACAGGACCACACTACGAGGATGCTGATTGGAGCGGGTGAGCAGCGAGAGGGACTATTATTTCCGGAGCATTGCATCAATAAGAGCAATGAAGACTACAAGAGCAGGGCATGTGATATTTGACATCAAAGGTTAGGGCATCCTTCTTATAAAATTGTTAAGTTGCTGCATTTTATTAGTACTAAGAATAATAATGATGGCAATATTAAGGGTTGTGATGTATGCTTCCGAGCTAAACAATGTCGAGAAGAGTTTGTTTCTAGTAATAATAAAGCATCCGATATTTTTTAGTTGATTCATTGTGATTTGTAGGGTCTTTATATAACCACAGCTTCTTGTGGTGCTCATTATTTCTTGACCATAGTAGACGACTTTTCTAGAGGCATTTGGATTTATCTTTTGGTTGATAAGACAGAAGTGAGATGAGTTCTTCAAAATTTTTTTGCTATGGCTCAAAGGCAATTTAACAAACTTGTAAAGGTGATCCGTACTGATAATGGGACTGAGTTTGTCTACTTGGCTAGTTATTTTGTTGAACATGGTATTATTCATCAAATCACTTGTGTTAGGACCTCTCAACAAAACGGGAGGGTTGAATGCAAGCGCTGCCACATACTCAATGTTGCCCGAGCCTTGCGCTTTCAAGCTAGCTTGCCTATTGATTTTTGGGGGGAATGTGTCTTGAGCGCATGTTATTTGATTAATCGGACACCGTCCATTCTCTTGAAGGGAAAGACTCCCTATGAAGTGTTATTTGGGCGACCTCCTCTTATGAAAATGTGTGAGATTTTGGTTGCTTAGCATATGCGCACAATCATGGACATGGAGGGGATAAATTTGTCAGCCGAAACAGACGGTGTATTTTTGTTGGGTATCCTTTTGGAAAGAAAGGATGGAGCCTGTATGATTTAGAGTCCGGCATGCATCAAGAGATGTCACTTTTTAGAGCATGAATTCCCGTATGCACGCAAGGAGGATGCACAACCAAACAAAGCACAAGACCAATTTAATTGTGGAATAGGTGGGACAGATGAGGTGCCATCCACTTATTTACCTGGACAAGCAAATGGCGAGATGGAGATTGACCAGCGAGGTGAACTCACTGAAGAAGGAACCCGCGTAGACCCGAATGCAAATGCTGGTGAACCCATGCATTCTTGTGATGCCACCACAGAAAATGCAAGCGAAGGCAGTCCTGATGTAAGGGGGGTGGCGATATTGAGCAAAAACAACACTCTAAATTTCATTTGGGGCGTGGGCATCGACAGAAACAGCAGTCCACAAGGTTGAGAGATTATGTGCTTCACACCACACAGCGATTGAGTCCCTCTCTGCGTCTCTTTGCAAGCTCACTCGGCCAATCACATTCTGCAGGTAGTCTTTATCCCATAGATAACTATGTGAACTGTAACAATTTTTCTTCTCGACATCGTGCTTTCTTGGCAGTTATTACTATAGGAATTGAACATACTTCTTTGCTGAGGCCGTAAAGGATGAAAAATGAAGGGATGCAATGTAGAAAGAAATACAGGCACTTGAAAATAATTAGACATGGACTGTGGAGCCTTTGCCATCATGAAAACGAGCCATAGGATGCAAATGGGTGTATCGAATTAAGTATAATGCTGATGGAACAGTGGAAAGATACAAAGCCCATCTCGTGATTTTCGGAAACAAGTAGGTTGAGGGAATTGATTATAATGAAACTTTTGCCCCAGTTGCAAAAATGGTTAGTATCCATACCTTCCTTGTAGTCACAACAGCTAAAAATTGGGAGCTTAATCAAATGGATGTATATAGCGTGTTCTTGCATGGTGACCTTTATGAGGAAGTTTACATGCGAATGCCTCTTGGTTTTTAGTCAGATAAACTAGGTATGGTGTGTCGGTTGTGAAAATCTCTGTATGGCCTGAAACAAGCGCTGAGATGTTGGTTTGCCAAATTAGCCGCAACCTTGAAGATATATGGATTTTAGCAATCATGTTCAGATTACTCTCTCTTCACCTTTCGTCGAGACAAGGTGCATGTGCTTGTCCTCATGTATGTGGACGGCATTATCGTGTCAGGAAATGATCGTATGGCAATTCAAGTCTTCAAAAAATATTTGGGTGACTGCTTTCATATGAAAGACTTGGGACCATTGAAGTATTTTTTAGGCATTGAAGTTTCCCGAAACTCAACAGGAATTTTTTTTGTCTCAACGTAAGTGTGCTTTGGATATTATCTCTAAAGTTGGATTACTTGGTTTAAAACATGCTCTTTTTCCTCTAGAGCATAATCACAATCTCGCCTTGACAGATGGGCCTCTCTTATATGATCTTGAGCGATATAGGCGCTTGGTGGGCAGGCTTATTTATCTCTCAGCAACCCGTCCAAAGTTGTCTTATTGTGTGCATGTTCTGTTACAATTTATGCAGTAACCGCAAGAAAGACATTGGGAGGCTGCATTACGGGTGGTGTGCTACTTGAAAGGAAATCTTGGTCAAGGAATTCTCTTGCGTTCAGACAGTGACTTATAGTTATATGCATGGTGTGATTCAGACTGAGCGAACTATCCTTTGTCCCGATGTTCTCTGTCTGGATGGTTTATTCTGCATGGGAAATGGCCTATTTCCTAGAAAACTAAGAAACAACACACTATGACTCATTCTTTAGCGGAAGTCGAGTATCGTTCTATGGCCACTACCACGTGTGAATTAAAATGGCTGAAATGATTGTTATTGGCTCTTGGCGTTACGCATTCAAACCCAATGCAATTATATTGTGATAGTTAGGCAGCCTTGCATATTGCAGCAAATCCAGTGTTTCATGAGCATACGAAATATATTGAAATTGATTGCCATTTTGTGCGTGATGAGATTCAAAATGGTTGCATTCATCTTGCTTATGTGTCGACTACCGTTCAACTGGCTGACATTTTTACAAAGGCACTAGGTCGTAGAGAATTTGAGTACTTTCTCCGCAAGTTGGGCATTTACAATTTGCATTCTCCAACTTGAGGGGGGTGTTAGGATTATGCGTTGAATTAGGACTCCGCTCAATGTATATCTTCTTTGTATAATATCTTCTTATCCTTGCCTTATCATGTATAGTTCAGATAGAAAAGTTATGTTTGAGTCCCTATAAACTTAGGAGTTCTAGTTGCCATAAGCTTAGGAGATTCGATGGGTATAACCATGTATATTTTTTGAATTCTCAATGAATAAGATAGAAAGAATCAACCGGAAAAGCTCTGGTTTTACACATCTCGTCGTATGTCCAGGGACTTACGAGTGTTTTTCTTAGCTCTTGGAAATGAAACACACACACATAGAGAGAGGTTTTGGTGGGGCATAGGGGGAACGATGGATGCTTCATATTTGTATTCATTCAAGTCGGGAGATGAGTTGGCAAATTACGAAGTTCACAATTATAGAATCGGAATTCGAGCCATGATCGAATAGGTTAATCATCTTCTACCATATACACTAACACCATCCAGTTAAATTGCACAGCTCGAGGATTTCGCAATACCTATGGTTGTTGGGATTTGTAATGGTCATGAAGATCTCACTAGGATTTGCAAGTCACCTCTAGTGTTTTTTTCTTCACTGTGTTTCATATTCTTTACCTCTTTAGTTAATGGAAGGCATGGTCATTTTATCTTTTTCGGTAATATTTAACAATTTTGTCCATAGTTAAAAACTATAGGGGTAAGTGATTATGTATACTGTTTTTTTGGGTAAATTACAAAGACCTCGATACTATGGGGATAATGACAATTACCCCTAAACTTTCACTTTGCAATACAATGCCCTATTAGAGTTCCATCAATTAACCTCAGAAAAGATTCTCACTTAGTTGTTTAAAAATTTTAAATCGCCAAATTACCCTTTTTCTTATTTGTTTGAACGATTTATGATTCGATTAATTTTCTAAATATAATATTGAAGTCCTCTTAGCTACTCCAATAGATCCTTACAGATTTCTGGCCATATTCAATATTCATATGAAACGGTAGAGTTTTCTTTATGATATATATAAATTTAAGGTTTTGTTTGGTTTTTCGTGATTAATTGGATAAAGAAGTGGACAGTTTTTACATTTTAAAATGTAAAGAGACATTCATGTCATTGAAATGAAACAAAAATATAAGGAAACTTGTTTTTCTATATTAGTAAAATGATTATTGTTAATTTAGTTGGTTTTGCTTTGAGAAAATTGAGATATTTTTGGTAATTTAATACATTCCATCGTTTGAATTAATGACCATAGGGTATTTGTCATATAGTGAAAGTTTAGGGGGTCTTTGTTGCAAATGAAAGTTCAAGGGGAGTAGTTGCCACGGAGCCCACAATATAGGGAGTCTTTGTAATTTTCCCTATTTTTTAAAGTCCCCCACTTGTATGTTGCTATTCATGGGGAGATGTTCCCAATACATGGTTGAATGTGCTATAGGCAAAAACTCTACACACTCTAAAAGCATGGAAATTCATTTGCACATTGGGAACATCTCCTTATTAATTTAACATGCATGTGGGGAGATATTCCCAATGTGTGGCTAGATGCTATGTGAGTAGAGATTTTGCTTATAGGAAATTTGAGCTTTGTGTTGTGAGTTGGTGCGAGGAACAAATTTGAATATGTTTCTTTAAGGTATTTCCTCCATGTTAGCATCATGTAGGTGTTTCTTGTATCTTTTATTTGGTTGAGCACAGTAGTTTTTTCAACCATTACAAGCAATAGTCTCAGCTCAAACTATGTACATACAACTTTTTGAGAAAATGTCAACATGAAGTTTCCTGAATTGAAGAAAACATTTTCTTCTTTTTGCCTATGTGGTGCCTAATAATAATTGGTTGGCACCATATAACATAGGGGGTGCAACTTGGGCAGACCCAACCTAAGCCTCAACTGACCTAACCTACGATTTTACATAGGTTGGGCTTGGACTTTTGGTCCTTGTGCTAGGCCTAGGCCCAAAAGTTTGGGTTTTTTATTTTTTTAGGTTGGGCCTAGACCTAGTCCTTAGGTAGCCCAAACTTGGCCCAAGCCTGACCATATCCTAACCCAAGCCTGGCTGACTATGTACAAACATATATGCATCAATAAACATGTATACATTTACATGTATGCATGTGCAAACGCATATTTGTATGCGTACATGTATTTGTGTACTTTTTCTTTTATATATATATATATATATATGTATACATTTATATTGAATTTTATTTTGGGCTCATTGACCAACCTGGGCCTGAGGGCATCAAATTTTAGTTCAGCTGGGCCTAAGGTGGACAGTTTGGGCTTGACCAAGGGCTTGGGCCTAAGTTACTGGCTGAGCTTAAACCTGTCCAGACTACCCGACTTGTACCTCTAATATAATATTAAAAAAGTGCACATAGCGGAAGTGTAGAATCAAATCTTGGGGTGATTGTTTGGCTTGGTTGGTATGTAAACTTGGTAGTCCCAGAAGAGTTGCCATTTCAAACCTTGCTATCAATTCCCTCCACGCCCTTGAAAAGAGTTATTAAATTATTGCTGAAAAGGTATTGTACTATGCCAAGAAAAAAATAAATATGGCCCAAAAAGAATCTTGGGATGATCATGAGCTAGACTGTGTCCAAGCTGACTCAAGTGATAGATTCCGAATCTCCTGCCCACAAGAACCCTGCCCATGTTTGCCCACAACACACTACCCCCGTAGTGGGCAGGAGATTCGGACTCAAGTAGTAAATCTGCATTGACTCAGATCTATCGAGTTAAGATCGGATCAGCCTAATTCAACACTCGAGTAGTAATTTTGGATGATTTAAACAAGTAAACTGTTTTTTTTTGGGTCCATCCCCTGACGCATAACCTCCCACCTTTGGTGCATGCAGGACCAACCAACCAGTTGGCACCTTGCTAATCAAGTAAGATGTTAAATCATTTATCAAGGATTTAATTCATTAAGATGTTGATACAAATACCTATTTGTCTCAATAAAGTCTTCGCCTCTTGGGCTGATTGTAGCCAAATTCTAAGAATTTTCCATCTTATAGTATATGAAAAAAAGTCTTCTTATCCTAAACATTGTTCACGAATTAAGGCTGCCTTTGGTTACAATATATTTGGCACAAATATACATTCTAGGTCGAATTTGAGAGCATTAGGATGGATAGTACGGTGGGATTTGTATTTTCTTTAACAGATTTTCCTCGTATAGGCTCCATTTGAAAGGATTATAAATACAAATATGTATTATGCAAATATATATAAAATACAAGGTTTTGTGCTTTGCATATTTGTATTTGTATTTTGTTGACGTTTGGTGTGGTTAAGAAATTCAACAGCCTCAATTTCTTCACCAAAACTGCTGCATTTATCTTTTGGTATGAATGTTGTAACAACTTCAATTTCTCTATCAAAACTGTTGCATTTATCTTTTGGTATGAATGTTGTAATAATCACAATTATTCTACCAAAACTGCTGTACTTATTGTGATTCCTTCACTTCCCTATTTTCTTCTATAAAAGGGGTGCTTCTTAGGGGCAGTTGAAACATGGAGGGAGAGCATTAGAGAGAGAAAGAGATTGGAAGAACTCCATCGTCATCTTCCTAAGATCAACCCCCATTCTGTTTGGGATTGCTTTTCTTCTTCACTGTTACCATTAAGGGTTTCTCTCACACCAGATCAAAACAGTCATCTATGCCTTTTTGAGTGCTTCAAGGCTTTGTTAAAGACATTTCGTCCCTAGTAAGGTGGTCAGTTTGTAATTCTTTCATCAAGGACATGAATAAACATGTTTTCTTTCTTTTCCTGTGGATGTAAGTCTCTTTGACCGAATCACATAAATCTGTTGTCATCTTTACATTTCTTTTGCTCTTATTATTTGCTTTATAATTCACATATTTCTCAATTATTTTCTTGTTTGCCATATTAATTAATCGGTAATTCAGAGTTAAATCCTTACACAGTCCTTTCAAATTGAGCTTAAATGATAGCAAAATGGATGCAAATTTTGCATTCTAAGTTGAGACGAGGTAAACAATAAGACAACCTGTTGCTTCAATTTTTTGAGAGTGCATATCCTTTTTGCCGTTGGTGGAACCATTGCCATTCTCACATTGGTAAGCTCCATTCTTCTAAATCTGTCCATGAGGATGATTGATCTTTATCAGTTTTAAAATAATATCTCTTCTATGGAGTTTAACTCAACTTCTTCTCCCAGATTTTGTGAGTGTGTAGTCTCCAACAGCAACTGTAAGCAGGTGAACCATTGAAGGTTTAAACTCAGATCGTCTTGAGAGAGAACTACAACAGGGTTCGATTTAGTTCGGCTTTGCAACAATCATTTTCCAAAACCTGTAAATCTAGATCCACATACAGATAGTGATAGTTGATGGGCAAAAAACATCGTTTCTAAGAAATAGTATGGAACTATTGACAAACGTACTACCACCTCTCAGTTGTTGCAGAGGAAATTGCAGCATTTGCAACATCACTCTACTACCACCTCTTCTTTGAGTTCTCTCCAATGTCTTCGTCTTGGAAGAAAAGGAATTCTTGTTCCAGAAGAGAAGTGTCACTGATAGTTCTATGTAGACCTGGCAAAAAGTTGACCTAATATGTGAACCCAACTTAACCCAGTTCGAAAAAGTAGGGTTAGGGTCTCATATTTAGCTACTTGAATGTGAGAATGACCTGACCTGAACCAATTCAGAAAAAATCGGGTTGGATTGGTTTGGGTCATGGGTCAACCCACTGATCCGATTGTCAAGTCTAATTGAGATTATTTATGCATTGTTAGAAACTTCCACTCTTTAATTTTTTCTATTCAGTCTTTACTCTTTATTGTTTACTCTTTAAATTGTTAAATGTTCAAGTTTTTTTTTTTAATATTTGGAATTTCAAGGTTAATTCTTTTAATTTTGACATTTTTCATGTAGTTTTTCTTTATTTTTTTAATTTCAGTTATTTTTAGGGATGGTTGAAATTGACCCATGGATCAACCCTAACCCGGATATTTAGGGTTAAGGTCTAACATTTGACAACCCAATCCGAAATTCAACATGTTTTGAAATCAACCCAAAAAGTCTTGACCCAACCCAATTGCCAGGTCTAGTTCTATGTAATTGCAGACGAGAAGACGGCCTGTAAAGTTTCAGTCTATGTACTATTGATAGCTTGTCTCAATCCGTTCAAATGCTCACAAATTTACAACCTAAATTGCCATGTTCGAAACAAATGAAATCAAGTGCAAAGTGGGAATGGAAATCTAGGCCCACTTTGCATTTAATTGAACCGGATACTTTTGCACCGTAAGTCCGTAACTGTACTAATGCATTTGCACTACTGGAATCAAATGCAGCATAACCTTTTTTTTCCTAGGTATATCCCATATGACAATTCTTACCAATCCCGATCAAAATTTGGGATTCCCAATAGAATTACAATTTGGGTAGGTTTTACACAGATTGGGCTTGAATGCTTGGGCTCCAAACCACTTAGCAGCACTCAGCCGAGTAATGTCAGGTCTTAGTGTTGGTCCAGGACTGGGCCAAGGTCTAGGTCTTAGTGTTGGTCCTAGACCCGCCCAACCCATCCAAGTTTCAAACTCATAAGTTCTAACATGGGTCCTCTCAAAGAACGCTAGTTTCAACTTAAAAGCTTAAGCCTTGAACTTCTAGGTGAAATCTCTCAATAGGTTATTTATATATGTCCCATTGAACACTAAACCACTTGATCAAATAGGTTTTGATGTCATCTTAAACAATCATTTAACTTAAAAGCTTAAGATATTAAATAAAATCCCTATATAAATTATTGTTATCTATAAGAGGCCTTACAATAAGTCGACTGATATTGAAGGGTAATTTGCAAGGGGCGCTCTAGCCTGGATGTAGGATACTCCTAGTCCTAAAGTAAAAATACATACATATCAAAGATTTAAAACGTAGCTTCATATTAGTGGCATTTGGAATGGTAAAGCATACTATTGAAAATTGAGACGTTTCAAGCTAAGAGCATAATTAGTGGACATGTAAACAAAGTGCTAGATCACCATTGTCCAGGTGGTTGATATGATAATCTCATTGGACATTAATCATATGGTCCATTATCAATAGTACTGATGGTTCATGGGTTATCTAACTAATTAATTTCATATCCCCATATCTCATTTTTCTTCAAATCAAGCTGTTCTGTTTCATGGGTTAACACTTTCTATGTTAATTTACATACAAATGTATGCATACAAGTTGATTTTTCTATTTTGGTATTACCTGTTATACATTAAAGGGGATTAAGAGGTGGGGACAAAATAGGGTATATGTGAGGTCATCCTACCATGGATAGCTACACAGGTTTGATCTCACACCTCCATTTAGAAGGTCACCAAATAATATAATTAGGGTTGTAAATGGATCGAATTCAAATCAGATCAGACAATATCTGAATTCAAATCTGATTAGAAAATACGATATCTGAGTTTGATTCGATATCTGACAGATATTGAAAATTAATATTCGAATTCGAATATGATTAAATATCTGAATATTTGATTCGATTTAAATTCGATTAATTAATTATTTTATATAATTAATTAATATATAAAATAACTATTTTATTGATATAAAGTATATAAATATATAAATTAATTATTATATATAAATTATATAAAATATTTTATATATTATATATATGAAATAAATAATCATCAAATTCAGATATTTATCGAATCGAATAAGGTCATATCCGAATTCGAATCTAATTAACTATTCGGTAAGAATATGACATCCAAATTCAACCGATTAAATATTCAAATTATTTGAATTCGATTCGATTATACCAAATATTGAATTCGAAATCGGATTTTCGAGGACCGTTGACACCCCTAAACATAACTCAGCTGTGGGTCATCGACAATTAAAATATTTAGGCCCCATTTTCTTTGCAGGAATAGAGGTCTGGAATCGGAACCGGAATGGGCTATTCTCATTCCAACTGTTTGGTTGGACAGCATCAAAATCCTATTCACATTTTTGTTGGAATGGCATTCCCCCATTTGAGGGAATGGCCATTCCCTACCCATTCCTTGGGAATGAAATCCCATTTCTGTTGATTTCAATTCCCATTTCCATTATTGTTTGAACTAAACAGACTATGGGAATAGGCCATTCCAATTTCGATTATGAAGGATTTCGATTTCGATTCCGATTCTTATTCCAATTGTAAACGAAACGAACCCTTAATTTCTGCATAATTAATCATGTACTTATATGCGGTTACTACTATTCTAGAGGGTGGCATGTCTATTCTGCACAAGAGTACATGGGAAAAGAATTACATTGGTAATTGTCTTGAGCTTAGGGGTGCTCACAATTAAATTAACCTAACCATGGACACTTTTTTAAAACTGAACCACTTATTTTTGAAAAATCATGAACCAAAACTGAACTGAAACCAATTGATAATGTAATATATGATATATGTATATTATTAAGAGTAAATTGTAGATTAATACCCTGTACTTTGGGGCTGGTCTCACTTTAGTATCTAAACTTTAAGGCATACAATTGCATTAGCTAGACTCCTGAAAACTACCAGTTTAAGCCCTGCCATTACCACTCCGTCAATTATTGATGCATATGATGTCACATGCGATTTGAAATATTTCAAAATTCCAAAGTTACCCTTTAAAAGCACAGTTTGTTGTCTTTTTCCTTGATATTAAACTAGAGCAATGAAGAATAGAATCCCAAATCCATCATTGATTACAACCATTACCTAAAAATGTTTTTTTTCCGTGAATTTTAATATGATTTTTTCGCTCTTGTCATTTTTCAAATAAATAAATTTAATAAAAAATAAAAATAGAATTTATTCATTAATCACAAGGGCCCATTACAATTACAAGCTTACTTTTGAAAGAGGAACAAAAAAACTGCTCACGTAGTCAGAGAATTCCATCAACAGGAAAATATTTAGAATGAGGGAGGGGTCGTTTGTTCTTGCAGCTGCAAGGACTGGTGCTGGAAAGACCCTTGCTGAAATACACGTGTCATGTATTAATACACAACGCATAGTTGCATACATGTGTCACGTGTTGACCTCAGTTGGCTAAAGTGCCAGTTGAACTGCTCATTTGACATGTATCTTTTTTATTTAGCACCAAACAAGGCTCAAAATTTTACTTACATTTTCTAAAGGATTCGACTATGATATAGAAAAGATATGATATCCAAAAAACAATTAACCAATATACTGGAATCATAAGCATTGTAGCGAATCAGGTATTATTTATCAAAATTCATGGGTGGATTTTGATTGGTCAAAACTCTTTCCATATCATAAATTTTCCCTTTCTATAAAGGTAAAATTATTTGAGAAAGGATTAGCTGAATTTAATAGCTGTTTTTGGGTTGTGGGATCAATCATTTTGCTCCAAACCCGCCATGCTTATGTATGGATCATAACCATTCAATCTCTCGCTTGCTTGTATGGCTAGTGTGGAGTAAAGTAATTGATCCCACAGCCCAAACAGTTATCAAATTCAGCTAATCCGCTGATTCCACTCTCAGTTTATTAATCATTAGGTCTGTTTGTTTATAATCTGGATTAGTTGCACTTGATGGCTATATTAGATGCTTGGGAAGCCCATAATATGGCTTGGAAATTCAGAGAGTCTCCTATAATCATTGAAGGCAACTCCAAGCTCGTTATTTCATGCCTTAACCAGAAAATAGTCCCTCCTTTGAGTATAACTAATAATATCAAAGAGTGCATTCAGATGAAAAATATATTTGACAAAAGGTTGAGGTACAGGCATGTGTATTGGGAGGCTAATCAGGCTGCAGATTGGTTGGCTCGTGAGGCGCTTTCTTCTTCTTCAACTTCTTTGTTTTTTAATCTTTCTTCCCTCCCCTCTCTTCTTTCTTTTATTTGTTTTACTGATTTTTGGAGACATGCTAACCCCCGTCTTGAGTAGCTCCTTCTGTTATCATAAAAAAGGGTAAATTTCTTAAACTATCCTTGTGGTTTAGCTAATTGACTAAGTGTACCCTTACTGTTTGAAAATTGACTAACGCTACCCCTATTGTTTCTGACAATTGACTAAGTCTACCCTTACCATTAACTTTCCATTACATAAAATATCATGTCACTAATATATTGATAAAAATTCCAAAAATGCCCTCACCTCCATTCCTAAATATACCCTCTCTAGCTGTTGTTGGAGTACTGGACTTAGGTTTTTGCCCATCTTTGCAGCTGAAACAAACAACAGAGAAGCTTCTAGTTTAATTGAAATTTCAAAGCATAAATGTAGTTTGTGGCATAAAGAACTGAAAGAATGAGGTGGGTTTGTATAGAAATCAAATGCGGAGCTTCTGGAGAAAAAAATTGAGAAAATTAAGCTGATGGGTTCTTCAAGAAATCCAATTACAGAATCTCGATTCATTTCACTATTGTTTCTTTTCAAAGATTTTCCCACATGGGCGAGTTCTTGTTCGTCGACATGAGCGAGTTCTTGTTGACGAAGCCGAGACTTTGAGAAGAGGTGGTGCCATTGATTCTGCCAGTGGGTGCGAAGATGAAGATGATGTTGTGGCCGGAGAGTTGGTTGTTGTTTGGAGCAATGGAGAAGATGAAGGATCACAGACATGTTGGGGCCTCGTGGGTGTAGCGCTCGACCAATGGTAAAGGCAACAACTTTCCGTGCCAAATCCACCATTGCAACTTGTAGCAGTAGTGGCGGAACAGGGATAGTGAAAGAGGAGGGGAGAGAGAAATAGCAAGATGGAGAGAGAAATAGTGAGATGAGAGAGAGAGATAGGGAGACGAGAGGTGGCGAGAGAGAAGTACCAAATCCACCGTTGCAAGTTGCAGCGGCGGTGGTGAAACAAAGGAAGTGAAAGAGGAGGAGAGAGAGAGAAAGAGCGAAAAGAGAGAGAACGAGAGTTAAGAAGATGAGAGGTGGCGAGAGAGAAGTACCAAATCTGCCTTCACGAACGACTCCTCTTCGGATCCACCACCGCCTCGTGCTGCAAAACATACACGACATAGGATAGATATTCATCAGTCACCAAGGTTTTTCCAATCTTCATCAGGGAATACTTGTGCCCTGAGGAGCCATCAACAATTTGCCGGAGGTTTTTGGGATCACCAGCAATTCTGGCACTTGTAGTTCCAGCAGTTCTAGCGAATAGAATGAGAGGAAGATGGAGAGATCCGAATAGGAGGGTAAAATAGTCTTTTTATATCTCCGTTGACAGACGTTAATGATTAGGAAGGATTAGTCAATTGTCAAAGATAATAGGTAGTCAATTTTCAAATAGTAAGGATACACTTAGTCAACTAAGGTCACGTGTTGACCTCAGTTGGCTAAAGTGCCAGTTGAAATGCTCATTTGACCTGGATCTTTTTTACTTAGGACCAAACAAGGCCCAAAATTTTACTTACATTTTCTAAAGGATTCAACTATGATATGGAAAATATATGATATCCGGAAAACAACTGACCAATAAATTGGAATCATAAACGTTGTAGCGAATCAGGTGTTATTTATCAAAATTCATGGGTGGATTTTGATTGATCAAAACTCTTTCCATATCATATCTTTTCCGTATCATAGATTTTCCCTTTTCTAAAAAGGCAAAATTATTTGAAAAAGGATTAACTGAATTTAATAGTTGTTTTATGGGCTGTGGGATCAATCATTTTGCTCCAAACCAGCCATGCTTATGTATGGATCATAACCATTCAATCTCTCGCTTGCTTGTATGGCTAGTGTGGAGTAAAGTAATAGATCCCACAGCCCAAACGGTTATCAAATTCAGTAATCTGCTGATTCCACTCTCAGTTTATTAATCATTAGGTCTGTTTGTTTAGAATCCGGATTAATTGCACTTGATGGCTGTATTAGATGCTTGGGAAGCCCATAATATGACTTGAAACTTCAGAGAGTCTCCAAACCAGCCATGCTTATGTATGGATCATAACCATTCAATCTATCGCTTGCTTGTATGGCTAGTGTGGAGTAAAGTAATAGATCCCACAGCCCAAACAGTTATCAAATTCAGTAATCTGCTGATTCCACTCTCAGTTTATTAATCATTAGGTCTGTTTGTTTAGAATCTGGATTAATTGCACTTGATGGCTGTATTAGATGCTTGGGAAGCCCATAATATGGCTTGAAACTTCAGAGAGTCTCCTATTATTATCGAAGGCGACTCCAAGCTCGTTATTTAATGCTTCAACCAGAAAAGTCCCTCCTTGGAGTATAACTAATAATATCAAAGAGTGCATTCAAATAAAAAATATGTTTGACAAAGGGTTGAGGTACAAGCAAGTGTATCGGGAGGCTAATCAGGCTGCAGATTGGTTGGCTCATGAGGCGCTTTCTTTTTCTTCAACTTCTTTGTTTTTTAATCTTTCCCTCCTCTCTCTTCTTTCTTTTATTTGTTTTGCTGATTTTTGGAGATGTGCTAACCCCCGTCTTGGGTACTGCTTCTGTTATCATCAAAAAAGGGTAAATTTCTTAAACTATCCTTATGGTTTAGCTAATTGACTAAGTATACCCCTTACTATTTGAAAATTGACTAATGCTACACTTACCGTTTCTGACAATTGACTAAGTCTACCCTTACCATTAACTTTCCGTTACATATAATATCATGTGACTAATATATTGATAAAAATTCCGAAAAACACCCTCCCACTTCCATTCCTAAAAATACTCTCTCTAGCTATTGTTGTACTGAACTTAGGTTTCTGCCCATCTTTGCAATTGAAACAAACAACAGAGAAGCTTCTAGTTTAATTGAAATTTCAAAGCATAGATGCAGTTTGTGACATAAAGAGCTGAAAGAATGAGGTGGGTTTGTATAGAAATCAAATGCGGAGCTTTTGGAGAAAAAATTGAGAAAACTATGCTGATGGGTTCTTCAAGAAATCCAATTACAAAATCTCGATTCATTTCACTATTGTTTCTTTTCAAAGATTTTCCCACATGGGCGAGTTCTTGTTCGTCGACATGAGCGAGTTCTTGTTGACGAAGCCAAGACTTTGAGAAGAGGTGGTACCATTGATTCCACCGGTGGGTGCAAAGATGAAGACGATGTCGTGACCGGAGAGTTGGTTGTTGTTTGGAGCAATGGAGAAGATGAAGGATCGTAGACTTGTTGGGGGCCTCGTGGGTGTAGTGCTCGACCAACGGTAAAGGTAGCAACTTTCCGTGCCAAATCCACCATTGCAACTTGCAGCAACAGTGGCGGAACAAGGATAGTGAAAGAGGAGGGGAGAGAGAAATAGCGAGATGGAGAGAGGAATAGCGGAAGAGAGAGAGAGAGATAGGGAGACAAGAGGTGGCGAGAGAGAACCACTTGTAGCGGTGGTGGCAGAACAGAGATAGTAAAAGAGGAGGGGAGAGAGAAAAAGAGAGGAATATCGAGAAGAGAGAGAGAAAAAGAGAGGAATATCGAGAAGAGGGAGAGAGGGAGAGAGAGAGAGAGAATTAGAGATAGGGAGACGAGAGGTGGTGAGAGAGTACCAAATCCGCGGCGGTGGCGAAAATAGAGATGGTGAAAGAGGAGGGGAGAGAGAAAAAGAGAGAAGGAGAGAGAAATAGCGAGAAGAGAGAGAGAATGAAAGATAGGGAGATGAGAGGTGGCAAGAGAGAAGTACCAAATCCGCTGTTGCAAGTTGCAGCGGCGGTGGTGAAACAGAGGAAGTGAAAGAGGAGGAGAGAGAGAGAAAGAGCAAGAAGAGAGAGAGAATGAGAGATAAGGAGACGAGAGGTGGCGAGAGGGAGAAGTACCAAATCTGCCTTCCCGAATGACTCCTCTTTCAGATCCACCACTGCCTCATGTTGCAAAACATACACAACGCAGGATAGATATTCATCAGTCACCGAGATTTTTCCAACCTTCATCAGTGAATACTTGTGCTCTGAGGAGCCATCAGCAATTTGCTGGAGGTTTTCGGGATCACCTGCAATTCCGGCAGTTCTGGCGAAGAGAACGAGAGGAGATGGAGAGATCAACTAGGAGGGTAAAATAGTCTTTTTATATTTTCGTAAGGGTATCAGTCAATTTTCAAACAGTAAGTGTACACTTAATCAATTATCTATACAAAAGGATGATAGTTTAAGAAATTTACCAAAAAAAAGGCTATATCACAACTTGTTTAACCAATAACAAAATTCTCTCACACGCATCAAATGCATACGCCCCATGACCACCTAGAATCTCTCATTTTGCATGTATAGATAATGGCTGACATGGTGAGCGGTATAGTAGATTTGCCTCTTTTATAGGAAGGCAAACAATAAAGATCCATCCTTTTAGGCAGCGTTTGGGATCGATCTTGTTTTCTCAAAAAACAGTATTGTATAAACATTTTCTCAGATTTTCTATATAATACCACTGCTTGGGGCTGTCAATGGTTCGGGGTCCTACCCGATGAACCCAAACTGATTGGGCCGGTTCTGTTTCTAGGAACTGGAACCGATGGGTCAACTTTGGGTCCTAATATAGTGTTCCAATTATTATCGGTTTGGAACCGGTTCCACGTAGTCCCAAACTGCTTCAGACCCGAGCTATATACATAATATACTATATATATACATATATATGTATATATAGTATAATCTGGTCTGTCAGGTCAGACCCGATTGTCTTGAGAACTGATAAATTTGGTTCTAGGTCTAAAAATTACAGACTCTATTAGGTCCGGGTCAATTCCAGTTCTAGCTGGTCCCGACCCGTTGATAGCCCTATCATTGCTGTTGCTGCCACATAGACATTTTTTAATGCCACATCAACACACCATTGCTAGTAACAGTAGAAAAACAAGAGAACACCAAAAAGAGCATTTTCTCAAGCCACACCTTTCCCAATCTCCAAGGTGTGGTTTGAGAAAATATTTTTTGAAAAACCGAGCAACCAAACAGCAGGAATTTTCTTAGAAAACAGATTTCTGATGTGGCACCATTTTATGAAGAAACGGCATCGATCCCAAACACCTACTTAATCACAAAAAACAAAAAATTTAAACAGGGATTTCTCAGAAAAGGTAATTTTTCAACAGGGATATACTTCTGTGCAAATGCAAATTATGGAGTTAGTGGATCTTCATCAATTTTTTACATTCTTTGACTGAATTGGCTAGCCTTATGGTTTGGAGATGAAGACCAGGCACACATGTTGATTCATCTATTATCTCCATGATAGGCTCCCAACTTAGAGCCCATTTGGGAGGGCTTGTGCATTGGAGGCGAGCCGTGGTGGTTGAATATGTGAATGTGCAGGGTATGGCTGTGTACATCTGTCCCTCCCTAGATCATGTCTCGTATTGCGGCATTGACAGGAGCCTCATGCACTGGGCTGCCCTTTCTAGTGTCGTCAGCTTTCCGGATTTTCACCAAGCACAATTCATGGCATTCTGAATTCTAATATTCTCGTAAGGGGCCCAACTTGGAACGCCAGCCCTAAAAAGTAAAAGTCCTCCCAAACAGGCACTTACTCTTGCACATGGCGTGTTAATAAGTGTTACTACTGCTAACCAACTTTTTAAGGACAAAATTCATCAAATGTCGCCGACTGTATAGCATGCTTCCTTGCTTTCCGTCAGGCTCCATTAATCTTCACATTAGGGATAGGCATCAGCCCTATGTGTACCAAATTCCTTGGTTTTGTATATTGGGTAGTAAACAAATGGAGGTATTCTGAAAAAAATGCATGTATGCATTTATGGGTCAACTCAACACAGTGTTGTGTGTGCCTTAATATATATAAATTAAAGCCCCACTCCACATGTTTGATGATTTTGGCCCTTTCAAAATTGCTATAAATGTTTGGTTGGATGTAGTTGGATGCTTTATTTGCTGGTAGTAGGAGATAATGCAGATCTTCCACCACATCACCTCAACTAAAGTCATATATCGTGTTGGGAGTTGGGACCTACACCACCAAGATTATCCAGTCTCCTTCATCACAATTAATTTGCATCTCTGAGATGGATCCCCATGTTTGTTTTAGAGCAATCAGAAATCCATTATCCCTTGTGTTCTTTGTGATTATAAGAGAAATACGTTTGTTCCTCTTCCTCTTTTGTCAAATTCTAATCACTTATTTATTTAAAAGAGGAAGCAAGATGATCACTCAGTTTAGCTGTTTCTTACTCTGTCTGATATGTTCATGCACGACTGGGCGGGCATATGAAGAAGAAAGGGAACACCCAGCACGGCTGCTAGTGGTTCACCAACTCGGCGCAACATGTTCAGTTGGGCCCCAAGGAGAGCCCCATCCGCTAGCTATCTCTCTACTCTCTGTTTATGGGTGAGAGGTTCATCCAACCCATAATAATTCTAAGCCGGCCACTTTCCTCAATGAAAACTGAATCTTTGGATGGATGCATTCTCATAGTTATACTACTCAGCAAAACTCACCCATATAGGGAGACACGAAGCTTTGTAACTCACCCTTAGCTATAGGGGCGCTCATGTAGACAAACATGGCCAATCTAGGGCTTCCACTATTTCTTAGATGGTCTGGACTGGTAACATCACTTCTAGGGGGTGTTCACAGTTTGGGTGGGCTCTTTTCTTAAACCGAACCGAACCGATACCACTGGTTCTGCTTGAATGATTATTTCGGTTTTTATATATTTATCATATATTATAAATAAATATATATATAATTTTATATTTATATATAATATAGATAATATATGATATGTATGAAAAATATATATAATATACATAAAAATATATCTACTAATCGATTCAGTTAACCATTTTTTTTTTCTGATTTAGGCTAACCCAAAATCAAATTGGTTCTTTGGTTTTTTAAAAATACTGAACCGATCGATTCGATTAATTAACTGCATTTTTTCGATTTAGTTTTCTTTTTCCTATGAAAAAAAGTAAGAGGTGATTGCATTAGGATTCAAGAAATCATCCAAGAATTTGCTATAGTATATCAAGAAAGAAGGGTTTAATTAAACCTATGCAGATCAGGGAGTGTTTTGCCCATATGTATGTATTTGAAAACAAAAGCAAGTGATGTGACCGTCGTTTTGGCGAAAACCCCTTAATTGGCATGGACGACCTTGTTAAAGCTATATGTTTCTGTTATTGGAGGGTTTCGTATCCTTAGATTGTCTTGTGTTTTGGAACATCTGTTTTAATTAAGTAATGAGATATCGCATTCTCCTGTCTATCCTTCCATTCAGGGGAAACTAATTCAGATAAAAGTTTGTTAATGAGATCAGCTGTGTAGCTTTAATGGATGACAGAATAAGATAGTATATATATGTAGCGATACTAATAAGCTATATATGATGTCGTGCAAGTTAATATAATCAAGAGGTCTAAGTAGGCATGAATTAACAGGTTAATTATATTATTAAACAAGAGATATCTATATATACCAAACAGTTGGACTTAGGTGATATGATGATTGATGTAGCGCGATCTAACTGTTTCCTATTGGAGGTGATCTGACTTCTAGTTAAACGATGGACTAGGTTGATCTATAAGAGGACGATCGGAGAACTCAGAGTGGCTAGCCCTGTGAGGTCGCTTCGATGCTTAAGTTAGTATATTTGTTGCGAGCTGAAATAGCTTAAGAATGTAGAGAGCTAGAGAGCAGAGAAATCACGCGTACCTTTTGCCCCCGGGTTTGGAGCCTTTATATAGCTGAGTCCTCGTGGGTTTCGCGGATCAGTTCTGAGATCTTCGTCATGATGAGATTCGTCTCTTTGTTAATTAAGGGATAACGTTGCCAACTGATAAGGCTTATCAATTCCACCCAAATCGGGCGGGGAGGAGAAAATGCTAGCTGTTACATGGAGTGATCCCGGGCGTTTCGGAATCCGTTGGAGGGTTCCGGGGTCACCACGTAGAAGTCCGGAGTTGGTATCCCCGAGCTGATGCTTTTAGGTTTCGAACTGAATTGAATGCAGAAGTGCTTTGGGATCGAAGTGATCTGTTGTGATCTGGCACCAAGGTGATCTCGTACGAGGTGTCCCGAGGTCACCTTATCCCCAAGTGGTTGAATATCCGAGCTCGAACTACTGCGAACTGGTCGTGTTAGGCTGAATTGTCATCTCTTGGTCAGGTCATGTTCACATGTCCCCTCTTTACTAGGTCGGGCCAAATCACCCTTTATCAATTGCCCCCACTCCCCGAGCCAGGGGTCTTGACCCGGTGCGGGGAGTTCATGACGAGTCCAAGTGGATTTGGCCCGAGGTCCAGGCGGCTTGTCGGGCAAATCGCTGGTCGGACCTGTTCGGCTGCCCGAATCAACCAGGAATAACCCAGGTCGCATCTAGTTTACGCGCGGACGTCACAAGATCTGTAAACTCTGCGGACGTCAAAAAACGCGCTAAATCTAATTCAACCTCGGGGGTCATGCAACCGATTTTCCTAGGAGCCGTTGGATTGCTTCGATCTTGACCGTTGATTTTCAGACATAGCGGCTATAAATAGGGGGCCCAAGACTCATTTGCTTCACCACAAATTTGCTAGCCTTCGATCTGAGGTCGCGTTCAAGTTCCTTAGCTCCGTTCTTCCAGTTTAGTGTCTTCTTTCAGTTCGGTTTCTTTGGTGAATCTTCCCTATCTCTCCTTTCTGATTCAGTTGTCATTTCCATGTCTAGTTTTAGCTTTGATAGTCTCCAAGATGAGAGCGGTGAATCCGCTGGGGCCAAGGTGGGTACCTCGGCTCAGGTCGTAGATTGTCTTACCAAAGAAGCTACTTCGGGTCAAGAAGCGGTCCGCGGTCCTCTTGAGGTGGAATCACCTCGAGAGGCGTGAAAGGCCTCCTACGGTCTGGTGTCCACCTCGCATCGAGGTCGACAACCAGATAACTTTGGCCCATCGACGATGATAGCGGACAGGCTCTAGGCCTTAGTAGCTCAGTCTAGGCTTTCGAGCGATCTTGTCTATAGTCTTCCGATAGGTAACTTTCCCTGGGAGCACGGTCACGACGAGATCGTGATCTTCGAGGAGTAGTTCACAGTTGGTCTTTGTCTTTCACTTCACCCCCTGATCGTCGAAGTCATTAAACTTTTTAACATTACCATAGATCAATTGCACCCGAACTCCATCCGCAACATAGTAGGAACCATCTCGCTCTAGGCCTTAGTAGCTCAGTCTAGGATTTCGAGCGATCTTGTCTATAGTCTTCCGATAGGTAACTTTCCCTGGGAGCACGGTCACGACGAGATCGTGATCTTCGAGAAGTAGTTCGCAGTTGGTCTTTGTCTTTCACTTCACCCCCTGATCGTCGAAGTCATTAAACTTTTTAACATTACCATAGATCAATTGCACCCGAACTCCATCCGCAACATAGTAGGAACCATCTCGCTCTTCCACGATTGTAACCTGCCCCTTGATCTTGATATTTTTTCTTCTATCCTTTTAATAAAGAAGAACTCCTGTGTTTTACCCGAGCACAGATGGACTTACTACTTGTCCTCACATCCGGGCTACAAGCTCTTACACGAACTCCCAAACAAGGTCCCGACCTAGAAAATGGGCTACTTTTTGGTCCATAACACTAAGGGGTGGCCTTTCCCGACCCATTGGAGGGAGGCCATCCAAGATCCCGGTGTCAGGTTGGACTTGAAGACAAGGGAAGCACTCCAGTCCTGGGCGGAGCTCGGTCTCAAGTTCATGGACTATGTGACTGAAGACAAGCTCATGCAGGCCGATCTAAGTCCTGGTAGGTCGTCACTTTTGTGTTGCCATTGTTTTATTTTGATACTGTTTATGACGTTTTACTTTTGTTACAGCAACCATGAAGCTCCCTGCGAATGAACTCCTTGGCAGAATGAAGGGAAAGAAGAAGCGAGCTTCCAAAAGAGCTCGCGTCGAGCCTTCGCAAGCTACCGTCCCTAAGCTTGAGCAGCCCACCACTGCACAACCTCCAGTGATCAATCTGGTCGAGGAGGAACCAGGAAAGGTCTCCCCCCCGCGTACCCGAGCAGGCATCTTCGGAACCTGCCCCTGTGGATGCCACTTCTTCGGGTAGCGAGGAGGCACTTCGGAGCACCCTGACTCTGAAGTACAGCCTTCTCAAGAGCAAGAGCGCGGTTTATGCCGAGGAGGTCGCTAACTGGGCCGACCTATCGATCGCTTAGCTTGGAGCTCGAACGGCTACCCACTATATGGTGGTAAGTTCTGTCCTTACACCTTCAATTCTATAGAGAACTTTTCTTGTACTAACTGTTGTTCTCTTGGCAGGTGAACTCCGCTGTACACGCTCTGGAGTACTAGTCCGAACTGCACCTGAAGCGGGCTCTTGCCGCTGAGGCCTCGTTTCACGAGGTTTACACCAAACTAAACCTAGCCTGTAGTGAAAATAGCCAGCTAAAGAAGGACGCGCGGTCTCAGAAAGAGTTGATTACACTGTTGATGTCCGAGAAGGAGGAGCTTGCGGGGCAGAACGCAGCATTAAAGCTGGAAGTGGAGAATCTCGAGGCCCTCGTGAAGGAGCGAACTGAGATACTCCTTCAGGCAGTGGAGGAGGCCAAAACCAAGGCTATCGAGGAATATAAAACCTCGAAGGAGTTCCATGGAGAGCTGATCGAGGCAAGGATGGAAGGCTATCGCAAGGGCTTTAAGCTCTGTAGATCGCTGACTGGGCACGAATTCCCATTGCTCGACTTGAGCATAATCACTACTTCGAGGGTCATAGATGAGATAACTGTCAAGGCTGCCAAAGATCCAGACTTTGAGGCAGAAAGTGACAGCGAACTACTCGGTGGCATGGAAGAGGCTAGAGCTGACGAGAGCATAGACCCTCCTGCTGAAGCCTCGGATAGGGACAAAGAGCATCTAGACGAATAGACCCTTGTATTTCATATTGTATACCCCAGGCCTTCGAGCTCGGTCTATAGTGAATTCTTTCTTTTTTTTTGTACCGAACTCATATATTAATGGAATACACTTTTGACTTGTCTTTTTGTTCAAAAATGTTCCAAATGCACTCCCTAACTGGCGAACTAACCAAATAGTAGATATAGAATACCCCGAACTACTGAGCTACTAAGCTGGACAACAAGTAAGGGTAACCGAAAATAAAATCTTCTCAAGTGGTTACCCCGAACAGTCGAGCTAGCGAGCTGGACTACTAATAGGGGTAACCTCATATAATGTACGCCGAGGTGAGCAGACATTGTAGGGTATATACCCGACCTGTCTGCGCACGAGCTACTCATTTAGATGTTGGTTGTTCATTAGAGCTAGTGGGTTCAACCTGTTATTATATGGCGAACTGGGCTAGATTTCGTAGGGTTTATACTCGAACTGTCTATGCCTTAAGTGTGGAGATGATTTGACTATGCCAAAGAGGCGACTAGGACTTGTCTGCTCATGTCGAGGAGGCAACTGAGTCTTATCTGCCCATGTCGAGGAGGCGACTAGGACTTGTCGTAGTGCCGAGATCTTATGTGAGCTCGGCACCATGGCCCTTGGGCTTCTGGGAGTGACTCGCAGTCCTCTCTCTAGCTCGACAATCACATCTAGTATCGTCTCAGGTTGCCAATGTTCCACGCTCAAGGTACTTGTTTCCCTTTCAAGGTCTCGAGCCCGTATGTACCTTCCCTGAGTACCCGTCTTACTCGGTACGGACCTTCCCAGTTCAGTCCGAGCTTACCAACACCGGACTTAGGTACCATAACTTTCCTAAGAACTAGGTCGCCAACACGGAAGTGTCATTTCTTGACCCGGGCGTTATAGTACTGAGCCACCCTTTGCTAGTAGGCTGTAGTCCGAATGTATGCCAGGTCCCGTACTTCTTCCACTAGGTCGAGGTTGGTACGGAGCTTGTCGTTGTTTGTTTCCTCGTTGTAAGCCTCCAAGCATAGTGTTGGCACCTCGGTCTCTGCTGGGATCACCGCTTCCATGCCATACGTGAGGTTGAAGGGGGTCTCACCCATGGCAGTCTTGACGGTAGTCCCGTAGGCCCATAGTACACTGGGCAGTTCGTCTACCCAAAGTCCTTTGGCTCGAGCTAAGCGAGCCTTCAGTCCATAGAGTATAGCTCTGTTGGTGACTTCCGCTTGCCCATTTTCCTAGGGGTGTGCCACCGAGGTGAAGTTCTGTTGTATCCCCATCTCAACACACCAATTCCAGAACTTGATGTCTTTGAACTGCTTTCCGTTGTCGGAGATGAGTACCCGAGGTAGCCCGAAGCGACATACTATATTCCTTCAAAAGAAATTTTTTATGTTGCGGGCTGTGATCGCCGTTAGGGGTTCAACTTCCACCCACTTAGTGAAATAATCCACTGCTACCACCAGGAATCTCCTCTATCCTGTCGCTGGCAGGAATGGGCCAAGAATGTCGATTCCCCACTATGCGAAGGGCCACAAGCTGGTGAGATATTTGAGGTCGGCAGCAGGTCGGTGGTGGATGTTGGCATGCCTCTAACACTTATTGAACTTCTTGACGAGCTCGAGTGCGTCTACCTTCATTGTGGGCCAGTAGTACCCCTGTCGCAGTGCCTTCTGAGCGAGATCCCTGCCCCCAGGTGTCCGCCACACAAGCCCTCATGAGTGTTGCGGAGAACGAGCTCGGCCTCTGAGGGTCGCAAGCAACACAAGTAGGGGAGCGTGAAAGGTCTCTAGTACAACTGTCCGTCTATAATGACGTACTTAGCTGACTGGCACTCTACCTTTTGGGTTGCATTGCGATCTGCAGGCAAGGTCTTGTGAAGCAGATAGCTCACGAGTGGGTCAATCCAGCTCGGCTCTGCTTGTACTACAAGAGCAACCTCTCCTGCCCCCCCGAGAATGCTAGGCCGAGACAGGTCCTCTATGTACACTATTCTCACTGTGTTACTGCTTGTGCTGGATAACCGGGACAAGGCATCGGCCTCAGCGTTCTCGGATCTCGGGCTCTACCTAATGAAGTAAGATAGAAAGTCGTGTAGAACTTCTCTGACCTTGACCAAATAAGCAGCCATGGTGGGGTCGCAGACTTCATACTCGCTGTTGATCTGGTTGACCACAAGCTGGGAGTCACTACAGAGGATGAGATGTTTAGCCTTTACTTCTTTCTTTAAGGTGAGCTCGACTATTAACTCCTCGTACTCTACTTCATTGTTAGACACGACGAGTCCAAACCGAAGTGCGTATTCCAGTTTTACCCCGCTTGGACTGTACAAAATTATGCCTACTCCGCTTCCTTACTGGTTGGATGAGCCATCAACATGGAGGATCTAGGGCTCCTAGTCCCAGGCGGACTTGCTCGAACCAGGATTGGTGCTGCGCTGGTTGATGCTTCCTCCGTGTGCCCGAGCTCGGCCAGTTCGGGGGTTACGGTGCTGAATGTGCATTCTGCCATGAAATTGGCTAAGGCTTGTGCCTTAATCACCGTCTGAGGTTCTTATCGGATGTCATACTCGCTGAGTTCGATGGCCTATTTCGTTAGTCTGCCAAACACCTCGGGATTGAGCAGGATTTGCCTCAGAGGCTTGTTGGTGAGGACGACAATGGTGTGGGCTTGCAAGTAGGGTCAAAGCTTTCGAGCTGCTGTGACTAGCGCGTACGCCAACTTCTCAATCTCTGGGTACCTTGTTTTGGCATCCTACAAAACCTTGCTGACATAGTAGATGGGTCATTAGGCCCGATCTACCTCTTTTATTAGTACCGAGTTGACTACCTTGCCGCTCGCGGAGAGGTACAGCTTGAAAACGTCTCCCTCCTCGGGTTGGGTCAGAACTGAGGTACTAACTAGGTATCTCTTCAGCTCGTTGAAGGCGAGCTGACACTCCGTGGTCCATTCGAAGTCCTTGCTTTTCTTTATGGCCTTAAAGAAAGGCAGGCAGCAATCTGCCGACTTAGACATGAAGCGGCTCAGAGCAACTATCCTGCCGTTCAGTCTCTGAACCTCCTTTATTTTGCAAGGTGGTCTCATATCTAAGATGGCCTTTATTTTCTCAGGGTTGGCTTCGATGCCACGTCAATTGAGTATGTATCTCAGGAACTTACCCAAGGTGACACCGAAGACGCACTTATTGGGGGTTTAATTTCATGTTAAATTTACGCAAAATTTCAAAGACACTTTGCAAATCATTTAATAAAAAAAATTGAAAGTTGGGTCTTAACGACCATGTCATCTACATAGCATTCAATTTTATTTCCAGTCAACGGCTCAAAAATTCTATTTACAAGCCTTTGAAAGGTCGCCCCGACATTCTTTAGTTCGAAGGGCATAACCTTATAACAATATAGTCCTAGCTCGGTTATGAAAGCCATTTTTTCTTCATCAGTAAGGTCCATTCTAATCTGGTTGTATCCTGAGTACGTGTCCAGAAAGCTCAGCAACTCATGCCCTGAGGTCGCGTCCACTAGGCATTCGATTTTGGGCAGAAGGAAATAATCCTTTGGGCAGGCTCGATTCAGGTCGGTATAATCGACACACATGCGCCATTTACCGTTGCCCTTTTTTACCAGAACTGGGTTAACTACCGAGCTCAGGTAATGGACCTCCCTGATGAAATCGACCGCTGAGAGTTTCCCGACCTCCTCGTCGACTATCCTCCAGCGCTCCGGAGCGAGGTTGCATTTTTTCTATCGAACGGGCCTGATTGAGGGATCAATGTTTAGCTTATGAACTAGGACTTTGGAATCTATACCGGGCATTTATGCCGTGGACCATGCAAGTACATCTAAATTTTTAAATAAAAACTTACCAGCTGAGAGCGAAGCGGTTCCTCGATCGAAGTGCTGATGTGGAGAGTCTTAGCTGGATCTTCTATTGAGACCGGGATGTGAACCATCTCTTCTCTTGGTGTAGCTCACTCCTCGGGATATTCCATAGGTCACTCGAGCTCGATATCAATCACTAGCTTGGCTTTCCCCTTGAGCGCGACAATGTAGCATTTGCGAGACTCGAGCTGGTCACCTCACACAACCCCTACTCCATAGCTCATAGGGAACTTCATCGCCAAGTAGTAGGTGGATACTACTGCACGAAGGGCGTGTGTAATGGGCCGACCTACTATGGCGTTGTACAGGGATGGAGTCGCGACCACTAGGAAAGTGTGCTCGAACCTTACAATGTTGGGTTATGTGCCAACCTATACAGGTACTGAGACTCGCCCTAGCGGTCTGACCTCTTCGCCGCTGAAGCCTACCAAGGGTGTATCTGTCAGCTTGAGATCACTTTCTTGGAACTAGAGCTTGTCGTAGGTGTCCTTGAACAAAATATCAGCCAAACTGCCTGAATCCACTAGGACGCGCTTGACTTCAAAGTCATTTATCCTCAGCTCATTACTAGGGAATTATCGTGAGGATATTGGATCCCGTGCGCATCATCTTCTGTGAAGTAGATGGGATTTTCGAGCCTGGGTCGCTTCGGTGGGTTCTACTCCTCATTCTCTAATTCGCGAACTGAAGTTCGACCTGTTGCCGAGGTGCAGCCCGCGATGATGGACCCGCCAGTAATCATGTTGATTACTTCGCGGATCGACCTTTCTTCTGGCAACTGCCTTGTCTGCTGCTCACTTTGCCTGTTGCTGGACTCAGGAGCATTTCTTCTTAGCACCCCCTGCCGGTCTACTTAGTGATCAGCTTGATTCCTGTCTTCTTTTTGTATGAAAATTTTCAGATACCCGCGACAGATGAGCTCCTCAATCTCATCACGAAGGTTTCTATAATTTTCTGTACTATGTCCATGGTCTTTGTGGAAATGACAATAGTCATTTCTGTTTCTGGTGGTAGGATCTCCCCTCAACCGAGGTGTCCACTTCACATAGGAAGAATCTTTAATCACCATAAGAATTTCTCCTCGCTTCACGTTGAGGGGTGTGTAGCTCGTCCTTTCAACCGGTGGAGTTCAGGAACGCCGACTTGACTTATGAGATCGTGAGGGAGATCGGCTTCTGGACTTGTTTCCTCCCCTGGTCGGGGACTTGCTTTTTCTTTGTTTATTGTCGCCATTATTTGTGTTGTCTCCTTCCCTTTTTCTCTTTTCCATTGGGTTTTCAGTTTTCTGGTTCATTTCTTCCTCGGTCCCGATGAACTGGTCGACGAGCTTGAGGAATTCGGTGATGTCTTTAGGCTTATTGGCCACTATGTGCCACTTGAATTCCCTATGGGTAATACCTTTCTTCGCTGTCGTGAGCCTCACAGCTAAATCTAGATCGGGGATCTGTAAGCAAGTGTCATTGAAGCGTTTAATATAGCTTCTAATAGACTCCCATTCTCTTTGGACTACGTTGAGGAGGCTTTCTTGAGACCTCGAGCACTTCTTGCTGGTAATGAAGTGCGAGGTGAACATCTCTACGAATTGCACCCAACTTTTGATTGTTCCTAGCATGAGGTTTCGATACCATGTGCAAGCTACTTCTTTAAATGTGGTGGAGAAGGCTATGCACATGCAGGACTTGTCAGCCCCAACTAGGTGCATCTGGGGCTGGAAGGAGTCCACATGGTCATTCAGATCGAAGGATCAATCATACTTGTCAAGAGGCGGCATTTTAAAGTCCTTTGGCATCGGGGTCGCCAATAGCTTAGAGGATAATGGGGATGACCCGGAGAGGAGGGGAGAGGTCTTTGTAGCTGCTGAGCTCGCCTCCTCTTTACCCTTTACCTGCTCTGGCTAGCTGGGCCTGGCGAGCTGACTATTCTGAGCTGTGGTTCTGCATGCCTTGCGACGCTTTCGCTGTTGCTTCTTGATCGGCTCTACATTGGTGCTACTGACCTCTGTGTGGTCGGAAAATGTTTTGGCACGGAGTGGCTCTAGATGCTAAGGCTGACTACCATGGACGGAAGGGCCTCGCCTTGAGCTCGCGGCCAGAACCCCAAACCGGTTTCCCGTGATCGAACCTTCTTGATTCGAGGGCCGAGGTAAGGTAGCCCTGGCGGGCTGAGTATCTCCTAATCTGCTTCCACCGTTGCCCTGTGAAGCGGGCAGAGTAACCTGTCCATCCCTCCTGCCATGGGGCGAGACCTGGCTCACAAGAGGAGGTGGAACTTGGGGAGTCTCGCCTCGGCGGGAAGAGCGAGTGTTCTGCAGACGAGGCTGATTCAGTTGTACTACTGGGTGCCGGGGTGGGACCGGCTACTGATTTTGCGACAACGGAGGGAATTGCTGATGGTACTATTGCTAGTAGAACTGATGGAAGACTTGCTACTGATAGTGTTGGAATTGCTAGACCTGTTGCATTTGGACCTGAATGGCCCGCACGTAGTGTACCAGGTCATCGAACTGGGCTTGCCCGACTCCAGGGGAACCACAAACGGTTCAGCAAAGGTCGTGCCAACTACAGGGGGGAGTGGCACGTTTACATGTGTAGTAGCTTGAGGCATGGTCAGCGTTGGGACCTCAGCTACAGTAAGCGGTATGGTGAACTGACCAATGCAGACAGACGGGAACTGAGGCTACTCCCTGGAGACGTTCACTTCATTGTTTTGTCTGGCATTGCTAAAAGATGCCATGGATTCGAGTTTGTTACTGATGGTGGAAAAGGCTTTCTGTAGCATTTCCCACAGACAACGCCAAATGATGTAGCGCAATCTAGCTGCTCCCTGCTGGAGGTGACTTGGCTTTCAGTCAAATGACGTACTAGGTTGATCTGCAAGAGGACAATCAGAGAACCCGGGGTGGCTAGCCCGGCAAGGTTGCTCTGATGCTTAAGTTAGTATACTTGTTACGAGCTGAAATAACTTAAGAATGTAGAGAGCTAGAGAGCAGAGAAACCACGCATACCTTTTGTCCCCAGGGTTGGAGCCTTTATATAGCTGAGTCCTCGCGGGTTTCGCGGATCGGTTCTGGGATCTTCGTCACGATGAGACCCATCTCTTCGTTAATTAAGGGACAACGTTGTCAACTGATGAGGCTTATCAATTCCACCCGAATCAGGCAGGGAGAGATAATGCTAGCTGTTACGCGGAGTGATCCTGGGTGGTTCAGAATCCGTTGGAGGTATTTCCGGGGTCACCACGTAGTAGTCCGAAGTTGGCATCCCTGAGCTAATGCTTTTAGGTTCCGAACTGAATTGAATGCCGAAGTGCTTTGGGATCAAAGTGATCTGTTATGATCTGGCACCGAGGTGATCTCGTTCGAGGTGTCCCGAGGTCACCTTATCCCCAGGTGGTTGAATATCCAAGCTCGAACTACTACGAACTAGTCATATTAGGCTGAGTTAACATCTCTTGATTAGATCGTATCCACGTATCCCCTCTTTACTAGGTCGGGCCAAATCACCTATCAATGATTATGATGATTTCAAGCTAGTTCTAGCCATCCATTTAATCTATCTTTTACTAGAATCAAAGAAGAGAATTTAATATTTACTTGAATGAGCAAAATAACAAGCAATTACGTGAACAATGACATTCATCTTCACACTATGGTAGTGTGGATATATAATTATATATAATACTCATATATTTTTCAAAGGCATGGTAATTTAATGGGAGTGGGCAGAAAGGTCAGAAGGTGAAAGGTACTGGCCCTCGGAGGCATTTGGGAGGACTGAAGCTTCGATTGAGCCATTGAGCTGCTTTCACTGAGCTGTTTAAGAGAAGTCACCATAAGAAATTTCATCTTAAAGCCCTATTCCTGGCTGGCCACATTCTGCAAGAATGTAATCCAACCATACATTGAGAGTATCTTCCCATGAACTAACATGCATGTACATGAGACCAATATTTTAAAAACCGATTCGAAAGCCAACCTGCTTTTGTCTTTAGATGATGGTTCGGACAATTCAATCGGCTGGATCAATGGTGGGTTAAAAACATTGCATAAGACATTGTGATTGAATGCTAGATGAGTGAAGTTTTTACTTGTGAGAAATCCAGGCTCTTTTTGTCTGAAAGACAGATACAGGGTTTTTCACCGAACAGAACTTATAGACTATTTGAGTGGGATCTACTTCATAAAGCCAGATGTCAGTGCATGAAAACCCTGCCAAATGGGTACTTAGAGACCATTTGGGAGGGCAGACCTGAACATTCAGTTAGGTTGGTTCAGCTGTTTCAAGGTGCGCTGCATAAGCTACCTAAAAGAGGCTTAAACTAACAGTTAATTTGGGCTCTCCAAATTTTTCACCAAACAAGCTTAAAGTCTCTGTATAGGCCCATCTTGGAAAACTAGAAGCCGCTGTGCTTCAGCCTTCCCAAACGGGCACTTAATGTGATGAGTAGCCGACCAATTCCCGGTAAAGTGAACTAGATAATAGATATATTGGAAGGAAGGAGATATTTGGTTCGAATTCAAACAGCTGAAAACTTTTGTTATTAAGACGAAAAGAACTTTGCCCCCCTTTGGTTCGTGGGAACAAGGGTCTGGAATCGGAATTGGAATGGGTTATTCTGATTCCAATTGTTTGGTTGGGCAGAATTAGAATCCCATTTCCATTTCTATTGGAATTTCCATTTGAGGGAATGGTTTTCTTTACCCCTTTCTTGGGAATGAAATCCAATTCCTACTGATTTTAATTTCCGTTCCCATTCCTGTCTGAACCAAAGAAATTATGGAAATGGACCATTTCGATTCCGATTCCGATTGCAAACCAAAATGACCCTTAGTATTATGTCAAGGGATAGGAAAGAGAGTCCTAATTAACCAGGGATTAATATCTTTTGGCTAAATACACATTTCTAGGTTGTTCTTGGCTATAATTTCATTGGTATTGAAGGAGCAAAAGGCTTCTTAATTCTAATGGCTATTGGTGAATGACAAGAAAAATACTTGGCTCCTAGTCAGAGGATATGCATCCGACCAAAACTAGCTTATGCATTAACTTTAGGGTTTTAAGATTTAGAGTTTAAATGTTAGGATTTACAGTTTTAAGGTTTAGATCTGAAAATCAAGAGGAGGCGGTTGCCCATGTTTGAAAGAGCCCTGTTGCCCATGTTTGAGAGATGGAATCTTCTAGATATATATAAACCTTTCGGTGCATGCTAACATGGGTTACAAAGTAAGCAAAAGTGAATCCCCGTTGACACAGTATGGTTTAATTTTCAGCAAATTAAAGAACACATAAACCAAAAAGCAAACAGGCCCTGTGTGTGACATGAAAGGGAACATAATCTAACTAGCTAATGTCAACTTTTCCGGCGTGTTGGTGGTGGTCGCATGATTAGTTTGCATTTGATTACAAAAATGAGATTCATAATATTATACTGTTTCTATTGGACATTGGTGGTTGGATTTTCTTCTCCCACCCATTAATGTGAAGCATTGGCCATGCAGCTTTGACATGAGAGAGAGAGAGAGTATTGGTTTTAAGTTCTTAATACTCAGTCACAGTTTCTTTATATTTGGTTTGATAGCTCAACTTCTTGATTCTCTCTTATTTAATTTTCTACCAAACCAAATACAATTAACCCTAGGCTTCACACATCATTTGGACTCATGCTGAGTGCCAATAACAGTAACCGTTTGTTCCTTCTTATCATAAAGTAAAAGATGTTATTGCAATTTAGAGAGGAATAAGAGAGAGAGAGAGGTCTGTGACGACAGAGATGATTTCATAATAGACTACAGGTTGGCATTCGGTGAAAGATTTCATGCATGGAGCAAAGGTCATCAGGATATAAGCAACCTCCCCAACAGCGCCCTCCCTATTCCTTCTACTACATCTATGACGATTATAGGTTAGATGAGTTGACTTTCGCTCCTTTCACTAAAAAATAACCGGTCCTATTCATAGAAGATGTTAAAATCCAAATGCAAAAGTAGACAAACTTTAAGAAATTGAAAGAATGGTAGGATCCATCTGATGGACGCCAAGAAAGGTGCTGAATGGGGGGCGAATTTCAAAAAAAAAATTTCCTACCTTCTTCCAACTGGGAATCATATTCCCTAAATTTAGAATACATTATTCAAGGATCCCACTTGAACCATAAACAAACCAGATCTGAACCAAAAGGAAACAAGAAGAATTATACCTGATCCGGAGAAATAATATCTCCCAAAGTTGGTGTTCATGCCCAAAGAAGTAACCAAGATCTGCTCCTACTGAAGATGACACAGCTATGGATAGAACGAAACCAGCAGGGTGCATCCTACACACTGGATTATTCACAAGAACCCTCTGGAAACCTTGAACACCGAATCCTAGTGTCTTTCTTGCAAGACTATTGTCAATAACTGCTTTCTTGACTTCCTGTTGCTGCAAAGATCCAATCTTCCAACAGGTAGTGGCGGTGGCTGAAGGAGGAGAAGTCCAGAGACGAAGATGGTAGAATTGTCTCTTCTCTCTGGAGTCTGTGTGAGAGATCAAATCTCAGATTGCAGGATGTGTTTCTTGCTTCCTCCAACCCCCTAGTTCGAAATCTGATATTTCTGCTAGGGTTTTCTCCGCTTTCTTCTTGATTAAGAAACCTCCCAATATTTTGGGAGTTATCCCAATCCAAATCAGTATTTGGATAGAGGTTAATCTTAATCCTATCTACAGATTAAGTTAGTTAACTCTTGATCTTATCAGGAGGTTACCAGATTCAAATCTAATTTGAATTTAGTCTCTTAGAGTGGATAAGGTCAAAGACCCAATCCTTTTACTAACACTAATCTCAGATTCACCCTATGAACTGATGATCATATCAGCCCAGTTCGAAATGGGCTTTTGGCCCATTAAGTGTTCAGTGTTTAACTAGTTTCCAACCTGCTGCCCAGTTGGGCTTCTTTGTATGGCGTGGGACCCAAGCATTGATCTACACACCAGCCACATGGGTTCGGCCCAGCCTTTATTACAAGGCCCAGCCGAATTCACTGAAAGACTCAATGACCCCCTTGAGCCCATCACATGGACCCTATGGACCCAACACTTACATTAAGTGGTCCCTGGGCCAAGCCATCTTATAAAAACCCAGGGACTATGGGCAGGTGCAAGATTAGCCCATCAGGTATTATCCTAAATGGTCATACACTTAACCCCTCAGCCCTTAATGATCAAGCACTGCCCGACAAGAGAAGACCTCTCTCTCGGCTGTAAGGAACAGTGCCGCACTCTCTACTCACATGGATCCCGGGAATTAAAACCTTTTGCAAATCTTTTGAAACCGTACAAATATATATATATATATATATATATATATATATATATATATATATATATATATATATATATATATATATATATATATATATCTTATTTTTGCAAAACAAAATTCCAACGATTGAAATCAACTGCCGGCAGTTTGGTTTCCATTAGAGAGAGTGCATTCCCGATCATTACCATTGTCCGACAAAGGGGCTGATCTTGTCACTATGACCACTCACTCAGATGAATTCTCAGACTGCCCCAACATGTCCAGGTTTTGACCCCCACTAAGGATCTCACTGATTGACACATCAAAGACAGTCCGATCCGACACCTAGTGATGTGTAATAATCGAGTCTAGGGGTCAGGTGTAACTTTCCAGTTTTGCCCATCTGTCTCCAAAGTCTAGGGCAATACTGGAAATCTGGTCCGGTTCAAGGGTTCAAGCAATCCCATACTGCATGTGCCTTGGGTCTTACCTTGATGGCCGAAACAAGCCATCCCAACACTTGGTGGCACACTAGTATCAGCCTTGGCAGGATAAATCTCCCCAGACTTATCCAATGGCTGTGAACATTCAAAACTAACACAAATTTCTATAAGTGTCCAATTTTAGGGTCTTACGCAGAATTATACCAAACAACATGAATCAAACATGCACTTTAATTTATTTTCACTAAATAACAAAAGTACATCAAATCCGATTGAAGCTAAGGGCATACAAGACTGTCTAACAGAAATAAGGTGTATTTAGGGGTCGATTTGAGTGGAGCCGGGCTGAATATCTTGTTATTCGAGTTTGGCTTATAGAAAAATATGAGGTTTAAGTTTGAGCTTGAGGTCAGTTCAAGTTAGATAACTGAACTCAAATTTGGCTCAACTCAAAAGTTCATATATTTAATTTTACTCTGCTTGAATTTGATAGTGAGCCAAATTTCATAAAAAAAATAAAAAATTATACATAAAAAAGTTAAAAATATCAGGGTTTTTAAAACTGAACTAATCAGGGGTCCGGTTATCTGTTCAAACGGTCTGACTATTTGACCCGAACAACTAGCCTGTTTTGACAATAAAATAAAAAAATTAAAAAATGGTCAAAACCATTCAAACGGTTCAAACGGTTAATCGGCCAGTTCAGCGGTTTGTTGACCAAAATCAACAGTTTTGGGAAAAAGCAGAACCGGTCAGGTGACCGGTTCCTGGTTTTTTCGGTCCAATAGTCTGGTCCGGTTTTGAAAACCATGAAAAATATTATATATAATATAAACTTAATTAAATCCAACTCATGCAAAGGTAGAGAAATTTTAAGAAACAATATGTATATAGGGGTGAATTCATGGTTTTTAAAACCGAATCGGTCAGGGGTCCGGTTACCAGTCCGAATGGTCCAACCATTCGACCCGAATGGTCCAACCATTCAACCCGAATGGTTGGCCTGTTCAGACCAAAAAAATAAAAAAATTGAAAAACGATCAAAACCATTTGAATAGTTCAAACGATTAACTAATCGGTTCAACGATTTGCTAACCAAAATCAACAGTTTTGGAAAAAAAAGGAACCGGTCGAATGACCGATTCCCGATTTTTCTGGTCTGACCATCAAGTCCGATCTGATTTTAAAAACCATAGGTGAGTTTGAATCGAACCGAGCTGAATATCTTTTTATTGGAATTTGGCTTATAGAAAAATATGAGGTTCAAGTTTGACCTTGAGGTCAGTTCAAGCTAAACAAATATAGTTTAACTCAAAATTTCATATATTTAAGTTCACTCCGTTTGAACTTAATAGTGAGACAAACTTTATAAAAAAAATAAAAAAAAGTCATAGATATAAAAGTTAAAAATATTATATATAATATAAATTTAATTATGATAAAATAGTTGGTGAAAAGCTAGGTCCGTGTGGACTTATAAGTCACCGTGAATAAAAACCATTTAATCTTTTCTGAAAGAAACCAAAGTTTGATATTGAAGTGAAGCAAATGCAAAGGAAGCACGTGGATCCATGGCTCGTGTTACAGGTTCTTAGTCAGACTTCCACTATTGGACCCATTCGAATATCTCTTTTAACGACAAAATTAGAACTTGCTTACACAGTTCTAGGGTTTCTTGGCCTTGATGACGGCAAATTCCTCTTCCATCTAAAGTAATGTATCGATTTTGTCCACTAAAAGGAAGAAAAAAGAATATATCATAATAATAAATGACAATTGCCATAAACTTGCACCTGTTTCTCTATGAATTGGACGGAATTTTTTTTTTAGAGTGAAATATTTCAACTATTGTTTTCGCCGCTTTTTATAGCTAAAACTTTATTTTCTGTCCCTTTTACTTTGTTTAGACGTAAATGATAAGAAAAACAAAGATTTCAATTCAACACAAAAGAGAAGGAAATACTATTAAAAAAATATTTAATGTTGAAAGTTGAAAGTTGAAAGAAACACCATGTTAGTAATCAAGGTTCAAAGTATCGATATGTATTGGCTTGTATTGGCCGATACATATCGTTCTGGGACCCCTCCGATACACCCCTATAGTGGGTGTATTGGGGGGTCTGACTGGTTCATGGGGTGGAGGATTCCTAAACCACTCCCTGAATCGGTTTCAAAAAAATAAAAAAACATAAAAACAAAGAGTATTGATTCACCAAATACACCCCTATCGACATATCAAACGAATCGATATTTTGAACCTTATTAGTAGTAGCCCCTGTTCTCTGCCTTTGAAATGTCAGATTCATGGTGGAAGTTACCAAATCATGCGACCAAGTGTTTTATTGCCCATTATCATCATCATCATCATTATCATCATCTAAGCCTTATCCTAAACATATGGGGTCCGCTACATGAACCCCACTTTGTTTTTCCATTAATAGGATCCATTGTTAGAACTCCAACAGAAGTGCATGTCATGCATTAATCAACATTTATTAAATAAATATTCTGAAGCTATCTTAGAAATTAGCTTTGAATCATTTCAAGGTTAGGTAGTAGGCTTCGTTAGATTAGATAATCCACCCCCCCCCCCACCCCACCCACTCACACACACAAAAAAAAAAAACTGGTGACTTATCCTAATAAATGCATTTATTTATATTCTTTTATTTTTTAGATAAATAAGATAATAGACATTTTATAAAAAGCCATTACTAAAATGAACAATTTTGTTTCGTTAATGTTTTCACAATTTTACCCCAAGTGAGAAAGTTATTCAGAGAAAAAAAAATTATGGACCCACATTAATCTGAAGAAAGAACATGAGTATCTTGGTCAATGAATTTTCCCCTCTCAAAATCCTCAAAATCCATAAAAAAGAACAGGCCCAACATGTACAACCATGGTTTTTAAAAACGAACCGGTGACTGAACCGGTCAATAGTCTGATTATCGGTTCGAATGGTCTGACCACTCGACTCAAACGACAGGCCCGATTTAGCAAAAAAATAAAAAAAATTAAAAAAAATGGAAAACGGTCAAAATCGTTCAAACGGTTTGAACGGTTAACTAGCTGGTTCAGCAGTTTGCTGACCAAAATCAACGGTTTTGGGGAAAAAGTAGTCTTAGAGGAAAACAGAACCAATTAGGTGACCGGTTCCCGGTTTTTCCAGTCCGACCGTCCAATCCGGTCCGGTTTTGAAAACAATAAGTACAACATAACAACATTTAAATATTAAGCTCTTAATTGGATTAGCTTTGGCTTTTGAACTTTGTGTTGTGAACCACAAACCTAAGATAAAAGTGTTTTGAGAATCTGGTAAGAATTGCTTTATAAAAACACTATCTAAAGCCAAAACACTTTTAAGCCCTGCATGGGATTTAAAAGTACAAATTCTAAAGATTATCCAAACATAGCCTAACTAAACCAAACATTCCACAAATTGTGTGAAGGTGGTTTGATTATTATTTGTGCGTGGTGTTAGCACTTGGCAATTCCCTGCCAAGAAAGAAATCAAGGGCATCTCCCAAGCAAGGTTCAAAGTATCGACATGTATTGGCCTATCGTATTGGGAGGTTCCTGATATGCCTCTACAGAGGGTGTATTAGGGTTTTGACCGGTTCAGGGGGTGGATGGACTTTAAACCAGCCCCTCTAAATCAGACTTGAAAAAAAAAACTACCGATATAGCCCGATAGGCCTCTATCGATATTTTGAACCTTGCTCCCAAGTTTCCATGTCTACTTCCTTGCCCAATGCCAAGCTTTGGCCCGGCCATCAGTGTTCTCATCCACATCCCCCACAAGGACTGAAGCAGGAACAATCGGATATAGAGAAAGGAATCGAAAGCCCTATACTGAAGATATAGAATAGACCAACCATAAATCAGAATCGTTTTGATCATCGGTTTTCCTGTTTGACAATCCGGTTCGAATAGATGGCTCATTCTGACAAAATAAAAATAAAAAACAGCCAAAAAACATTGAATGAATCAACGGTTCAATCACCTAGGTTATTAGGTTATTGATCAATTCAACGATTTTTTATCAAAGACCGAGTTTGAGATAAAACAAAACCAATTGCCTGGACGTTTACCAGGCCGAAGGATCCGACCGTCCAGGGTCAATGGCGGTTCAAGAACATTGTCTCAAACTATAAGTGGGCTGTGGCCCAGATTGTTCTTAACGAAAGTTTGTACAATTCTGGTCGTTCCACATTATATATTTCAGTTATGATAATTGACTTGTCATCATATGCCAGAAGAATATATGATATCATGACAGGGATCTGCTCATGTAGCTTAGCGCTTCTGTGTGTTCCCTTGCTGGAAAAAAAATGATATTGCCAGAAAGGTTTCGTTCCAATGGTGTTTGATATAATATACTGTCCATTAAAGCAGAATCTTTCTCTGGTTATATAAAAAACATGCATGGCAATAGTGAGCACATCGGCCTTTAATTTCACAAAAACAAGTAGCTCAGTTAAGGACGGAAACCACACCCCCAGCAATAGTAGTGGTGGTGCTGTCTAGGGTTTATTTTTGGGTTACAATTAAGATTCGTTAGTTTTTTGTGAAATCTCAAAATATTATTTTACATGGAAATAAAAAATAAGCATGAAGCATGCATTAATTTCTTTGGGTAAACGACGAAACTTAAATAGAGTAGATGGAGACTTGAGAGGCAACCCTGGTTTTTATCTCACATGGTTAAGACATGATTTGTGCATGCTCCATTGCTCCCAGTCCCAGCCTTATATATATAGGTCTTCCTAGCTAGCTAGTTCCCATACTGTAAGGCTCACTGCATTCACTACCCTCTAGATCTCTCCCCTCAACCCCACACTACTCCCCACCTCCCAAAAGATCTCTTCTCTCCACCTCCTGTTCTATCCAGACAAAAAGAAAGGAGGAAAAAGAAGTAGAAGATGTTTGCAGGAAATCAAATAATTCAAAAGTGCCCGACAATGGCAGAGGTACAAATTAAACCTTTAAGCTCCAAGAGTAGTCTCTTCAGTCTTCACCACCCACCAAATTTAATCTAATAAATGTGCATTGTTGTTCTCCGTTCTGACATGATCGATGATCGTCATTTTACTTTTTGGTAGGTTATAGAAGAGCTAAAGCGAACCAAGGACATAGCCCTCCCAATAGCTGCCATAGCCTTGGTTGGTTACCTTAAGAACATGATCTCAGTGGTGTGCATGGGGAGACTGGGCGCACTGGAGATGGCTGGAGGTGCGCTTGCCATCGGTTTCACCAACATCACCGGATACTCAATCCTCTCAGGCCTTGCCATGGGGATGGAGCCCATCTGCAGCCAGGGTTTCGGCTCTCACAACCTCTCCCTAGTAGTCATCACCCTGCTAAGAACTATTCTCATGCTGTTATGTGCCTCTATCCCCATCGGATTTCTCTGGGTTAACCTCGAACCCATCATGCTTAAGCTTCATCAGAACCCAGAAATCTCACAAGTTGCTGGTCTCTACTGCCACTTTGCCCTCCCTGACCTTATACTGAATAGCTTTCTTCATCCACTGCGGATCTACTTACGTAGTAAAGGTACAACCTGGCCATTAATGTGGTGCACTCTACCAGCAGTCCTTCTGCACCCACCCATTACCATCTTCTTAGCATTCAACCTCGGCCTCGGGGTGTCTGGAATTGCAATAGCCACGATCATCACCAACTTCAACACCCTTCTCCTCCTCGTATGCTACATGTTCTGCACTCGCACCTCCGACGAACCTCTGTACGCGCCACTGCTGTCACCTGCTGCATCTCCGCTTCCAACAATCTCACTGGTGGGAGGGGAATGGGGGCAGCTGCTTCGACTCTCTCTGCCGAGTTGTCTGGCTGTTTGTCTAGAGTGGTGGTGGTACGAGTTCATGACCCTCGTAGCCGGATATCTCTACAACCCTCGAGTAAGCCTAGCGACGTCAGCTATTGTAATACAAACAACATCTCTCATGTACACATTGCCTACCGCCGTCGGTGCCTCAGCCTCAACGCGCGTGGGCAACGAGCTCGGCGCAGGCAGAGCGAGCAAAGCTCGTCTAGCAACAATAGTGTCCATGGCGCTGGCTGTTGCAGTTTCCGTCGTGGGGTTTCTGTGGTGCAGTCTGGGCAGAGAAGCATGGGGGAGAGTGTTCACCCAAGATGCACAGATTCTAGAGCTGACCATGGTGGCCTTACCCATAATTGGTCTCTGTGAATTGGGGAATTGCCCTCAGACAACGGGCTGCGGCGTGCTCCGAGGAAGCGCCAGGCCCACGGTCGGTGCCGCAATAAACTTCTACGCCTTCTACTTGGTGGGCACACCCGTGGCCCTGGTGTTGACCTTCGTCTTGGAAATGGGTTTTGCTGGTCTGTGCTATGGCCTTCTAGCGGCTCAAATTGTGTGTGCCTTGTCAATTGTCACAGTGATCTGCAGGACGGATTGGGACAGAGAGTCATCTAACGCCAGGGACCTAGTTGGGACACATGAAGACCAGACAACAACTTCCAGAGAACAAGATGCGTTTCTTAAACTAGCTTGTCTGACGTGAATGCATTCAGAAAATGTAACGTTTATAATATAATATAGGTTGAGAAGAAAGGATCGATGATTCAGGATCTTTCACAAACCGGTCGTGTACAGTGGGCTACGTAATGTAACGTACACAATCAAGAGTGGATAACTTGGTTGGTGGGTTACGTACCCCCATTGTACAGCTCTTGTTTGTAGCATATCCCACCGTAGCGAGAAGTACAACACCTCGTTTTTTGTAGTTCATATCAAATATCATGTATGTGGATATATCTTGCCTTTTGAAACTATTGCCACTCTCCCTCCATCCATATCTAATATCATGTTCATATCAACCCCACTCTACACTTCTTTAAACTTAATTGGGGCTGTAAAGAGTATCCATTTGTTTGAATTCAAATTCATCGCATCTGATTTAAACAACCTAAACTTGATCCACCAAAATGACTCCACTCCACCTATGTGCCCAAATATCAAATGTCAGGTTCACAATCAGAATTAAAAATTTTGTCAAACTGCTATCTATGAACATTGATCTTGAATCGTCATTTTAGTGAACAGAACAGAGTGGAACAGTGGAGCAAGAAGATATATCATATATGTAGTAGTTGGGATAATGCTTATTATATGTCACGGGTACATGCAATAGTTAGAGTTAGGTCGGTTTAATAGATTTAAATAGTAATAATTGCCTAACTGCACATATTTGCAAACTATCAAACCTAACAAGTAAAAATAAAAAGCAATATATATACTAATTTGTTTACACGTGAGAAGAGGACATTTTGAACATTGATGATGATGATGGATTGTTATCCAGTTATCCACCCAATCTAATCCTGATCTAACAATATTTTAAATAATAACAATGATAATATAAATATATACATTAAAGTAATATGCAATTATTTCTGAATATTGTACTTTTACTAAAGAGTGATAGCCGATAGGCTCAAGTCGCATAAAAATTATTTAAATCAATTTATTCACGATATTAATATTAAAAATCACTTTTAGTTTATTTTATTAACAAAATAATAATTTTGCTAGTTTAACTTATTAATGATGCATCCAAATCTTGAACCCAATAGATTTAAATAGAATCTTATCCAAGTCGTTAATTTTATTCTGTGCCCATATAAAATTAATGCGGGATCGGTGATTTATGGGTTTGGACGTTTGGTTTGAAGGAGACTGTTTCCCTTTTGACTTGCCTACATTCCAAATATGAAACAACCAACTAGGAAGGTTCAATAGCGACTTGGGTTAATGGTATACCAAGGTCAAAAGGTATCGACTTATTTTATTTAGCTTTGGGGTCTCTCTCTCTCTCTCTCTCTCTCTCTCTCCTGTGTCTTTGCGTATGGAGAAATGTAAAGAGGTATTAGGAGTTGGGAGAGGACTATTGTAGTGGAAAGAGATGTGGGTTACCTTTTATGGAAATTCTTGTGGATTTGGCTTTTCTCCAAATGAAGATACAAGGCATAACCCCAACAAAATGAGTCGGAATGATGAGTAGAGGACAAATAAGCTTGCGTTCTCCAGAGTTTTGGATGTAAATGTGGATGGATTCAAGCACAAGCACAGTCCATATCTGCTGTTCTCTGCTCACGTATTGTCAACATTTATGTACGTTGCGTCTCCCTTTTGTTTGTCCACCAAAATCCACTCGCAGCTACGTACGGGTCTCTAATACTGAGACGCTTTATAAATTACAATGACAACTCACTTCACCAAATGAAAAAGTATTTTGCAACCAAACGTACTTACCAAAATTCAAATAATGATAAATTCCCAAGTAGAAGATGAGAACCGAAACACTACCAAAGCATGTATCGATAAGGCAATTTATATTTTAAGAAGTTCCTCACTGCCTCAACAGATTTAGTTGTATGATACACTCAATAGTATTTACTATTTAGTGTTACTCGTATTATGTACAATTGTTCACTGTCAAGTTCAGAACTTCAGAATTCAGATCCCATTGTGCACTGGGTTATCCCCAGTAGAGACTAGAGACGTTGACACCCCAGTTAGAAGAATCTAACAACAGCAAGATAGAGACAGCAAGGATTTGGTCGTGGCCACCTAGTTGGTTTAATGGAGCATCAAGCAACTATAGGTGATAGGACCAACCACTATGGTGCTAGGTTGTGAAGATCTAGCTTTACTAGAGGAGCTTCTGTGTCTCTTCTTGATTAGTAACATGCCCACAAGAAAGGGTAGCATGGGATGTTGCATGTGCAGGAAACTTGACCAAGATGCCAGGCAGTTCATGAAAGTGATTCTATATACCTAGTAGTTTTCTGACTTCCCCCTTCTTCCTTGCAAATTATTATAAGAATACTGAGATTTTTCAACCTGTGCAACCTGGAAAAAGTACCTAAAAACGATTGTTCACTTGAACTCGAGCAAAATACAAATCTCCTCCTGTGCACCTGTACTGGAACTCTGTAAGGTAGGCGGATGGGGTTGTACCCTCAGTGTATCTACATATCTAAGCCTCTTGTCCTTCAGTGCTATGACAGTTACGAGCCACTAATGGTTTTTGGGAAAATAGTCTAACAGAAAGCATTGCCTAGACAAGACTGAATCCTCTAAAACCTGTCCAGCCGAACAACAGATCTGTTCAACAAAGCATTGACTAAGACTACACATTGCTGCAGTTTGCATGGATAAAACAATAAAAAAGGTTAGGCAAATACTAGCCCGTGGAGAAACTTGCACCTAATAGCCCAATAAAATGCTTGTTGAAAACATCAGAAACCCAGACAAACTTGATTTATAAGCAGATATCACAAAAGTAATCATTGTGTTTTATGAACATTCTGGCTTACCAAACTTACTGTTAAGCCATGTTTTCTCGTAGGAAAGCATAGCCATGTGCTATCCAAAGACCTATCCACAACCTGATCAAAACTAGATATGCTTATTCAGTAGGGTGCTTATTCAATGGAGAAACCTATTACGCCCACTACTTTGTTGGGACAGTATGGATTCCCAGTTCCCTGCACGGTTAGGTTGATCCAGTTGATATCCCATTTGGGTGTGATTAATCTTAATTCTCTAATTTTACTCATTTATTTTACCATATTTATTATATCAGCCAGGCCACAATTTTGAACATTAAAAAGACCTCATAGGACTGTCCATGGTTCCCCACCCAACCCCACATGCATTAGACAAGAGCTTGATGTCAAACAGTTTACCTTTATTTGAAAATGCACTATCAAAAAAGAATATTAACTCACCATTATAAACTCTTCTCATATCCAATAATCAATACTTTTAATCATCTGGGTTTGGCTGAAGAATAGGACATGGCTTTTTTGGACATAGGGCTGATTCTCAAGGGAAATACAGGCTGCCAACTCCCATTACTGCATCATGTAGCAACTTCCCTCATTAGGAAGATGGATTTGGTAGTATTTCAGAAACATGAGATGAAGTTATTGCAATATGAAGTCTGTACATGGTTAGTTTTCTTATTTGTTGACTGGTCATAATCTACTTCAACCAAATTGAACCCATCCATTCAGCAAGCTAGGTGAAGAGCTAAATATAGTTCAGCCGGCCACAGCATTCAAAATACACAACCTTTGTAAAGGAAATCAATGAAAGCTCATTTTGAAGATGAAATTATACTAATAAAGCTCTTTCAAATGTATACAGAATTAAAAGGACCTCAAAGAAAATTTAACTGTACCACTAATATTGAAGCAAAGAACGAACTGTACAAAGAGAAACCCATTCAAATATCTTCACCTTTTTCTATTTTTCTACCATAAAAAGATGGTCAAAAATCAACGTGGGTGTTTCAACATCCCTATTCTGTGTGACAAAATATCTGGATACTTGCTTAACAAGACAACACCACAAGCGTGTAGTAATCAAGTATATCTAATACAAAGACACCTGATTCTTAACAGTGGTGAAGTAGCCATTAATGCATTTTTTATCAGTGGCCACTAATGCACTTTTACTCCAGTCGCTCCATCTGCAAAATGACAAATGGCAATTTATACATCTAAGCTTCTAATTCCTTCATGATAACTTCAACTTATCGTTCCTTTTTTTTGTAACTAAAATTTATTTGGGCAATGCTGAAACCATTTATAGCATATGAGGGGTGGAGAATTCAATTGGATGCAGGTGGGGACTGTTTGATGCCTCCACATTCAGATGGCCAAAAAGAAGAGGAAGAACTCTATGGAGATGCATACGGGCAGCAGTACTGTGGATGTTATGGGAGGAAAGAAATCAGTGAATTTTTCAAGGGAAGAAAAGGTGTAAGGATCTACTGATAGAAGGGATTATGATTAAAGTAAGTTCATGGGTGAAATCTATGGACTTTTTTTCAGACTTTACTATGGATGATAGAATCAGGAATTGGAAGACTGTAGCATCCTTGTCATCTGCAAAAAGGAAGGAAGTAAGAAGTTGGGTTCCTCCTGAATCAGGACTCCTTAAATTTAACTTTGATGGGAGCAGCTATGGCAACCCGGGTATGGCTGGAACTGGTGGGGTTATAAGAGATGACAGGGGGACAGTAGTGGGGCAAAATGGGAAAGTAGTTATCAGTTGGCTAAAGCAAAATGGGAAGACTCCTTGGGTATTCAGAAACAAGATCAAGAAACTTAATCATATTACAAAGGATATGCATAATATCATACCAGTGGACTCCAAGAGAAGCAAATGGATTTGTGGACCAGCTAGCAAAACAAGGGGCTAATAGGGAACACTGTTTCTGGGCTCAGTTGTAAGGATGTAAAGCAAATCTTAGATGGATTCTTAAAGGAAAATGGGGTAACCGAGGCTACTCAATCTCTGTACTAATGTTCATATCTCTTTATTAATAAAAGCACTTTTATGATAAAAAAAAGGGTGGAGAATTCAATGAGGAGAACCTCACAAAAGTGAGAATCGGGAAATGTTCTAACATCTGATCAAATTCTGATAAAAAAGGAAAGATAAGTTAGACCGTGATCCTAAAACACCAAACCCAACCTTGTATTGTCATATGTCCCATCTGACACCAATATATTAGTGAAAGGTTCCTTCTCATGCGACATACCCTTATTAGACCATGATCCTATATGAAATCCAACAAATTGATCCCATAAAATCTTGAAGTGGGTTGAGAGAAGTACACCTACTCAAAGTCTCAGACATGACTGGACATGACTGAACATGACTGAACTTATGATCATTAATTTCTCAACCAAGGTAGACAACAGACAGGAATTTACTTTTACAAAGATGAGAAGGTTTAAACTATTAGTACTGTTTCATTTGTGATGTGACCAAAGAAGGTATGGATGATCATAATGATGCTAATAATGATTTTTTTAATAATATGAATAAGGTATTGACAAGTGTAAACACTCGTTTATACATAAAGTCACAAATATGAATGACCAACTAAAGTTTTCTATTTGGGAAAACATAAAAGGTAATCAGACGTTCAGTTCAACAAAGTATTTGATCAAAAAAGACAGAAAATATAAACAGCAAATGTAAGAAAAGAAAAAGGTGTCTCAGAGAGAGAGAGAGAAAGAGAGAGAAAGAGGGGGGAAGTTGAAGGATTTGGTCTAGGGATTGAATCAAAGACAATCAGATATTTTTATAGAAATTAAAGAGATCTATCCTTAAACTTCTCTTTATAGAAAATCTATAGACCATTCAAGGGTTTAATCCAATTATAGGGTGTCATAAAAAAGACCTCTTAGCTTTGAAGCTTCTTCTCCCACTTAAAGAGTTTACTACTTGCATGTGTTGATAGTGGTTGTTCATGTAAAGTGTAAGGAGTCCTTTACACTATCATTTGTCCTAACAACAACAACAACAACAATAATAATTGTAATACATATATGGTAGACATAGTGATAAACCAAACATTGCTTCGTGCTACAGTAAAATCTTAGGCTGACAAAATTGAGAACATAGGATTAAAACTGAGAGTGATCATTTTTATGCAAGAAAATGCACAAGGTTAGGTCCATTTCCAGTCCAGCCCTCCCAAAATCCTAGATAGCTAGGATTAATACCACCATTGGGTAGTGATCCTTTTTATGCACATAAGATTACATTCACATCTTCCCATACTGATATATGGTATACTTTTTTTTTCCTTTCTAACAGCATACAATTAGGAATGGCAACGGGGAGCCACTCCCCATCCCCATCCCCATAAAATCCCTATCCCTGTCCCTGTCCTCGCTAGCGGGGACAAGGTTATCTCCATCCCCATGGGGATCCCCACTCCCGTGATTTTTTTAAGATGTTAATCATTTTGGTTTATTTTTTTATTTCATTTAAAAAATTAAAATTAAAATAGTTAAAATTTACAATCCTATTAAAAAAGATCCAAATATATTCAAACATATCCAATCATATTTTTAAAAAATATGTGTGTATACATAGATAGATATATAAGCGGGGATCCCACGGGGCGGGGAGTACTCTCCCCATCCCCACCCCATTCGGGGTGGCTCCCTGCAGGGATTGGGGAAATGGATAAATTTTCCATCCCTATAGACAACACCCTCAGCTTGCAATTCAAAGAAGCAAAGCAGCTAATGGAAGCTCAAATTTCTACCAAAAAAAATGGAAGTTCACATTCTTGAATATTATACATATATTTTTTATTGATAACCATCAAATTTTGTTGATTATGAAAGAAAATAACTTAAATGTATATGTATTTGCAGGTGGTTATTGTAACCTACCAAGCTCAATTGAATTTCCACTACAAGATATTGTGTAAGACATTCTGAAGAGTAACCAAGTGAGACTTGACAAATGCTCATACACTAATGTATATGTAAAAGGTATTTGCCATGGAGTTACCTTCCAAAGACCATCATTGAGATAATGCATGTTGTCCACACCAATTCCTTTGTTGATGGTTCTTCTGCAATAAAAAGAAGACTAATTATCTCACAAATACTTTGTGGTTTGAAGGAGCTAGCCAAACAATAGGAAGTTTCATATGGTCATATGGTCATATGGTCAAACGTTCAAGTGGATCCTATTTGCTCTAAACTAGATATACTTCTCCTTTGTGAGGACTGGGAAGACCACTGGACAGGCCTCCTATGCATAGCTCTACCTAGACCAATATTATATCATTGCTCCATCTTAATTCCTCAAAGAGTTCTGCCACAAGACAGTCTCCCTTTAAATTTGTGAACATGTGGCTAATACACCCCTTGTTCATTGGAAATGTGAAAGGATGGTGGGAAGGGGAAGCGGAACCTAGATGGAAGGGTTACAAATTTTGCAAGGAGTTAAAAGAACTGAAAATAAAACTGGAGGGTTGGAACAAATAAGTGTAAAAAAAGAATGAGCAAAGGAACTTATTTTCTTGTCAATTAAAGAGTTGGACTAAAAGGTTTAGTTGCTGATTGGAAGTGTTTTATTTTTCCCCCAGTTTGATTATTGGATTTGTATGTTTGAGGAACGATTGTTTGTGCTACTGCTGTTTTAAGTAGTGTCAAGTAGGCTGTATTGAGGTCTGGGTCTTTTTATCTGGTTGTCTGTGTTCTTGTTGTGCTTTGAAGATTAATGAAATATTCCTCTTACCAAAAAAGATTATTACCGAAAAATATATGCAATAATACTTCCTAAAAGGATAGGAAACCAGTCACAACCAAAGTAAAGAGAACTTACATGTCTTTTGCTGACATTTTTGTAAAACCAATGGCAAGAGCATGCTTTTTCCCTTCAGCCATAATAGCCTGAAGAAAAAATATTTATGATTCTAGAAATCAACAAAACTGGGAAATATAAGTTTCAGTTTCCTTCAAAAACTTCCTGAACAGAAATGAAGTAGCTAAGGTAACTACAACAAAACAACTCTACACTCCAAAAAATGGTGAGGGAATCCATACACAAGTCTGGCCTAATAAACACATGAACTTATCATTATTCAATTGTAATAAATGGAAAAAATGCAAAAGCTTGTACCACAGGAGTTTCCTGCAGAACATCATCATCCAAGGCACCACCAGGAGATGTAAGGCCAGGACACATTATGTTTGCACCAGCAAGGACAAATTTAATTGCACCCCTATCCACTTGTAACTTTTTCATTATATCAGGATCTGAAAAACAAAGAGAGCATAAGATCAAGAAAGTGGCAAATATGAACTATTTCTCAATATCAACTTCCTTGGTCATTAACCAAAAGCCTCTTCATAGCTTCTAATATCCAATTGTTACAATTAAAGCCTTGCTAATATAGTATTCCAGGGAAAATCACCAGATTCTATATTATGTGTGTGTCCAACTTCAACCGTTTAAGACATCCAAAATGGAATCTATGAGTTTTTCCTATCTAGAAACATGAGAATCAAGCTACTACTGCTCACATATGAACTTATCATCCCAATGTAGATTTCAGAACAAAAACAGCAATTCAGTAATTAAAGCCTAAAGAATGTTTAATATATAACATGCTATTTATAAATAAGAGGTTAGCCAAAGGAATAAATTACATTGATGAAGAAGTCGCAATGTTGGCATGTAGGGGCCATCACGAACATTGAAAAATAAAGGCACATTGTTCAACAGAATCAGATTCAGGTGGTTTTGACTGGAAAAATTAAAATGGAGTGATAAGAGCACAAACAATGTAAACATACAGAATGCAAAGGAAAACATAAAAATAATAAAAAAAATAGAAACAGAAGATATCACAAGTCTAGACTACAACACTCTTAACAATCAGTTGTAGCATGTCAAGGGTGGAAGGAGTTCAAGATTTTACAAAGGTCAGACATGCTTTCCTTTCAAACTTTAGACCCTAAATTATGTTTTATACAGAACAATAAAGTAAAGCTCAAGAGCTGTAAACTGCGGTCTTGATCTGCTACACACAGTTGCTGTACACAATCATTGTGAGACATATGTCTGGCAACCATGTTCAAAGACCTATATGTGCAAGCCAAAAGCACTGTACTTTTTTATTTTCAATGTTGAATATATATATATATGCAACAAGAACAAATAGGTGATTGTGGTGCGACTGGTGCTTTCAGCTTCTAGTTGAGGGCCTCAACAGGCACAGCAAGAAAGTCATTATTATAGGAAGGTATACTTAGGGTGCAACTTGGGTTGGATTGGGAATTTCTCAAGTTTTCAATTGGCCTGAACCACCCTAACCCAACCTTGATGCATTGATACACTCCACAACCTCTCAGTTGCTTCACCTGGTGTAGTGTTTCCCATTGTCCAGCTCATATAGCTAGCTCTGATAAGGCACCCAAGTTTGCCGAGAAAGTGTTGCAGTTACTTGAAACATCACTTCATCACCAGAGGCTGCAATTGATGAGATTGCCAGTACCTGAATGGGGATCCTGGCACTTGTGGAGGCAATTGAGGGGGATTCCCAGAAGAGCATGCAGAACATGGAGAACATGCTTCTGTCAATGTGTAGCACCTATAGGGAAAAGTACAGAGGATAAATTTTGAGAACAGGACCAAAACATAGTCTACTTCCGTTGTGCATTGAAAAAACTAGGATACTCAAGGATATGGCTCAAGATTTGTTGTTTCTGCAAGGAATTCAAATTCCCATGACCATTGTTTTAGAACAAAAGTGCCTCAGAATGGTTTTTTGAGCAAACTTTTGAAGATATTGATTAGAAAATGAGAAGGATGCCTTGCAGCAATAACATCACTCGAAAAGGTGATCACAAAACTCAGCTTACTCATCTAGTCTTTTCCTTCTTAATGATGGTGATGAATGTAGTAGCAAAGTCCAGGTCTTTGTGTGTGAACGGGTGAAAAGCACACTTCAATCTTATCATTGTGAAGACACTTTCCTGTAATATGGTTTATGCATACACAAATATAGTAACCATGAGTTTGGGCACTTTAGTGTCAATTATAGTGTTGGCATATCGCAGTTGCAGACTGGAGGAAGAGATAATGAGATGGCAAGGAAGAAGTAGGTGAAGGGGCAGTGGCTGGTGGGAGAACAGGATCTCCGTTGAAGCCTTGATTAGGGCTTTGGGAGAGAATCTTGTAATTTTGAAAACAAAAAATAAAGAGCAAACTAAGTTAAGCCCCTCCACTTGCCTTGCACATATGGGTCTTTGAACACAGTTGCTGGACAGGTGTCATGATTGTGTGCACAGAAATGGTGTGTGTGTGTAATTAATGATATCCACAAAAAGTAACTATATATTATCATTCACTATACTCTAGTCAAAAGATGATGAACACCCAATCATTCCTGAACTCGTTGATATTATATGAGAATGCCACATAATATTTAACCAAGTGGAAATTAGAAGGATCAAGTTGTTCTAATGTATAGAAACAATGAAAATCCAAGGGCTTCTTCCATGTCCAAAGAAGAAGAAACTTCTTAAAAAAGATGGGCCTAGACGAAACTAAAACAGCATAGATTTTTTCATTATCATACTCTTATGCACTTCTTCATACTCGCTCAGGATTGTCAATGAGATTATTTGCCACATTATGAGATTTTCTCTCTGATTAGAAAGTAATTTACCAATTGTTGGTTCTCAAGAGCCCGTTTATCCTAGCAGCGGACTCAGCTGGGGGCAAGAAAGGTATTTAAACAGGACAATGCACTAAAAATTTGATATAGCCACAACGGAATAGTTGAGTGCTTCTATTCTTCTCTCTGCATCTATATTGTTATATTTTCTGTCTAGTCCCTGAACTTTTGTATTTTACATTTTTATCCCTGTCAAGGGCCATCTCATTATTGTAAATATTTTGGCCCTAACATTATACTTGATCTTTAGGGTGGGTCATTCACATTCTTGACAATTTACATTACAAGGGACCTGATTCTTGGGAACAGCTTCTGAGCTTCTCTGTATGTGCAGGGGTAAAGGCTGCATACATCTGTCCCTCCCCAGGCCCTGCATTAGCGGGAGCATCGTGCATTCAGCTGCCCTTTTATACAAGGGACCTGATACACTGTGGACTCTGTTTATTGAGAAGACGCAAGGGTGTTATCATGTATAGAAGAATAGAAGCTATTGTTGGATCATCCTAATTGTACTATCCGAGGTCAGTTTCTTTTGAGCATTCAATAGAGAAAAATAAAACAGCGATATTAGAATTTTCTAGAAACTTCAGAAGCTGACTGTTCCAATCAGTCTTTCGGTTGAATCATTTCTGAAAATCAGTGGCCAAATTTCTGGTCTCCACTATTGGTTTTTTTTTTTTTTGATAAATGTTGTCTCCACTATTGATCTTCTCGTTCGTATTCAGTTTGCTCTTGAAGTAAGAAGATTTAGTGCCATCCAAATCATACTTTCTGCCTACAAAGTGCTGATTTTGGTTCAGGTTTTATTTGATAGCACAACTCATTTAGATCCATACTTGGATGCCTCAGGAAGACAAGAACTATTTTTGGTATAAATTCTGATTACTGCACTATAGAACCTTAGTTATTGCATGAATCCAATGTATTCTACATCATGGTCTTGCCGCCCGGATAAGAGTGAAATTATCTTCTATTAAATATGATGACTTGAGCTTTGCCATTTAGAAGTAGAAGTTAGGGCCTATGGGCATATGTAGATGAATTTAAAATGAAACCAGATGCAACTGATTCCAGATCCATGCAATAGTGGAATATAAATAACACAAGGATCAGATGTGACTCAGACCAATAAAATTAGCAGAAATATTTAGATTAGAGCAGAAAGAAGGAAGAAGAGGAAGACAACAAGAAGAAGAAAGAAAAATGGAGAAGAAAGGAGAAAGAAAGGAGGAGTTTGATAATCTCCTCTTCCCCCAACTCTAATCTTTTATTAAACTTACTTAAGTTACATAATTTACAATAAGGCCCTTAAGTAGGCGTCCACATCAGCAATACACTTAAAAAACAAAACAAAAGCTAAAGGCCCAAAAAGAAAACATAACAAGAAGGAACTAATAAAAATGACACTAAAGGACTAGGACCCATTCGGCCCAGTCTCTCTACACTCCCCCTCAAGCTGAGCATAGATATCGATCATGCCCAGCTTGCTTATATAGTGAACCAGCTTTCCTTTAGGAACACCTTTTGTCAAAACATCAGCCAATTGTTCTTCAGAAGCAACAAATGGTAGGCAAACTTCTCCTGAAGCAACTCTCTCTTGTATAAAATGTCTGTCAACTTCAATGTGCTTAGTTCTATCATATTGAACAGGATTATGTGCAATGTTGATAGCAGCCTGGTTGTCACAATATAACATCATTGGCTTCTCACAGTCTATACCCAGTTCTTCTAAAAGTGATCACAACCACAAAAGTTCAGAAACTCCATGTGCCATTACCCTGTACTCCACTTCAGCTAAGGATCTTGCCACTATAGACTACTTCTTACTCCCCCATGATACAATGTTCCCTGCTACCATAGCACAATAACCTGAAGTGGGTCTCCTATCATCAATACATTTGGCCCAATCAGCATCGGTGTATGCTTCCAACTTCATGTGACCATGCTTAGTAAACAAGATACCTTTCCCTGGAGTCCCTTTTAGGTGGCACAAAACCCTCTCAGCAGCTGCTAAATGTGTATCTCTGGGAGAATGCATAAACTGGCTAATTACACTAACTACATAGGAAATATCTGGCCGAGTCATACAAAGGTAATAATAACTTCCCAAACAGTCTCTGGAACACTCCCTTATCAGGCAATAGTTCACCTTCAGTAGCTGACAACTTATGATTCAGGTCTATAGGAGTAGAAGTAGGTCCTTAACCCCCTTTGAGTCTTGTAAGGCCTTACTTGAGGTAGTTGGAGAGGAGTTACAACTCTGTGCTTTGTGTTGTAAATTGAACTCAGCTTCTGTATCTATCACAAAATGGACACCTCATTCAAACTCTAAGGATCTGCATGCAAGGGACAAAGTAATAGTAAGGATTTTGGGTCGGTTGTTTCATCTTTGGACCTCAGAGGTGTTTGGTTCTATAGCTGCTCTGTGCAAGGCAAGACTGGAAGTTTCCTTTGTGGAAGACCTCCATTCAGCTGCAATTTGCTTGAGTAATGTGCATCTGGAAGATATCCCTCGTTCAGTAAAACTGATGGTTGATGGAGTGTGTTCTATGTAGCCTGGCTGGTTACAGCCATTGAAGTTGCCTTGTGGAGTGAGGGGAGAAGGAAGGAGGATGAGAAGTTGAAGAAGGAAGGCTATGTGGAAGTAAGGGATTGGTGTATTCAAATCTGGCTGACATTTACACTAAAATGGTATTCTTGGGAAAGGATATCTCTAAAGGAAAGTTTCTAGCAACCAAGGGGAAAGAGCCATTAGGAGAAGAGGAAAAGGAGGTAAGCTACAGGTCTTATACTCATGTTTTGACGGAAAGAGGAGGTAGGGAGAAGACTACTTGACAGGTTTCACCAAATAAGAGGGGTTCTAGTCAAGGTGGAGAGAAAGGACTGAAACTTTCTTTAAAAAAGCAAGGGGGTAAGGTGGTAAGAGAAGAGGGCCACGTGGGCACAAGTATAACTTATCTTAGCCGCAGGGAGAGTTGGGCTAATGGGCCTAAAAAGAGTTTTACTGCAGCCCATAAGAGGGCAGTTGGGGTGGGCCGAGTTACACCAATAGCTGATTCTCAACAGGCCCCTAAAGGTGTGTTTGGGCCTGGCCCAGTCAGCTCTTTTAATTTTAAGTCGTGACCACTTGAGTGGTCACGTGGATCACTTAAAGGGTCTGATGGACACTAAATTTGGTCCATCATCTTCTCCGATTCCAAGGGACGCAGGGAGGGGAGGTTCTGGGAGTTTCAATTCGTTGCAGTGGAGACCTGTGTCAGTGCCAGAGCTGGGCTCACCGGAAAGACATAATCCAAGAAACAAAAGAGCTGGTTTAACAAGGGGTGTAGCAGACATGGACGATCTTCTGGAACTCAGTGAGGATGATTCTGAGTTTGATGAATCTAAAACTTTAAGTATTGGGAGTGTTCGGCCAGAGAAATCCCTTGGGTTTCAAGGGGATGAAAGTTTCGACACAGCGGCTTTTCTTGGAGGAAGACGAAGGCAAAAAAGATGACGGTGAGACTATTATCATCTCCTCTGAAGCCGACTCGAAGGTGGGTAGGGAAGAAGAGATGCCAACCAGCCTAGGTATTGGACACTGCTTGGGGGATCCGGAAGCTATCTCGAGGTCTCAACAGGTGCAGGGTGGTGCAGTTTTGGTTTCTAACTGTTCTTATAAGCAAAGCAGGGGTATATCCAGTAAGGGGGAGTCAACTTCTCAAGTTCAGCCACCCTTTTAACCTCAGTCTAACACCGTACCTCTGGAAACTGGTTTTTGTAGGTCTGGTCCCAAGATAAAAACCTTCTATAGTAGTCCATCATCAAAACTCTCCTCTCCAGGTATGTTAGTATTTGATTTTAAGAATACTAATGAGTCTTCTGTGAGTGCAACAGATTTCATCCAGTCCCTTCCATTGTCTGCCACATTCCAGTAGGTTCTGATTAGAGATAAGGAAGAAGGGTTTAATGGAGGGTGTATGGAGGTTGAATGGAAGGCAGAAGGTGATAAAATCTGGGATTTAGTCTACGATTCCTTTGAGGAGCTGACTAGGAGAGAGGCAGAAGATGGTTACACTGAGGAAGACTTGAATCTACAGGAGGCTAGCCAAAGAAAAGGGGATGAAAGGAAAGAGGGTTTGAGAAAGGGGAAGCAACCGATGAATCTAGTGGCTAAAGAGATGGGACTGAAACTGAAAGAAGTAGTGAGTGTTATAGAGTATTCCAAAAAGAAGGGAAAGAAGGAAAAAAGTCGTCCAAGAAAGAGGAAGCTTTCGGAGGTAGAAAGATTAAAATCAGATGTTGCAGCAGACTTAGAGTTCAGTGCCAAGGGGGAAAGAAGGAAAGGAACCAAGTAAGGGAGGGTGGTGTCTAGGGGGGAAATTTAAGTAAGCCAATGAAGATTCTGAGTTGGAATGTCAGAGGGTTGGGCAGTGCTAGGAAAAGGAGTGTAATAAAGGATTTGATTAGAAAAGAAAACCTGGATATAGTCTTGCTTCAAGAAACAAAAGTGGCAGTTTGGAATAGGAAATGGGTAAGAAGTGTGTGGTGCTCTAGAGGTGTAGGGTGGTCTTTTCTGCCGTCTTGCGGGGCTTCAGGAGGTATTGTAACTTTGTGGAGGAAAGAGGTGGTGGAGCCTATGGAAGAGCTAATAAGTTGGTTTATGGTTTCATTGAAATTTAAGGGTGTGGGAGAAGAGTTTACTTGGGTGATTACGAACGTCTATGACCCGAATAGATATGGAGAGAGAAGCGAATAGTGGGAAGAGCTCTATGATATATGGGGTCTGTGGGAGGGTCCGTGGTGTTTAGGTGGGGATTTTAGCATGATTAGAATTACAAATGAGACCAATAACCCCAATCAAGCGATCACAATTAGCATGAGGAGATTCAATGAGTTTATTAATGAGTGTGGTTTGTTAGAAATCCCCCTCCAACAAGCTGTCTTCACTTGGTCCAACCTACAATCTAACCCGAGATGCTCTAAGCTGGATAGGTTCATCTTTAGTTCAGATTGGGGAAAACATTGGTTAGGTCTGGCAGCTAGGGCCATGCCAGGAGTCACCTCAGATCATTGGCCGATAAGCATTAGAACTAGGAATTTCCTGAGTGGGCCTAAACCCTTCAGATTTGAAAATATGTGGTTAACACATCCAAACTTTACCCTTGAGGTTAAAGAGTGGTGGGGTAAAGAAGTGGTGGGTACCCTTGGGAGGGGTGTCAAATTTCACAGGAAAATTCAAAGGCTAAAAGGTAAAATTAAAGGGTGGAACAAGGAGCATTTTGGGAGAGTGGAGGAGAAGAAATTAAGTGTTACTTCCCAGATTGAATTTTTGGATGAAAAAGGGCACAACTCTCTCTCAGAAGAAGAAATGACCTTAAGATGGACTCTTAAGGAGTTGGAAGAGATAGTGCTAAGGGAAGAGATGTGTTGGAGACAAAAATCAAGACATCAATGGATTAAGGAAGGGGATGGTAATACTAAATTTTTCCATGCAATCGCTTATGGAAGAAGAAGATAAAATTTCGTGAAAAAGTTAGAGATCAATGGCAAAGTTGTGGATGATCAAGAGGAGATTGCTAATGTCTTCACAAATCATTTCAGGGCAGTTTACAAAAGACAGGGGGATGTGAGGCTTAGAGTGGATGGGTTAGAGTGGCCTAGTTTGGACTCAGAGGTCGCAAATCAGTTGGAAAAGGATTTTGAATTGGAAGAAATAAAGGGAGTGGTGTTTTCAATGGATAGATCTAAAGCTCCTGGACCTAACGGTCTCATTATGGCTTTCTTTTAGGATTGTTGGGATATCATCAAGTCAGATTTGTTGGCAGTATTTGAGGAGTTTGCGGAGACTCGCTTTATAAGTCCATGAATCAATTCCACCTTCCTGGCTTTGATCCCTAAAAAAGGAGAGGTTGTTCAACCGAAAGACTTTAGACCCATCAGTCTAGTGACTAGCATTTACAAAAATTTTGGCCAAAGTGTTGTCTTTAAGGTTAAAATCAGCCCTGCCAACTTTAATAAGCCAATCACAAGGGGCCTTTATTCAAGGAAGACAAATCATAGATCAAATCTTGATAGCAAATGAATGTGTGGAGGACTTCAAGAGAAGGGGGAAGAAAGGTTTTGTATGTAAACTGGACTTGGAGAAAGCATATGACATGGTCGATTGGTCTTTTCTATTGGAATCCCTGAGGAATTTTGGGTTTGGAGAGAAGTGGTGTAGCTGGACTGAGGCTTGTTTAAAAACTTATCGTTTTTCAGTTTTAGTTAACGAAGGGTTAGAGACTTCTTTCCAGCCGCTAGAGGGCTGAGACAAGGGGATCCTCTTTCTCCTTTCCTTTTCACCTTAGTAGCCGATGTGTTTAGTAGGCTCATTTCGAGAGCTGATGGGTTGGATATGTTTAGAGGATGGAGGGTAGGAAGAGGGGGTATTGTGGTGTCACACTTGCAATTTGTGGATGATACAATAATTTTTTGTGAGTCTGGAGATCCCTCAAAGGCTAGAAATTTGAACGGAGTAATAAAGTTGTTTGAATGTGTGTCAAAGATGAAGGTCAATTTTGAAAAGAGATGTGTAGTCGGGGTAAATTTGGAGATGGAGAAGTTGGTTGAGGTAGCAGAGTCCTTACGATGCCTTATATCTAGTTGGCCCTTGAAGTACTTAGATATGCCTCTAGGAGATAATCCAAGAGAAGGAAGATTTTGGAATTCAATTGTAGAAAAATGCACAAAAAAGCTAACAATTTGGAAGAGAAACTACATTTCCCTCGGAGGTCGGATCACTTTAATTAGAGCTACTCTTGTGAACTTGCCAACTCACCTTCTTTCCGTCTTTAGAATGCCACAAAAGGTGATTTTGGAGGTAGAGAAAGTCATGAGGGATTTCTTATGGGAATCAGGGGAAGGGAGGAAGGATCATGTGGTTAGGTGGGAAATAGTATGTAGGAGGAAGGAGCAGGGGGGTATGGGATTAGGCAATCTAAGGAAGAAAAATACAGCATTACTAGGTAAATGGTTGTGGAGGTGGCCTCTAGAAAGGGAGAGGCTTTGGCATAAATTGGTAAGGAGTGTGCATGGTGCGACAGACAACGGATGGGATGCTGGTGTATCTCGGCGTGCTACGCTAAAATACCCATGGAAGGCTATTCATAGTATTCTTCCCGTTTTCTTGAACCTGATTAGGTATGATGCTAGTACTAGAGATAGGGTTTTGTTTTGGGAGGATGTTTGGATTGCTGACTGTGCCCTCAAGGACCTCTTTCCTTCCTTGTATTCCATCTCGTGTTTCAAAAACGAGCCAATTCAAAGGTTTGTATCCTCTTCCTCTTCTTCTGGCATAAACTGGAATTTGGGCTTTAGAAGAGACTTGAGAGATTCCGAGCTTGACTAGGTTGCTTTGCTCCTTTAAACCATTGATTTCGTTTGCTTAGACCCTCCTTCTGTAGATTCCCGTATTTGGAAGCCTTTACCTTCGGGTTCCTTTTCTTGTGCTTCCTTCTTTGCTTCCTTGTGCTCCTCTCCTTTGCCTCAACCTTTTCATAGCAAGGAAGTTTGGTCCAAACCTGTCCCTCCTAAAGTTGGAGCCCTTTGTTGGGAAGTCTCCCTTGGGAAAATCAACAATTTGGATGTTTTGCAAAAAAAGAAGACCTAGTCTCTGTATCTCTCCTAACTGGTGCACCCTTTGCAAAGCAAACGAGGAAAGTTGCTACAATTTACTAATCATTTGCCCTTTTGTTGTAGGCCTTTGGGAAAAGCTTTTTGATCTTTTTGGGTGCAAGTGGACAGAACCGGTGCAGATTTGCAATCTTTTTGATCCTACAACTTTTAGGTGGCAAAAGAGAAGAGGAAGAGTTTTGTGGAGGTGTGTCAGAGCTGCTTTGGTGTGGACTGTGTGGGAGGAACGAAATGCTAGAATCTTTAATGACAAGGAGCGGGATCAAACTTGTGTGTTTGAAAGCATTTTATGTAGGGCCATAAGTTGGGTAAAATCCTTGGATTTGTTCTCCTCCTACACTTTTGATGACATAAGGAGAAATTGGGAACAACTGGCCAAAAGTTCTGCAGTCAGAAGCAAGCCAGTAGTGGATTGGAAAGTCTCCTGATGCAGGCGTCATTAAACAAAATTTTTATGGCAGTAGTTTGGGCAACCCGAGGCCTTCTGGAATAGGGGGAGTTTTTAGAAACGAAGAAGGTCAGATTGAGTCTGTGTGTACCCAAAAGCAACAAGAGCAGCCTGAAATTTGTGTACCCAAGCTCTAAGAGATTGCTTAAGGTCATAAAGGGACTTCTTTAGTTTATAGACCTTTCCTTGCATCTCCTTCCCATACACCCTTGGAGGTAAAGACATATAGACCTCTTCATGTAGGTCCCCGTTCAAGAAAGCATTCTTTACATCAAACTGATGAAGAGGCCAATCAAAAGCAGTAGCTAAAGATAGCAAAACTCGAACTGAAATCATCTTGGCTACTGGGGCAAAAGTTTCCAGGTAGTCAAAACCATGCATCTAAGTATACCCTTTAGCAACCAAACGGGCCTTATATCTCTCAATAGTACCATCAGAATGATACTTAATAGTGAACACCCACTTACAACCAATTGGTTCCTTTCCCTCAACCAAATCCACAATTTCCCAAGTATTGTTCTTATGCAAAGCATCTAGTTCAGTCATCATAGCATCCCTCCATTATGGTTTGGACAAGGCTTCTAGGACAGATCTGGGAGTCACGTGTGTGGAAACAGAGGCAAGGAATAGTAGGAAGGGGAAAGAAGGTTGTAGGACAGGTGTTTGGAAATGCAATGAGTTGTACATTTCCGTTTGCCTTTGCAAAGGGCAATAAGGAGATCAAGGTCAAGGAAGGTATCCGAAGTGGTAGAAGAGGGCTGACCTGTTACCTCAGTAGTGATGGGAGGAGCAAGAGGCACATCTAAAAGCGTGGAAACAACTTGCATGTCTCTGAGCCTTTGTCTCTAGTACCACCTTTGGATAATAGGATAGGAAGGAAATGTGGGAGGATGAGTAGGAAGAGGAGGGGGAGCAAGAACATGAGAAGAAGAACCAATAGAGGACTCGATTGGAGGAGACTCCATAGAAGGTTCAATGGGAATTGGAAGAGGAATAGATGGTGACAATGCAAACAATTCCTCTGAATACTCCCCCTCAGGAGATGTACCAAAGAAAGGAACAGACTTTGCAAATGTCACATCTCTGGAAACAAAGCAAGTGCCACAAACCGGATCAAAACAGCAGTATCCCTTATGTGTGGAGGCATATCCCAAAAAGACACACTTGTGTGCTTTAAGCTCAAACTCATGTCTTTGATGACTATGAACATGAACATAGCAAGTGCACCCAAACACTCTAAGAGGAAGAGAGAAGAGATCCTCATTTGGGAAAAGCAAGCTAAAGGGAGTTTTAAACCCCAGAACCCAGGAAGGCATTCGATTTATCAAGTATGTAGTTGTAAGGACAGCATCCCCCCAAAACTTAACAAGAACATGGGAAGCAAAAAGGAGGCTCCTCGCAACCTCAACCGCATGTTTGTTCTTCCTTTCTTCCACTCCATTTTGTTGAGTGTAGGAACAGGAACTTTAATGAATAACTCCAATGGTATCTATAGAGAAGATGGGTTAAATGGCCCATAGGCTGTTTATCCTTTTTTATCTTTTATGTTCTTTACTGTAATGGGCCTTAATCTGGGATTATTCTTTCTTATGTTATGTCTTTTTAATTTTCTACCCAACTAGTGGCTTCTCTGTAAATTACCAAAGTTTAACTTAATAAAATAGAATTAAGGGTGTAAGAGAAGAGATTATGTTCGAAAATCTCTCTCTCTGAACCCAAGTTGCCGCCACCTTCTTCTTCTTCTTCTCTCCTCTTGAACTCTGATTTCTACTACTTTCTTTTGAACTTTTGCATCTTTCTAAACAGTCATTTCTTCTCAAAAGGCTGTTTTTCTTCTTGGTATCAAAGCAAGCTCGTTTTTTCCCCCTTTGCACCTTTTTTTCCCATACACAATGTGTATGGAGAACTGAATCGTATGAATAGTTAAAGACACCTATTTCAGCCCAGTTGTTAGTGGTTTCTGGAGAGAAGAGGATTGGTTTTGTCGTCCCCTTGACAGATCCAAGTGTGCTGCCCGAAACCCTAATTTTTTGGAGAAATCTGATTGTGGGCCCCACAAGGAGTTTGACCTGGGCGCTCAATGACTGAAGGCTTTCTCATTCTCCTTCTTGAAGATCGAATCAAGTGGATTGGTGTTCTGTGAAGTCTACAAGGAGCCACTGATTTTTCTCCATTTCTCCCAGCTTCCGGGTGTGACACAAATTACTGGTACGACGGCTGCATAGAGGTTGACTCAAAACACAGTTTTTGTTCTGTCTTCATTTGGTGTTTTTTGAAGTTGTTTGAAGTCATTTTTGAAGTGTTTAAGAAGATGAACTCCTCTGACTTTCAAAACAAGCATGTTGCTGAATCCGGACAAGTTTCGGGAGCCTCTATACTATCTATTGGTTGTGACCACAGTCAAGCTGGATGGAACTAATTATCTGACTTGGTCACAATCAGTAAATATTCATATTTGTAGTAGAGGCAAGTGGGGTTTTATCTCTGGGAGCAAAAAGGCTCCTCCGGAAGATGATCCATCATATGAAAAATGGATGCAAGAAAATTATACTGTTAGTGGGTGGCTTGTGAATTCAATGCAACCACAGATTAGTCAGCACTATTTGTGGATGAATTCAGCAAAGGAAATTTGGGATAGTGTTGCTGAAACCTATTCCCAAAAATTAAATGTGGCCAGGGCTTACAAGTTGAGAAGTGATGTGAAGAATTTGAGACAGGGGGAGAAACCATTAGCTGTATAGTTCTCAACACTAAAGTCTTTATGGCAATAAATAGATTTGATAGAAGTTGTAACCTAGGACACCACTAATGATGCTGAGACCTACAGAAAACTGGTTGAGAGAAACAAGGTGTTTGAGTTCTTAACAAGGCTAAATCCAGAGTATGACATTACAAAGTGTAGAGAAACTGATGTGGACCCCACAGCTGTGGGGCCACTCTGTCCGTAGGGTAGAATGTACCTAGTCTATTTGTTATGTTTTTCTATTATTCTAGTTATTTATTTTTCAGTTTTATATTGTTAAGTGTTATGATGTAAACACCAAGGGCAGATGTGTCCTTTCCTGTAACTAGCATAACATATAAATATTAAGTTGACGTGGCGGTGGCAGATTAATTCAGAATTTGTCCTTCCTTTCAAACATGTGTTCTACTGCTCTCTCACTAATCTTTCTCCTCTTTCTTCCTCACTTTCTCTTCTGTTCGAACCTGAAATTCCAAGACTGATAGCAGTCTTGATCATCTTCATGGTATTAGAGCCAAGTTAGGGTTTCTTATGTGAGTCTAATACCAGCCAACCACATGAGAATCTCCTAGGACTAGAAGCTGAAAAGGTGGAGTTCACAGACTGATTCTTGGAGATCGCCAGAAGTGCTAGCAGCTGTTGGAAGTTTTGTTATGGTTGCAGAGTATTGGTGGTTAGGAAGGATTAGAGAAGACTAGGGTTCGGGTAACCCTAGAAGGCAGCGAACTATTCTTTTCTTGTAAGTCATTTACTTTTCTAAGAAAAGATAGGTTGGACCTATTTGGAGAGGAAGGTTGAACCATTCTAGGTTTTCATCTCTTCGATTCACTAGGGTTTTACAGCAAACCCTACTGTTCTGATGTAATTAAAACCCTACTGTTTTACACTTCGATTCACTAGGGTTTTACAACAAACCCTACTGTTCTACTGTGATTAAAACCCTACTGGTTTACACCGAACTGTCTCAGCCTTGTTTCTTTCTGCACTAGAGTTTGAAAGTGATCTTGCGGCAAGCCCTAGTGCTGGACTGAACCTTGTGATCTACCTAGAGCTGTCCTAGAGTTTATTGTTGGCATTGATCAGATTCTAGGGTTTCATATTAACCCTACTGCAAGTCTATCTATACAGTACTGATTAGATTGTGCAACTAAATTGATCACTTTAAGGACTGATTAAAACCCTAATTCTGCAAAAGCAAATCAGACCTCCTTCTAAGCTGTTTTTCAGAGTATTTTGGGGTTTTCAAACTCTCTTAAAGGGGTTAGAGCTCTACAGACAGCCACTGTTGTGTTTGTTAGTTGATTTCATATCAGAGTTATCCAAGTTGTGCACATACACTGTGAATACAAATCAGGCCTATATTGTTTTTGGTTGTGATTGGTAGTCCAAGTGTTGTTTTAAGACTTGACCGAGATGGAGTTTAAAAATCAGGCAGAAGGCAATTTTGGGAGCATCAATTATGGTAGTGTTTCTGAGATGGGTGGTCAGATTACAACCGTAAATTCAGGTACTCTAGCTTCAGCCTACCATGCCTCAGCTTCAGGTACTACTGAACCTTGTTGGGTAATAGATTCAGGTGCATCCGACCACATGACTAGCTTGCCTTCACTGTTTACCTCTTACCATTTGTCATCTGGTAGGGATAGAGTATCTATTGCTGATGGCTCCCTAGTTCCTATTTCTGGGAAGGGGGACATTAAGTTATCAGATACGATCTCCTTGTCTTCGGTCTTACATGTTCCTAAGCTTGATACTAACCTCCTTTCAGTCAGTAGTATTACCAAACACATGAACTACTCAGTAACTTTCTTCCCTGACCGGTGTGTTTTTCAGGACCTGGAGACGAAAAAGGTGATTGGGACTGGCCGTGAGACGAATACGATCTATCTGCTCGGGGAGAGTTCTCGTCAGGAAGAGTCAGTGGGTAAGATGTCACTTGTTTCCCAGAGTGTGAGTTCGGTTATGCCAAGCATAACCGATTGGGTCATTTGTCTTTTCGGTCCTTAAAGAGTTTGTTTCCTACTTTGTTTGAGTCTATTGAGTTGTCCCAGTTGCAATGTGAAAGCTGTGAGCTTGCTAAACATTGTAGAAACTCTTATTCATTGAGTAATAAAAGGAGTAATCGTCCTTCTGATCTTGTGCATACGGATGTTTGGGGGCCATATCACATTCCTTCTATGGGTGGGTACAGATATTTTTTGTTATTTGTTGATGACCATACCCGGTTTTCTTGGGTTTATCTTATGCGTTCACGAGATGAGGTTCCCGCCCTGACCCAAAACTTTCACCAAATGATCCCAACCCAGTTTGATGCCAAGATTAAAGTTCTTAGATCTGATAATGCAAAGGAGTACTTTGCTAAGTCATTGGCATCTTACCTTCTTACTCATGGGGTTATCCATCAGAGCTCTTGCCCTCATACACCTCAGCAGAATGGGGTTGCAAAAAGGAAGAATAGGCACATCTTGGAGGTGGCTAGAAGTCTTATGTTTACCTCCAATGTCCCTATTCGCTTCTGGGGTGATGCTATCCTCACGGCGGTCTATCTTATTAATCGGATTCCTTCCCGGGTTCTTGATTTGCGATCTCCTTTTTCCCTTCTATACCCACATGAGGAGTTGTTTTCTATTCCCCTTAAGGCATTCGGTTGTACCTGCTTTGTTCAGCTTCTCAGACCCCATCACTCCAAGTTTGAACCCAAGGCCTCCAAATGCATTTTCCTTGGTTATGTACGAACTCAAAAGGGGTATTGATGCTATGATCCTGTCTCAGGGAGGAAGTTCGTCTCCATGGATGTCACTTTCTTTGAGGAGACACCCTATTATCCTCGGGTTTCTCCTCGGGGGGAGAGCAGTGAGAGTAGGGGTTTAAGTCCTTGTCTTCAGGGGGAGAACAGTGAGAGTAGGGGTTTAGGTCCATGTCTTCAGGGGGAGAGCAGTGAGAGTGGGGTAGTTCCTTTACCTATTCCATTGAGTGATGGGAGCTGCAATGGTGAGGGTGGCCAGAGGGATCAGGAGTTGAGGGGGAGCTGCAATGGTGAGGGTGGTCAGAGGGATCAGGAGTTGAGAGTCTATCACAGGCGGTGCAGGCAGGTTGATCCTGATCATCAGTAGTCCAGGCCAGCTCCAATCTCATCTGCGGCTCCAGGTCCAGGCATTACAGTCCCAGGACCCATAGAGACTTCTTCTATTGTTGTCATTTCACCTCCTACAGAACATTGATCTTCCGATTGCAATCCGTAAAGGGAAACGACATTGTACCACATCTACAGCCCATTGTATTTCCCATTTTTTATCCTATGATCGCCTATCTCCTACCTACAGGTCCTACCTTAGTTCCATTTCCAATGTCACTATTCCAAGAACAATGCAAGAGGCCCTATCAGTCCCGGAGTTGAGAGGTGCAATGCAAGTTGAAATGGAGGCCCTGTTGAAAAATAATACCTGGGAGCTAGTTGACTTGCCCAAAGGAAAGATACCAGTTGGATGCAGATGGGTATTTACTGTAAAGCACAATGCGGATGGTTCCATTGAGAGGTACAAAGCTCGGCTAGTTGCAAAAGGGTTCACTCAGACTTATGGCATAGATTACTTGGAGACGTTTGCCCCGGTAGCCAAGATGACCACCATTCGGGTTCTATTATCTCTTGCAGCAAGCCACACTTGGCCTTTGTACCAAATGGATGTTAAAAATGCCTTCCTAAATGGGGACTTGCAGGAAGAGGTTTACATGCAGCTGCCTCCTGGATACTATGATACAGAGACAGGTAAGAAGGTCTGCCAGCTCAATAAGGCATTGTATGGTTTGAAGCAGTCACCTAGAGCTTGGTTTGATAGGTTCAGACTAGCTCTTGGGAAGTTCGGTTATGTACAGGCCCAGTCGGATCATACACTGTTCATCAAGAGGGTGGAGTCTTCACTGACACTACTTGCAGTATATGTTGATGATATTGTGGTGACAGGAAATGACAGCTATGAGATTGAGTCCCTCAAACAGCTCCTTCATCAAGAGTTTGAGGTGAAAGATCTGGGTCCACTACAGTATTTTTTGGGTATTGAGGTTGCTAGATCTAAACAAGGGATCTTTGTCTCACAGAGGAAATATGTTTTAGATTTGTTGGCTGAAACTGGAAAGCTGGGTGTCAAACCTACAGATACACCCATTGAACAGAACCACAGGATTAGTGCAGAGAGTGGAGAGCTGCTTGAAGACAAAGTTATGTTCCAGCGGTTAGTGGGAAAGCTCCTATATCTGTGCCTCACTCGGCCAGATATCAGTTATGCAGTTAGTGTTGTCAGTCAATACATGCATTCTCCTAGAACCACGCACCTTCTAGCAACAAAAAGAATACTAGCATACTTGAAGAGATGCCTGGGTAGAGGTATACTGTTCAAGAACAATAACCACATGAAGGTGGAGGTCTATACGGATGCCGATTGGGCTGGGAGTGTTGATGACAGACGGTCTACCTCAAGATATTGTGCCCTTGTGGGAGGAAACCTTGTCTCCTGGAGAAGTAAGAAACAGAGTGTTGTCTCCCGGTCTAGTGCTGAAGCAGAATACAGGTCCATAGCCAACAGAGTGGTTGAAATCCTATGGCTAAGATCTCTACTTGAGGAGTTGGGTATTGAGTATGAGAAGCCTCTGATGCTGTATTGTGATAATCAAGTAGCCATTAATATAGCACATAATCCAGTGCAGCATGACAGAACCAAACACATTGAAGTTGACCGGCATTTTGTACGAGAAAGGGTCTCATCTCAAGAAGTATGCCTCCCTTACAACACTTCCAATATGCAACTAGCAGATATCCTCACTAAAGCCGTATCAAGAAAGAAGCTAGAAGCGGATCTATCCAAGTTGGGAATGATAAACATTTACTCCCAACTTGAGGGGGAGTGTAGAGAAACTGATGTGGGCCCCACAGCTCCGTAGGGTAGAATGTACCTAGTCTATTTGTTATGTTTTTATGTTATTCTAGTTGTTATTTATTTTTCAGTTTTATATTGTTAAGTGTTATGATGTAAACACCAAGGGTAGATGTGTCCTTTCCTGTAACCGGCATAACATATAAATATTAAGTTGAAGTGGCGGCGGCAGATTAATTCAGAATCTGTCCTTCCTTTCAAACATGTGTTCTACTGCTCTCTCACTAATCTTTCTCCTCTTTCTTCCTCACTTTCTCTTCTGTTCGAACCTGAAATTCCAAGACTGATAGCAGTCTTGATCATCTTCACAAAGCAAAATATTTTATCCAAGGATAAGTGTCTCACTGTCTCAAGCACATGCCTTGGTAAGTAGTGAAAAAAGCAGAAGACTTGTCCAAGTCCAAGGGGCTGGTCTAAATGATCACTTTGCTAATATGGGAGTGAAACCTAAGGGGGTTGCAGCGACTGCAAGTAGCTCAGGGAAGAAAGAGATTATCTGTGAGTACTGTAAAAAGCCAAAACGCACTAAAGACAAGTGCTGGAAATTGCACCATGAGCTCCTACCACTTCGGTTTCAGAAGAAGTCTGATAATAAAAAGGCAAGGAGTGCTAATGTTACTACTGGTCTAGATAGTGACAGATACCAAACTGAAGAGATGACGACTAGTGTGCAGTTAGCAGCTATGAAGGCAGAATATGAGAAGTTTGGGAGGATGATCAGTCACCTAGATGGTGTGACCTCTTCTTCCAACCCTTTAGAAAATTCAACCTCTTCTGCATTTGCTCATTCAGGTATACGGGCTTCTGCCAATCATGCAACCATTTTAGGTAATCGTAGGATCCCTTGGATTATTGATTCTGGTGCTTCTGATCATATGACCAACATTTCTACTTTGTTTGTTTTTCATATGAAGGCAGAATATGAGAAGTTTGGAAGGATGATCATTCACCTAGATGGTGTGACCTCTTCTTCCAACCCTTCAGAAAATTCAACCTCTTCTGCATTTGCTCATTCAGGTATACGGGCTTCTGCCAATCATGCAACAATTTCAGGTAATCGTAGGATCCCTTGGATTATTGATTCAGGTGCTTCTGATCATATGACCAACCTTTCTACTTTGTTTGTTTCATACGATTCACTTCCTGGACATGACAAAATCACCCTAGCCGACGGCTCTCTTGCCCTTATCTCCGGCAAGGGAACCATCAAGGCTACAGACTCCTTGGTTCTTCCTTCTGCTCTTCATGTACCCAGACTAAATACAAACTTGTTATCTATAAGTAGCCTAACTAAGTCATTAAACTGTTGTGTAACCTTCTTCCCTTCCTACTGTGTTTTTCAGGATCGGGAGTCTTAGAAGGTGGTTGAGAGTGGCCGTGAGGCGAATGGAATATATTTATTGAATACTCCTGGACAGTGCCATGCAACCTGGAAAAACTACTTTTGAGTTTACATCTGCAGAGCCCATCAATCGAGTCATGTTATGTCATTTTCGTTTGGGTCATCTTTCTTTATCTGCATTAAGTCATTATTCCCATAACTGTTTAAGGGAATTAGTTTATCCAATCTTCATTGTGAGTCTTGTGAACTGTCAAAACATTGTAGAAACAGTTATCCTCTGAGTAATAAAAGATCTTCTTCTCCTTTTAATATTGTGCACTCTGATGTGTGGGGACCTTACCACTTACCCTCTATGGGTGGCTACAAATATTTTATCTTGTTCATTGATGACTTTTCTCAGTTCACTTGGATATTTTTGATGAAGTCCCGTGATGAAATTCCCAGACTTGTGAGGCAACCATGAATCTATCCTAACCCAGTTTGATACCAGGATTAAAATTTTCAGATCCGACAATGCAAAAGAATATTTTGAGAAAAATCTAACCTGCTATCTCACTGATTTAGGGGTTATTCATCAAAGCTCATTGTTACGACCACTGAACAAAATGAAGTTGCTGAAAGAAAAAATAGACATATTGTTGAAGTTGCAAGAAGTATTCTATTTGCCTCACATGTCCCTACAAAGTTTTGGGGTGATGCTATTCTCACTGCTACCTATCTTATAAACCATATGCCATTTAGCGTTTTAGGGTTTAAGTCTCCCTTCAATCTCCTTCATCCTGACAATGATCTTTTTCCTATTTCTCTTCGTGTCTTTGGTTGCACCTGTTATGTACATATCCAAAGTGTCCAAAGACATAAATTTGAACCAAAAGCCCACAAGTGTATCTTCCTTAGTTATTCCCCCACACAGAAGGGTTACTGTTGCTTTGATCCAAAGACTGGCACTCGGTATGTCTCAATGGATGTCACCTTTGATGAGCTTTCTTCCATTTATGGTTCTTCTCTGGAGAGACATTGTCCGAAGGGGGAGGGTTTGTCACAGGTGTTTACTCTTCCTCTTCCTATCCCAGTTGAGTCTTTTGCTGAGTCTCTTCCTCCTTCAAATGAATCAAGGGAGGATCAATCACTTCACTCTCATTCTAGTATTCCTATTCCTCCTCCTTTACCTCCTCGCCCTCTTTTTAATCCCAGGTTGTATCAACGACAAACAACCAGAAATGAGCAGGTTGTTTCCCCTACAATACATGAGCCTCATGCACTTCCAGTTACAGATGAGACAACAGGTACTGTTATAGCCCCTTTGGAGCCATCCTTCCCAGACCTTGATATCCCCATTGCTATTAGGAAAGAAAAAAGGAAGTGTACTGCACATTGCATTTCCAAACACCTTTCTTATACTTTGCTCTCTCCTTCATATTTTGCCTACCTTTCTTCTGTTGCCTCTAACCCAATTCCCAGGTCTGTGTCAGAAGCTCTTAATATTCCAGAATGAAGGGATGCTATGAGAACAGAAATTGATGCCCTGCACAAGAATGACACTTGGGAAGTGGTTGATTTGCCTGAAGGGAAGGATCCAATAGGTTGTAAGTGGGTTTTTACTATCAAATATCATGTTGATGGCACCATTGAAAGGTACAAGGCTAGGCTGGTTGCAAAAGACTATACACAGACATATGGGATTGATTATCTGGAAACCTTTGCCCCTGTTCCCAAGATGATTTCTATGAGAGTTCTGCTATCTTTGGCTGCACACTCAGACTGGCCACTTTATCAACTGGATGTAAAGAATGCTTTTCTGAATGGAGAATTACATGAGGATGTCTATATGTCTCTTCCTCCAGGGATGTATGGAACAAATATGAAAGGAAAGGTTTGCAGGCTGAAGAAATCTCTTTATGGACTCAAACAGTCCCCTAGAGCATGGTTTGAAAGGTTTAGGGCTGCCCTTGTTAGCTTTGGCTATGTACAGACACAGTCTAATCATACCCTCTTTGTGAAGAGGAGATGATCCTTGGTCATTTACCTGATTGTGTATGTTGATGATATTGTTGTGACTGGTAATGATGTCTCAGGAATCAATGATCGCAAATATTTCCTTCATACAAAGTCTGAGATCAAAGATCTGGAGGAATTGAGATACTTTTTTGGCATAGAAGTTGCTAGATCCAAGGATGGGATCCTTATCTCTCAGAGGAAGTATGTTCTTGATTTGCTCTCTGAAACAGGGAAGATGGGTGTTAAACCAATTGCTACTCCTATCGGTATGAGCCATAAACTCTCTGCTTCATATGGAATATTGTTAAAAGATAAGGGAGTCTTCCAGAGACTACTTGGAAAACTTCTTTATCTATGCATGACTCGTCCAGACACTACATACGTTGTCAGTTGCATCAGTCAGTTCATGCATGCTCCTAGGGATACTCATATGGCAACAGCAAAGCGGATTCTGTGTTATTGGGCTCCCCTGGAAAGGGAATTCTATTTGCCAAGCATGGCCATATGAAACTTGAAGCCTACACAGATGCTAACTGAGCTGGAAACATTGATGACAAAAGATCTACCTCTGGGTACTGTAGCTTGGTGGCAAGTAATATTGTCTCTTAGAGAAGCAAGAAACAATCAGTTGTTGCTCGATCTTTAGCTGAAGCAGAATACAGAGCCATAGCTCATGGAGTTTCTAAACTATTGTGGCTTAAATCCTTGATGGAGGAACTGGGTATTGAGCATGATAAACCAATGATGTTATACTGTGATAATCAGGCCGCCATCAACATTGCTCACAACCCAGTGCAACATGATAGAACTAAGCATATTGAAGTTGACAAACACTTCATTCGAGAAAGAGTGGCTTCTGGAGAAGTGTGTCTACCTTTCCTCACCAAGGGCATTTCCAAGGCTAAACTTTAGCATGATACTGGCAAGCTTGGCATGATTGACATCTATGCTCAGCTTGAGGGGGAGTGTAGAGAAGATGGGCCGAATGGCCCATAGGCTATTTATCCTTTTTTATCTTTTATGTTCTTTGTTGTAATGGGCCTTAATCTGGGATTATTCTTTCTTATGTTATGTCTTTTTAATTTTCTGCCCAACTAGGGGCTTCTCTATAAATTACCAAAGTTTAACTTAATAAAATAGAATTAAGAGTGTAAGAGAAGAGATTATGTTCGAAAATCTCTCTCTCTAAACCCAAGTTGCTACCACCTTCTTCTTCTTCTCTCCTCTTGAACTCTGATTTCTGCTACTTTCTTTTGAACTTTTGCATCTTTCTAAATAGTCCTTTCTTCTCAAAAGGTTGTTTTTCTTTTGTATCAAAGTAGGAGGAAAGGCTCTTCTCAAAATATTCTTTTGCATTATCAAATCGGAATATTTGGATTTGAGTGTTAAACTGGGTAAGTATAAGTTCATGAAATTTTTATACAATATTTGGTACTTCATCCCGGGATTTCATGAAGTAAATCCAAGTGTAACGAGAGAAATCATCAATGAAAAGAATGAAATATTTGTAACCCCCCATAGCAAGTAAATGATATAGCCCCCACACATCAGAGTGCACAATATGGAAAGGAGAAACAGATCTTTTATTACTCACTGAAAAAGATTGTCTACAATGTTTTGCAAGTTCACATGACTCACAATGAAGTCTCGATAGGGATATTCCCATAAACATTTCTGAAAACAAATGACTCAAAGCTGAAAAAGACAAATTACCAAATCTGAAATGACATATCATAACTCTATCAACTAACTCTGATAAAACAGACTCCAAAGCTACTCCACTAGGTAATCCAGAAATTTGATCAAAGACATCCAACAAGTATATCCCATTCGCCTCATGGCCACTCCCAATTGTCCGCTGAGACTTCAAGTCGTGAAAAACACAATAAGTAGGAAAGAAGGCTATGTTGTGGTTCATTGATTTTGTTAAACTACTAACAGATAAAAGGTTAATGCTAAGTTTGGGAACATGAAGGACAGAGGATAATACAAGTGAGTCAGAGGCTCTAACATCTCCCTTGCCAGAGATGGGAGCAAGAGACCCATCAGCAAGAGAAATCTTCTTTCTACCCGAGAGGAGCTGGTATGAACAAAAAAGGTTGGGTATGCTAGTCATATGGTCTAATGCACTTGAATCTATGATCCAAGGAATTCTACGATTACCTGAGGCTGTAACATGATTTGCAGAAGCATGAATACCTAAATGGGCAAAGATTGATGTAGAGGGGGTTCCTGAGGAGGAAGATGCAACAATAGACTCCAAGTGATGTATCAACTTCCCATATCTCTCAAATTCTGCCTTCACTACTGCCAATTGTTCCACAGCCAAATTTTTCTTCGCTTTCAAATATTGTAGCAACATTTGCATTATTGGGATTTGCAAACTAACCACCCTTCTTAAAATTGTTGTTGTTCCGAAACATTTCTGGAAGAAGATCTGGATGAAGTTTCCAACAAGAATCCTTTATATGTTTCGACTTCTTGCAATATTCACATATCACCTCCTTTCTCTCATTTACTCCCTTTGGTTTTAATCCAACATGCGCAAAATGTTCTGGGGGAGGTGGGGTCTATAGTTGTACCTGTTGCCTGCTCTCTTCACTGCTCACCATAGAGTATGCCTAAGCAAGTGACACTTCATCCTTGGCCAGAATATTTTTCCATGTAATATCAAATTTAGGATTGAGTCCTGTAAGGAATTCAAACACTATTTATTTCCACAAATTTCCTAAAAGTTTCTGCATCTTTGGTGCTTTCCCATACAACTGCTTCCAATAACATCTATCTCCTACCATAGTGACTTCAACATTGAATGGTAGACAGCCACACTCTTCTCCCCCTGTTTTAAAATTTTCACATCATTCTTCAATTTATAGGCCCTTGCAACATTTAATTTCTAAGAGTATGTTTTTGTAACACTATCCCAAATCTCCTTGGCTGAAGTCATCCACAAATAGTGTTGACTTATGTGGGGCTGCATAGAATTTACCAACCACCCAATAACTGTGTAGTTATCCTGCATCCATTTCTCATATGTAGGATCATTCTCTTCCGGCATCACCTTACTACCCGTGAGAAACCCTAGTTTACCTCTACTACAAACATGGATCTTAATAGATTGTGCCCAAGCAAGGTAATTTGTTCCATCAAGTTTAATTGTAGTCACTCCTGTCATAATGGAATCTACAAAACCAACCCCCGACACTGGAATCTGCTTCATCTCACTTCCAAATTGCTCCATCAATCAAACAAAAATCAAAAAACAATGTTTTCGACCTTTATAGACCTAACTAAGGTCAGTCAAACACTCAAAAGTCCCAAACTAGGGTTTCATCATACCTGGCCTCCAGGGAGAAAGAGAGAAGAGGTAGCCACTCAAACCAGAGCAATCCAAACCATTTCCAACTGCAGCCGCTCACTTTTGGAGATAAAAAGGAACCCTCCAAGCCTTGAGCGCCACACCCAAACTGCCTTTTCAACCCATAACTGGAAACTCTCTAGTCGGCTAGGGTTTTGGGAAAAATTCTGCAGTCCCACTTTCTTGGCAATCTTCGGCCAGCTTCTGACTCTCCAAACCCTCTACCAACTAGGAAACAAGATCTCTGATTGATCAGCAATTTATCTCTCCATACACCTTTCGATTAGAAAAAGTGTATGGGAAAAAAAAGGAAAAAAGGAGAAAACGAAGGAAGACCTGCTCTGATACCAAGATGTGATTTAGACCAATAAAATTAGCATAAATATTTAGATTCAAGCAAAAAGAAGGAAGGAAGAAGAGGAAGACAGCAAGAAGAAGAAAGAAAAATGGAGAAGAAAGGAGAAAGAAAGGAGGAGTTCGATAATCTCCTCTTTCCCCTACTCTAATCTTTTATTAAACTTACTTAAGTTACATAATTTACAAGAAGGCCCTTAAGTAGGCATCCACATTAGCAATACACTTAAAAAAGAAAACAAAAGCTAAAGGCCCATAAAGAAAGAAGGCCCAATAAGAAAGCATAACAAGAAGGAACTAATAAGAATGACACTAAAGGACTAGGGCCCATTCGGCCCAATCTCTCTACAGGATCATCTCCTGGATCCTAGTTTCAGTTAATCCTAATATTTGGGTGGCTATGAGAGGGTTCCAAACTGCCCAAGAGATGTGGCAACACCTTAGAAGGGTATATTTTGAAACAGGTAAAGTATTGAATTCTATTAAAGTATGAGGAAGAACATAAATAACAGCCTATGTACAATGAGAGTTTGTACAATGGGAATATACAAAAATGTGTCAACAAAAGAAAGGTCAGCTTGCAAAAAGGAGAAAAGCTGGACACCCCTGAATGCCCTGTGTACACTTAACCAAGATCACAAAAAAGCCTATTACCTTGTTTTAACAGGCTATATTACCAACAATCCAACTTGGCTAGGAATTCCAATTGAAGATGAATATCATATCCTAGGGTTAAAAGTGTATAAGGAAGCATTATGCAGGGTCTTTAACCTGTGGACTGAATATGAAATGGCCAACGTTACAAATGTGAGATAAGACTTTTCAATTCAGACAGTGGGAAATTTTAGGATTAGAAGACAACTATGCAATTTCTCATGAAATTCTTCCTAGATTATGAAGTTGTTAGAGGCTTAGAGCTACTATCCTGAACCAAGGGACTTTACCAGATCTTCATGCAATCCTTGGAGAACTCCTTAACATTAGGGAGGAAAAATAACTATCACTTTGAGTGGGTAACCTACCTCTTAAAGACCGCTTTCCCTCTCTTCATTCTATTTCTCTTCATAAAAAAGAGCCAGTTTCTAAATTTCTCTCTTCTATGGTTCTTCCGTTGTTTCTAAATTGGGACTTTGGCTTCTGTAGAGGGCTGAGGGTGATGAATTTGCTTGTGTTTCTGAACTGTTGCTTTTACTTGAGTCTATAAAGCTATAAAACCTTTTACTTCTTTAGCCTTACAACTGAGTTCAAAAACAATGTGCCCTGTTAATCCCTTGTTTTGCCAACTGGTTTGCTAGACTATTAGCCAATCTTGGAATCCACCGAATTACCAAATGCATGTCCCTTGAAAATCAATCCTCTAAACTTTTTAATTTCATTTCTGAAGTACCAAGGAGTCCTTTCGTTCTATTTCAACCAACTTATCACTACTTAGGAATCTCCTTCAACTACCAACTTTCTCACCCCCAATTCCAAGGCCTTTTGCATCCCAAAAATCACTGCAGCCAATTCTGCTGTTATGGAGCCACCCATTCCAACAGGGCTTGAATACAAACCCACAATATTTCCACTATTTTTTATCAATAACAGGAAAGTTTCATTAATGAATATGAATCATGTACACAGGTGGGGAGAGGCAAACTCTCTTAACTCTCCCCCAAAGAAATACAAGATTACAATGAAGCCCAAAACAATTGATTTCTTCCTACCCTTGTTTAGCAAGGGTATCTGCAATGGAATTAGTGCATCTTTTTACCCACTATGGTCTCACCTCAACACCTTGAGTCAGCCTCAAAAAGTCTCCACTCATTACTGTAAGTCCACATACTATCTTCTTCCTTACCCAACCATCCTATTACAACTTTAGAGTCTCCTTCAATGATCAACCTGTTAAAATTTAGTTCTTTAGCCCTTTTCACACCCTCCATCAAAGCCAAAATTTCTGCTCTCAGCGAGTCCCCATGACCAATTGGGACAGAAAACATAGGTATGACTGAACCTTCCTCCGACCTAAAGACTCCACCAATCCCTGAAGGTCTAGGGTTACATTCACTGCTACCATCAAAGTTTACCTTCACTGCCACTTCCTGCCAATTATTCAGTAGAGTCCCTATGTGAATGTCATTAAATATCTCCATTGTTTTTACCCAATGAATAACCCTAAAAGTGATCACTTCTATGACTGCCTCTCTACTTCTCTCCTTTTCAGGGAATATTCTTTGATTCCTTTCCCCCCAAATTGTCGAACAAACCGCCACTCTTCTACATCTCCATTATATTCTGCCCCTCTTCTTTGTCCAGCCACCAACAGAAGAGTCAAAGAGGCTTTGTAGACTTAGTGGGGGAGTCCACCTGCAACCAAACAAAGAGAAAAACCAAACCCAAATGAAAGAAACAAAGGGACAAGAGATTAATAAGTGGTAACAAGACTCACCATTGACTTTACAAAGAGTACACCAGTTGGAAGGCAAGCACCAAAATGACTTCTTCCTTTGAAGGCAGCTGCAAGTGTTAATTCTTCCCAGGACTATCAGCATAATGCTCCAACCTTTGGCAGAACCGGTTTCCCCCACACTTAACCAAGAAATAAGGCCCGGGACTATTATAAGGTTGTAAAAGGTCTTTGAATAAAGAGGCACATGTAAAGGAACCAGAAGAGGAGAAGGTCCAAATCCAAGAATCCAAGTTGGATTGATCCAAGACAACTTTATGAAGAATTTGAACCAAAGCCAAAACATTATCCACATTTGACTCTTTGATTCCCCTTCTAAGCCCCAAGTCCCAATCAAGTTCAAGCCCTAGACTAGAGGGGGATAAGAAAGTGGAAACAAGTTCATTTTTGCATCTAGAGAGGGAAAATAAAGATGGAAATTGATCTTTAAGTGGTAAGTCCCCCACCAACACATGTTTCCAAAACCTTACCAAGTCCCCAGAGAAAAAGTTATACCTAACAAAGGGTAGAAAATACAAAAGGATAGCATGAATAGCTTCCCAAGCCACAACACTAGTTGCTCTATTCGATATTCCCACATCCCAACTGTAGAGGAGATGGGCCGAATGGCCCATAGGCTGTCATTCTAAGTTATGTTTATATTTTTTCTCTGTAATGGGCCTTATTCTGGGCCCATACTCTTATATAGTCAGTTTTGTAATTTCTTGCCCATCCAAGGGCCCCTCTGTAATATTTCAAAGATCAAGTTAATAAAATGATTTAGAGTGTTAGAGGGAGGTTAAGTTCGAACCTCTCTTCTCTAACTCTTTCATTGCCGCCAGCTCTCTTCCTCTCTCAACTCCTTAAGCTTCTCTTGTTCTTTTTCTGGTTTTGTATCTAATCTCAAGTTGTTTTAGACTACAAGAGGGATGTTTTCAACTTGGTATCAGAGCAGGCCAGAGCTTGGCGTGACCCTCATGTGGTTCTAGTTCAGCCAACTGCATGAGGAGGTTCTAGGGCTGAAAGCTTAAAGTCATTCGCCTGGTTCTTGGAGGTCACTGGAGGGTGCCCAAGTCTCTACACGCTTGGAGAATGGTTCGATGACCAGAAAGAATCAAAGAGCAAGGTGTTCAGCCTGATTTGAAATCAGAGAAAAGGGTGTCGAAGTTATCAAAGAAAGCAAGGTGTTCGGCCTGGTTTGAAGTCCAAATCAGAGATTCTCTTACTGTAAGTTTCCTCAGTTTTTGCTAGGTTATTTTCGTTGCTTGGGAGGGCTGCTAAAGCATTCAAAACCCTCCTCCATTCTGCCTTACTGTTGCTGGACTGATTCAACTCAGAAATTTTTGTGTTATTCTGGAGAGCAGTTCGGCTGTTATTGGACTACCAAGCTGCTGAAACTGATTTGGACTAAGTGGTACTAGTCTCAATTTTAGCCCAGCCTTTTCTTGGACCTATACGGAAAACTATTAGTGGTTTCTACTAGTTAACAGTAGGCTATTAACTACTGCACACAGAGTGTTTGACAAAAGGTCTCTTAAGGACTGTGGACTTTTTCTCTCTCTCTTTGGGACAATGGTTGTTGGGGACCTAGAACACTTTGTGTTTGGGGGTCTACTGGTTGTCCCTTGAAGGCTGAAATAGTATTTCTTACTCTAGAAAGAGCTGCCACCGAGCTGGACTGTCACAGTTATCAAGACTGAACTGATTCTGTGAGCTGGTTGTTGTTGCCGATTCAGCTCAAACTAAGTTCATCAAGAACTCCAATACCTTGGAAAACTTATAAAAATCCTAATTGGAGCCTTTGCATGATGGATTTCTCGAACCTTGAAAGCAAGAATGCTGTTGAATATGGACAGACTTTGGGAACCCTAGCCGATTCTATGTTGGCTGTAACTAGAGTTAAACTTGATGGGACCAACTACTTGGCATGGTCGCAATCAATGAAAATCCATATTTGTAGCAAAGGGAAATGGGGTTTTATTTCTGGGAGCAAGAAAGCTCCTCCAGAGGATGATCCATCTTATGAGAGATGGATGCAAGAAAACTACACAGTGATTGGGTGGCTTGTGAATTCAATGCAGCCACAAATTAGTCAGCACTATCTTTGGATGAACTCGGCTAAGGAAATCAGGGATAGTGTTGCAGAAACTTACTCCCAGAAGTTGAATGTTGCCAGAGCCTACAAACTGAGGAGTGATGTGAAGAATCTAAGGCAGGGGGAGAAGTCACTTGCAGCATACTTCTCAACCCTGAAATCTCTATGGCAAGAGATTGATTTGATAGAGGCTGTGGCATGGGATACCCCTAATGATGTTGAAACATACAAGAAATTAGTTGAAAGGAACAGGGTCTTTGAGTTCCTGACAGGGCTGATCTGAATATGACATCACAAAACAGAACATTCTGTCCAAGAAAGATGTTTCATTGTCTCATGCATATGCTTTGGTCAACAGTGAAGAGAGTAGGAGGCAAGTGCAGGTTCAGGGAGTCAGCATCAATGATCATTTTGCAAATATGGGAATTAAACCCAAAGGGGTTATAGGAGCTCCCAGTGGCACAGGAAAGAAGGAGGTGGTCTGTGAATATTGCAAGAAGCCGAAACACACCAAGGACAAGTGCTGGAAATTGCATCCCAGTCTTGTCCCTATCCAATTCCAGAAGAAGAATGATAGTAGAAAGACAGGAAGTGCACATGCAGCCACAAGTACAGATACAGAGGTTGAGTCTGCCAGTACATAATTGGCAGCCATGAAAGCTGAATATGAGAAGTTTGGAAAGATGATCAGCCAGCTTGAAGGTGTAACTTCATCATCCAACCCTTCTGGAAGTTCAGCCACCATCGCATTTGCTCACTCAGGTATAAGAGCTTCTGCTAACCATGCATCCACCTCAGGTAATCCCAAGACCCCTTGGATCATAGACTCAGGTGCTTCTGATCACATGACCAACATTTCCACTTTGTTTGTTTCATATGATTTGCTTCCTAGTCGAGACAAAATCACCTTAGCTGATGGTTCTCTTGCCCCTATTTCTGGCAAGGGAACTGTCAAGCCTACAGACTCCTTACTCTTATCTTCCACTCTTCATGTACCTAAATTGAATACAAATTTATTATCTGTAAGTAGCTTGACCAAGTCATTGAATTGTTGTGTAACCTTTCTTCCTTCTCAGGGTGTGTTTCAGGATCTGGAATCTCGGAAGGTGATTGGGAGTGGCCATGAAGCGAACGGAATATACTTGCTCGACACTCCTGGCCAATGCCTTGATTATCCCAAGAACGCTACCTTTGGTTCTACTTCTTTGGAGTCTATCAATCGAATTTTGTTGAGTCATTGTCGTTTTGGTCATTTACCTTTTTCTGTTTTGAGTCATTTACTTCCCGAATTGTTTAAGGGAGTCAGTGTGTTCAGGCTCAATTGTGAGCCATGTCAGTTGTCAAAGCATTGTAGAAACAATTATCCTGTGAGAAATAAAATATCTTCTTTTCTTTTTCATATTGTGCACTCTGATGTGTGGGGGCCTTACCACTTATCTTCTATGGGGGGCTACAGATATTTCATCATGTTTATTGATGACTTTTCTAGATTCACTTGGATATACCTAATGAAATCCCGTGATAAAGTTCCAAGACTTGTGAGGCAATTTCATGAGCTTATTTTAACCCAATTTGATACCATAATTAAAGTTTTCAGATCTAACAATGCAAAAGAGTACTTTGAAAAGAGCTTATCCTTTTATCTCTCTGACATGGGGGTTATTCACCAAAGCTCTTATGTTAGAACCCCTGAACATAATGGAGTTGCTGAAAGGAAAAATAGACATATTGTTGAAGTTGCAAGAAGCCTTTTGTTTGCCTCACATGTTCCTACAAGATTTTGGGGTGATGTTGTTCTTACTGCTACCTATCTTATAAACCGTATGTCATCCAGGGTTTTAGGGATCCCCCTTCAGTCTACTTCATCGAGACAGGGATCTTTTTTCGATTCCTCTTCGTGTGTTTGGTTGTACTTGTTATGTTCACATTCCAAGTGCCCAAAGACATAAGTTTGAACCAAAAGCCCACAAGTGCATTTTCCTTGGTTATTCCCCCACACAAAAAGGTTATTGTTGTTTTGATCCTAAGACTGGTACTCGGCATGTCTCTATCGATGTTACATTTGATGAGCTTTCACCTTTTTATGGTTCCCCTCAGGAAGGACATTGTCAACAGGGGTAGAGTTTGTCACAAGTATTTGCTCTTCCTCTTCCTATTCCAATTGAGTCTCTTGACAAGCATGTATCCTCACCAAATGAACGAAAGGAGGATCAGCCACTTCATTCATCCTGTCCTGGTGCTCCTATTTCTTTACCTCCTCGTCCTACCCACAATCCAAAAGTGTACCAAAGGCAAAGATCCAGAAATGAGCAAGTTGTTTCCCTTACAACAGATGAGGCTCATACACTCCCAATCACAGATGAGATAACAGGTTCTGCTCCAGCCCCCTTGGAACCATCATTCCCAGATCCTGATGTCCCCATTGCTGTTAGGAAAGGAAAGCGGAAGTGCACTGCACACTGCATTTCCAAACACCTTTCTTATGATCTACTTTCTCCTTCATACTTTGGTTACCTCTCTTCAGTTGCTTCTAACCCTATTCCTAGGTCTGTATCAGAAGCTTTTGGGATTCCAGAATGGAGAGATGCCATGAAGCCTGAAATGGATGCTCTACACAAAAATGATACATGGGAAGTGGTGGATTTGCCAGAAGGAAAGGATCCTGTTGGATGCAAGTGGGTCTTTACCATTAAATACCGGGCTGATGGGACTATTGAGAGGTACAAGACCCGACTGGTTGCAAAAGGTTACACACAGACATATGGGATTGACTACTTGGAGAACTTTGCCCCGGTTGCCAAGATGACATCTGCGAGGGTTCTCCCATCTCTGGCAGCTCACTTTGATTGGCCTCTTTATCAGTTAGATGTAAAGAATGCATTTCTGAATGGTGATTTACATGAGGAAGTCTATATGTCTCTCCCTCCAGAAATGTATGGGAAAGATATGCAAGGAAAGGTATGCAAGTTGAAGAAATCACTTTATGGACTCAAGCAGTCTCCTAGAGCCTGGTTTGAGAAGTTTAGAACTGCACTTGTTAGATTCGGCTATGTCCAGACACAATCAGATCATACTCTCTTTGTGAAGAAAAGTGGATCTCTAGCAGTGTATCTCATTGTGTATGTTGATGACATTATAGTAACTGGTGATGATGCCTCGGGCATTCGGGCCCTTAAGTCTTTCCTTCGCACAATATTTGAGATTAAGGATCTGGAAGAGTTGAGATACTTCCTTGGCATAGAAGTTGTTAGATCTAAGGATGGGATTCTTATCTCCCAGAGGAAATATGTCCTTGATTTGCTGTCTAAAACTGGAAAGATGGGTGCTAGACTAGCTACAACTCCCATTTATATGAATCACAAACTTTCAGCTTCGGATGGAACATTGTTGGAAGACAAAAGGGTCTTTCAAAGACTTCTTGGGAAGCTCCTGTACTTGTGCATGACTCCGCCAGATATTGCATATGTTGTCAGTTGTATTAGCTAGTTCATGCATGCTCCCAGAGATACTCATATGGCAACTGCAAAACGAATTTTGTGTTATCTGAAAGGCTCTCCAGGAAAGGGAATTCTATTTACTAAGCATGGTCATCTGAAGCTTGAAGCTTATACTGATGCTGACTAGGCTGGCAATATTGCTGACAGAAGATCTACTTCAGGGTATTGCAGTCTGGTGGCTAGTAATGTTGTCTCTTGGAAGAGCAAGAAACAATCAGTTGTGGCCCGATCCTCAACAGAAGCAGAATACAGGGTCATGGCTCATGGAGTCTCTGAACTGTTGTGGCTAAGGTCATTGATGGAAGAACTTGGGATTGATCATGACAAGCCAATGATGTTGTACTGTGATAATCAGGCAACCATCAACATTGCCCACAACCCAGTACAACATGATAGGACTAAGTATATTGAAGTAGACACTTTATTCGAGAAAGAGTCTCTTCGGGTGAAATGTGTCTTCCATTCATCACTTCTGAAGGACAATTGGCAAATTTTCTCACCAAGGGCATTCCCAAGGCAAGGCTTCAGCATGACACTGGCAAGCTGGGCATGATTAACATCTATGCTCAGCTTGAGGGGGAGTGTAGAGGAGATGGGCTGAAAGGCCCATAGGCTGTCATTCTAAGTTATGTTTATGTTTTTTCTCTATAATGGGCCTTATTCTGGGCCCTACTCTTATATACTTTGTTTTGTAATTTCTTGCCCATCCAAGGGCCCCTCTGTAATATTTCAAAGATTAAGTTAATAAAATGATTTAGAGTGTTAGAGGGAGGTTAAGTTCGAACCTCTCTTCTCTAACTCTCTCATTGCCGCCAGCTCTCTTCCTCTCTCAACTCCTTAAGCTTCTCTTGTTGTTTTTCTGGTTTTGTATCTAATCTCAAGTTGTTTTAGACTACAAGATGGTTGTTTTCAACTATTAGCCACAAGCCCATGGATGCTTAAGATCACCTTTGTCCATAATTTATCCTTGTCCCCCAGTAATCTCCACAACCATTTTCCTAACAACATCATATTCCTCTTTTATTTTTATCAATAACACCAATATTCCTCTTCATGATGTTCCCAATCCCTAAGCCACCACACTCCTTGCTTCTACTTACCACTTCCCACTTAACCCTATGGTCCTTCCTCTCCTACTCAAGTTCCCACAAGGCCCTCATTAACTTCTCTAGGCATCTACAAATCCTCCCAGGCATCTTCAAAACTAACATAAAGTAGATGGGTGGCCAGAGTTTACTTGATCAATGTTATTCTTCCCCCCAGTGAGAGATAGTTCCTTTTTCAAGAGGCTAATCTTTTTGTAAACTTGTCCACCATCGGGTTCTAGAAAGTCACATTTGTCGGGTTCTCTCCCAAGGGTAATCCTAGATAATTCATTGGCCACTGGGAAACTCCACAACCCAAAACAATTGCACACTCTAACACCTCTCTTTCATTCATATTGATCCCCACCACACAGCTCTTATTGAAATTTATTTTCAAATTTGGCATCCTCTCAAACACTTGGATCACCAATTTCAAATTACTCACCCAAGCCATATCACCTCCTTCATAGAAAAGTATGGTGTCATCAGCAAACTACAAGTGGGTAATAGGCACTCTTTCCCTACCCACTCTCCATCCTCTCACCAAACCCCTCAGATATACTCTTTGGATTAAAATGCCTAGCACATCAGCTACTAAGGTGAATAGAAAAGGTGATAAGGGGTCCCCTTATCTAATTCCTCTGATAGTTGGAAAGTGGTCCATAACTGTACCATTAACCAAAATTGAATAGTGACAGGTCCTTACACAGCCTTTGACCCACTTGCACCACCTATCTCCAAACCCATAGTTGCTCATCCCAATAGAAAGTCCTAGTCCACCAAATCATATGCTTTCTCCAAGTCAACTTTACAAATTATCCACTTCTTTCTCATTCTTTTCATCTCCTCCACACTCTAATTGGCAATAAGGATTTGATCAATGATCTGCCTATTCATGATAAGAGCTCCTTGATTTGGGGAAATAATGGTAGGAAGCACAAACTTAATTCTCCAAAACAGCACCTTTGCAAGATCTTGTACAAGCTATTTACCAAGCTGATGGGCCTAAATTCCTTAGGATGAATTGCCCCAACTTTTTTTGGAACCAAAGCAATGATTGTGGAGTTCAATCCTGGATTTATTACCCTCTACTAAAGAATTCATTAAACACCCATAGAATATCCTCTTTTATTTCTTAACACCCCTCCAATTCCAAACAGACCTAGATTCCCAAAACAACTCCCATCAAAGTTTGTCATGAAAGGTTACTTGTGCTTCTTTCTTCAAACCACTCTGTTCTAATTCCGGCCCTTAGGTGCTCCCAATCAAAGAAGTTTGGACTAGGCCTATTCCCCCCAAAATTGCTATTTTTTTGCTAGGAAGTTTACTATGGTAAGATTAATACGTTGGACAACTTGGAAAAGAAGAGATATTTCGTGTGCTTATCCCCAAATTGGTGTCCTCTTTGCAATGCTCAGAATGAGGACTATAACCACATTGATATCTTGTTCTTTTGCTGCAACTATTTGGATTTGGATTTTTGGTTTATTTGGGTGTAGATGGAACCTGCCATCTGAAGTGAGCTTGTTATTTAAGCCGTCTACCTTTGGGTGGCCCATGAAAAGAGGGAGAGTTATGTGGAGATGTATCAAAGCAGTTGTTACATGGACTATTTGGGAGGAAAGGATTGCCAGGATTTTTCAAGAGAAGGAAAGAAGTTTTTCTGAACTCAAGGAGTGCATTCTGACAGGGACAATTCATTAGTTGAAAACTTTAAATATCTTTGATTACTTTTCATTTGATGATGCAAGAGAAGGAAAGAAGTTTTTCTGAAGTCAAGGAATGCATTCTGACAGGGACAATTCATTAGTTGAAAACTATAAATCTCTTTGATAACTCTTCATCTGATGATCTTTGGAGGAATTGGTTAGCAGTAGCTAATAATTTTTCTAAGAGTAGAACTAAACCAGGGTGGACACCTCCTTTGGAAGGCTTTGTTAAGATGAATTTGATTGTAGTAGTCAAGGTAACCCAGACCTTCTAGGATAGGAGGGATTTTGAGAGAAAAGGGCAATAACATCTTATCCTTATTTTCTGGACGAGTGGGAATAGGTGGCTCTACAAGGACTGAGTTGCTAGCTGCTATGCAAAGGGTCCAGCTTGCAAACCAGCTTAGAGTGGAGAATTTACTAATTGAAGATGATTCTAAGGTGGTTGTGGGATGGCTGTTGGACCCTGATTCTGTCATTTGGTGCTTCAGGGATCTTCTCAAAAAGGTCAAATGGCCGACTAGTAAGTATGACAGTTAGAAGTCAATGGGTTGGCAGAATATCAAATATTTTGGCTGATTCATTTGCTAAACAAGGGAATTCTCGGGATTCCTTATACTGGGCTACTTTGATTAGCTTTGAGATTTTGTAATCCTTTTAAAGGAGAGGTCACATCTCGCACCACTTCTTGGGATGCTTGTATTTTCTTTATCTATTGATTAATAAATTTAAATTTCAGTTATCAGAAAAAATAACTATCACTTTGGAAACCTTAGAGGGAAAGAATGGTGGCAAGACGTAATAAATTGAAGGATAAGGGTTCACTCAAAAATCCATCCATGTTCAGTGTTACGAGTGCAAGGAATTTGGACATTGGGTGTCTCGTTGCAAGAACTTGTGTCTACTGCAAACAACAAGGGTATATCCTGATAGAGGTGCAATTCAACCACCCAAGAAATTTGATTATGAAGCCTATAAGGCAACTACTAAAGTATCTACCAGTAGATACTATTCAAGATACATCAACTTCTTTCACTAATCAATCTATTGATATTTCTAAGGATATGATTCAGTTAGTCCAAGGTACCGTATATTTTGCCATTAGAGCCTTTTCTACTAAAGGTCTGTCTAGTAAATCACCTTCTTCTAGTAGTGGGAATGATGGAAGGAAGGTACGAAGTTTATAAAATAGTTGAAATGGGGACACAGAAATTTATAGAGAGAAAGGCTGTAATAATCTCAATAAAATTAAAAAAAGAAAGAAAGTTTAAATAAGATAAGGGTGGGAAGCTCCATTATAAATTAATAAAGTAAGTCAACAGATTTTTTTGGACAAGGTGAAGTATGAATGTATTAGAAAATAACAAAACATGTACAAAAAGATGATGTACACGGGAACTGATCAAAAAACTGCCCTGGCAGAACTATACCCCCACGTTGTTTTACGAAAAGATCTTCATGTACAAAAAGGGAGCTGAAACCTATATTCTTAAAAAGCAAATGACCCATGAGCCAAGAATGCAAGGTGCCAACCAGCTGGTTGGTAATGTCTCCTGCTGGTCGTAGCGGAGACTTGGGGATCGAATCCCACCTGCACCTGGGTTGGTGGATGGGCTACCCCAAGTTGTGTAGCCCTTCAAAAGAAATCAAAAATATTCTTGTGTTCCTCTCCTGCCATAAGCACCAAAACACTGCCATTAGGACTATGTTCCAAATCAGTTTTCCTCTTTTGATCTAGCGTTCCACCCTCAAACCTTTTATAAACTCCACTACTGACCCTGGACGACAGCTTTACACCTCAAAAGGTTGAGATATTCTGGACCATATCTCATGAGAAAAGTGGCAATGTAACAGAAGGTGATCCACAGATTCTGAGTAGCCTTCGCATAGAAAGTTGACATATTAGAAATGAATTGAGTACCAGTTGCAAATTTTGTATGGATTTTAAAATTAATAATTGAGAAAGTGGAGTTGTCATCAAGGTTAGAGTGTCAGATTTCAGTGTATCCAATTTTTCTTTATATCAAAGGTTTCTCTTTGAGTTCATTACTTGACTTCTGCTTATGTTCCAGGAATGGCGTGAGTTGGTGGTTTGGAATGTTTGTATCAGCAAGTTCTTCACTTTTTATTGCTTGAGTGCTTTCCCAGCACTATTTCTTGCACTTTCTTTTATTTAAATAAAAAAATTTCTTTTAATTTTATTCTCCAAAAAATTCATAGCCCGTCATAAACCAACTATAGTTGTTGCTCAAATACCAAGTTAAAACTCACCAACATGTCAAAGGAGAAAATAAAAGGATAGAGATATTTTTTTCTTTTTTTGAAGAATAAGAGTAAAAAATTTTATTAAAACGAAAACCAGATACAAGCTGTTCAGGTGTCAAGATGACACCCTTAAACAAAGCAAGCATACATCAAGCATCAGTTCAGACTAACTGATTCACATTACAAGTTTGGATCTCAAACAATTCCCAAAAAGTATCAGCAAAATCCAAAGGACTGATTTGCTCAAATTCTGGAAGAGTAGTGACCCAGTTTGTGATGAGTTTGACAACTGAAGCTACAATCTCTTCAGTACTTTTCCTTTCCTTCAAACAGCCTCCTATTTCTTTCCCCCCACAAAGACCAGCATACTGCAAAGGGAATACAGCTCCAAACAATTTTAGCTCCTAGACTTCCTCTGAACTTTTGCCATGAAGAAAAGATCTCTGCTGAAGAAGATAGTTGAAAGATGGGCATCCCAAAGAGGAAACAGTAGAAACTCCAAATACAGTTTGCCAAGTGGCAGGAGAAAAACAAGTGTACAGCTTTCTCATCTGACTTGCACACGTAGCAGTAGCTAGCCAAACAAAACCCCCTACTTTTCAGATGAGCTGTTGTGAGGATGCTATCCATTGCAGCCAGCCACACAAAAGCTTCAATTCTTGGTGGAACTGGGTTACTCCAAATTCCACACACTTGATCATTAATTACACTGTCCTTGATGAGAGTCACGTAGAATGATTTCACTGTGAATTTTCCATCCCTGCTCTCCTTCTACCACTGTCCATCTTCCACAAGAAGTAGAGATTCTGGTCTGCTCCAGTCTATTCAGCAATAGAACACATTCCTCAAGCTCTTGGTCATGAAAAGGTCTTCCGAACTTAGGACTCCAACCACCTTATCACCATTGTCTTCGTAACATTGGGCCACAGAGACCTGATGATCAGTCAACCTGTACAGCCTTGGGCAACCGTCACAAATTTTCACAACCCCACTCCAATCGTCCTCCCAGCATCTCACTCTGGATCCAGCTCCTACATTGAAGCTAACCAGGCCTCTAAAATCCTGGTTAAAGCTCATTATACCCTTCCACACTCCCACCCCATAGGAGTTAGATACCTCCCTTGGTTCCCACCCAAATCTCACCACTCTTCTCCATAACCATTTCATCAAAAGAGCTTTATTGAGTAATTATATTCTCTTCTTAAACCCAGCCCCCCCAAAGCTTTCGGCCTACAAACTTTCTCCCACTTTACAAGGTGAAACTTCCTTGGACCTTTTGCCCCTTCCCAAAGGAAGTCCATCTGAATCTTTTCTATCTTATCAGCAACCGAAGTTGGTATTTTCAGCAGTGAGAGGTAATAGGTTGGTAGACTTTGAAGCACACTTTTTATTAGGGTAATTCTGCCCCCCAAAGAGAGAGATCTTGTCTTCCAGCTTTCCAGCCTCATTTTCACTCTCTCTATGAGAGGTTTCCAAGTGCTTGCAGACCCAAACTTAGCCCCAACTGGGAGTCCTAAGTAAGAAAAAGGGAGCTCCCCTATTCTGCACTCTAGGACTGCCGCAAACCTTGACATCTGTTCTTGGCTGATCTCTCCAACAGCAATCAAAACACTCTTCTCCAGATTCACCTTCAAACCTGTTAGCAACTCAAAATTTGCTAACACTGCCCTTAGGTTCGGGACTTGATCCTCCGCTGCATCTAGAAAGATAAGGGTGTCATCTGCAAATTGCAAATGTGAGATGCAGGGACCCTCAACTCCTACACTGAAACCTCCTAGCCATCCTCCCTGGACACCCCTCATCATTAACAGATTTAGTGCCTCCATAACTAAAACAAATAATAAAGGGGACAAGGGATCCCCTTGTCTCAGCCCCCTTGAAATTTGAAAGAACTCTGAGGAGATCCCATTAAGGATCACAGAAAGTGACACTGAAGAAATACAGCCATGCATCCAGCCTCCCTGGACACCCCTCATCATTAACAGATTCAGTGCCTCCATAACTAAGACAAATAATAAAGGGGACAAGGGATCCCCTTGTCTCAGCCCCCTTGCAATTTGAAAGAACTCTGAGGAGATCCCATTAAGGATCACTGAAAGAGAGACTGAAGAAATACAGCCATACATCCAGCCCCACCACTTTTCTCCCAACCCCATTAGCCTCTGAATCTCCTCCAAGAATCCCCATTCCACATGATCATATGCTTTCTCTATGTCTAGTTTGCACACTAAACCAGGTCTTCCACTTCTTAGTCTTGAATCTATATATTCACTTGCCACCATCACCCCATCTAGAATTTGTCTTCCCTCCACAGAGGCCATCTGTGTTTCCCCCACTACTCCATGAAGTACTTTCTTTAGTCTCATTGATATAACTTTTTCCAAAAGCTTGTGGGGACTGCAAATTAAGCTTATTGGCCTAAAGTCCTTTATGTTTGTAGCCCCCAACTTCTCTTGTATTAGTGAAATAAAAGTTGCATTTGCTCTCTTATCCACTGTTTTGTTCTCAAAAACTCATGGATCATCTGCATGAAATCATTCTCCAAGAAATGCCAGCATTGTTTTAAGAAGTTGAAATTGAAGCCATGAGGCCCTGGAGCTTTGTCTCCATTTATCCTCTTTAAGGCCTCCTCGACTTCTCCTACTTCAATCTCCCTTTCCAACCACCCAGCTGCCCTTTCGCTCAATTTTCTTGATTCTATATCCCCCAAGGATATCCAACACCATTGCCTCCCTGAGTACAGCTTTCTATAGAACCCCACCACTAGCCTTTGAATGCTTTCCCAGTTCTCAGCCTCCTCCCCTTCCTGAATTCTTGAAATCAGGTTTCTTCTCTTCCTTCCACATGCAAAGGCATGGAAGAATGTTGTATTTTTATCACCCACTTTTAACCACAAAACCCTTTATTTCTGCCTCCAGCTCACCTCTTCTCTCAGCAGCAACCTCTCTAGCTCCCTCTCCAACCCTTCTTTCTCCAATCTAGCTTCTCTAGGAAATATCTCTCTCTCCTCCTCTAACCTGTCCAGTCTAGCAATCATCTTCAACACCTTTTTCCCACCCTCCTCGTTCCCAAGCTCTTCCTATCTTCTTCCCCTCAACTCTTCCTTAAGAAATTGTAACTTTCTCACTACCCTGAAACTAGATGGCCCCTCGACCTGAAAAGATTTCCATTTTTCTTCTGCCCAATCTACAAAGTTAGGTTCAAGCAGCCAAACAGTTTCAAACCTGAATGGCTTCAGACCTGAAATATCTACAAATTCTCTTAATACAATTGGTTTATGGTCTGATAAAAACATTAGCAGAGGTTCCTGAACCAGAATCCCCATCAGATCTATCCAATCCCTCAATAGCAAAATTCAGTCCAACCTTCTAAGAATAGCTGGAAATTGGCCATTTGACCAAGTAAGGTTTCCCTCATTCAAAGGTAGATCAAACAATTCCAAAACATTAATGAGCTCCTCAAATCTCCTCATCCCCACACTGAATCTTCTCTCTCTTCCCCCTTTCATCTCATTCCTTCTCCTAACAATGTTGAAATCCCCTCCCACACACCATGGATCCCCCAGCTCTGCCTTACCCTTCTCCACTCCTCCCAGAACTCCGCTCTTTCTCCTTCCTCATTCGACCCGTACACATTCGTCAGTCCCCAAATCCACTCTCCAATTGTCTCATGTAAGCAATTTGATACCAAACATCTCCGAACCCACTCCCCAAATGTTTTGGAGGTCCCTAGATCCCATAGTATGACTAAACCACCTAGCAACCCAACCGCTTTCAGCTCCACCCACTCTCCCCCATCCTTCCTCCACAGTTCATGCAACAGATTTATATTGAAGGCCTCCAACTTTGTTTCCTGTAAGAAGACTGCATCAGGCTTCTGTTTTCTTATTAGGTTGTGAACCAAATCCCTCCTCTTTTTCTCCCTCCATCCCCTGACATTCCAACTTAACAGCTTCATCTTGACCCGCCCCCCTCCTTAAGTTGCTTCCCTCCGACTAGTCCTCACTCTTCAAGCACAACTTGGTCTTCCTCTATTCTTTCTGCGTTCCAACTTTTCTCTTTCTTGCTTTCTTCTCTTTTTTTGGACTTCTCTTCAATTTTTCTTCTTTCAAACTGTTCAACTACGATCTTGACAAAGCCTTCTCTTCCCCAAAAGAATAGTCCGAGAGACTTCCCTATTGTTACATCTCTGTTAACTATCCTTCTCAACTCCAAGTCCTTTCCTTCAGCTATCACTCCACTTCCTTTCCCTGCCTCCCCTCCCTCATCACACCCACTAATCCCCAAGTCCGCCAATTCCTCTGAAGTCATTTCCCCTCCTGATAACTCCTTCTCCCCCCCCCCTTTTTTCTTTAAACAGACCTGACAATCTCCTCCTATTATACACCCTCTGCTGTTCCCTGGAATCCTCTGCTTCCCTCTGTCTTTTCCTTTTCCCCTCACAATCCCTACTTTCTTTGACCCCTATTACCACTTCCCCTTCCTCTTGCTGACTCTTCTCACTTCATTTGGGGTTGTTGAAGAAGAAGCAGTGTGACTTACCTCGTCTGTTTTGTCTACTGTTTCAGAATCAATGGACTGAGGCACAGTCGCTACTTGTTTAGTTCATTCCTCCCTTCTTGGAGTCTCTGCACATACTACTTCTTCAATAGAAGTATCTTTGACTTGTTGGACTTCGACTACTAGTGTCAAGGATGAAACTTGTACTGTGCAAGGTCCTTGAGGTTCTTCTTCTTCTTCCTCCTTCCTCTTACCTCCATTGAAGCCTTCCCGTCTTTGCTAAATGTCGTTATCACCCAAACCAACTCCTCCCTCCCTTTCTTACTCTTTGAACACCTGTCTCTTTGGCTACTGGTTTTCTTCTTTCCAATTACACCCCTCCCTTTCTTTACACCTAATCCAATAGGACGAGGATGCTTTGAGTTCCTCAAGCCACTATGGGCCCCACCCATAAAGTCCTCCTTTCCCCTCCCTTTTGTGGCATTATCTCTTCACCGCTCCTTCTGTCTTTTTTTTGTGGCTTTCCGGCTCCCTTCCCTCCTTCCTCTCTATGAGCCACGTCAAATGACTTAAAAGTATTGTCTTGCAAAATTCCATTTTTACCCTTTGACAAGTTCTCTTCGTCTTCTTCCTTCTCCCCCTGACTATTGATTCCTCTCCCTTTCTTCTGACTCCCTCCCCTGCTTTGACTAAGAACTTTGGCCCTTCCTTTGTTCCTCTGCTACTCTAGTCTGATCAAAACTCCTCCGACCTAAGAACGTGAAATCGTCAATGATGAGGGGTAATTTGGCCCGACCTGTTAGCACGCAGACACGTGGATCAACCTAATGACATGGATGACGACTCAGCATTTCCTACCACCTCAACAGGCTAGGTCAACTCAGGCACCTCGGCCAAGACCGAGGTCCGAGCAGCCTATGATGGCCCAACTTGCCGAGGTGGCACATGGTCAGCTTCTAGAAGCTAGCCAATTGTCTCCAACCTCTCCAGGATCACGCTACACATCCACAAGCCCTTATCCCGTCCTGATCGGACGGACTCGATAAGCCTTATCAGCTCACACGAAGTCCACCTCCGAGTGCGGAACGGACTCCTGGTAGCGCAGATCGGGGATCTCATAGGTGTTTCATAAGACTTACGGCAGCTCACCTATAAAAGGACTCCAACCCCAATGCTACAAGGTACGCGCGATTATTGCTCACTAGCTCTCTTACTTACATGCTATCAGCTCGCTCTGAATCTCCTTCGCTAACTTAAGCATCAGAGTGTCCATGCCGGGTAAACCACCCCGGGTCCTCTGAAGCATACTTTCCTTGCAATTTGATCGGCCAACTAAGCAGACCAACGTCCAAGTTGCCATCCATCTAGAAGCGTCCAGATCGTGCACCATCAGTCACCTTCGACCAGAATCCTCAGGTCATACACATCACCTGTGAACATCAAATTCATCAGATTTGGGACATCTGAAACTTCCTCCACCACTACTAGAATTCTTGCCAAGTCTAGCTTGTCCCAAGATCTATCCCTATCATCAAATTGCAGGAACTCCCCGCAATGGTTTCCTATTGCCTCAAAAGTCGCTATACTCCAAGCATGCAAAGGGATACCAGCCACATAAATCCACATGGCCCTTTTCTTTCTTTGATATGACAAAGCTCCAGCCATCGGGAACCACCAATCAAGTCTAAGATCGAGCTCCCTCTCCTTCACTCTCTCTTGATTCATAACAAGCTCTGCCATCTCCTTGCTGTGAAACATAAATAGGAATAAACCCCTGTTTAGCTCCCTTTAGCTTCTCCTCCCCCTACTCTATCATCGCCCATACTTCCACCTTCTCCACGTCTATATCTATAACAACAAATCTACCCACTGAGCTTGCTCCCAACACCTGCATTCTCTCCGCCATCTTCTCCACGTCCACCTCAATCATTTGAACTCTGCAATAAGTTCATCCACTACTAAGCCAACAGCAAGAATCCCTAGGAAGCTGCCAACCCCACCACTTCTGATGCAACACTATTAGTTAAGGCCACAAATAAAATAAGTAAGCAAATGTATCCAAACAACTTAAAGTACAAAGCAAAATAAAGAAAACACTTTATTTGATGAATAAATTGTTACCTCTCTTAAAAAAATGAATAAAGAAAGCATTCTTCTTATGCAATTGCAAGTAGGTTTAAACTATAAAAACAGTCACAAACCATCTTCAGTAAATAGGACTATACCAGCTCTATAGGATCAGAAACTAAGACAATATTAAACTGATCAGTGACTAACAAATCGTTATCCGAACTAAGAAAAGAAAATAAAAAGATATGAGAGATAAACCATTTTGCAACAATCAGAGGTGATTTCTTTGGTAGCAGATCATCCAAAATTGGTTCCAGGCCTGGGTACTGCAACATAGAGGAACTTATATCAGCACATGACTCAATTAAACTTAGCTCAACCATAACCCAACCATTTGGGTTCAGACACATGAAACTTGTCCTGCCATTCTGCTCTTAAAACCATGCTTTTACATATCTAAAACCAAAGCAAGGAAAAGTGCAAGGCCAGCTGCAATCTGAACCTCATCTGCAATACTTTGCCGGATCTTCCGTTGTACAGATGCTTTCACTTGATTTTGTGAAGATATATCTTCAGAGGAGAACCTACCAAAGATAAGGAATAAATTTGTTGAGAATAAAAGAAGTTAACAAGATGGAGCCTAAATGGTTGCAAATTATTTCCATGTTGCTTCTTTTATTTTACAGCTTGAAAAGATCAATTACTTTGATCAAAAAGATCAATTACTTTGATCAAAAAGATCAATTACTCTTTTTTGCCACTAAGTGGACAATGGTAATTAACCATTAAAAAATAATCATAACAAACAGCATGATCACCCATCAGGTAAAAAAACAAGAACTCATACTGTTTAACAAATATGAATTCCATCTTTTCCAAAATTTCAAGTCTTTTATGGACTTATTAACCAAACCTTTATAAGTTCTAGGGTCTCAAAATTTCAAGTAGTCGACTTCTGTCAAATATTAATGTTGTTAAAATATTACAGTTTACGATGCGATTTACAATTTGAATCATGAATCCCAAGGGTTTCGGTTCGAATCTAATGCATAAATCCTTTTCTGCAAAAATCTTACAATTTTTGTTTGAAACTTACGATTTGATTCATAAATCTTACAATTTATATGATTCCTATGATCATTGTGATTCAAATCATTTCCATTAAAAAGTAGTTATCTACTTTGTCATTTTGTTTTGATTATATTTAGTTTTGTCAAGGGTGACTTGTTTTAAAGACTTTATTAGAAATTGATTTATTTACAGTATTTAAGTCCATATATTGAGTTTATTTTCTATCAAAGGTTGAATAAAGAGCCATTGTATGGGGATTATTTGACTTTCAAGTCAAACTTGATTATATCATCTTAGACTTCTATTGTATAAGTGGTAAATTCTGTTGTTTTAGGTACATATATGGTAGATATAACTTAAATATAGGATATAACACTTTTCTAATATATATTTAGCCTTTTGCATATGTATACTTAATTTTTTGACAAATTTGTAAAAAATAGAAATAATCTTACGATTTATGATATGATTCACGATTCAATTCAATTCAATTTTCTCATGATTTACGATACGATTACAATTTTCAGAACATTACACATATGTGAAACCTGCATGCATGGCAACCCAGATATGTGATGATTTGAGTAGGATCATCTTGGCAATTGCTGGCCTCGAGATTGTAACTCAATTAGAACTGAGGTTTAAACCTTCTTACAGTCTACCCTTCCCAAGACTCAAAATAGTCAGGAGTGACAATGGGTTAAAAAAAATCTTGAAGGGACTAAATCTCTTCTCCCCTTAATTTGGAAAGGTTCATAATAGAAAGAAACTCCTCTACCAGTAATTTTTTGGCAAATAATGTAAAAAATTATACCAATAAAAGGGGGGGGGGGGGGGGGGGTTAGACTATACCAAAGCTGAAACAGACCATTGTCTATAGATTCGTTCATTCCAACCCCATATTAAGCCATAAAATATAACATTGTTGAAATCTTTCAAAACAGTGGACCAACTATAAAGGATATATGTCACTAGCTCTGTCCACCACATTGATCTTTCAAGTTGGAGACCCTCAAAAGTCCATCAGAATTTGTCCATTCCATTCCTTCAAAGTAGTCAACATGCTGCAAATGTAACAACTTCTACAGCCAAAGCTGAGGCAGACCACGGTCTATAGATTAAGTCATCCTAACCCCATACAAAGGTGCTCAAGCCATTGCTTGCTGGCTGAGAGCAGCGAAGAAAACTACAGGGCGCTCCTGCACAATCTGGCTTGAGATCTGTACTTTGCGCCGTTTGCTGGGTTGCGTGCAAGCTGCCCCATCTCCCAACTCATCTAGAGAATAAATTGGGCCCTGAGTTGATGATCTACTTAATTGATTCAAGATCTGAGTGACTCGCCCCATTTCAAAACAGTGGACTAACTATAGAGGATATATATCTCATGGACCTTATTTACCACCTTGGTCCTTTAAAATTGGAGACCCTCAAAAGTCCAGCAGAGTTCGCCTGTCACATTCCTTCCAAATAGTCAACACACTGCAAATATAGCAACTTCTACAGTCAAAGCTAAGATGAAGTGATGAACCCCATAGATAGCCATGCAATGTAACATTGTTGAAATTTTTCAAAACAGCAGACCGACCATAAAAGATATATCTCACTGACTCTGACCATCACCTTGGTCCTCTCAGATTAGAGACCCTCAAAAGTCCACCAGAGTTTGTCCATTTCATTCCTCCCAAGTAGTCAACATACCACAAATGTAGCAATTTCCATAAAATCCTTCTTCTCAAACAAATTTCTATGACAACCATCTGTCGGGGGGAAAATTGACACCCAAACCAACAATATACCACTTTTTTTGAAACTGTAAGGTAAAGTAATTTCATTAATAATCTTAAAACCATACAACCATGGAAGCCCCTGTACAAAGAGAATCTGTACAAGAGGAAAGAACCAGTATACCCAGTACAACCAGCCCCAAACCAACGAGTGATTTGCCAACCAGGAATGTACCATTCCCAAAATCCTTCTATACACCTCTTCTTTTGTACTTTGTCTCTCTTCAAAAATTCTATTATTTCTTTTGCACCACACTGCCCAGAAAACTGCTGAAGGGAGCATGCTCCAAGCTAATTTTCCAGCCCTGCTTAAGCCTCTTATGAACCAAGCCCCTATGAATCCCTTCACATCAGCCGGGAAACACATTTTAACGCCAAATAAATCCAACAGTCTTATCCAAACCAGTAGGTAAAATCACAATGTAGTAACAAATGGCTAGAAGATTCCACACTTACATTGCATAGTGTGCAAGCCATATCCACCACCTCTATACCTCTTCTAACTTTTTTTTGGATCAATAAAAGAGAGTTCCATTAAAATGAGAAAAGAATACAGATTATGAGTAGCCTCGGCTACCCCACTAAAACTTAAGATGCCACCTATCACTTTTGGTTTTTCATCCTTACAACTGAGCCCAAAATTAATGATCCCTGTTTGCCCCTTGTTTTGCTAGCTGGTCTGCAAATCCATTTGCCACTCTTGGAGTCCATTGAAATAATAACTGCATGTCCTTGGAGAGGCTTTTAACCTTCTTGATATCGTTTCTAAAGAGCCAGGGTGCCTTTTCAGTTTTCTTAGCCAACTTATCACTACTTTGGAGTCGCCTTACACAACAAGCTTTCTCACCCCCAACTCCTTAGCTCTTTGAATCCCAAAGACCACTGCCTTTAGTTCAGCTGTAGTGGAATCACCCATACCAATAGGGCCTGAGAACAGCCCCACTACAATCCCCTTGTCATTCCTATATAATCCTCCGATTCCAGATCTTCCCAGGTTGCCAAAGCTGCTTCCATCAAAGTTTAGCTATTGGAAACCTGATTTGGGGGGTTCCCATTCCTTTAAGACCTTCTTCTTAACAGCTGAAGAGGAAGCAACTTCTCTCCAGTTTCTGACTATATCATCCACTGTAAAGTCTGAAGATAACTTCATAGATTTTACCCATGGTGTTACCTATATCAAAATCCCTTCTACTAATTCTTCCTTGCATCTTTTCTTCTCTTCAAAAATTCTCAATTTTTTCCTCCCACAGCACCCAAATTACTGCTGCCCTTGTGCATTTCCATAGTGCTCTCCCTCTTCTTTTTGGCCATCTGAATGTAGAAGAATCAAACAGCCTTTCCAAGTTCATCGGAGTATCCCACCTGCACCCAAAAAGATAGAAGAGCCAATCCCAAATACTGTTAGCAATAGGACAGGAGACAAGGATATGATAAGCAGTCTCACCATTCGTCTCACACAAACAGCACCAATTAGGTGAAAGGCACCAGCCAGGCCTCTTCCTCTGCATCAGATCATATGTGTTGATTGCACCATGATAGACCTCCCAACAAAAAGCACCCACTTTGTGGGGGATAGGACGACACCACACTTCTTTTACAAGGAAAGGTACCACAGGTTGAGCAGGAGAAGACAAGAACTTGAAGAAGGATGCGCAGCTAAAGAGGGATGGGCGGTCCAAATCCTAGTGGCTTGTTTAGAACTGTCTAGAAACACCCCTTCAAGCAGCTGAAGTAAAGACGACAAAGAACCCAGCTCCAAATCCTAGTGTCTTCTAACTAAATTGTCCTTACTTAGGATCTTATCCAGCACTGCAGACCAAACTAAAAAAAGCCAGTTTAGACGGAACAGTTCTTATCCAAATCCTGTCACTCGGAAAGGAAGAAGGGTCCTCCCTCATCAAGTTGTTGTAAAAAGATTTTACAAAGAAGGTCCCCGATTTCTCAAATAACCATTTTCATTTGTCTCCCCCTGATCTAGATGCTCCTAAGTCATTAAATACCTGAAGCAGCCTTACCAAAGAAGCCAACTCCCGGTCATTTAAATTCCTCTTGAATTGGGGGTTCCAAATACAATGCCCATTTTTCCACTCCAAACAATCAGCCATTGTTTAATCCTTATTTATAGCAATCTCAAGCAGATCAGGGAATAATACCCATGGACCATCCCCACACCAGTAATCCTTCCAAAAAAGCACCCTTTGACCATTGCCCGCTTCATACTTTATACCCTTCAAAAACTGTGGATGAATTTTCTTAATTGCCTTCCAATTGAACACCCATAAGAGGACCTTACTTCTTCTGCCTCCCACTCCCTGCTACTGGAACCATACTTGGATACAATAACCTTCTCCATAGACTGTCTGGTTGGTCATTGAATCTCCACAACCACTTCCCTAACCAGGCAATGTTGACCTCTTTTACTGATCTGATCCCTAAACCCCCATTTTCCCTCTAACAACAAACTTTATTTTGACTCCTCCTTCCACCCCCTCCATAAGAAGTCTCTCATCATTCTTTCTAACACAGCAGCCCTACTTGCCAGAACTGGGAAAGTAATAAATGGGAAGGGAAGACAAAACACTTCTAATTAGAGTGACTTTGCCCCCTTTTGATAAGTATTTGATCTTCCAAGAAGCCAATTTTCTAGCCACCTTTTCAATGATGGACTTCCAAATGGTATTGAATTTACAATTTTCACCCAAAGGCATACCCAAGTATTTTGTTGGGAGCTTACCAACTTTGCAACCCCAATCATCAGTCCACGCTTCCAAGTTTATAACTTCCCTGGAAGCCAGTATTTCACTCTTTAGAATATTAATATGCAAACCAGTGACCACCTTGAACCATCTTAAAATTGCCTTCACATTCTAAATTTGCTCCCAAGAAGCATCACAAAAAAAAGAGTGTCATCTGCAAATTGCAATAGAGCAATCTCCACATCCCCATTTTCTACTTGGAAACCTTCCACTAGCCCTCCCAGTTGGGCTCCCTCTACAAGCCTAGAGAGGGCTTTTGTCACAGAAATGAATAGAAGTGGGGAAAGGGGATCCCTTGTCTTAGACCCCTAGAACTCCAAAACAACCCAAAAGAACTCCCATTTACAAGCACTAAGAATGATGAGGAAGATGAGCACACTTTTATCCAATTTCTCCATTTCTTGCCGAAATTCATCCTCTTTAACATGTAGTCCAAGAACTTCCAATTTACATGGTCATAGGCTTTCTCCATATCCATTTACACAGCTGACCTGCACAACCACTTCTTCTCCTTGAGTGTATTGTTTCATTTGCAATGAGCACTCCATCCACAATCAATCTTCCTCCAACGAACGCAACTTGAGATTCAGCAATCAGACTTGATACTACTTTTGCATTCTACTTGTTTGCTGGAACACAGTAGCCGAAGAAGAAGAAAAGAAGAAGAAGAGGAGAAAGTTTAAGAATGGCGGCACAAAACCTTTCAGCCGACCCTACTATCTTATATATATGTTTATTACATAGTGTTACATGAATGGACTAGAATGCCCCTAATTAGTGATGGGACACCTAGACAAATAAAACATTAAACAAGTTTAGGCCCAATAACTAATGGCTTAAGACCCAGTAGTGACAAACATATACATTAAATCAGCTGAACCAACAATCCCCCTCAAGTTAAGCAAGGATGTCAGTCATGTTTAGCTTGCCAAGTAAGTCCAAGAATTTCGTTTAAGCTAGCCCTTTTGTTAGCACATCTGCAATCTGCATCTCGGAAGGAATATAAGGAATGAAGAGTTCCTCTAAGACTATTCTTTCTCTAACGAAGTGTCGGTCAATCTCAATATGTTTCGTCCTATCATGTTGCACTGGGTTATTTGCAATGTTGATAGCAGCCTTGTTGTCATAGTACAACCTGAGAGGACACTTGATCTTTATCCCGAGTTCACTAAAAAGGGTCCTAAGCCACAAAAGTTCAGCAACACCATGAGCCATAGCTCGATATTCAGCCTCTGCACTTGATCTAGCAACCACATTCTGCTTTTTACTCAGCCATGTAACCAGATTCCCTCCAATAAACGTGCAATACCCAGAAGTTGACTTCCTGTCCCCAACAGAACTGGCCCAATCTACATCAGTATACGCTTCAATTTCAATTTTATTGTGTTTTCTGAACATAATTCCTTTTCCTGAGCAAGTCTTCAAGTATCTAAGAATCCTTTCCACTGCTCTCATATGAGGGATCTTTGGAGAGTGCATGAACAGGCTGACAAAATGTACAGCATAAGCAATATCTGGTCGAGTGAGAGACAAATATATCAACTTCCCTACCAGCTTTTGGTATCTCTCTTTATCAAGGTAGTCCTCTCCTACTAATTCCTGTAGACCATGGTTATGTTCTATTGGAGTATCTGTTGGCCTACACCCAATCATACCTGTCTTTTCTAGGAGGTCAAGGACATACTTCCGCTGACATATATAGATGCCCTCTTTTGACCTAGCAACTTCAATCCCAATGAAATATCTCAGATGGCCCAAGTCTTTGATCTCGAACTCAGAAGCCAATAACTCCTTTAATTTTTTATCTCTTCCAGATCATCCCAAGTAATCACCATATCATCCGCATTGACAATGAGTGTTGTAAGTTTGCTATTTTGTTTTCTTATGAACAAGGTATGATTTGCCCCACTTTGAGTGTACCCCACTTTCTTCATGGCCCCACAAAGCCTCTCAAACCAAGCCCGAGGAGACTGCTTAAGACCATATAATGCTTTCCTCAGTTTACACACTTTCCTATCAAAAGCATAGCCTGGTGGAGGATCCATGAATACCTCTTCATGTAGATCGTCATTTAAGAAAGCATTCTTCACATCCAGCTGATGTAGCTCCCATGAAAAGTTTGCAGCTAACGGCAATAAAACCCGGATTGTGTTGAGCTTCGCTACTAGAGCAAAGGTTTCTTTGTAGTCAATCCCTTCCTTTCGAGTAAACCCCTTTGCCACAAGTCTAGCCTTGTACCTTTCAATGGACCTGTCCTCCCTATGCATTACAGTGAACACCCACTTGCATCCAACAGTGCTCTTCCCTTCTGGTAGATTCACTAATTCCCAAGTCCTTGCTTTTATTAAGGCTTTCATTTCTTCATTCATAGCCTCTTTCCATCTTGAGTCAGACACTGCCTCTGAGTACCTAGTAGGGGCATGCACAGAAGAGAGAGCAGACACAAAGGAATAATAACGAGGAGACAAACGTGAGTAAGAAACAAAATCAGCAATGGGGTGTCGAATAGTACAAGAACGGGTAGACTTACGAAGAGCAATAGGAAGATCCAAATCAGAAGTATATGTGATAAGATTACCTGGAGTTGTTGAGACAGGTTGATCCGAGTCCGATTGGTTGCTGCCATGAGTTAGAGGGCCCTTTTTCCTTATGTTATAGGTGATTGTTATATCTTTTTGTTGCCTACTAGAGTCCTCAGGAACATCTGCAGCATCAAGAGTGGTAACAGGCACAATGGGAGCCACACTAGGTTCACCCGGAATGTTACAACTAGGAGGATCAAGAGGAGAAGATGGAAGGCCCGAGGCAAAAAGAGGCACAAAAAAGGAGGGGGAAGAAGAATCATCATCCACCCCACTAGTCTCCCCCTGAAGAGGATTCTGCGAATAATGAAAATAGGATTGAGACTCAAAAAATACCACATCTTTTGTGACATATTTCTTCTTGGTGACTGGATCATAACACTTGTAACCCTTCTGTGTAGGAGGGTACCCTAAAAAGATTCCTTTCGTAGCCCTAGGGTCCAGCTTGGTCTTCTTTGGATCCTTTACATGTATAAAACATACACAACCAAAGACTCTAGGTGGAAGAGGAAAGTCTGGAAGATTAAGACAAAGAAAAGAGAAAAGAATTTTCATACCCAACACCTTGGATGGCATCCGATTTATCAGATATGATGCGGTAAGGATTGCTTGAGACCAGTAATGCTTGGGAACCTTGTGCTGAAATTGTAAGGCTCGAGCTGTCTCCAATAGGTGTCTATTCTTGCGCTCAGCAACCCCATTCTATTAAGGGGTACTAGCACAAGATGACTGATGTAGCATGCCAGCATCCTCCATGAACATGTTCAAGGATCTTTCAAAATATTCAACAGCATTGTCTGATCGGAATTGCTTAATCTTCTTGTCAAATTGTGTTTCAATCATTTTACAAAATGCCATGGTTATCCGTGGCACTTCATCACGTCCTTTTAACAAGTAGATCCATGTGCATCGTGAGTAGTGATCAATAAAACTAATAAAGTAATGAAAACCATCAACAGAGACAAGAGGTGAAGGGCCCCAAACATCAGAATGAACCAAAGCCATCAACTGACACACTTCACAAACTAAACTTTGAATTGAAATACCCTTAAATAATTCAGGAAACAACCCTTCCAATGATGAAAAAGGTAAATGACCTAGCCTAGCATGCCACAAATGTAACCTAGCTATTGACTCCACATTATTCTGACTACTAGCAGCAGATGTTTGTAAGGCCGAACTGATGTCTACATCAAAATAGTAGAGACCTCCATACTCATGGCCACTCCAATCGTTCTCTTCGTCAATTTGTCCTGAAAGACACAATGAATAGGAAAAAAGTTTATGCTACAGTTCAAATTCTTGGTAAGCTTTGAAACAGATAAGAGATTGGAAGTAAGATTGGGAACATGCAAAACAGATTTAAGAGAGAGGTCCTTGCTTAGGTCAACCACCCCTTTCCCAGAGATAATGGAGAGAGAACCGTCAACAACTCTCATCTTATCTTGACCAGACAATAAGTGATATGAAGAAAATAAAGAGGACATATGTGTCATGTGGTCAGTTGCACCGGAATCAATAATCCAAGAGGTAGAGTCAATAGAACTAGTTGCACTAAAAGCATAGACAATACCTGATCTGGCAAGAGAGGTGGAAGCAAGAGAGTTAGTCCTTAGACGGGTTAAAGCCTGGCTAAGGACCTCTACCTCATCAGCAGTGAAACCCAAGGACCCGGATACAGGGGAATCAACAGTCAGTCCCATGGGAGAAGAAGCAACTGTTGATGTGTTCTATGTGCTATCACCACTGTGACTAGTAACAAGGTTCCCACTTGTTGCTTGACCCTTCTGGTGCTTCTTGTCTTTCCTCAAGGCAGCAGGTTTTAGATGATAATAAAGAACCCAACACTTCTCTTTTGCATGCCTTTCACCTCCACAATGAGTGCACTTAAGATGCCTCTTGTCTGAATACTTGTTCCCCTTTTGATTTGAAGAAATCAGGGCTGAATGTTCAACAGGTTGTTCAGCTGGCTGTATTTGAGTGTCAACTTGCATCTCTTTCCTCCTGACCTCTTCATTCCTTACTAGATAATAAACATGATGTAAATCTGGCATTTCATCCCTTCCCAAAATTTGAGACCTTATGCTCTCATACATTGGGTCTAAACCAGCCAAGAACTTAAAGGCTCTACCCTCTTCAATTTGTTTATCATGCCTCTCCTTGTCTCTAGCATTCTCCCAATCAAGAATAAGGTGGTAATCAAGCTCTTGCCACAGTCCTTCTAGGGTTGCAAAATACGTTGCAACTGTCATATCTCCTTGTCTCAAGGTAGTAATGTCTTGGTTTAGCCTATAAATTTTGGCATTGTTCTTTCTCTGTCCATAGGTTTTAGACACTTTCTCCCAAATCTTAGCAGCAGTGGAAAAGTGTTAAACAGTCCTATCTACTCTTGGAGTCATTGAAGCAAGCAGTCGGGACATAACAGTAGCATTCTCCTTACGCCAAACTGCGTACTCCACACTACCCACTTCAGGTTCCTTCTTCTACCCATCTAAATAACCCGTAAGTTCCCGGGAAGTAATGAAGAGCATGGCAGAAACAAACCATTCTCTGAAATTGTATTCATCCAACAACACACTGGTGATCTGCAAGCTGTGCAGATTTGGATTCTCCAAATTAGGAGACCTCCCACCATATCTATTATCCCTAGAAGACACTTCCCCAAATAATGAAGACATCTCCTCCCTCTTACACTGATCACGATTGCAAACTCAGTACAAAGAATACTGTTCCAGACTTACCGAAGTTGTTACAGTCCTGAGAACACGTAACAGATCTGAAACCAAGAGCAACCCACCGCTGCACAGTGCTGACTTCTGTTGGGCTTTGACTTCTGCTGTCGTAGACTGTAGTCACCCCTACGACCAGTACTAGGACTGCCGAAATCAGTCCTCCACCTAGATCTGTTCCACACAAATCTCTCTTAGTAGCCGAATGGCTACTACCTGCTGTAAGGAGTCTAGTAGGGCATCAGCTTCTGGGACACACTCCCCTTGGGCCCTACAACCAAGGGAAACCCGAGGTACAGATCTTGCTGTGTTCTACGGTCAACCCTAGGGTTTCTTCACAGCGACCAAGATAGGGAAGGAAAAAGAAGGAATAGATAAGAGTAGAAAAGGTGGTGGCGGTTGTAACCAGGAGATGGATTAATGCTCTGATACCATGTTTGCTGGAACACAGTAGCCGAAGAAGAAGAAGAGAAGAAGAAGAGGAGGAAGTTTAAGAATGGCAGCACAAAACCTTTCAGCCGACCCTACTATCTTATATATATGTTTATTACATAGTGTTACATGAATGGACTAGAATGCCCCTGATTAGTGATGGGACACCTAAACAAATAAAACATTAAACAAGTTTAGGCCCAATAACTAATGGCTTAAGACCCAGTAGTGACAAACATATACATTAAATCAGTCGAACCAACACTACTTTCCAAAAGATTTGCTAGTATCTTGTACAAGCTGCTCACTAGACTGATGGGCTAAAACCACTCAACTCCACTACCCCTTTCTTTTTTGGAATTAAAGTGATAAATGTGTGGTGTAATTGTGTAAACTTCTTTCAAGAGCACCCCTTTCATGAAGCTCCCTTAAGTCATTCATTACATCTTGTTTCACGACTCCCCAACATTTCTTATAGAATAAGAGTGTGAATCGATCAGCATCAAGGCCTTATCCCCCTCTAAACCTTAGATCACTTCCCACACTTCTTCCTCAGAAAAGGATTTCTCCAGGTCTCTAGCTTGATCAGCCAAAAGGGATTCGAACTACAGGCCATCTAAAACAGGTCTAATCCTCCAATCTTCCTTATAAAGAATAAAGATTCTCATAGAACTTTGCAATGTCTTTTAATCTGCCCTTCCTCCTCAATTTCTACCCCTTGGACCTCAATCTTTTTTATTGTGTTCTCCCTTCTTCTAGCACTTGCCATTATATGGAAGGATTTGTGTTGTTGTCTCTGTCCTTCAACCACAAACACCTTGACCTCTGCCTCCATTTGATCTCTTCTTAATAAGCTAGTTTGTCGAACTCCCTTTTGGCCAAATCTTATTTTCTTTCCTCCCTACTTATGCTACCATTCTCCTCTGCCCTATTGATTTCCAAAGATCATATTCTTCCAGAGTCCAGACTAAGGTTCAAAGTCGTATCGTTCCGGGACCCCTCCGATACGCCCCTACAGTGGGTGTATCGGAGGTCCGACCGGTTCAGGGGGTAGAGGAGACCTAAACCAGCCCACCCTGAACTGATTGCGAAAAAATATATAAAAAAAATAGATCCAAAATGTGTATCAATTCACCCAATACGCCCCTATTGGCGTATCAGGCGTATCGATATTTTGAACCTTGGTCCAGACCCATCTCTCCTTCGGCTAAGTTTGGGAAGAGTGCATATACAATATGTTCAGTGCAAAACCTTGTATACATACAGTATTTGTAAAACTTATATTTGCACTGTTCTTATTTGTATTTGCCTGTTCCCAAATTGAGACTTTAGTTCAAGAATTCTTTCTCTATCAAGTTTGTAGGGGTTGAATTATTTTTTTCCCGTATGGGTTGAATTTTGGAGGTCCCAACTTCTTGAACTACAGGATCCTTGTTATACTCCAGTTGCCTCTAAGGAGAAAGGGCAATGCCTGCTTCAGTACCAAACTGCTATCATTTGCTTCTTGAAGTTTTACAAAATCAGCCCATAAAACTATGTATCCAGCTTTTACTTCCCTCTTTTTCCTCCAAATAGTTCGTACTTTAAAAATGCTACAGCCAACATGTTATGCTATAAGGCATGCTCATATAGACCCTGAATAGGAATAAATAAGATATGCAACTTACTCCAAGCATGCAAAACATACCCACTCGTTTGGTAATTGGTAGTCGGAAAAAGAATGTACGGTGTAAAAATATTTACAAAACATAATGCGGAAAAAAAAAAATGAAAGTATATCCCTTTGAAACCCAAATTCGTTGATCTAGATACAATTCAGTCACTCATATACCAACAAGTTTATCATAAAACATAGATCTGTAAACCTAAAACTAAGCAAATCTATAAAGAAAATGAGGGGCCAATAAATGAATATTTATTTTCAACACTAATTAACAACAAGCTATAGAGAGACACAGTAAGGGGGTTCGAACTTCGAAGAGCACTCACTTCTTGAACATATTTGCCAATGCAGATAGAAACGAAGAGTTGTCGATTCCCGCGCTCGGTAATAATTAATTAATTAATTGACGAGTCGTAATGGTTTCCGCACATGCGGGTTCGCTTCGAGATCGTTGAACTGGTTTCAGTGGAATTCTAGGCTTATTGCAACCTTGTTACAGGTCAGTGATCGAGCACCTCAGGCTCAGGCTCAATATTTGAAAATAGAAAACGAAAGCAGAGTAACTCTTGACGCGTGATTCTTAAGCGACGAAAGTGAATTAATGATTTAATGTTAATTAATTAATAGGGAAAATCTTAAAGCATGGATGATACTTTCACAAATCAAAATCGTGGTATGATTTGCGGATGGTGGGCCGGGCCCAGTGGGGAAGATGGTTGTTTCCTACATATCAACTAGTTGTGTCTTGTGTAGTGTCGCCCATGGGCCATGGCCCACGGAACCGCAGATTCTACGGCTAAGCCAATGCGCCTCACGTGATCCATGGCACCGAACAGAACAGGATCAAATCCGGAATGTTTTTGGGGGAGTAGTATGAAATGACAAAAAGTATTAGAACGTATTTATTTGGGGTGTTTTTTATTTTTAAAATATATCAAATAAAAATATGAAAAGTACAAATTCAATTTTTGATAATTTGTGATTTTTTACCTTCATATTTTATTCTTACATATGCCATGATATTTATACATCCCACCACATGGTATATCATATATAAATGTCATATAAAAATATATGCGCACATTAATATCTTCAATGACATGTGCCATGCCAACATGCAGTATCATTGATTTGCCTTCAGATGCCACATGGCATTAATGTTATTGCATTCATATATAATTATGTCACGTGACATAATTAATGATATGTATATGCCATATGGCATTTATCTATATTGCCACATTGCCTTCATATATTCCGCCACGTAACATCTATATGTCAATTACCCTATTCAAATGCGACGTGGCATCCATATATAATGTCATATGACATACACGCATATAAAACATTTTGTTGTATCCAAATGACATCATTTACTTTTACTTTTAAAAACATGTTTTTGAAGTAAAAGTACGAAACCAAAAGTATACTACATGCTTTATATTTTGGTGTTGTTGAAAGTATAAAGCACAAAATATTGCCAAACAAGGCTCAAGGCTTTCTATGTTTTGGTAAGGGTGCAAGTTGGGAAGGCTGGGTTGTGTTTAATGTCAACCAAGGCTCAATCCTAACAATTGTGCCCATATATACTAAGGTCAAGCTTGATATGTTCAACACTTCAACCTGGCCCTCAACCCTTGGTCCATGTTGAAATTTGATGTATTCGGTTTGGCCAATCAATCCATAATAAAATTTGTATATATACATACATATATATATAGGCTTGGATTGTGCAAAATTGGGATAAATCGGTCCAGGGGTTGGGTTGGGCCCGCCCAAGTCGTTCCTCTATGATGGGCTTCATGTGATTCATGGCACAATTTTAACATCTTATAGGGTGTTCAACATAAACATGCTATCACTCGCATGCAGGGGATACAAGTAGGAAAGTTGAATTCATGATCTAAAATTAGAAGCCCAAAACAATTGAGGACCTAAACTTATAGGGTGTTCAATAACATAGTTGGTTATGTTTTTGAAAACAAAAACAACTCATGCATTACCAAAATTGTATTGTTTTTTATGATGTAATAGTTGTTTTTGTTTTCTTTTTTTATAATAAAGTGAAATGTGTAGTTTTATTTTCCTAAACAAAACCAACATGTTGTTGAATACCCCTTGGCTCTCTTTTCCTTCATTTGTTGATGGTAACAATAGCCAACAAATGCAAGAAAGGAAATCATTTCCAAATAAAATTATTTTTCCTTATTGTTTTCTCTTTCTCACCCCTTTTTAATAGACAACCAAAGGGAACTTGGGATCTAATGCAATCATCTAATCTTATATCTAATTTGAATAATTTATAATTCAATTAGCTTTCTAAATATTTTTCACCCAAAAAAAATAGTTTTTAAAATATAATATTGAAATCCTCTTGGTTGAACTAATAGATCCTGGTATACTTTTTATTAGGTTCAATATTCATATGAAATGGTAGAGGTTTCTTTGATATATATGAATTTAATGTTCTCTTTGGTTTTTCTTGATTTGTTAGAGAAAAGAGTGGATAATTTTTAGGGTAAAAAGGCTTAAACCTCCCCAAAGGTTTGTCCTAAATAATGAGAACCCCTCCCCTCCCTTCACTTTTTAAATTGGACTAAAACCTCCTCTTTTAAAATTATATCTAACAAAATCATCAAAAAATCTATTTTACCCTGGCTATTTCTTCAAATTTTCAAAATAGTGGAATCCAATAGCATAATTGTTGACTCCTTTGAGACTTGATTGTCCGAAACTAAAGAGCTTGTCGACATGTTTGTTCATACTGTTACCACGTCTCTCTACTATTAACCCAAGCATGTCATCAATGGTTGTGAATCTTGTAATATTAAGATGTGTTTGGTTTGAAGGAAAATTTTGGGAAAGGAAAGGAAAGGTAAGGAAACCTTTACAAATGTTGTATGAATTTCTCTACCTTTCCCTTCCTTTCCCTATCTTTTCCTTCAAACCAAACATAGCCTTAATGACAACCAGCCCTCTTTGTCGTCTTGGAAGCAATGAGGAGAGGTTGCAATGGCGTAGTATGTATTTGGTACTTTGGTTTGTTTGGTATCGCTTTTCTTTTTTTCTTTTTTAATACAATTGAATTGAAAAAGAGAATCCTAACGGAGCATAGCATGCCTCATGTTTGGTATTGAATATTGATAATTTGCTATCATGAGTAATCTTCTATCTTTATCTTAAGGGAAATGGTATATGGGTGTATGGGGCGGGGCTAGTCAAGACTCTCCTTGTGTCCCTTATAGGTATGGAAGATCTTAGGTTGAGCTAGAGGTGTAAAGTAGGCCATGCTGGACTGGCATGACACGGCCCGTGTAAAATGTGGGTCGTGCTGTGCTGGCCCGCGGGTCATCACCAGCCGTGCCACCCTTCTTGGTGAAAATTTTGGGGGCCGGCCCAGGCCCATGCTTGGCCCATGGGCCAAGTTGGGCGATGGACTGGGCCAAAATTATTTTTGCCTACATATTTTAAAAAGTTAAAAAAACTTAAAATTTTAATTTTATATGAATTTTGATATATATATATATAATAATTAAATAAATTAGTATAATAATATTGAAAACAATTATTTATTTTATTAATATATTATATACTATATATTATTATATAGTTATAATTTATATAATATATAATATATATAAATATATAAATATTATGTATATATAAATAATATATATATATATATATATATATATATATAATATATATATATATATATATATATATATATATGTGTGTGTGTGTGTGTGTGTGTGTGTGTGTGTGTAAATAGTATATAAGGGATGTGTTGGCCTGTGGACTTCAAACCCCAGGTCCAACATGACACGGACCATTGTGTTAGGCCTGGCATGGCCTGTGGGCTGTCATGCCATGTCGGGCCGCGAGAGGTACGACCCAATTTACACTTCTAGGTTGAGCCATTGATTTAAATGAGAGGGGCAATTTAAGGGAGGTTTAAGTCTTTTACCCTAATTTTTATATTATAAGACATTCATGCCATAAAACAAAACAAGAATTTAAAGAAATGCATTCTTCTTTGCGTGTGAAATGAGTGGAGCTCTAATAAAATAATTTGGCCTCAAGTTCAATTCCAATCGAGTTTGAATATCAAGGCAAGCTTGATATAAGGAGAGTTTGGGGGATATTTTGTTAATTTAACCCATTTTGTCATTTGACTTAACGATTAGGGGGTATTTGTTAGAAAGTGAAAGTTCAGATGTGTTTTTGTCGCAATGAAAGTTCAAAAGGGTAATTGTCATTGGCCAAATAGATCTTTGTATTTATCAAAAAAATAAAAGGTAAATTGCTGAAACCTCCCCTAAAGTTTCTTACAATTTCTAAAGCCTCCCCTACTTTTTGCTAAATAACAAACACCTCCCTTGAAGTTTATGACACCATTGCTAGTACACCCCCTCCATTAGAATCCACTAACGATAGAGATAAAATGACCAAAATACCCATATATTGACTTTTGATCAACATTTTTGTTTTGTAATATTGCCACATGTCTCATTTCACTATAAAGAAACTCACATGTGCAAAACATCTCTCCCTCTCCTCTATTTTTATCTTGATAATCTCCCTCTCCCCCCTAACTATTTCTCCCCTATTTGCAATCCATCCAACACAACACTATTGCCCTCATTTCCCTCTCTCTCCATACTTCTCTTTTCCTTCTTTCCCTTCTCTTCATCTTTTCGGTTTTTCTGTGCCCCCCACTTCTGCAACCCAACCAAGCCAAGTTCAAATCTCGGGTTTCCTTAATCTCCCTTTATCACCGAATGACTATTTCATTAACAACAAGGCCCGTGTTCGCTTTTGGGAAATTATTTATCCGGGAAAATGCATTTGTTCAGGTAAATATTTTCTAGGAAACACTTACCTAAGTAAGTGTATTTATCCATATTTTTTTTTATTTTCCAGGTAAATAAGACAATGAACATTGTAGCCGTAAAAAATAATTATTAAAAAGGGACAATTTTGTCTCATCCAAGTGTTCTAAGGAAACACTTACCCGAGTAAGTGTGTTTATCCATGTTCTTTATTTTCCAAGTAAACAAGACAATAATCATTTTAACCATAAAAAAAAAATCATTATTAAAAAGGGGCAATTTTGTCTCGTCCATGTGTTAGCACTTTTCCCCTATGTGGGAAAATTACTTACCCACCTAAGAGATGGGTATTACTTACCCAAATAAGTAATACACAAGAAAAATAAATTTTCTATGAACCCCACATAAATTTGAAAAAAGAACATGAGTATCTTGGTTAATGAAAATCAAAATCCCATTTGGCCAGCTCCCCACCCCAACTCTAAATCCAAAACACAAACAACCCCAAGAGTCATTGTCATTTTTTATGACAGCCACTGTCAAACGCACAACCATTGGAATACAAACCAAAATAGAGGAGGCCATTCACCAATAGTTACATGCTTCCATTGACTACCAAAGACCATTGCACTTCCTGCAACCGACCACCCCTTCTTCAATAACTGGATCTCGTCCAAACATCATCGTCTACACTTATCTACCTAGCCCACCTTGCTACCTCCATCAACCATACTAGACCAGAACTTCCTAAAGCCACAACAACCCCATTGAACAGCCACCTATCTCACTTACCACTTTGAAACCACCTCCATTCTTGTTGGAAATTCCCAAATGGTCTAAAACCCGATCCTTTTCTCTTTCATTTTTATACTCTTTTGATTTGCCCACATTGCAATGAAAGGGATCTCTGTATTACGAGTATAACAAGTATTAAAAGAGATGAAAGGAAACAAAAATATGAAATTTATACTATATATAAAAGTGTGTATGCAATGTGAAATTTTTTTAGACTAAAATTATATTTTATTTCTTTGTTTGGGAATAGTATAAAATTCATTTTATTATAACTTTATTTATGTATTTAATCCATCTATAATTGTAAAGATTGAAAACATAACTTCAATTATTACTAGACCTGGCATTGGGTTGGGAGGATCGAGTTCAGGTTGGGTCAAAACACTTTGGGTTGATTTCACATCGGGTTAAATTTCGGGCTGGACATTTAACAATTAAAGGAATTAGCCTTGGAATACATGAAAATAAAGAGAAAATACTTGAAAAAGCCAAAATTAAAGGAATTAACCTTAGAATTCCAAAAATAAAATAAAAGGCTTGAACATTTAACAATTCAAAGAGTCAACTTTTGGTCAAGTCTAATTATTACTTCCCGTTTCATTTAATCCCCTCTCATTAAGTCTTATACTTAAAGTATTAAATCCCATTTTCTCCTATTAAATCTTATACTTAAGTTATTTTTCGCTAATAAATGCTACAAATTATATCTATGTCAATATTTGTAACAATATAAACCCACATATTTTAAAACTATCTCAAAAAAAAATCATTCTTTATCCAAGTGGTGGTTCAACAATTCAATCATTTGAATCAAATTGATCAACCTATGAAGTCATACTTAGGTAATAAAATTTATAAAATAGAAATAATATAGAAAATGTAAAAATGTAAAAAACAATAGATACATTTATCATATTTATATTAGTCAAATAAAAAAATAAGTGTAATAAACAATAATTATTTTTATTGATAATGAAAATGAAATACATAATTTAGAACTAGTCAAAAATAAAATATAAAAATTAGTAATAAATAGTTCAACTTTTGGGTTAAATGTGTTAACCTTAATGTCATAAACAAATAATAAAAATTAATAATATATAAAATATATAAATGAAAAAATATACATAAATTTTGCAAAAAAAAAGTATTTAGGCACATGAATAATATCATATTAAATGAAAAGTAAGTGTAACATATCAAAATTATTTTCACACAAAAATATAAAAAAGTACAGAAAAAAATTCAATACATCTATAATTCTATATTTACACTACTATTAAAAATATGAATAAGATTGGCAAACTTTATTTTGACTAAAATGCGTACTCATTTTTGAATTTAGTCCATATTTAATTGTAAAGTTTAAATTGTAAATTGAACTACTACTTTTCACCTCATTTAGTTCCATTTATTTAAATCTTACATTTTTTTTTATAAATGAACAAAAAAAGATACACGGAAAAGATAAAACACTACAAAAGGAAGAGTTTATCCAAGTAAATAGGACTGCCAATGATACTTGAAACTTCACAATTCTATTCGATTATCACAACCTCATTTAGTTCCATTTATTTAAATCTTACATTTTTTTTTTATAAATGAACAAAAAAAAGATACACCGAAAAGATAAAACACTACAAAAGGAAGAGTTTAGCCAAGTAAATAGGACTGCCAATGATACTTGAAACTTCACAATTCGATTCGATTATCACATATTTGGATGAGGTGTTTATCTAATAAGATTTGAATTTTGCAATCTGCATCTGATTAATAATAAATAAATAAATATTAGAAAAAAATAAAAAATACATAAACATTTATAGAAATTTTTTGATATATTATCATTGTTATCATTATCATCATCTAGAATTGCCACATGCAAAGCATATGCACATTTACTAATAAGAATAAAAGAATTGTAGAGACAAATGATAGATTTGGAGAATGGGTGAATTGGCAATGGAATGGGGGAAAGAGAACCTTTGGTGCAAACAACTAACAAAGGAATTGGGATTTACTCCTCACAAAGCACACCTCACACTAACCTCACATTCATATCCCCTTGTGTATTGGAAACATCTCCTAATGAATAACAATATAAAGTATGGGGAAATGTTCCTGAGAAGTTCCCCATGTGTGCTGGAAGGCGTTGTGAAGTTGGTGTGAGGAGATTGATGAGTTCATGTGATGTTTATAAATATGCACTAATGCACCCTCTCCTACAAATATGGAGGGTATCTTGCAACAACTCTCGTCTCCCTCGAACTCCTCTTCTCTTCACATGAGGTCGAGATTTTCACCACATTACTCTTTCTTTTAAGGCTTCATTGAGTTTGGGCTCGCCACACTACTCTGAATAACTAATGAATACACTGGGCAACAAATCTGCATACAAAAAAGAAGGAAATTTCTCAATTAGTACCCTATACTTTGGGCCTAGTGTCATTTTGGTCCCCAAACTTTAAAATGTGGCAATTCAATACCTGAATTTTCATAACGTGTCAATCCAATACCTATCGTTAACTAGCTATTAATGGGTTGTTAAGTGGCATTTGAAAAAGACACAGATGCCCTTTAAGTGTCATCTAATTTTCTTTATAAACATCCAAACGTTGACAAAAAAATTAATAGTCCCAAATCATTGTCTCTTCTATTCAAGAAAGTTAGGGTCATGTCTCAGTGGGCATTCTAGTGACCCCAACTTTCTTGAATAAAAGAGGCAAGGATTCGAGACTGTTAATTTTTTTGTCAATGTTTAGATGATTTATAAAGAAAATTGGATGACACTCAAAGGACATTTGTGTCTTTTTCAAATGCTACTTAATGATTGGTTAACAACTAATTAACATTAGGTATTGTACTGACGCGCTTTGAAAGTTCAGGTACTGAATTGTCACATTTTAAAGTTCGAGGAGTAAAATAACAATAGGCCCAAAATACTGGGTACTAATTGTGGCGAGAATATATCTACCACCACTAACCAAATTTATAATATTCAAATATTCATTAATAAAATACCAATTAAGAGATATTAGGTAGTCAACTCTATTAGATCTCTACACTCGTTAAAAAAAAAAAAAAAAAAAACTCTATTAGATCTCTACACCAAGCGGATCATGCATGCAGGTCCATCTGCTTTGATGAGAATTGAATGTAAGTGGTAATTAATAGCTTTGTTTCACAATATAGAGGGGGTGTTTGTCACCATAATTGGTTTTGTTTAAAAAAAATAAAAACAAAATATAAAACTGATACATCAATAAAACCAATAATTTTTTTATTATGTGGATTCTTTTGCTTTTAAAAACAAAATCATAATTCTGTACCATTTATAAAAATGAGGATGTTACCAATTTTTAGTCAAAAAACCTGATTTTACTTTTCCTTTTTTACCCTTTATGATTTTTTTCCAATATTTTATTTAACTATCATGATTCATGATTTTTGTTTGTTAATTAACAATTTTTAGTCAAAAAAACTGATTTTATTTGCCCACTTTACTCTTTATGATTTTTGTTTTTTCAATAATTTATTTAACTATCATGATTCATGAGGCCGTACACAATCCATCAAACTTTTTCCAACGATAAAAAATAAGAATGCAAATTGTTAACATGGTTGTATCTTGATTTTACTTTCCATCTTTACTTTCAACAATTTTTGTTTTCCAATATTCTTTTTTGATTGCTCAAGTATTTTATCTTATCTTTGTATCTGTACCATTTATAAAAATGAGGATGTTAACAACTTTTAGTCAAAAAAACTGATTTTACTTTCCACTTTTACCCTTTATGATTTTTGTTTTTCCAATAATTTATTTAATTGTCATGATTCATGATTTTTGTTAACAATTTTTAGTCAAAAAACCTGATCTTACTTTCCCTTTTTTACTCTTTATGAGTTTTGTTTTTCCAATAATTTATTTAACTATCATGATTCATGAGGCCCTACATTGTCCATCAAACTTTTTCTAATGATAAAAAATGAGAATGCAAACTATTAACATGGTTGTATTTTGATTTTACTTTTCATCCTTACCCTCAACAATTCTTTTTCCAATTTTTTTTTTGATCGCTCAAGTATTTTATCTTATCATAAATGGCCACATATGCTCTCCGGTGGTGACCTTGTTGCTACCTACTATCTTCATTTAACTCATTGCAACTGTTCAAAAAGTTTCATCAATTACACACGACACATACGGACTACTAAATGGTGATTGGAGTTATCGTTATCTATGTTTTTGCTGAAATCATATATCAATCAATTATTCTATAAATTCACCCTGGTATTTAGAATAAAAATAAAAAATTCATGAACCTCACTTAGGATTAACATAGTGCATGTGAAATCATATAAACACCAAAACTTGAAAAGAATACAAAAGACACCTCTTCTTGAATTAATATTAATTTTAGTTAGATAATAAGAATCCTATTATGAGCTTAATATTAATTTAGTACTAAAAAAAAGAGAACATTGCAATTGGTTTGGTCAAAACACCTTGATTTTACTTTCCAACTTTATCCTCAACTTTCTATTTTTTTCAAATAAAAAATAATATAAATTACAAAAAAAATAAAGAAATACATAGAAAATTTACAAAAAGAAATATAGAAATTCATTGAAATTTCTATATCTATACCATATACAAAAAAAATGAGAATGTAGAAATTGGTTTGGTCAAAATACCCTGATTTTACTTTCCAACTTTACCCTCAACTTTCTATTTTTTCTCATTGTATATATATGTCATTGCATAATAATTATGAAAAATCACATAAAATGAAGAAACAATATAAATTACAAAAAACAAAGAAATACAAAAAAAAATATAGAAAATCATAAAATTTGAATAAAAATAACATAAATTACAAATCTATACCATACCGAAAAATGAGAATGTTGCAAATGGTTTGGTCAAAAGGCCCTGATTTTACTTTCCAACTTTACCCTCAACTTTCTATTTTTTTCCCATTGTATATATTGTCATTGCAAAATGATTGTGAAAAAAACACAAAAAATGAAGAAAATAATATAAATTACAAAAAAACAAAGAAACATAGAGAAAATTTACAAAAAGTATAAAAAATCATAAAAATTGAAGAAAAAAAGCATAGATTACAAAAAACAAGGATAACCATAAATTATAGAAAAATGAATAAAATTGTAGAATAAAATAAGAATTTATATCTACTACCATATATAAAAAATGAGAATGATTCAGTTAGTGTGGTCGAAAGACCCTGATTTTTTATACCAATACTACCCCTTAGTTTTTTGTTTGATTTTTCTAACATATCCCAATTCCATATGAGGGCGCATGATGGTAGTTGGCAAAAAAAACCCTTGTTTTTTCTAAAGAGGCATTGGGTGGGCACCTGACCCATCAATCCATTAATGATCCATTTTGGGTTCAACCCAAACCCACCATATCCCAACCTAACCTGCCCAACCCATTAATTTTTCACATAATACATAAATTCTAGAAAAGTATAGCTATAAAAAATACACAATATACAAATAAAGATAGAAAATGTAAAAAATAACATAAATTAAAGGAAAAAAATAAAAATTCAAGATAATTATGAAAACATAGAAAAGGAAGAAAATAATATAAACTACAAAAAACAAAATATATATATATATAGAAAATTTACAAAAAAAATGTAGAAAATCACAAAAACTGATGAAAAATAACAGAAATTACAATAAACAAAGAAACCCATAAATTATGGAAAATTGATAGAAATTACAGAATAAAAAATTAAAAAATATAACAAAAATACACAAAAAATACAGAAATTTCATTCCATGGGCCCTAGACATGTTTGTCAATTGGACCCATGTCTTATAAGGTTATTTGGCCTCTAGGACTATATGTTATCATGTGTATGATTGTTAAGTAGGGTCTGCAACTCATGTCCTTAGTCGTAGGCAACACTATGACACATTAAGAATCGTTCAATTGTTTTATTCTTGGACAAATGTGTAGAGGTGATCAATGTGCCTAGAAGGTATTTGCATACATGTTACTCTAGTGGTTGGTTGATAAATTTTGCTTCCAAGTAATTTAGAGAATTAACATAATAGCTTAGTTTACTTCTAACCATTAATAGTAATTATTTTCATAGGTTTTAGGTTATTACAAAACAAGAGATCGGTTAAGAGTGGCATCTCCAATTCTCCATAAGTTTTGTGTTTCATTGGGATGAACTGTATCTATATATAATGTTGTTGAATGTAATTTTACTATTGATTTGGTGCATTAATGTTTCAATCTGATGCATTTGCAACTAACATTTTATAAATTATAAAATTTAGATCTTGGCATTTTGTGAGGATAGTCTTTTTTTATATATTATATAATTGTCTTAGAACTTGAGTGGTATGTGAACTTTCATCTGTGCCTGAGATGTAAAAGCATAGTCAAACATTACCATCAATATCAAATACCCCATGCATCGCACGGACCATTCCACTAGTTTATATATAATTTTAAAACTCGAATTATCCTTATGATATTTTTAAAACAATAACTCTTACATGTTTCTCTAAACAAAGTTCCATAATGCCCTCTATAAAATAGGCCAATAAGGTGTTAATAGAACAAATTTGTGTTGGACCCACCCGAATCAAAACCAATATGAACAAGGTTGGAAAGTCCAATAGTCCAGAATTAATCGTTTAAAGTATTTATTAGATTGGATTGGACCTATTCTATATGCAATGGATTTGTGTTAGATTGAGGGGGTGGGGGTTGGACCACTATCTGGCCGGTAAGACCGTAAGAGTAAAGAGGTGCTAATGGATAAAATTTAGATTGAATGCAATCAAAATTAAAACCAATTTAAATAGATAGGAAAGCCCAATAAGACATCGAATTAAATCAGTCAGGTTCAAAATATTTATTGAATAGGATTGAGCCTGGTCTATTAATAATGAACTCATGTTGGACCGAATTCGGTTGGACAAATATCTGGTCCAGTGACGGCCCTATAGAAAGTGCTGCTGCTGAGCAATTCGTTTTTAACGCTTTGAATGAGCAATTTTCAAATATACAATGTTAGATAATAGGTATTTTCCTAGTACTATAAAAAAGACAAAATCATAACACCAACTCCCGTTTGAGTGGGCTTTCAAACAGCGTCCTCTAGTTTTGCAAATCGTATCCCACACAAAAATCCTAGAAGCTATGTTTGGTAAAAAAACACTTAGAGAGCCCAGATATGATCTCATTCAGTCAAGAAATTGATTTTTTACATTAAAACGGATTTTAATAACTTATATAATTCATGCAAGGTACCCAACTCCTCACTCAAATTAATTATTATTGAAAAAACATTAATATAACGAGCTCTGCCCTTTATTATCTAACTTATACCATATATATCACATGAAATTGGTTAAAACTTGATAATGTAAATCATAAAATATCTGAAACGAATCCTTCTACAGCACTTACATGGCAACCTCGCGAGAAAGTGGTTGTACACATTTTACCGAGAGGGAGTCTGGATTTTCTATCCTGCTGCATGGTATAATTCATGCAAGGTACCCAACGTCTACTCACATAACATCGTAACCACACATGAAGAACATCGCATCCTGCTGCATGTTATTATTCAGGGGGAGATATTTCCAATTCACGGAGGTAGTGTGTTATGAGTAGACATGGGCAGGAGATCCGGAGTCCATTTTACCTCTTTTATGCCCCCACCTTTTGTTGTTTCAAATCCATATTTAGGAGGATAAATTCTCTGGAATCTTGACTTGAACTAGGATTTGCTCCTCACACATCGCTCCACACACCGGCTTCACAGAACATCCCACCCTTTATTAGGAACATCTTCCCATGAATAAAACATACAAGAATGGGAAATCTTCTCAATGTGTGGCTCGAACCTGCTATAAGATTGGTTGATGGGTGCTTTGCGAGAAGTATATTGAGACTCTTTTGACCTAGGGGTTTATATAAAACGCGGGTTACGTCCTCACAAAATTGGTCATGACAACATTTTAGTCATGCTTTGGGAACACTTTACAAATTTTGTGAGGACAAAATTCGATTTCATAGATATAATTTGTGATATTACAAAATATAGGTTCATTGATATAATTTGTGAAATTTGGATGAACACAAAAAAAATATGAATATAGGTATAAGTATCAAAGGCAATCAGGCAAGTTTTATCCAGATTTCAGTCATAATATATTCCCTCAAAGCAAATACAAAGGCTATGTTTGGTTTGAAGGCCTGAGTAGGGAAAGATAGAAAACCTATACAAGGTTTGTAAATGTTTTCCTACCTTTCCGAATTTTTTCTTTCAAATCAAACACAGCCAATGGGATCTTGATTTCCTCTTCACACCCACGTGACAACAGTACCCATAGTCTTGTTGGGTTGGTGTGAGGACCAATTTTGTGAGGAATAAATCCAAACTCAATGCAATGGTATGATTAAATGGTTTAGATGGTAATAGCAGCAGAGAGATATTTCTATCTTAAATTTATCATAGTCTTGTTTAATATTTCGTTTTATACATTTATGAACTCTCTTGGTGCATAGACTCCATTGACCATTCCATAGTCTAGGACTCTTCACGTCTTGATCAACTCAATAAAACCACCAAGAAGAATATTCTACTAATTTTTTTAAAGTGAAAATTATATTTTATTCAAACTAAGAAATTTGTATGAAAATAGAGAAGTAATCATAGTACTACAATTTCTTAGAAAGAACAAATATAGACGGTGAATATAGGAGAAAAGAAATAACTTTTACAACCGATAAAAGGTGAGGTAGAATCACCAACAAAAGAAACAATTGAACGCATCTCTAACCATTGAAAGTGAGGGATAAAGACAGTAGCGACTCACAAAGATAAAGACAAAGAGTCCAAAAAGGCATGAGAGGTGAAATGCAATTGCCACCAAGAACTGCAACTATCACCAAGAAGCCAGAACCACCCGGAACTGTAGTTGTCAAAACTATAACCATCGAAACTGTAACTGTGGGAACCGTAACCACCCAGAACTGTAACTGATGGTGTACAATCCGGCCGGTCCTAGCTGTCAACGACCTTGCCTCTGACTAGAGCAACGGGAAGCCTGAAACGGAGAAAATGATGGAACTCCGGGGGGAACCTGGCGAGATTGCTCCGAAGCTCAAGTTAGTATTCTCAAAGGCAAGATAAAACCAAATGGCGCAAAGTTTGCATACCTTGGGGGTAGGGGGCCTTTTATAACCACTTTGCGCACTCACTCCGAGGCTTCTGTCAGGTCGGGTATAATTACTTCTGTGTTTCTGCCACTTTGGGCATCATCCCTTCTGCTGGGACAGAACTGCCACTGCTCCATGTCGGAGCCATCTCTGTAACTGGAGATGGTGGTGGCAGGTGGCCGTTTGGAGTGCGGCTGTCAAGCGTCAGATCCCAAGTCAGTCAGGTGCGCCGCCCCTGGATATGAACTTCCTCGGTGTCAGGCATGGTACGGTTGTTCAGTTTGGTGTCCTGGAGGCAAAGTACTGGAGTGGTGAGCGATGTGAAGTCTTGAGTTCGGAGGTGTGTCCCGAACTGCCACAGGGCAGGTCAGTTCGGAGAGGTGTGTCCCGAACTGCCATAGGGCAGGCCAGTTCGGGTTACTGTCCTTTGAGTGGCTCGGGGCCTAAGGGAGAGTTCGGGCTCCTAGTAGGGAGTTCGGACTGCTGGTAGGGAGTTCGGACCGCTGGTTCCTCTCTTTGGTGCCCTTGCCTTAGGCGCGCTGCTGTGTCGAGCTGTTGTCGTTGCCACGTGTTGCGTAATTACGAGGTCAGGCCAAATCTTCCTTCATCAATTGCCCCCCATTCCTCGTGCTAAGGGTCTTGCCCTGGCACAGGGAGTTTCGCGAGGTGGTAGGTGGATTCATCCCGTACTTCGAATCTTGATAACGCGAGGTGCGTTGTTAGGGTTCTTTTTCTCGAGCGCCCAAAAGGCGGGAGACGCGCCTACATGCTCATAAATGCTGACAGACGTGGTGGCGCACACTTATTTCAATTTTCAAAAAAGCGCGCTGCTGGGTGACAGCTGGTCTTTTTGATTTTGAAAAAACGCGCCGCTACCGTTTGAAAGTAGAGGAGACATGCGTTGGTCGTTCTATTAGTTTCATAAAGACGTGCGTAGCGTTTTGTCAATTTCAGAAAGACGTGCACTGACGTTTCATTAGCACGAATGCGGGCCATCAGATTGGCTGCATTGCGGTCCGTAGGGAGGGTTCCCTCTAGCAAGAAGCTCGCGAGTGGGTCGATCCAGCTCGACTCTGCTTTAATGACAGGAGCGACCTCCTCTGCCCAACCGAGAATGCTAGGCCGAGGTAAGTCCTCTATGTACACGGTTCTCATGGTGTTGTGACTCATGCTGGCTAACCGGGACAGGGCGCCGGCCTCAGTGTTCTCTGACCTCGGGATTTGCCTGATGAAGTGTGACTGGAAGTTGAGCAAAGCCTCTTTTACTTTCGCCAAGTATGCGACCATAGAGAGCTCACGTGCTTCATACTCGCCTGTAACCTGGTTGACCACGAGTTGGGAATCACTACAGATGACTATGTGCTTTGCTCTTACCTTTTGCGCAAGGTTCAGCCCGGCTATCAGTGCCTCGTACTCTGCCTCATTGTTGGATGCCACGAACCCAAAGCGTAGTGCATATTCCAATTTTGTGCCCCCCGGGCCGCATAGGACTATTCCAGCTTTGCTTCCCTGCTGGTTCGAGGAGCCATCTACGTAAAGGATCCAGGGCTCCTAATCCCAGTTCGTGCTTGGCCTAACCAGGAGAGATGCCACACTGGCTGCTACTTCACGGGGTTCAGACTCTATTGGCTCGGGGGCTCCGGGTTTGCCCAAACTGGGGATCTCAGACTTAACCGGCCCAGGGGCTTCGAGGCTGAATGTGCACTCGGCGATAAAATCTGCTAAGGCTTGGGCCTTAATGGCAGTCTGTGGCCTGTACTGGAGGTCGTACTCGATGAGTTCGATGGCCCACTTCGTCTGCCGACCGGAAACTTCGGGCTTGAGTAAGACTTGTCTCAGAGATTTGTCAGTCAAGACGACGACGATGTGAGCCTGGAAATATGGGCAGAGTTTCCGAGCTGCAATTACCAGTGCGTATGCTAGCTTTTCTATCTGCGGGTATCTCGCCTCTACTCTCTGTAAAATTTTACTAACATAATAGACAGGCTGTTGGACCTGATCTACTTCTTTTATAAGTACCGAACTGACCACCTCGTTGCTCGTCGAGAGCTACACTTCTAAGACCTCGCCCTCCTCGGGCCTGGCTAAGGTTGGCACAGTGGCGAGATAGCTCTTCAGCTCGTCGAACGCAAGCTGGCAGTCTTGGGTCCATTCGAACCCTTTGCCTTTGATTGCCTTAAAGAAAGGCAGACAGCGGTCTGCCGATTTGGACATGAAGCGGCTATTCGGCCAGGTTGGCCTCATATCTAGGATGGCCTTTATCTTGTTCGGGTTGGCCTCAATACCATGCCGGTTGACAATGTACCCTAGGAATTAACCGAGGTGACACCGAATACACATTTGTTGGGGTTCAATTTCATGCTAAATTGATGCAGAATTTGGAAGACATAATCTAAGTCTTGTACGAATTCCTGTGAGAACTGCATCTTGACGATGTCATCTACATAACATTCTATTTTTGTGCTAATTAAGGGCCAAAAAAGCTTATTTACAAGTCTTTGGAAGGTCGTCCCAGCATTCTTTAGTCCGAAGGGCATGACCTTGTAACAGTACAGGCCGAACTCGGTTATGAAGCTGGTTTTTTCCTCATCGGACTGGTCCATCTTGATTTGATTGTAGCCTAAGTAGGCATCCAAGAAGCTTAGCAGCTCATGTCCCGAGGTCACGTCCACTAGGCGGTCAATTCGGGGGAGGGGGAAGCAGATTTTTGGGCAAGCTCGATTCAGGTCGGTGTAGTCGATACACATGCACCACTTGCCGTTTGCTTTCTTCACTAGCACTGGGTTGGCTACCCAGCTCGGGTAATGAACTTCCCTTATGAAGTCCGCTGCGATGAGCTTTTCGACCTCCTCGTCAACCGCCCTCTAGCGCTCCGGGGCTAAGTTGCATTTCTTTTGTCTAACGGGTCTGACTACAGGGTCAGTGTTAAGTTTGTGAGTTATAAGGCCAAGGTCAATACCGGGCATATCGGCCACAGACCATGCAAAAATATCTAAATTTTGAAGTAAGAAACTCACCAGTTCGGTTCGTAGAGGCTCTTTGATAGAAGCATCGATCTGTAGCGTTCGAACCAGATCTGTAGCCGATGTCGGGATCGCGACCATTTCCTCTATGGGCGAAGCTCATTCCTCGCCCTACTCCGTAGGCCGCTCTAGTTCGAGGTCGTCGGTTGCCTTGGTTTTTCCCTTCAGGGCGGCAACATAACACTTGCGGGACTCAAGCTGGTCACCCCGCGCTACCCCCACACCAAAGTCCGTGGGGAACTTCATTGCCAGATAGTAGGTGGAGACCACTGCATGCAGAATATGCGTAATTGGCCGCCCTATTATGGCATTGTATGGGGAGGGGGTCGCGACCACCAGGAAATCGTGGTTGAGTCTGACATCGCAAGGCCATGTACCGACTTCCACAGGTACTGTTATCTTCCCCAGGGGCCTGACTTCTTCTCTGTTGAAACCCACCAGAGGAGTGTTTGCAGGCTTCAACTCGCTTCTCTACAACTGTAGTTGGTCAAACGCCGACTTAAAGAGGATGTCCGCCGAACTGCCTGAGTCCACAAGTATGCGCCAGACTTCGAAGTTGATGATCCTTAGTTTTATGACGAGCGCGTCATCGTGGGGATAGTGGCGCGTCGTCTTCCGTGAAAAAGATCGGTTCTGTCTTCGACCTCTTAGGAGGGTTCTGTTCTTCTCGGGCTGCATCGCGAACTGACGCCCGTGCTGCTACGGAAGTGCACCCTGCTACCACCGAACCTCCTACTATTACATGGATGGTTCCCCGAACAGGCCTCTCTTCTGGAGGCGGTCGCTGCAAGGCTTTGACTGGTCTGCTGCTGGACTCGGGGGCATCCTTTCCTTGCTCCCCTTGTCGACCTGCCTTATTATTATTATCATTATATTGTACAAAATTTCTCAAGTATCCGCGATGATGAGTCCCTCTATCTCGTCCTGGATATTAATACATTGCTCGGTACTATGACGGTGATCTCTATGAAAACTACAATATAGATTTTTATTTCTCTCATTTGGATTACTCTTTAGGTGAGGTGGCCACTTTATGTAGGGGGCGTCCATGATCGTCATCAAGATCTCGGTCCGCCTTGTGTTTAACGGTGTGTAATCCATCCGAACTGCTAAGGGGGCTCGAGACGGCTGGCTTGGCTTCGCCTCTCGGGCTTGGCTTCTTCTGTCGCCTGGGTTGGAGGGCTCACCTTCCCTTTTTCTTTTCTCAACCACGCCTTCGGTTCTTTGGTTGATTTCATCCTCGGTTCTCATGAACTTGTCCATGAGCTTGAAGAAATCGTCCACAGTCACTGGCTAGCTAGCCACCATGTGCCATTTGAACTCCTTGTGCGTTACCCCTCTTTTGGCCGCCGCGAGCTGTACCGCGGGGTCTAATCACAGTATCTATAAACATGCTTCATTGAACCACTTGATGTAGCTCCGGATGGATTCTCCTTCCCTCTGAACTACCTCGAAGATACTTTCCTCGGTTCTGGGGCACCGCTTGCTGGTAACAAAGTGTGCGGTGAAAATCTGCATGAACTGGGCCCAGCTTCTTATTGACCCGGGGGCTAGGTTCCGATACCAGGTGCGGGCCACCCCCCTGAAGGTGGTGGTGAAGGCCATGCACATGCATGATTCGTTGGCCCTAGCGAGGTAAATTTGGGACTGGAAAGCATCGACGTGGTCGTTGGGGTCAAAGGACCCATCATACTTGTCCAAGGGTGGGAGCTTGAAGTCTCTGGGCATGGGGACTGCCAGGAGTTCTGATGCGAGGGGGGAAGGAATTGAGAGAATTGGAGCAGCTTTTACCTCGTCCGAGCTCGTCTCTTCCTTTCCTCTGAGTTCGGGTAGGACATGGGTGGCAATTCGGCGACTTTGTCGACGCCTTCATTGAGCGGGCCTGGTACTGACACTACTGGCCTCTGTGTTGTTGAGCTCGATGGGCCCGGAACGTTGGTCTGTTGCTAGGGCGCTGAACCGGTTCTCCGTGAGCGGGAACTCAAGCTTGGAGCACCGAGGTGCTGACTTTGTGGGTGAGGTTCTCGACCCACCTGCGAGCTACGAGACGGGGGTAATTTTTCTTTCCTTTCGGCCTGGGGATGAGGCCTGACTATTAGGGGGGTTCTGGAGTTGGGAAGCTTCTCCTCAGTGAGGGCGTCCACCTTGAGGGAAGGCCTTAACCGGCTTCGGAATAGGGTGCCGAGGTGGAAGCAGTGGCTGGTTCAGGGGTAGCTGAGGGAACTGCTGCTGATAATGGTGTTGGGAGAGGTGGTGTAGAACATGGTGCTGCTGGAATTGTTGCATTTGGGCTTGTATTGCCCGCATGCATTGCATTAGGTCGTCCAGCTGGTTCTGGCGGGTCGCCAGTGGGACAGCAGTTGGTTCAGCGAAGGTTGCTTCGATAAGGAGTGGAAGAGGGACGTTCAAGGCAGGAAGGTTTAGGGGCGCCACTGCTTGTGGCGCATTCAAGCTGGGGATCCCATCCACTGAAAGAGGGATGGTGAACTGCCCGATGCACACCACGGGAATTTGGAGTTGTTCCCCGGTGGTGGTCGTTTCTTTGCCACGTCCGGCATTGTTGCAGGAAGCCATGGGTGTTGGAGTTTTTGGAAGAAGAGGAGGTAAGAGAGTTTTATAGGGAGGCTTTTAGAAGCGACTCCCACAGACGGCGCCAATTAATGGTGCGCGATCCGGCCGGTCCTAGCTGTCAACGACCTTGCCTTTGACTGGAGCAACGGAAAGCCTGAAACAAAGAAAATGACCGAAGCTCAAGTTAGTACTCTCAAAGGCAAGATAAAACCAGATGGCGCAAAGTTTGCATACCTTGTTTTTGGGGGTAGGGGGCCTTTTATAACCACTTCGCGCACTCACTCCGATGTTTCTATCAAATCGGGTATAATTACTTCTGTGTTTGTGCCAGTTCGGGCATCATCCCTTCTGTTGGGACAGAACCGCCACTGCTCCTTGTTGGAGCTGTCTCTGTAACTGGAGATGGCGGTGGCAGGTGGCAGTGGCAGGTGGCCGTTTGGAGTGCGGCTGTCAAGCGTCAAATCCCAAGTCAGTCAGGTGCGCCGCCCCTAGATACGAACTTCCTCGGTGTCAGGCATGGTACGGTTGTTCAGTTTGGCATCCTGGAGACGAAGTGCTGGAATGGTGAGAGAGGTGAAGTCTTGAATTCAGAGGTGTGTCCCAAATTGCCATAGGGTAGGTCAGTTTGGAGAGGTGTGTCCCGAACTGCCGTAGGGCAGGCCAGTTCGGGTTACTGTCCTTTGATTGGCTCGGGGCCTAAGGGAGAGTTCGGGCTCCTAGTAGGGAGTTCGGACCGTTGGTTCCTCTCTTTGGTGCCCTTGCCTTAGGCGCGCTGTTGTGCCGAACTGTTGCCTTTGCCACGTGTTGTGTAATTACGAGGTCGGGCCAAATCTTCCTTCATCAGTAACCATCGGAACCATAACGTGGAACTGTAAAAGCCGATGAAATAATAGTCGAGAAAGAGCCATCGATAGTGAAATCCAAAGTAGCAATGATGGCCACCACCCAACGCCAAATTCTTCAAGGAAGAGTCAGCCTCCTGTACCAAAATTCCCGCAAAAAAGGAGAAGAACAAGTGAGAGGAAAGAACGAGTGAGAGGAAAGAACAAGAAGTGGAACAAGTTAATCAAGGAGAGAGAGGAGTGAGGGAAAGGGAGAAGGGGAGAAGAACAGAGAAGCGAGGGAGAGAGTGGGAAGAAAAGAAAGGGGATAGGGGTAACTCTCCGAGGGGAGCGACCCCAAAAGCGACTGATGATGGAAGGAAGACGGAGGGTGCATGATGAGAAGAAACCCGAGATGGTGACTCTCTCACAGTAGAGAGAGAGGGGGAACCTCTAGAAACCGAGAGAATATTCTACTAATTAATGTACTTGTTTTTTTAATATTAATCTCTCCTAACATTATTTCTAATTATTCCGTATAAACCTTTTCCCTCTACCTCTTTTCAGCATAGTTTTTCTACGGTTAGTGGTGGGAGGGTTAGCCCCTGCTATGCACGTCTGCAACTAAAAATAAAAGCATAAAAAGAAAAAAAAAACATTCAAATTTTGAAAGATTTTAGTGTATTATAAATCACTGGACTCGTTAATTAAATTGATGGAGCGCAACCTGGCCGGTCTTAGCTGTTAACGATTTTGTTTCTGACTGGAGCAACGGGGAGCCTGAAACGGAGAAGATGAGGGAACTCTGGGGGGAACCCGTGAAGGGATAGGAAATCCATCATATGGACGCCCAAAATTGCGGAATAAAGGGGGCGAATTTCAAAAATTTTTCTTTCCCTTCAACTGGGAATCGAATTCCCTATTTAGAAAATCATATTTTCAAATATCATTCTAGAATCATAAACTGAATCAGATCTGAACCAAAAGGAGGAGAGAGAGATAATACCTGATACAGAGAAACGATATCTCTCAATGGAGGTGTTCACGCCCAAGGTAGAAACCAAAAACTGCTCCCACTAAAGATGGCACAGTGCAGGGTGGAGCAGAATCAACAGTGTTCTTCCTAAGAACTTGATTCTTCCCAAGAATCACCTGGACGACTTGTGAATACAACTCCTACCAATCTTTTCTCCAAAAGATTGGAATCAAGATCCAATCTTGATTCTTCCCAAGCAATGGAGGCGGCTAGAGAGTATTTGCAGGGTGCAGAATTCTCTCTTCTGTGATCTCAGCTTTGAAGACAAGACTTGAGTCTGTTGGATGTTGTGTCTAAAGACTGCCGCCCCCTCTTCCTTTTATAGACTTAAAGGGATCAATTCCTAATCCCATTAGGAGTTGCTAACCCAAATCATATCTGGATTAGAAGTCCCTTTAAGATAAGGGATAATCCTTATCTTATCTGCAGATTAGATCACCCAGCTCCTAATCTAATTAGGAAGTTTCCAAATCTAATTCTCATTTAGATCTTGGACTCTCTGAGTGGATAGGATGTGGGCCAAATCCTATCAACTGATCTTATCTCATAATTCGCCCCTTAAAGACTAATCAAATTAGCCCAGTTCGAAATGGGCTTAAGGCCCATTTAGGGTTATGTATTCATTAAGCGTTCCAAACTGCAGCCCAGTTGGGCTTCCTTGTATGGCATGGGACCCAAACATTGATCTACACATCAGCCACATGGGTTCAGCCCAGCCTTTGTTACAAGGCCTGGCCGAATACACTGTTATGGACAGTGCACCCCCTGAAACCCATCAGATGGGCTCTATGGGCCCAACACTTACCCTAAGTGGTCCCTGGGCCAAACCACCTTGTAACACCCTGGGACTGTGGGCAGATGCAAGATTAGCCCATCAGGTATTATCCTCAATGGCCTTACACTTAACCTCTCAGCCCATAATGATCATACACTGCCCGACAAGAGAGGATCTCTCCCTCGGCTGCAAGGAACAGTGTTGCACTCTCTCAAATATGGATCCCGGGAATTAAAACCTTTTGCAAATCATTTCGAAACCATAATTTATATACTTTTATATCTCATATAAAATATATTTTGCAAAACAAATCTCAACGATTGAAATCGGCTGCCGGCAGTCTTGGTTTCCATTAGTGAGAGTGCATCCTCGATCATTACCTTTGTCCGATAAAGGAGCTGATCCTGTCACTATAATCACCCACTCAAATGAATTCTCAAACTATCCCAACATACTCAGGTTTTGACCCCGCTAAGGATCTCACTGATTGGTACATCAAAGACAGTCCAATCCGACACCTAGGGCAGTATCATAATCGAGTCTAGGGGTCGGGTGTAACTTTCCAGTTTTGCCCATCAATCTCCAAGGTCCCGGGCAATACTGGAAATCTAGTCCAGTTCAAAGATTCAATTAATCCCACACTATATGTGCCTAGGGTCTCACCCTGGTAGCTGAGACAAGCCACTCCAACCGACTTGGTGGCACCACAGTGTTAGCCTTGTCAGGATGGGTCTCCCCAGACCGACCCACTGGCTATGAACATTCTAAACTAACACAAGTCTCATTAAGTGTCCAGTTTAAGGGTATCACACAGAAACATACCAAGGGAACATGAATCAAATATGCGATTTTATTCATTTACAATAAACTCATAAAGTACATCATTTTGATTGAAGATAAGGGCATACAAAACTGTCTAACAACCCGGTGAGATAACTCTGAAGCTCAAGTTAGTATTCTCTCAAAGGCAAAGTAAAGACCAGATGGCGCAAAATTCACATACCTTGTTGTTGGGGGTAGGGGGCCTTTTATAACCACTTAGCGCACTCACTCCGAGGCCTCTGTCAGGTCGGGTATCATCCTTTCTGTTGGGACAGAACCGCCACTGCTCCTTGTCGGAGCCGTCTCTGTAACTGGAGATGGCGGTGGCAGGTGGCCGTTTGAAGTGCGGTTGTCAAGCATCAAATCCCAAGTCAGTCAGCTGCGCCGCCCTTGGGTACGAACTTCCTCGGTGTCAGGCATGGTACGGTTTGGCGTCCTGGAGGCGAAGTTCTAGAGTGGTGAGCGAGGTGAAGTCTTGAGTTCGGAGGTATGTCCTGTATTGCCATAGTGCATGCCAGCTCGGTGAAGTGTCAGGCATGGTACGGTTTGGCATCCTAGAGGCTAAGTTCTGGAGTGGTGAGCGAGGTGAAGTCTTGAGTTCGGAGGTATGTCCTGTACTGCGATAGTGCAGGCCAACTCGGTGAAATGAGTCCCGAACTACTATAAGGCAAGCCAGTTCGGTGAGGTGTCCTGAACTGCTATAAGGCAGGCTAGTTCGGTGAGGTGTGCTACGAACTGCCATAGGGCAGGCCAGATCGGGTTTGACTTGGGGCCCAAGGGAGAGTTCGGGTTCCCAGTAGTGAGTTCGGGCTGCTAGTAGGGAGTTTGGACCGCCGGTTCCTCTGGTGCTCGCGCCTTAGGCGTGCTGTTGTGCCGAGCTGTCGCCTTTGCCACGTGTTGCGTAATTACGAGGTCGGGCCAAATCTTCCTTCATCATAAACCAAAAGATTAAAATATTTAGACAATTAACCTCTATAAGCATTATTATTAAAATATTATTACAGCCTAAACATGAAGCCAAAACAAGTATCGATATTATATAGTAAAGATAATAGATAGATGTCTAAGGAAAAAGGATAATATAAAAGTATAGTTGCTGCCCAAGCTTCGATGGGTTGAGATTGGTGTCTTTTGTGTATATGTGTGTGTGAGAACCATGAACATAGGGTAAAATAGTAATTGCCCCTAATTTCCTTTTGATCATTAACATAGGTATAGGCGTGAATTGGTGAATATGTCCAGCCCAAAAACACTTTCAACAGCATAGGATGTTGCCTCCCCAACAGCCAAAGTTATCCTGGAGAGAGGACCTAGGGGAGAATTTTTTTAGATAAATTGCTGAAACCTCCCCTAAAGTTATTGTCATTTCTAAAACCTCCCCTAAAGTTTGGAAATTGCAATCACCTCCCTTGAACTTTTTGACAAAGTTGCATGTAGACCCCCTTTGTTAGAATCCTCTAACAAGAGGCACAAAAATGTCCAAAATACCATGCAATTACTATTGAGGCTGGTTTTTACAGAAAAACAATATGAAGTTTATATGCAACAAAAAATAAAGAATTTAAAGTTGCAGCTTTACCTTTAAGCGATTGATTTGAAGGGCAAATTTGGAAAATAAATCAATTGTAGAAAAGAGATTGGAAGAGCTTGGGCTAGTGATTCATATGAAGAGAAATTTTGAAAATTAAACATTTTGGTCAAAAGTAACTGCATGAATATTTTGAACATTTTTATGCTTCTTTTTAGAGGATTCTAACAAGGGTGGTCCACTTTCAACTATGTCAGAAAGTTAAGGGGTAGTGATTGCAATTACTAAACTTCAAGGGATGTTTTAGTAATAACTAAAAACTTTGAGGGAGGTTTAAGCAATTTATCTTTATTTTTTTTCATTTTTTGGTATTAAGTGAGCCTTAATTCCCCCATATGCCTTCTGATTTGTATTATTAATATAATAGACCAATAATCTTTTTGATTCCTCTTAAAAAAGAGAAAGAAAAACCCAATTTCAATCCTTTATTTAACTAAAACTGTTTCGACTTTAATAAAGTGAGGAAAAAGTGAAGAAAATAATAGAAGAAAGAAAGAGAAGAAGATAGGAAGAAAAAGGGAAGGGAAAGAGAAGAAAAGAGAGAAGACAAGGAGAAATTTGTTCTATTCTACTTACTATGACCTAGGTTGTATTAACATTCTATTAAGGCTGAAATGACTACAATACCCTTAGAAAAATTATAGCATATTTGAGAGAAATTCTTAACATGAAAATGACAATACTACCCCTGTTAACTACTTCTAACAATTCTGACACTCCCTCTCAAGTTGGAGCATATATATAATAAAGTTCTAACTTGTTACAAATATAGTCCATCCTTGAGCGACCCACATTTCTAGTAAAAATATCAGCTACTGGTCTTCATATTTAACATAAGGTGTAAAAACCTCTCCACTTGTCACTTTCTCTTTCACAAAATGGGAATCAAATTCAATGTGTTTAGTCCTTTCATGAAACACTAGATTAGAGGCAATATGTGTTGTGGCTTGGTTGTCACAAAACAATTTAATGGGTTGACAAATTGTGATATTGGTCTCTTAAAGAAGATGCTTCAACTCGACTAGCTCACAGGTAGCATGGGTCGTTGCCCTGTATTCAGCTTCAACGCTACTCCTAGCAATTACATTCTGCTTCTTGCTTTTCCAAGTAATGAGATTTCTGCACAAGAAAGTACAAAAACATGTAGTAAACTTCCTATCCATTGGAGAGCCTGCTAATCTGCATCTGAGTATCCTACTAGAGACATATCTCCCCATTTCTTATATAAAAGTCCTCGACCAATAGCACCTTTTAGATACTTCAACACCCTCACAACACCATCCCAATGAGAAGTTGGATTTTGCATGAATTGAGTGAGGACTCCAACACTAAAGGAGATGTCAGGCCTAGTGATGGTAAGATACATCAACTTGCCTACTAGTCTTCGATACTTTGTAGGGTCTTCTAATGGCTCCCCTTGACTATTCGTCATCTTCACATTGGAATCCATGGGAGTTTCAACTGGCTTGGATCCTAACAACCCGGTTTCATCGAACATATCTAAAACATACTTTCTTTGTGACAGAGAGATTCCCCACTTCAATCGAGATACCTCCATTCCAAGAAAGTACTTCAAGGTTCCTAGATCTTTAGTTTGAAACTGTTGTTGTAGGAACTGTTTTAACTCATCAATTCCATGTGTATCATTGCCAATGAGAACAATATCATCAATATACACTGCTAGAATGAATTTCCCAATGACGTGTCTCTACTAAACACAGAGTGATCAACATTGCATTATTTCAGTCCAAAATCTTGCACTACACTACTAAAACGACCAAACCATGCCCACGATGATTGCTTCACCCCATAAGTAGCCTTCTTTAATCGACACACCTTTCCTAACTCCCCCTGAGCAACATACCCAAGAGGTTGCTCCATATGTACCTCCTCTTGAAGATCACCATGGAGAAACACATTTTTGACATCAAGCTGAAATAGGGGCCAAGCAAAGTGGGCAGCTAAAGAAATGAGCACTCATATAGAACCTATTTTAGCCACAGGAGAGAAGGTTTCTGAATAGTTCACACCATAGGTCTGAGTATACCCCTTTGCAACAAGTTAATCTTTAAACCACTCAATACTACCATCTTGACGGTATTTAACTGTATATACCCACCGATAACCAACAACCTACTTCCCAAGTGGTAAGGAAGTGAGATCCCAAGTATTATTGGACTGAAAAACATGAAATTCTTTATCCATCGCCTTCTTCCAATTAGGAGATGAGAGGCCTTCCTATAGAGAACACGTTAGAGAAATAGAGGATAGAAGGGAAATGAAATGTTGATGTAAGGGAGACAAGCGAGCAAAGGAGACATATTGAGAAAGGGGGTGATTTGTGCAAGTAAGCTTACCTTTTCGAAGGGCAATAGGAAGATGAAGATCTGAGGATGGTGGATCTATCAATAACAAAGACTCTGGTGGCATGTCTAGAGTACACTCTGTGAATAGATGGTCGAATAGGCTCCTCTATAGTAGGCAAGAGAATAAAGACATCACCAGATTCAGAGGGAAGAGGAATAGAAGGAGAAGGTTCATGTCTAGAGAAATAGGGTAAACTCTCAAAGAAGGTAACATCCGGACCAACAAAAGCTTTCATTAAAATAGGTTTATAGCATTTTGAGTACGAGAATAACCAAGAAAAACACATCTAATAGCTCTATAATCAAGTTTCTCATGGCCTGTACCTAATTTGTGAACAAAACACAGACAACCAAACACATGAGGAAGAAGAGAGAAAGGCAAAGGTGGAAGGAAACAAGATAGAGAAAGGTGACTCGCCGTCTAGGACTGAAGAAGGCATACGATTTATGAGACAACAAGAGGTGAGAACTACATCACTCCAATAGATTTTAGGAACTGACATATAAATCAACAAGGCCCGAGCAGTTTCAATCACATGGCAATATTTTCTCTCATCCACACCATTTTGCTGAGGAGTGTGTGAACATGAGGACTGATGTATAATACTATGAGAGTCAAAATAAGACCAAAAATTATTATGAAAGTATTCCTTGGCATTATTTGAATGAAACACTTTAGTGCATACACCAAACCGATTCCTTATCTCAGCATGAAAAGATAGAAAAATAGAGAACAATTCTGAAAGATCTTTCATTAAGTAAATCCATGCCATTCTTGAATAGTCATCAACAAATGTTACAAAATATCTGAATCCATTATAAGATGACACACGACTAGGACCCCAAACGTCTAAGTGGACTAAACAAAAGGACTCAGGACTCTCTTATCATCCCTAGGAACAAAAGACACTCTATGATGTTTACTCAATTGGCATGATTAACAATCTAGCTGAGTTACAGACTCCAAGGTTAGGACTTGCTTTTTTAAAACATGCAGAGAATGATGACCAAGACGACAATGCCATTGATGTGGTGTAAGAGAGGAATGAAGAGCCTTTTGAAGACCATGGTCATCCAAGTAGTACAGTCCTCCAACTTCATGACCACCTCCAATTGTCTTCCCCATCTTGAGATCCTGAAAGACACTACAATATGAAGTATAAAATGTTACTGAACAATGACGGGTTTGAGTAAGCTTACTTACAGACAAGAGACTAAAGGGAAACTTAGGAACATAAAAAACCGAGCGTAAACTAAGGTCAGAACCAAGAGACACATTACCGGTACCAGTAATAGTAGAAGAAAAAGCATAAGCTAAGGTCACGGTTTAAGAGGTAGAAGGTGGTGACAGGGATACAAATATATCTAAGGATCCAGTCATGTGGTATGAATCTCCATAATCAATTATCCAAGGTGAAGCTAGAAATGAGACAAACAATACATGACTTCACAAGTGTAGTAGTATCAGAACTAGAGGAGGCAGATTGACGAAGCTTTTTATACTCCTCATGTGAGATAGAAATTGTGTCTTTATTCTTACCAACATTGGAAGTAGGAGCAATTTCAGTCACACTAAGACTCCCAAAATCACCTTCCACCATTGATTGGTTAGCCTAGGAGGATGGAGGGCCATGAAGATCATAACAAAAGTTGACTGTGTGACCTTCCTGTCCATAATGTGAGCACTCACAAGCTGAACCACGACCACTATCACAATGACCACCACCTCCTCGAGCACCTCTTGGCGCACAGCCAAAACCCCTCACATTTCCTCCACCTCTACCATGCATATGTCTACCAGGAAAACCTCCTCTAGAAATCACCTTGGCTAATCTCTCTTAAGGTGGGGGATGATCACTATGTGGATTTGAGGCTCTCCTTATGCGAGAGAAAACCTCAAACAATGATGGAAGATCACTACTCCCTAAGATTTGGGCCTACACTGGTTCAAATTCAAACCTCAACTCAAACAAAAATCTTGCTACATCTAGATGTTCTCATTGCTCTTGTTGAGTCTTCAAATCAGTGGATAGGGGTTGATAAACATTGACCTCATTCCTTAAGTGTTTTAGAGAAGTATAGTTTTCTTCAACACTTTTATCTCCTTGTTGAAGAAAAAGTAGTCTTTGTACAACTGGTAAATTCTTGTGACATTGTCTTGTCTAGAGTACAATCGCTTGGCATGGTCCCAAATCTCCTTGGCCGTGTCTAGAATCATAAGGTTTACACTAATGTGATTCTCCATACTATTTCAAAGTGATGCCATAATTTGAGCATTCTCTTGTACCCATTCATTGTACATTTTTTATTCACTTTTCAGTGGACCCTCCTTGATGTACTTCAACTTGCCTCTTGCAATGAAAGATATCTCAACCGACTTGGCCCATGGGGCATAATTAGTACCATTGAGTTTCACCTTAGTTAATTGAGAATTCATGAAATAGGATTGTACAACTACTGTAGGTTTAATGCTACCATTTGATGAAACCATGAGTGTGAGGAGATCACTGATTTTTCACTTAAGCAAAGGTTAAACAGCTAGTATGCTACTACTGTAACACACCTTTTTCTTTAGGAAAAACACTAAGAATCATCAGCCATCTACTTTAGAAACACTTAGGAAAAATTGTATACTTACCAAAAAGTGTCACTACAACACAAACAATACAAAATAACTGACATACCAACGAATAAAATTCGTTGGAAAAACCCCAAAATCTGTCGGTATATCCCTTTAGGGGTTATACCGGCAGCCACACTTACTATCGTATATATCGCGTAGCTATAGAGTTTTGCCAACGGGTTTTCACCTGTTGGTATAGTTTCTATATCTATAGCAACGGGCTTCATTCCCGTAAGTATAGGTCCTAATTTTGCAGTGATGGACTTTTTTGTAGGTAAAAACTTGCAAATGGTTTATAATTTATTTTTTAGCAATGATTTTGTTTTACATTTACCGACAGATTGGTGGTTGGTATTACTACTTCCAGTAGAGATACAAAAATATAATGTTTTTTTATCTCTATAACAGCGGTTTTTATACCTTTTGGCGATGATTCTTTCTATCAGTATAACTTTTCTATACCAACGACTTACAAATGCCGGTATAAATGATGCTTTGTTATGTATAGTAATAGTTTTGCCCATTTGTATAAATCACTATTTTAAATATAGTGACATCTGATTCATCGGAAACATCCAATTTCAATTGAAATTTATTCAATTAACATAAATGAAAAAAATTGCAACAAATAAATATTATAAATTGCATAAAAATTATAGAAAACAAACAAGTATTGAAACATGAAATATTGGTCCATTATTTTATCTGCTATGAAACCAAATGACAACTAATGTTGCTTCTAAATTTTCCTTACACAAGAACACGGTTCTTGATACTCCCATTACATTTTTAATTAAATTATCCTTATTCAATAATACAATTCTTGTTTAACAAGTAATAGCCAAAAATGATCTCCGCATTCCATGACTCTTGGAAAGATTATTTGTAGAAGGCTTCCCATATGCCTACCACCTATTCCAAAGTGACGTCATAATTTGGGCATTCTCTTGTATCCATTCATTGTACCCTTATGAATTCACTTTTCAATGGATCATCTTTGGTGTATTTCAACTTGCCTCTTGCAATGAGAGATATCTCAATCGACTTGGCCCATGGGACATAATTAGTACCATTGAGTTTCACTATAGTTAATTGAGAAGTCGAGAAATATGATTGCACAACTACTGTAGGTTTAACGCTACAATTTGATGAAGCCATGAGGGAGACGAGATCACTAATTTGTCACTTAGGCAAACTGTCAAATGGCTAGTATGCCACTACTATAACACACCTTTAATTTTCTTTAGAAAAAACACCAAGAATCATCAGCCCTCTACTTTAGAAACACTTGGGAAAGATTGTATACTTACCAAAAGGTGTCACCACAACACATTAAACCACTACAAAATCACACACACAATGAGGAGTACCTAGCTTACAACTCGAAACATCACAAAGCTTCCCTCTTCGAACTGTTGAATAGAAGGCTTTTAGAAAAACACTACTAACTCACACAACACGGCAACTTGAAGCATTAAAGCCTCTTTTCCAAGTGGGTGATCGGTCCTCTTAAGTCTTTTCCTTTCCAATTCTCTATTCTTAGGGCACAAAAAGTTGGCACGTGAACAATGCCGCAGTTGACCTCAAAGCTTTGATACCGTGTTCCAACTTTAATAGGGCTGCAAGTCAGGCTGGGTTAGGTCGAGTTGAGCCCAACCTTAGCCCAACCCTATGTTCTAAACCCCCAACCCTAACTAAATTCCTTCAACCTAACCCAACCCTACCCAAAGTTGTTGACATTTTTTTTTGTTCTTTTGGTACGAAATTCAAAAAAAAAACAAGTATTGGAAATAACTTTAGTTTATTATGAGTTATGACTTACGATAGATCTTTCTTAGGCGGAAAACAATATAGAGATGAAGAATAAAATTTTCAAAAAACATAAAATAATATTATTAAGGTTTTAGTCTTTCTTATTAGGATTAAGTGAAATGATTATCTTAAAAGAAATACATGATACTATGTGGTGGGGCCTATACAATATCATGCATCTAAACAAATCAATGTATGATATATATTACATATAACATATATTTATGTATGACATGTACTATAGAGTCGGGTTCGGATTGGATCGGATTGCCTAAGGGGTCAACCCTAACCCAACCCAAAGTAAAGTCAGATTCATGAACTCAACCCGAACATCAAATCGACCCAACCCAACCCAACTTTTTTGGGTTAGGTTAGGGTTGGGTTCGGGCCAACCCGGCTCAAGTTGCAGCCTTAAACTTTAATGAAGTGAGGAAAAAGTGAAGAAAATGATAGAAGAAAGAAAGATAAGAAGATCGGAAGAGAAAGGGAAGGGAAAGAGAAGAATAGGAGAAGAAAAGAGAAATTTGTTCTATTCTTCTTACTGTTGGCCCATGTTGTATTAACATTCTATTAAGGCTGAAATGACTACAATACCCTTAGGAAAATTACAACAGATTTAAGAGAGAAAGAATAACATGAAAATGACAATACTACCCCTATTAACTACTTCTAACAATTCTGACAGAAACAACCAACCAAGCATTCATGTAGTGCTATAGGGTTATCATGTTTTCCAAGGTTCCTAACTATGGTAATAATAATAATATCTTTCTATTCTTTATTTGGTTCGACTTATCGGTTGTCAGTTGTGAAGTGTATGTACTTCATATGTAAGCAGGGCTCAAAATTAGACCATTTGTTTCTTTCTTTATTCTTAAAACAGAGAGAAAAAAGCCCGAGAAAATTGACGCACTGAATTCACTTTTGGGATAGGGATATCAATAAGATTAGAAATAATAAAATTTGAAGGACAAATACATCCAAAGTAGATGGAATGGTAGTGATGGGTTCTAGAGTCTATAGACAGTTTGATTGCAAATTAATGGAGGACTCTCTCTTCACCCTCCACCTATATGCATGGATCACATCCATATATATGGACTCTCTCTTCACCCTCCACCTTTTGGTAAGTATACAAATCCATATATATGGAGTGCATACAATCAAAATGCACTTTTCGATAAGTTATTTATGCAGGTAAATGCAATTACCCAAGTGTTTGAAACACTTACTTGGGTAAGTGCATTTATCCATGTTCTTTTATTTCTCATGTAAATAAGGCAATGACCATTTTATCCATAAAATTCCATTATTAAAAGGGGCATTTTTGTCCCCTTCAAGTGTTGGCAGCTTTCCCCTAGGTGGGAAAATTATTTATCCACCTAGGAGATGGGTATCACTTACCCGTGTAAATGATACCCCAAAAAATAAACTTTTCATAGTCCCCACATAAATCTGAAAAAAGAACATGGGATTCTTGGTCAATGGGAACCAAAATCCCATTGACCAACTTTCCCCCCTCTCAAAATCCAAAAAAAAGAGCGCCCCCTAAGAGTACAAATACCAAGATTTTTAAAACCGACTTGGACAACGAACCGGTTAGGGGTCTAGTTCCTCGGTAAAACAGTCCAACTGTTCGGTTACCCATTCCAACAAAAAATAAAAAATAAATAAAATGGTCAAAATCGCTGAACGGCTCAAATAGTTCGAATGGTTAAACCGACTGAGTTAGCAATTTGCTAACCAAATCAGCGTTTTTTGGAAAAAATCCAGTTTTGGGGAAAAATGGAATCAGTCCCAGTTTTTCCGGTCCGGTCCAGTTTTGAAAACCATGACAAATACAAATATGTACAGTGTAAATACATACAAGATAATACAAAATACAAGGTTTTGCACTCTATGTATTTGTATTTGTACTCCTTTCAAAACTTTGGAAGGAATACAAATACAAATACATACAAAATAATATAAAATACAAGGTTTTGCACTCTACATGTTTCTATTATATTTATTGTCATTTCAAATTGAGCCTTAATACAAATATATACAATATAAATACATACAAAATATAAGGTATTGCATTCTACGGTCCTTTCAAACTGAGCCTTAATACAAATATGTGCAATGCAAATATATTCAAAATACTAAATTTTACACCGTAGATATTTGTATTTATACTCCTTCCAAACGGAGCCTTAGGAGATATCGGTTTTTTTTTTTTTCATTTGAGCTACAGTACATCCGCAGGAGTAGGACTATATCCCTTCTGTCTCTGGTCATCCTGATACAGGTCCAGGTTTAGTTGTTCCTCCCTTATTGGACCGTTCATGGTGAGCCCAGATCCTGTGATGTACAAAATCATGGGCATGTAGCGCGGACACTGGACTGCATTTCTGCAACATTAGATGTTGTTGTCTTAGATAGACCCACCACAATTGTCTAAGGAGAGAGAACCTTATACTGGGGTAAATCTATGATGCCGGAAATGCACGACACTGAATGAGATTTAACCAATCAAAACCAATCCACCTCATTACCACTTATATTAAACACGTTCATTGGTTGCAAACATACAAAGTTTTTCCGATTTCGAACCCTTTGTACTGGCTTAATTAATGGGTTTGAGACTTGAGAGTTTCAAATTTCATTATGGTAATATAATGGGCCAAACACGTGTCACCATATTTTTGGGCCAAGCCCATTGTGGTCACATGCATCATTTGCAAGTTGCAACCGTCCAATGATGATGGCGACAATTAATGATGCCTCTGTTAGCACAATTACGGTTCACACTTGGACTTCTAGGCCCGTTTAGCAAGACCATTTACAAATAGATTGGGATTCTGATGGCTTGCTTTTCCCTGCTGACTGAGAAAGACATCAATATAACTTCACCACCCAATAACAATACAACGATTTACGATCGACAATCGGTTTTTGTCCTCGTGACCATCCATGACTCCGGAGGTGGACGGTGGGTCCACCGGGATGAAGAGTGGTAGATGATGCCACAGGCCCACGGCCCACAAGTTTGTTGGCCGCGTGTAAAAGGGTGAGTAGGTTGATGGATGTGATACTGAAATTTTACGGTCAAATTGTCTCCGACACATATCAAATCCGATTCTCCAGGTCCCACTGCTCTCTCCTCGATTGTTCCTCCAATTTACACTTGGCAAACAAATAGCGCATTACGTGGTAAATAAAATTCACCTATTTTGAAATTTGAGATGGACATGCAAGCTGACCCTGGGCCCTGGGCCTGCCTGGACCTGGAAGAGCCGGCCTTTTTTCATGAAGAATCTTGTACGATTCTTTGCGGAGATCAGCAACATGTCGTGTCGGATTCAGTATACTAAAAACGTCTGGAAAAAAGTGTTAAGAATTAAGGATCCGTTTGGTTTGCGGTAATAGAGGTAAGAGGTCCAATCAAGTATGCCGGTAGGGGCATATCAGACTTGTATATGGGGGGCGGGGGGGTGCGAGGTGGCTCGTTTTCCTATGAGCCAGGTTAAACCCTGAAACACCCTTATAAAAGCGTATAAAAAAGCCCTTAATATAACTCGATAGGTATCCAAATTTTAAACCTTAGGTATTTGATTAAAATCAATTTTTTTTTATGTATTAATTTTTTGGCTAAGTATATGGTCATTTGGTCTGAGTTGGTGTAGATTAGGTGTCGAGTTAACTGGGACGAGCTGGGTAGGTTAGGTGTAAAACTGACTGGTTCAAGCTGCATATTAGGTGACAAGCTGACCAGAGAGCCGAGCTACCTATTAGGTGACAAGCTGATCAGAGGGCCGAGCTACCTATTAGGTGACAAGCTGACTAGAGTGTCGAGCTACTTATTAAGTGCCAAACTGACCAGAGTGCCAAGCTGACCAGAGTGCCAACCTGTCTTGTGGCGAGCTGGATTGATTTTTAAGATTCGTCGCTCTTTAGGATCCTGCGAGGAACCAATGTCAGAGAACCCGGGGTGGTTGACCCCCGATGCTTAAGTCAGTACTCTCATAGTAGATTGCGAGCTAAAAATCACAAAGTATGAGAGCTAGAATATGCTTACTTGCCCCCCTCATGTTAGTGGGGTTGGTGCCTTTATATAGGCATTTTGGCGTGGGCTTCACGCACCATATTCGAGATTTCCGAGAAGTCGCCTAAGTGGTCCAAGATTCCCGGAGGCAATCGTCATGTGCATTGACCACCCTCCGGATCGCTCGGTACGTGGATCAACTTCAAAGGTTTGTGGGAGTGTTGGGATATGCATGTTGAATTTGTCGACGAGCATGTCTCGCAGGTCATCAGGTTAGTGCCTGTGCCAAGCCGCCAAGTCACACCTGGGCCAAGTCGCCAGGTCGACGCCCGTGCCAGGCTGCCAGGTGGGACACCATCAATTTGGCTAAGGCAAGTTATTGCCTAAATGGTTCCAGGTATCACCTAATTGTTCTGAGGTATCATGTGTCACAATATCATTGCATGGCCAAATCCGCCATCATCAATTCCCATTCCTGATTCCACCCCAGTTCTGATTCCCATTCTCACTGAACCAAACGGACCCAAGAAGTGAAAAAACCGCTACATGGCGAAAGAAGGTGCATTTGGCTAGCAGCCAAGGATTTGTACATCAGTGCCTCGTTGGAACCTTCCATTTGGAATCATTAATTTCAGGCCTTCCTAATTTCTATTAATTCTTATTAATTGAGGGGAATAAATTGAGAGATTTTGCAAAAAGAAAAAAAAAAAAAGAAAAAGCGAAAAGAAACGTGGCAACGTGTCTCGAAACAAGCACCACAAGCTAGATCGTCCCACTTCGCCCAATCGTCCTTGCTTCTGATCTTTCTGCTGTTGCTGTAGAATGGGACCCACCTTTTCTTTTTTATTTTCTTTTTTCTTTTTTTTTTTTATTAAAAACCGAAGTTTAACATTCCCATCTGCACAATCAGTCAATCACCGCCTGAGAGAGGGAGAGAGAGACGATGAGAGATGGTGGGATTGAGTATTCTCCTCGAGGCCCATAAAAATCTTAACAAAAGCCCACAGGTCATCAACAAAATTACGATGATCATGAGACCCGCGCCGCCACCACCACCACAACCTCCTCCTCCTCCTCCTCCTCCTCCTCCATCTTCGTCGTCGTCTTCATCATCATCGCTAGCGCTGTGTTCATCGTCATCACCTCTCCCGGAGATTTCGTTTCTCGACGAATGTTTGCTCTGTAAACAGAGGCTTTTACCCGGCAAAGACATTTACATGTACAAGTGAGTGAAGTCGGTGTCTTTGTTCTTCTACTAACGACTTCAAGTCTTAGTGGGTTTGTTCTTCTTCTTCTCCTCTTCTTCCTTCTTCTTAAGTCAGATCTTGGCTCCGATCATCGCAACTACAAATCTTCTGGGTTTCTTTAGTAAACCATCTTGTTTCGGACTTTCAGTGTTATAAATATAAGCATTTTTTTGAACAGTGATCGGAGTTGGTTTCATTGTCATATTTGATGCCCAGATCAGAGTTGCTTTTGTAAATTATCTAATTAATTACTGGAGATGGTTTTGGTTGTTCACTTTTCTCATTACAACCGCTTTCCGTTTTCTTCTTCGTGTTCAGAGGAGATCGGGCTTTTTGTAGCGTGGAGTGCAGATATACGCAGATCTTCATGGACGAAGAGAGCGTTAGAAGAGAAAGCTGTTCTTTTGCTGCCATGAGACCTACATCGTCGTCGTCGACGTCGTCGTCTCGTCATCGCAGAGGCACCAGAAACCGAGCGGGTGGATAGATAGGATTTGAAGTTTTGCTCTTGCATAGTCTGAGAGTCTGAGAGCAAAAACGCGGACACGGTAGTTTCTCTTTTTGTTTTCTTCTTCAGTTTTACGATTTTACCCTTCTACAGCAATGTAATTACCTGAGAGACGTCTTTTTGTTGTTTTCTTTGCTTCCTTGTAAGAAACCAAAAAGTTCCTGAAACTGGCCAGTTCGTGTTAACTGTTTCCCCTACCGGAAGCCGAGACCTTTTATTTTTCTTTTTTAATTTGTTTTGTGTTTTTTATTCACTCGCCACCGGAAACGCACAGGATATTTGATCGCCGGCGAAGTATGTTTTGCTGCTCTTAAAATCTTAAAATCTTAAATTCTTAAATTCTTACTTAATATCTGATTAATTCGTTCATGCAATAAATTTTCATTGGTGGTAGTACAAATGATTTGAAGTGTAAATTCTGACCTATTTTTACCTTTACAAGTGAAATAAATTAAGACATGTAAAACCCAAAACAAAATCAAATAAAAATTTGTATCTTTTTTGTTTGCACTTTCATACATTTGTACTAGTGCAAATAAAATTCCACTACAACCAAATACGGAGTTAATTCTTGTTTTTAGCTAGGAAGAACAAACGGCAAGGAGTGTTGACTATTGACTGTGTTAATTGAGGTGTATTTTAGCGAAATAGTATGAGGAAGATCTAAGTTGCACGCCGAGGCACCGAGTAAAATAAGCTGCAGCTTGTATTCGTTCAACTCCAATCAAGTCCGTTCAGACTGAAATACCACCACTCACCACATGGTTGATTGGGATGCGTGCGGGTGGGAACCGTGGGATATGGTATGGGTTCGATTCGGCCCAAACCCAACTCGCATAAGAGATGCCAATTGGATCGTACTTGGTTGAATCCGATCCGGATCAATATGAATTCATTATAGATGGATCAGGTTCAATTCAATCCAATGAATATCTTGGACTGGTCAATGTTTAGACTGTCTTATCTGTTTAAATTGTTTTTAATTTGGATTGTTTCTACTCAAAACCTAATCCATTTGCATCTGTATTCTTACCAGGACAAATTCAATCCAATCAGGGGTGCAATTTTTGTGGATTAGGATTGAAATTTTTTCAAAATTTCATCGGGTCTAACCCAAAGCCTGAGACCAAAACAGTGTAATCCAAACCTAGTCCATTTGCATCTGTATTCTTCTTCCATCAACCCAATCCAATGTATATACCAGGACCAATTCAATAATCCAATAAAGGGTGCAACTTTTGCGGGTTATGATTGAAAACTTTTAAAATTTGATCGGGTTCAATCCGAAGCCTGAGATCAAAACAGTGTAATCCAAACGTAGTCCATTTGCATCTGTATTCTTCTTCCATCAACCCAATCCAATGTATATATCAGGATCATTCAATAATTCAGTTAAAGATGTAACTTTTGCGAATTAGGATTGAGATTTTCTCACATTTTCATCGGGTCCAACCCAAAGCCTGAGACCAAAACAGTATAAATTGATTTAGAGACCCAACCCTAAACCGTTCATTGACAATTTGGGGGGTTCCATTTTCATGTGAAGAAAAGCGATTTTCTATCGGAATGCATCTGACGCGCTTGCTAACTAATCCGCTATTATGGGAAGTACTTTAATCCCTTGAACGTGTGAATAGGAGACGCGTGGACAAGTTAACTTCAAAGGCATTATGGCTACGAGACAATGCCCCGACCAAAATGTCACAAAAATAAGTAACTAACAAATTATTAATATTAGAAGACAAAATAGCGGGAAAAAGTGGAAGCTATACAGCACAGGACCAAAATAAACAAAGGGACAAAAGTTGTCGGTTGCATTTTAGTATGCTACAGTTCTTTTGTATTTTAGGAATGTATTGATCGGTTTCACTTGTAAACCCACAACTCAAGTAGTGACCATGAGTTAGGGGTGTTCATGGGCCATTGCGGGCCCCAGGCTGGAATTATCACCTATGAAGGCTATAGCCCGGGTCTATATGGGCCGGGGCGGGCTTTGGGCCTACGCCTTTAATATATTAAATATTTCACGTTATATTGCATATGTTGTAAGTAATGTTAGGATTTCTATAAATATCAGATATATATAACATAAGAAAATTTTAAGTACATATAAAATATATATGCAATATATAAATACATTGCGGACCAAGTCGGGCTAGAAATAATCACCCCTTAGTATTCCACCGCACTTCTATAGTTGATATCCTCGCGGCTTTCACTTTGAGCAGCTTTCAGTCAAGTGGTATATGGTTCTTTCCCTCTTATGGCTTTCACTCTACTCCAGGTGACCTTTCTCCTAAGTAGTCGTTTCTATGATTCAAACCTACAACATGGGAGAGGCTTTGATACTGTGATACTTGATGTGGGTGCATTCGGCTGGGCTAATGGCGAGTTTATATGCGTTAGGCGGCGAAGCACAGAGTGGATCCAATCGAGTCATAGGCAAAGCCAAAGTCAACACCTCGCGCTGGATCAATCAGGGTGCACACTAGGCTGGGCTTGGCAGGTCTTACGGAGTCAATCACGCACCCTCACCTGGTGCTCCCAAATGATCGCGCCCTCAGTACGGACTGCATCCAGGCCATTCGAGGTGACCTGCCCCCTGGCGGCCTCAAGTATAAATATGAGGCAACTACATCCAGGTAAAGGATCGAACACTCTAGCTTTCTAGCTCACTGTGGACATTTCTTGTTGTGACCTCGTATGGGTGTTCACACCTCAGACCTCGTCCACCTCGTACCTTCTAGCAAACTTAACCATCGGAGTCCTCGCCTTGGGTCTTCACCTGGGGCCTCTGACGTTACCCTTCCTTGCAGAGCTGAACTCAGGATCCTTATCTACCCCAAATACCAGATGTCGCAAAACTCGGGCCTCGGATCTCCCACATTTCGGTAGTTCACACCCATAACTCGAGCCTCGCCTTCCAGCACATCGGATCCCCTCGGGCTTAGGAGTGAATTGATAGTGTTGACCTCGACCAATCCGAGCATCAACAATTGGCACCGTCTATGGGAATGTGGCTAAGAATTCCTTCAATCTAACTTGTAATCAAGAACATCCCTAAGCTCCAATCAACATGGTACGAAACACCAGGAATGCCTAGAACTAGGTCACCAAAGAGCCATTCCAAGTGGTCCTAAACCGATTGGACCACCTCGTTTGGCGTGTCGAGGAAGTGTGTCCTCAAGCAAGAGGTCACCCTTAGGGTGGTCGCCCCACCTAGGCATCGGCCCGTCCCATAGTCGAGGAGAATGGGATGAAGCCGAGATACCCATCGGTCAAAAGATCGCCGACATATAGGCACAGCTTGGAATAGCGAAGGACGAACTTCGACAAGTTAAGGAGAGTCGAGGAGACACCTTAGCAAGACAGTATCCCTCCACTAGGATGGACACCTTCACCGCTGCCATCACCTCGGAGCCTCTTCCACAACATTTTAAAGCTCTCATACTAGAGACTTACGAAGGCATCTCGGACCCAGACCAAAACCTAGAGAGTTTTCGGGCACTCATGCTCCTGTACGGGTACTACAATGCATTGATGTCTCGAGCCTTCCATGCAACCCTTAAGGGGGCAGCTCGGCACTAGTTCTCTGGGCTCCCACCTTGCTCCATCAGCTCCTGGGACCAGTTTGCCAACCTTTTCCTTGCCGACGTTATCAGTAGCCGATGATGCCAATAGAGCGTCATCTCATTCATGGCCGTCTGACAGCAACATGACGAGAGCCTACGGTCCTACTGAAGGAAGGGGAAATCCATCATATGGATGACCGAACCATGCTAGATGGCTAGGCAAGATTTCAAAAATTTTATTTTACCTTCCAGAAATCGTATTCCTAGTTTTAGATAAACTCCATTTTTCAAGGATCGTTCTTGCACCTAACCGGACCATATCTGAAACCAAAAGGAAGGGAGAAATATACCTGATATGGAATCCACAAGTGTAGCTCCCAATGTGGTAGTTCACACCCAAAGAGTGTACCATAACCAGCTTCCACTGAAAATGGCGCGGCTTGAATTGAAGTTGGTTCAACAACACAGTTTTTCAACAAAAATTGTAATCCAACAACTTGGATCGAGCAAGGGTGGTGAGCACAAATTGAATCTAATATTTTCTTGCAAAAATCAGAAATCAAAACTGATCTTTATTAGTTCAAGAATTGGATGTCGAACTAGGGATTATGGGTGGCAAGAGCAGAAGGAGAGAACTGAGAGCAGATTGATAACTGGAGCAGTTTGCCTTCCTTTTATAAGCCTTAAGAATCAACACTCCTAATCCAATTTGGAGGGTCCTAATCCAAATCTTTATTTGGATTTGGACTCTTTAAGTGGATAAGACTTATCCTCTTATCCTAATTGCTTATCCAAACCCACATCCATACCCATATTCGCCCATGTCACTGTTAGACAGTTTTGTATGCCCTTAGCTTCAATCAAAATTGATGTACTTTATGAGTTTATTGTAAATGAATAAAAGTGCATATTTAATTCATGTTCCCTTGGTATGTTTCTGTGTAATACCCTTAAACTAGACACTTATTGAGACTTGTGTTAGTTTAGAATGTTCACAGCCAGTGGGTCGGTCTGGGGAGACCTATCCTGACAAGGCTGACAATGTGGTGCCACCAAATCGGTTGGGGTGGCTTGTCTCAGCTACCGGGGCGAGACCCTAGGCACATACAGTGTGGGATTAATTGAATCTTTGAACTGAACCAGATTTCCAGTACTGCCCAGGACCTTGGAGATTGATGGGCAAAACTGGAAAATTACACCCGACCCCTAGACTCGATTATGATACTGCACTAGGTGTCAGATCGGGGTGTCTTTGATGTACCAATCAGTGAGATCCTTAGCGGGGGTCAAAACCTGGGTATGTTGGGACAATCCGAGAATTCATCTGAGTGGGTGATCATAGTGACAGGATCAGCCCCTTTGTCGAACAAAGGTAATGATCGGGGATGCGCTCTCACTGTTGGAAACCAAGACTGCCGGCAGCCGATTTCAACCGTTGAGATTTGTTTTGCAAAGTATATTTTATATGAGATATAAAAGTATATACATTATGGTTTCTAAAATGTTTGCAAAAGGTTTTAATTCCCGGGATCCATATAAGTGGAGATTGCAACACTGTTCCTTGCAGCCGAGGGAGAGGTCCTCTCTTGTCGGGCAGTGTATGATCATTAAGGGCTGACAGATTAAGTGTAAGGCCATTGAGGATAATACCTGATGGGCTAATCTTGCATTTGCCCACAGTCCCTGGGTGTTACAAGGTGGCTTGGCCCAGAGACCACTTAGGGTAAGTGTTGGGCCCATAGAGCCCATTCGATGGGTTTCAGAGGGTGCACTGTCTTTAACAGTGTATTCGACCAGGCCTTGTAACAAAGGCTGGGCCGAACCCGTGTGGCTGATGTGTAGATCAATGATTGGGTCCCACGCCATACAAGGAAGCCCAACTGGGCAGCAGTTAGGAAGGTTAAATGAGCACATAAGCTTAATGGGCCTAAAGCCCATTTCAAACTGGGCTATTTATTTAGTTAATTAAAGGGGCGAATTCTGAGATGGATTAGCATATAGGATAGGGTCTTAATCCTATCCACTTAGAGAGTCCATATCTGAATGTGATTCAGATCTAGAAACCTCCTAATGGGATTAGGAGAAAGCTAATCTAATCTGCAGATAAGATAAGGGTTTATCCTTATCACTAGAAGAGAAGGCTGATCCAAATATGATTTGGATAAGCACCTCCTAATGGGATTAGGAGCTGATCTTTTAAGTTAAGAAAAGAAGGAGGGGGCGGCAGCCTTTGAGATACATCAGATCCCTTTTAGTGCGGAAATCAAGAAGAGAGAATTCTGCACCCTGCGAAGACTCTCTTGCCGCCTCCCTGTTCTTGTCACCCTGTTTGCTAATTCGATCTCCAGTTGTGAGAGAAGTCAATATTGGATCTTGACATCAGTTATTTGAGAAAGGATTGAGAAGGAAGCTGTGCTCACGTACCAATCTACTGATTCTTGCGAATGGTAGAGTTCTTGGGGAAGAACTCTACTGATTCTTGCGAATGATAGAGTTCTTGGGGAAGAACACTGCTGATTCTGCTCCATCCTGCACTGCGCCATATTCAGTGGGAGCAGTCTTTGGATCCTTCCTTGGGCGTGAACACACCTTCGTTGGGAGATATTACTTCTCCGTATCAGGTATAATTCTCTCCTATTCCTTTTGGTTCAGATCTGGTTCAGTTTAAGGTTCAAGAATGATCATTGAAAATATGATTTTCTAAATAGGGAATGCGATTCCCTAGTTGAAGGGAGAGAAAAATTTTTGAAATTCGCCCCTTATTATGCAATCTTTGGGCGTCGATGGGATGGATCTCTCATCCCTTCAGTCACATGACTGTTTAAGCTGTCATGTCACCACTTGATTAATCTAATTAATCATGGGCTTTAGGCCTATTAAACAAGTGGCTCACGACCCTTGATAGTTGCTGGCTCATTTGGTTCTCTTTGTATAGTGTGGGACCCCAACAATGACCTCACATAAGCCCATATGGGTTCGGCCCAACTTCTGTGAAAAAACCTGGTCGAATTCACTGTCAAGTACAGAGAACCCCTGAGTCCATCAGTATGGGCTCTTAATGGGCCCAACATTTATATTAAAAGCTCCTTAAGTCTAGCCATCCTATGAAGCTCAAGGACAATGGACTTAAGTGAGATATAGCCCATCAGGTAAAATAGCCCTAAATGGTCAGCCCATAATGATCAAACACTACTCAACAGGGAAGGACCTCTCCCCTAGTTACTGCAAGGTGTAGTATCGCACTCTCTACTCAGAAGGGTCCCGGGAATTAAAACCTTTTTGCAGACCTTTTTTCTTAAAACATATATATTTTTTTAATTTTTATCAGAGAGAGTACAGTCCCGATCATTCACTTTGTCCAACAAGGGACTAATCCTGTCACTTTGATCACCCACTCGAATGAATTCTCAAACAACCCCAACATACAACGGTTTTGACCCCCAAAGGATCACATTGAATGGCATACCAATGACATCACAATCTGACACCCAGTGCAGTACCATAATTGAGTCTAGGGGTTATATTTAACTTTTCAGTTTTGTCCACCAATCTCCAAGGTCCAGGGCATAACTAGAAATTGGTCAGGGTTCAGTGTTTCGAACAAACACACACTGCATGTGCTTTGGGTCCAACCCTGGCAATTTAGACAAACTACCCCAACTTTTTTGGAAACACATCAGTGTCAGCCTTGGTAGCATAAACTTCCCCAAGTCATTCCAACAACTAATAACATTCTAAACTAACACGAGTCTCATAACTGCCCAGTTTAAGGGTAATTACACTAAAACACACCAAATATAACATGAATCAATTATGTACTTTTATTCAATTACAATAAATGGATATGAACATCAATCTAATTAGAGCTAAGGGCATACACTGTCTAACACCTACACCGACCGCATGGTCTCCATGCATGCAACAACTCAAGGCCTCCTCCCTGGGTCGACCCTCAAGTGCTTTGTCGCCAAGACGCCGCCCAGAACCAAGGTAAATTTTTTGAAGAAGGCATAGAAGTACATTGCCGCCAAGGAAACCTCGGCCGATGAGCCCCAAGGTGGAAAGGTCAACCTCTACCATGGCGACCACCGACATGAAGATAGTCGTGGTGACAACACCAACAGGAAGTTGTTGGTCTCATCCTACGACCAATACACGGCGCTCAACTCCACCCGAGCACACATCCTCATGCAAGTAGGAGGGGAGGAGTATGTGAAGTGGCTTTGGAAGAGAAAGAGGAACCTTAAGAGAGGTAACCCAACAAGATACTGCACGTCTCACCATGGTGCCAGCCACGACATCGAGAACTACTATGACCTCCAGGACGAGATCAAGTCGCTCATCCGTCGCGGGTATCTGAAGCAGTACGTTGGCACCGACCTCATCACCTCGCCCCAGAAGCAACTGTTGCAATCAGTCCACCAATGTTTTGGCTTCGGTTGTACCCACAGGCTGAACTATGTAACCACAAGAGCTCGGCTTCGGCCCACCATGTACACATTTTGTAATAAAGCAAGTTTCTCTTACCTCACCTCAAACCCTCAGCGTATACATTCTCGTCTCGACTAAGCGTCCTTCCGCAGCATGCAACCTTGCCCAATGTTACACGCTTGGACTAGACCTCGGTCCAACGCACACGACCCTGGGAGGTTAGACGCCTAGTCGCCAGGTCCCTCACCATGCTCGACTGCCTGGCTGCAGTATACAACCTTTGCCATGGTTACATGCTTGGACCAGACATCGGCCCAAGGCATACGACACACTGGAGGTCACACGCCTGCTCATCCCTTTTGACAGGGAATCTATTGGACCTCGGCTGTAGTTGACCAGTCGGCCATTGATTTTGGCATCGACCTCAGAGAGACCCTCCAAACGAATGAGTCTTCTTCCATGCTCAAGAACTAGCATCGGCCCACCGATCAGCTCAATTCATGGTAGAATAGACATGCTAAAGGGGACAACACCACCTTGCTGAGACCAGGGCGTTTTGTGATGCCGGCCGAGCTCTACACAACCCCGGCCATGTGTGAGTTTACACGCCCTGTCCCAATAGGATGGGTAGCCAGGACAGCTATAGCGTGTGCCTCCCTCTCCTCGTTAAGGAAGGGAGCTCTGTGTTTTTGGTGGCGAAGCTAGGCCTCGACCTTACCCACTTGGGCGATTGAGCAGATGGGTATTGAGCGATGAACTTTTGCAACTTGTGACCTCTCGGAAGGGGGCACTGACCCCTACACAAGAAACACGAATAGAAATGCAACCGCGAAAAGGCACAAGATACACAACTTGGTGACCTCTTCGACAGCTTGGCTCGTCGACAACTACCAAAGCTCACCTCGCTTCATCAGCTCGAACATTGTCCCCACCTTCGCTAAGAACGCGCCCTCCTCTCTGGTGACCTTGCCCCCTCAACTCGAAGCACCCTCACTGCGAACACCGGCCACACATCACCACCCCAGCTTGGGGTAAATTCACCTCGGAACATCCTCACCGCGGACGCCTATCATACTTTGCCTCGAAGCATCATTACCTTTGGTGACAACCCCACCTTGACAGCTCCCTCTCTCTGTCCGCCTCGCAACGGGCGCACACCCCCAGCTTGAGGCAGCGTCACCTCGAAAGCCTGCAACTCTATGTCTGTCGCCCTCCTCTCATAGAAGCTGCAAGCCATAGTCAACGCACCAAGCTTATAACGAATGATAGACTTAAGCACTGCCAAAAAAAATGAGCTAGGTTAGCCGAGGTAACACACATCTCCCCAAGCCTCGGCAACAGGCAACCACCTCGGCTCCATGACAGCGTGACAAGGGAAAGAGGATTGTAACCCCAACCGTTCTAACGGTTCACCTGAACACATGGCCCCAATCACCTCGGAGGTCCACCTTGGCCTTGCCTAAGGAAATAAGTGTGTCAAGCGAGCTACACCTCAAAGGCATAGCTCGGCCTCGGCCATGGTCTCTAACTTCCTAAAGTAAGTAACGAGCCACTTTGGGTTTTTTTTTTTTTTACTTATGAGCTTTTAAAGGGAAGGGACATGAACCCCTCAGTAAGAGAGAGAGAGAGAGAGAGAGAGAGGAAAAAGCAAAGAGCGACAAAGGCAAAAAGTATACAAAAACTGCTCATTTCATTTCACAATTTAGCTTACAAAACTTTTGGCCTTCAAGGCCGAGCACATTTATAACAAAGACAAAAACATGGAGAACTGAAGTCGATTAGGCCTCGCCCTCGGTTAGAGAAATGGCAGGATCCTCGATGCTTGCGTCTACAACCTCGGTGGGAACCTCGGCCTTGTCCTCAGGGGCGAGAGAGTCAGGGAGCACCTATAACTGGTCAATGGGGAAGTCCAATGCTATCTTCAAAAGAACCTTCTTCGTGTCATCAATCCCCTCCAAGGAGGTCGCGGATCCATAGTGCACGAGGTACTGTTGGTACTCCGGGGTCTATTGCCAAACAACGACAGTGTCCCGGTATTTTTCCTCGGGCTCCACTGCCTTGGCCTCAACCTCTAGTGCCCAAGCCTTGGTGTCTGCAGCCTCCCTCTGGACTTCGAGAGCAACCTCATCGAGGCGAGTACAGTCCTCCTTGAATGGTCTTTGGCCCTGGTGATGAGAGCCTTCTCAGCCTTTAAGTCATCCTTCAGCAGCACGAGGGTCTCGTATCAGCTGCTCTCTGTCGAAGCCACCCGCACCTTAAGCTGTTTATTCTTCTTCTCGAGTCATACGCTCAAGGAGGTTGACATGGTCATCGAGGCCAACATAGTGACAACAAACCTGCACTAGGCACACCATCAGTAAAGTTAGTAAAAGCTAGCAAGCAGCAAGTCAAAAAGAGAAGGAAACTCACCTCGGCCAAGAAATCTATTCCCTCGTCAACGATGGCAAGGGGGTCTGTCTGCATCATGTCGAAGCGGTCCCCTGAAGGGACCATCCCCTTGATGAGGACCCTGCTGATGCCCTCGGTATCAATGGATTCCCCCTCGCAGACACCCCACTTTGGGCGGAAGAGACAGTTCAAGCACTCCCCCCCCATCGGCGGGCTTAGAAGCGGAGGGAGGAGCAAATGATGGCCTAGTGGCAGGCTCCTTCGTTAGCAGCCTCCTTAGAGCAGCAGGAGCCCTCTTCCTCGGTACACCGCCTTTGCTACCCCGTTCGCTGACTGACACGTGCCACCTGCCTCAGGTAGACAAAACGATGTCGAGTGAACCAAAGTACCTCCTCACCACGACTCACTGGTCAGCCCAACTATGCTAACTCAACAGAAGCGCGATCTAGTTCACCCGCATCCCGTCCTCCCTACGATGACGACTCAGCAACCCATAGAGGGCTTAGCTCCCAACTCGTCGATTCAGGGACCCGCGACCAACGCAACCCGAATCCGGCTCTGGGAACCGCTTCACGACCCATGGCACTGAATATAGAAACTCGCTCACAAAGCGATCAAGTCACCAACTCGGGCACCCTTGCTCTTCCTCCTCGACACCCTCAGCCGAAGCCAAGGCCCCAGAAGACACACCCAACATTTGCAGGACTGGGGGGCAAACCTCCCTTTCGCCCACCTCGCGCCACGACAAACTCGAAACCAAAGCCAAGGCCCCCCTTTGTAGGTGCAGCCGAGCCAAGGCCCTGCATGAGCCTCAACCATCCTCGTAGTTCAAAGGCATACCGTCGCCACCGCAGGCCACAATGCGCACAGGTCCATCGACACCTCCTGGTACAAGACAATGCACTCCCTTCGGCCGAAGCCGAGGCCCCTCCTATCTTAAACCCCTACCCCGGCCTCAAGAGTGGGGGGCAACTGATGTAGGCACATTTGGCAAGGCCAATGGCAAGCATACACGCATCAAGCGGTAAAGCACAGAGCGGAACCAATCGGGTCGTGGGCAAAGCCGAAGTTAGCACCTCGCGCTGGACCAATTAGGGCACATGCTAGGTTGGGATTAGCAAGCCTCATGGAGCCAATTGCGCATCCTCACCTAGCACTCCCAAATGATCATGCCCTCGGTATGGACTGCATCCAGGCCGTCCAAGTATAAATGGGAGGCAACCCCCTCCAGGTAATCGATCAAACACTCTAGCTCTCTATCTCACTTTGGAGATTTCTTGTTGTGACCTCATCTAGGTGTTTGCACCTAGACCTTGTCCACCTCATACCTTCTGGCTAACTTGACCATCGGAGTCCTCGCCTCGGGTCTTCACCCGGGGCCTCTGACGTTATCCTCCTTGCAGAGCTGAACTTGGGATCCTTATCTACCTCGAATACCAGACATCGCGGACCTTGAGCCTCGGTTCTTGGATCTCCCCCATTTCGGACTCTACTCCTTGGTCATGCCAGTCCACGGCTTCCTGCACCTTGGATCCCCTCGGGCTTAGGAGTGAATTGACAACGTTGACCTCGGCCAATCCGAGCATCAACAATACCAATTGTTACACACTTGACACACTTGACCAATAGACCAAAAGCTCCATTGAAACATGGAACATGTCAACCGAAGCCATATGTGATTTGGCATTGGTGCAACACATGCGCATTTTGATATATATATATATATATATATATATATATATATATATATATATATATATATATATATATATATATATATCGCTTAGGCTACGTTTGATTTGATTGAAAAAGTAGGGAAAGGTAGAGAAACCTATACGAGGTTTGTAAAGGTTTTTCTACCTTTCCCTACTTTTTCCTTCAAAACATACACAGCCTTAGCGATTGAGGATAAATTTGCTTTCAAAAAAAAAGATGGGTTTATTAGGTTTAAATCATAGTTGACGGACCGGGATTTCATCAGTATAGATGCAATGGGAGGGCAAATGGGCTGTGTGCAAATTTAAATCTGACTTTTGTTTCGAGTTTGAATTTCAATTGTTCATTAGGAAGAGTAAGTTTGCAAGTGAAAACGATGTGATCTCCGTTTGTTTATGAATATAAATGTGAAACAAAAAGTATCATCCATCCCCCTTTATACTAGAGACAGGAAGTTAGTGCCAACTACCTTAGACCAAAAATACAAATTTTACATTACGTAGAGAGTGCATCATAAATACAAATACATGCAAATCTGAAGCCTAACAAGTCCCAGAGTCCAAAGGAGTGCAACGACTTATCTCAAAGAGTCGAGCCGTATGAACTTTTTTTTTTTTATAGAAACGTATGAGCTATGAACTTTACTAATTAATCTCTGATGCAAGTCCTCCGTCCAATATCTGATCAAAAGGTGAAATTTACTAGTGCTCTGCTAATAATTCAGTGCAGATTTTATTTAAGTGACCCATCCATCAATTGAACGTCACAAATGTCACATTGCGAGGAAAGAGTTAAAAAGAGTCCACGGTGCCACAAGGAAACACATATGAAGCACTTGACCTACTCCCAAACTTACATATGGATAGATATGGCTAACACAAATAGAAACTTAATCACAGCAAAGTAGAATTTAATTTGCAAATCTACTAGGTGAGGTTCCAGGTCCAAATCTTGAAGACACTTGCTGAAGAACCATTTCGAGTGAAAAATATACAAATTGACCAAAAACTGTCCTGCTAGATTTTCTCGCCAAGTTTTTGACCGATACATACTGACACTAGTTGTCGTATCCTAGTCATTTCACCGCCACCGCCACCACCACCACCATCAACCAGACTTGAATAACAAAATTGCTTTTTGATCCAGATAGAAGTAGACAAAATGGTTCGTCTCATGAGTCACGTATGAACCTGCACAAATCAGACGGTTACAAAGTCAGATAAAGAACAAGCCAGAAATTGGGTTTATTTTCTTAGCAAATAATGGCGTCTCGTCGATCTAAAATAATGCATACACTATTAATACGGCCAACAGAGATGTGAAAAATCTATATACATTATGTTCAGCAAGTTGTCCGTTTGCAGTCCCAGAGGGCCAGAAATCTTTCTTGATTTGGAACTTTCGAAGGGGGCTGCTCTAATAGGATTGAAGCCACCTCCTATCTCACCCTACATAAAGGATGTTTCCAGGACCTTTAATTTATTTTTGTTTATAATCTCCAACCATTAACATAAAATTCTAGTAACGACGCAAAGCTTGACATTATAAATTGTATGAACTTCGTAATTTCTACTACCAAGAAGTTTTGGTCTTTTAAGTTCCTACCAGTAGTTAGTTATCAAAAAAAAAAAAATCTCATCAATAAGTCATCAAACAAGTTAATTGTTATATATTTTGAAATCCAAGTACATGTTGCGAATTCTTGCCTTATAGATATAAACAGATTTCGACACACTACATAGGTTTTCAATATGATCAGTTCTTTGCATCCACTTCGCAACAAAGACTTGTGCAGGTAAACTCAAAATGAAGATGATTGGGGGAAAAGGAGAAGGATGTTTTATTAGCCTGCAAAGGTCAGGAAAGGGCCAGGGCATTTCAATGAATCAGAACTTATAACAGATGAGTAAGGATTTGCAGTATTATTGGTGTCTGGTGATAATGGTGATGAAATGCACAACTCAATGAAGAGATTCTGATTGTTGCTCTGGAGGAAAGGCATTTTGGTTAGGTGGTCCATATCCTGAATTTGTTGGAGTCTCTTCGCTCATGGGCAGGTAGTGATTACAAACCCCCAATTCCCAAACAGAACCATAATCAACCTTCGGTGTCAACTCTTGAGTTATATAACAACCTTTCATGGTAATCATAAATTCAGAATAAGGGAGGAGGAAGTTAATTTCTTGCCGTCCAACTTAAATACAAAGGGAAATGGAGTAACACCAGGATGGAAACAAGCATTCATGTCTAAGATAATATTGATAAAAAAATTCATGACCAAAAGAAACAAAAATAAGGCAAACCTACATATACTAAATTGCACAATAAACAACCTCCAGAGAAAGCCTTGACTGGAAGAAAAAAATAAACAGGAAAAAACGGGAAAATATCTCACAAAAGATAGCACTTAATAACTCCACCCTTGCAACTCCTCCCCCCTGTGCAAAAAAAACAAAGAAAGAAAAAGGGCACACAAGGATGGATCTTATTCATGGGTGCGTGGAAGGTCCATGGGCCTGATTTTCTGAAAGAAGTGAAGGAAAACTGCCTACATAAAGAATGGATCTGTGCCAAGAGAATGGACTTGTGGCTTTGCATTAGCCCTGGGAGACTTGGGGGCCATTAGATAATGGCTGAAGTGGCTGAAGTGAATGACATATCTGATAACCAGATTGTATCATGAGATTAACATTTAAGTGATCCATTATGTGGTACTTCTATGCTATCCATATTCAAGGGAACCTGAACCCTAGCTCTCCATTTGGTCAAAGCTCAAAAGAAGGCGCAAATGTGTAATTTATCTATGCCTTTCAAACATAATTACCAAAACCACCGTCTTTGGGAACCTTATAACTATTTAATTACTATAATAGATTTGCTCATTATTTAGATTCATAGAAGCAAAGAAATTTATTTGGTTCTATTGTTTCGGTGCCTTTTTAGGCCTATCCATCGTCTCTGCTATGCAGTGATGGGTGGAAAAGCAAATTACCATAATTTTGCCTCTTCTTGCTAATCATTTTCAATAAATTATCATCTAGTTGATAAAAAATACAAGAAAAGAAAAAAGAGATAACATTCTAAAAAAGAGATGCACATAAGCATACTTACCATGAACCTAAACATGCTCAATGTCCTCTTGGATGATAACTCTATTGAATACAATAAAAGATCCCTTTAAGCTGTTTTATGCTATGGAATGATTATAAGCACAAAAGAACTAAGGCCCTGTTTTCACGGGAATAGGGGTCTGGTATCGGAATCGGAATGGGCTATTCCGATTCCAACTGTTTGGTTGAGTGGAATCGGAATCCCATTCCCATTCCTGCTGGAATGGCATTCCCCCATTTGAGGGAATGGCCATTCCCTGCCCCTCCCTTGGGAATGAAATCCCATTCCTGCTGATTCCAATTCCCATTCCCATTCCTGTCTGAACCAAACAGACTATGGGAATAGACAATTCCAATTCTGATTCCGATTCCAGATGCAAACCAAACGGACCCTAAGAATATATTTATACAATATTTCTAGCCATGAGATAAAAGTTGAAACATATCTTGTCCAATCAGAAATTAACCGGATCTCACTTCAAGCAAATACAAAACTTAGTATATCCTAGAATAATTCATACAGGGTAAACCTTCACATGTTATCAGCCATTTTCTCCAACAAAAGTACAATCTTAGATCACTTACATCCAAAGATACAAGAGGATGATAAAAGCACATTCTCAAGTTGTAATTGAGCAATTGAGGACCAAGGAATAAGGCCTATGGATGCACCTTCACAGTAACAGCGAGGAACAGCATTATGCATCCAACATATATGCCCCCATTTAGATGGGTCAGATATGCTCTGTAGCAGATTCACTAGCTAGAAAAGGGGTTAATGGGAATGACCCCCAGGAAGAAGGATGTTAGACAGCAGGGGACATTGTATCTGTTGTTCCGTACAATAAACTAATTCTTGAGCATAGCTGGCTAGTTTCAGTCTACCTATGCTTACATCTTTTATACTTTATACTCCTCTTTAGGTAGCAAAAGGTTTAGAAAGTAGAAAGCGTTGGTCTTGAATGTTATGCCAGTACAAATACAACTCACCCACCTAGGGCAGCAAATTGTTTCCATTTACCCAAATTTAAATTTGACCCGTTTATGATTTGATCAAATACGAGTCCACCCCCATCCAGTTTGATATGATCCAATTCATTTTAATTTAAATGTATATGCTTATATATACTTAAAATTTATACTTTATCTATTACTAGGAATAGCAATGGCATGGGTTTGGGTCGGGGATCATATTCCCCGTCCCCGACCCCAATGCCCATCGGGGTTAAAATTTGTCCTCCATCCCCGAACCCTGACAGAGTCGGGTTCCTTGAAGGGACCTGAATCACCAAAATTTTTTAATTAACATTATTTCTTGAAAAACAAATTCTTAGTATAAAAGAAATTTTTTAAATATAAATAATATTATATATATAATTGGGGTTGGGGCAGGGCAGGGACTTCATTCCCCACCCCCATCCCCGACCCACCAAAGCAATCCCCATCCCCAACCCCACCAGGTCAGGGAAGTCGTGTACCTGTAGGGGATGGGAAAATTGGCATTCCTATCAAGTTTCATAAAACTTATTTTCAATATGTTTGTTAATGATGTCCCATTCGTTTTATTAATAGCATATAATATTTTGATCATTTTTAGTTTAATTTATTAATACCATTCAATATCCAATTGCAACGCTAATTAGATTAGAATCCAATATACATCTGACAGGTAAGATTTGATTCAAATCTGAATATAAAGGATAAAATTTGGACCTACCTTAAATACGATTCAAACCTGATCCATTTACAGTCCTATACCCAGGTATTTATGAAGTGAGTACATCTAGATACTATCTGCTGCTTACTAAGATATGTTCCTTGTACATAAGCAGCGGTCTAGCTCCATTAAATTTTCTTGCTTGATTCTTTCTATGACTCCACTTTGGAACAAAATCGCAAGCTGCAAGGTTTTGCTATGCCACCCCCTTCCTACTTTATCAAGTTCTTTTGCTTTTAGGAAGTCATATTGGAACAACCTGGAGTCCCTAATAAGCCATGTCACTACCATCAAGCCTTAGTTCTTCATATTAATGGACCAAAAGCAATGTGAATGGCCATCTCTTCAAGTGTAAACATTACATCCATCATCAAACCCAGGCTTCCAAAAAACCAAAATTTTCCCTTAAACCAAACAATGTGTCTAGCCCTGCAAAGTTGCAACTAGCCCTAAACCCTGAATCATGACCTAACTCAGCCTACTCTAATTATTTTTGCCCCAACACTTAACCCGCATGTCAGTGCTAGGCACTTACTCTGCTCCTTTATATACATTCAATCACTACCCCACAACTCACTTTATTTCACAATGAAAATCAGTAGCGCCATTTTCACAAAGTAATCCAGAAATTGAATATCGTAATCTCAATCTTTTGATACTTGGTCTATTTTATATAACTTGGACATTGGAAAAGTTCGGATCCTGACATATGCCAATCACCAACAATATACTCACCATGTCACAGACTCAACTGAATGGTGAATGCAGGTCCTAGTGAATCGAAATAAATAATATCCCTTAAATTTCATCATCTCCTCTTATTTCTTATCTCGACGCAATTACTCTAGCGCTCGTCATTTTGGATATAGAACCAGAAATGTACTTTCTGCTACTACCTGGAAGAGAGGAAGAAAGGAAAAAATGCGAGAATCTCTTCCTGTTACCGCAGAAAGAAAATTAGAAAGTACAGGAAAATTTAATTCAAAGCGGCAAGTCCAAGCAAACCCTATATATCACCATCTACATCTAGCATGTGACCACAATAGAAACTACGCAAAGGATGTGTTACTGCAATACACGAAACTAAAAACAAAGAGCATTATCGATTTCCACATCAACCTCGCCTCCACCGAAACTCAATTGAGGCATTATAAAAAATCATTACGAGCCACCCCAAGTGCCACGAGAACCTAAATGGAAAGAATGGCTTGTTCAAAAAAAAAAAGCATAACTCAATTCCTGATACTCTCCGATAAACAACTTAATTATTACGCAGACGAAAAGATGGGATACAGTAAAGACCGAAGAGAGAGGGAGTAGATGGGATACCAAAATTGCGACCGACGATACAATGCCAGGTCGGTCCATGCTTTTTATCGAACTCCTTCTTGATGTGCTCCGCAATGTCCTTCTCGACACCGTGCTTCTCAAAAGCCTAATCAATCAAATTTCGACGGAAAGATTAGACCAACACGATATACAGAACAAAAGTTAATGATATCAGGGAAAAAAACGAGAAGAGGAAGAAGGTTCCGGAATTTTTGAGGGAGAAAAGAAAAAGAACTAACAGCTAGAGCAGAATCAATCGCCTCCTTCTGCATGTCCTCCTTCATGTCGGCACTCTTGACGATGACTTTCCTGACAACCCCCGTCGCAGATGCCGCCGGCGACTTCTTCTCATCGGAGGAGGGCTTGACGAAGCTAACCCCTCTCCTAGCCTCATCCGTCATTTCACTTTTTCCTTTCTCTGAAACTCTTCCGTGAGGCAGATCAGCCGAGTGCTAGCGGAGCCGAACTCTCTCTCTCTCTCTCTCTCTCTCTCCCACTTGCTGTGTGCCTGTGTTTATTCTTGAAGACTGTAATGTATGGACGGACCGTCAACAGTAGTGTAGGGCCTGGCTTGACAAGTGACCACATTACTTTAGAATCTGATACAATAGATCTGGATCTAACGACATGACAGTGAGTGTGAATCATTAATAGCCGTTGAATTAGAATCTTTTATTTTTTTTTCATTTTAGAGAGCTGAGGTATTTGCATCGACTATCCAGATGGAATTTTCCGAAACTCAACCCCAGTTTTTCATTTTTCACTTTCCACAAAGAATGCGAGTAAATTGGTCACTGCCGTGTTTGGTTTGAAGGAAAATGCCTTGCATGCATGGGTGATGGGTTTTCCCACATTTTCCTATCAATCTTTTCTTTCAAATCAAACACAGAATAAAGTAAGGAGAAGAAAAAGAAAAAAAAAAAAAAAAAAATATTGCAGAGAAGCTTTTATGATGGGCTACTTTTACCAATTAGTGAATTAGCCAATAAGATGGGGGCCCCCAACCTTTTTTTTTTCTTGTTCTTGTCGAGGAAAAGAGGGCCCTCTCCTCTCTTAAAGCGTTAGAATAATATCATATATTGGTCGTAGTAGAACTTATGTCTTTTAAAAAATTAAGGCTTCTTTTGTTTGCGATACAAATGTAAATATCTACGATGTATATTTATACTTTTTTTTGGTTCATGAATGTAAATACGGTTGATACATCTTAATTTTGTCAAAAAGTTAATTATCAAAAGAACATAAAATTGTATTAAAAAAATAAGTACTCCTTTTAGAGTGTAAAGTATCAAAAAACATATTTTTGATCTATTAATCATTACTTTTTTTATGTATCAAACAAATGCTAACAAATACGAATCCAGATACATAAATACCCTGATTCAGTATTTGAATCACAAACAAACAGAGCCTAAAAATCAATTATAATTGGGTCTATGCTAAAATCAGCACCTTTCTTTTTCTTCCCCCGCAAGAGAATGATCTTTCTTCAGTTTCTTACATGTATTTTACTATATGATGTCCAAGCTTCTTTGGCTTATTTAATGTATGTTGTGGTTGTATAATAATTTAATATTTCAATCTTTAAATTTAATCACCAATTTCGTAAAAGAATTTAAAATCATCACCGTGAGGAGTGCTTGGCAATAGTTTACCATCCATGTGGTGATACAACCCTCCTTTATTCAAGTTTCATACAACTTCACCCTTTTATCTTTACTTGCATATTCATTGCATTAATTAATTAACATGGTGGTGCTTGGCACTATCATCATTTCTTATGACTAAAATTGTGCGTATGTCTTCTAAGTGGTAAAGTTATGCACATAACCCAATGCACATCTATTTAAGCCTCTTTGTTTACAAATTTTTTATTGATTCGGGTAAGTGTTATTCAAGTAAATGTTTAGTGGGTAATACTCACCTGTGTAAATTATTTATCTATGCTCTTTTGGTTCCAGATAAGTAATATAAAGATCTTTTTAATAATTTTAAACAGGATATAAATTGTTCTATTATATTTTATAAGTATTTTCCCATATATAAAAGTTATTTACCCAATTCGCACCTAGTAGATGGGTAAGTTTTACCGGGACAAATGAAACTCTATTTACCGTGGGGCTTACTAGTTAATGTAAAAAGCACATTGTAAAGTTGGTCAATGGAAAAGAAACACCCATTGACCAACTTTCCCCTCTTGTTTACCCGAATCCAAATAGGGTCTTATTATCATTTAATATATGTGTGTGGATCGTTGAGCCCATGCACAACATTAATGCCATATATACTATAAATCTTGCCCAAGTTCGGAAAAAGCTCTTTGAACAAAAAACACCAATTTTTGCCAATCATATCCCAACTCTTATGATAAAAAAAAAAATTACAAATAAACCATCCAAACCTGGGGCCTTTGTAGGCCCAATTCTAAATAACACATTTTTTAATATGTAAGAGGAGTCACGGAGGTAGGGTTATCAATAGACATCAAAAAGTCACTCAACCTTAACATCCAATCTGATTATTTTCGATTGGATTGATACTCCATATTTAATTGGACCAAATTTGAAATTTAGAGCTTATATCTATTGAATGATTGGAGTAGACTATATCCGTTCAACAAATATAAATTTTATACTATTGAGGCTCGGTTTGGAAGGAGTACAAATACAAATATGTACAGTACGAATATATACAAAATAATACAAAATATAAGGTTTTGTACTCTACATATTTGTATTTGCACTCCTTTCAAACTGAGCCCGAGTTTTTTACATTTATGTAAAGTTTATTTTTTATGTAATAATTTAAAGTGGTTAGTTTTTAAAATTGTTTATTTTATTTATCAATGTAACAGGCTGCAATAAAATCTGAATCCAATCCGATACCATGGATCTGATCGGATTTCTGATTGGGTTGAGCTCTAGGCTTTCAATCATGGGATGAGATCCGATCCGATAAACTGTACAAAGCAATGTTTTTGAACTGTTGTTGATTAGAACAGTTAGACCATTCAGATCGAAAACTGTCCAGGCAACCGGTTCCGTTTTACCTCAAACTCGGTCCCTAGTCAAAAACCGTTGAGTTAGTCAATGAACCATTGACTTGGATGGTTTGACCGAAGAACGTTTTGCAGTTTATTACTTCTGACAAGTTAGAACAAAAATGAAAAGAGAAGAATATCTCTTAGATCTGAGATCTACTAGAGAGAGATATCAGTTGAGGGATGTGTGAGACAATGAGAGAGATCTGAGAGATCTCACATTTAGAGATCTAGAAGAGCAGTCTAGATGACATATCTACAGAGAGAGAGAGAGAGAGAGAGAGAGAGAGAGAGAGAGAGAGGAGACTGAGACAAATCTTAGATTTACTTTCATCGCCAATTTGCCACCATTGTCGCCGCTATTGCTATTGTAGTTCGCCATCACCATCGCCGTCGCCGCTTCAGCCTGCAAGTGACCTCCTCCTCCTCTTCTTCTTCTTCTCTCTTCTAAACTCTCTCAACCGTCGACAACTTCTCAAATCTCTCTCATTCTAAAATGGTCAAACCTTATTTCTCTTATATTTATATGCATCTTACCCTAATATTCCAATCTAATAGGTAAGATGACATATCACCTATTAAAGTATTTAAACCATTCGAACCATTTGGCTACCCAGAAACCAGTGGCCATAATAGTTCCGTTTCCATGTCAGTTTTTAAAACCTTGGTGCAATGGCTTTAAATCATTGATATTTCTCCGTTCCTTTCTCCAATCTTCGATGTAATGAACAGATTGGTGTCATTTTCGTCAATACCACAAATCGAAAACAATAGAATGTAACACTGTCACTGTTCACCGAATGTAGAATGTATATGGCCATTCAGCAATATTGAAACATGTTTTACTTTATAGGTGTTCTATGGATGCAAATGGGTTGGATTGATCCGATTGGAATATGAATTCGACTCCATTTTGCCAGCTTCGAATTGGTCTTATAAAATTATTGGACCAAATTGGTTCAGAAAATACAATCTGTCGGGGAAAGAATTCGGATCACCCCCCAACTCTGATCCGAAAAATCTGATTGAATCCATCAATTATATAACATATTTTTTAATATTTTTTAAATTCATTTATCAAAATATCTCATGGATTTACTAAAAGCTACCTATAGTTTCTGTTTTACTAAAACACCCCATATAGTTTATAATTAATTTACTTTACCAATCAACCATTTATTAGATAGGGCTGCTCATGGTTCGGTTAGGGGCTTATTTTTCAAACGAGACCAGTATTATCGGTTTTTGGAAAATTTGTAACTAAAACTAAACCGAAGCTGATTGATTAACCACTTGACCATTTCGGTGAATCATTAGTTTGGTTCGTTGGTTTTTTTATTTTTACATTTATAATCTATATTATAAAAATATATAGTAAAAAACTGAAAATACATATAAAATATTATATTATAAATAATATATTATATATTATAAATATATATAATGCATATAAATTAATTTATATTATATAGACAATATAAAATATATAAATATATAATATACATAAATATGCACAATATATATGTATACCAATCGGTTCGGTTAACCACCACATTGATTAACCAAAACCAAATTGGAACCTTTGATTTTTTGAAAATACTAAATCAAAAATGAATCGACCAGTTCAATTAACCGGAATTTTTTATATGGTTCAGTTTTTTAGTTTCTTGATGATCACCCTTACCATTAGATGACAACAAAAATTGAAAGTTTTGACCCTAATGTCTATTTTAATAAATTTACCAAAAGAAAATGAAAAAAATGAAAATACCATTTTTGCTCCTAATAAGACACAAGTAACCACTCTATTTGGCTCTATTTGTTTTTTTTTTTTTGTATGAAGAAGTGTTAAGGGTAATTTTGGAATAAACAATCATGGGCCCATGCCCTTAAACACTTTTCACTCGGTTTAAGTGATAATGTTACTATTTTCATATGGCAAAACAAACACTTCTTATTGAAAGGTCGGTTAAGTAAATAGGTCGTAAATTATATGGGTTTTAGTAAAATGAAAACTATATGGTATGTTTAAGTAAATCCATGAAACTATAGGGGTGTTCTTGTAAATATGACCCTATTTTTTGTACATTATATATATGTTTTATTTGAAAGACGTTTATGACCCTTTAAAAAACAAACTCATTACAACTTAAAATTGTAATTTCAACTTATAAAATGTAAAATTCTCAACAATACTAGGGGTAAATTGTTGAAACCTCCCTTGAAGTTTGATAATTGCATTCACCTATCCCAAACTTTTTTTGAAAGAGTTACAAGTAGACCCCCTCTATAAGAATTCTCTAACAAAGAGGCTGAAAATATCCAAAATACCAATGCTGTTATTTTTTACCAAAATGTTCATTTTCCAAAATTTCTCTTCATATCAATTATTGCCCCAAGCCATTTCAATCTCTTTTCCAAAATTGATTTATTTTCTTAAATTGTCCTTCATATCAATCGCCCAAAGGCAAAATTGTAAATTTAAACATTATTTTTTGTCGTTCATAAAGTTTTTTTTTTTTTGAAGAAATTAACCTCAGTAGTAACTGCATGGGTATTTTGGAAATTTTCATGCCTCTTATCGGAGGATTTTAACAAAGGTCTATTTGCAACTGTCCCAAAGTTCATGAGAGATGATTGCAATTACCAAACTTGAGGGGAGGTTTTCGCAACTGCCAAAAACTTCAGGGAGGTTCCATCAATTTATCCCAATACTAAAGTCAAAGATCTCTCTCTCTCTCTCTCTCTCTCTCACCCACACACACACACACACAACATCTACCAAACCATAAACTTAACCAGTCATTCTTGTATGCAATCACATGGTCATCAAAATCCCTTATATCTTTTACCAATCAAACCTAAGAGCCTCCAACAGATTTTGTTGTGGTCTCTTATCTTTTCGCTACCGGTGACCGACGTTTGCTGCATATTGTAAGTACATAGATTTAAACCCTATGGAGATTGTGTTGTAGACACTGAAGTAAGTGATCACAACTAAATTACATCGCATCACAAGTCTAAAGACCCACACTCAAATATCAGGTAAGGTATGCTAAAGAATACATAACTACAACCGATAGTCTTAAGATAACCCATACAGCATAGTCTCACCCAACAATGAAAATACAACAAGCTGGTGTTCTTGCACTGAGATGCAACGGACCATTGCCATAAGCCCATAACGTAAGAATTAGTTGAACTTCAAATGTTAGCACACCTATGATTTAATACACTAAAAAAGAAAGCAAAACTCTATTCGTAAAGGAAAAATTAGCTTTTGTTCTATGGGTGGTCTAGAAAAATAGGAACTCCAAAACTTTTAATGATGGTACTATTCTCATTCCAATAATGCAGATATAGCTCTAAATTTGTTTATAGCTCCTTGCAACCTCTCCTCTCCTTCCTCTTTTTTTTCCAAATCCATCAATTTTCTTTAAGGTTGAACTATATTATTGCCTTACCTCCCTACTCACACATATAGGTGTCATTCGGTAGTATATATATTGTGGACGGAACCGTTTTGGGCTTGTCCAAGGTAAAACATGGCGTTCTACTATGTGTGGATGGTCCCTGTCCACAAAATAGCGCAAACAGGGACGGGCCACACCCCAATTTATCATCCATAGTATTTGTTCATGGATGATCCACACTATGGTGTGGACAGTTTGTGGGAAGGTTTTAGTATAACGCATTTGCATTACATTGGTCAAATTACTCTCATTTATTTAATCTTTTAATAATTTTTAAATTTTTTATTTTTAATATTTTATCAATAAAATAATAATTTTTAATGTTAATTCTAGCACACAAGTCCGACAGTTCTCCTTCTCAACTCTTTTTTCATTATTTAAATATTAATGTTTTAATATTTTTATCAATAAAATAATATTTAAAATAATATTTTATTTATTTATTTAATATTTAAAATAATATTTTTTAATCATTTAAAAAATGAAATTGTTATCTACATATTGATGCCCTTTTTTCAATTTATTTTACCATATAAAATGCAAAACTCATACATTTATGATCAACTGTGTAGATCTCCCATGAAATGTATATTAGATACATGGAATCAAAAAGTCTAAACCACACCTATAGAACGCCACTATAGATGTGAACTAGTTCAGTCCACACAATCTATCCACAATTCAGAACAACTGTGGACTATGGTGTAGTGTGGATTAGTCCCTGCCATAGGATGTGGTGTGGATCAATCTACACTCATCAATTTCCCATCCACACTATAGAACATCCCAATAATCTTCATGTTCAAACCGTAAAAATTCAGTATAGGTAATTTATTCCTCGTCTCTTTCCTCTTCAACATTTTCTAGGGCTGCAAAGCTTAAATGCTAAAATGCATCTTCAACTAATCATGAGTTCTTAATTTCTAGGGCTTTAAATGCTGAATTGCACCTTATCCGACTCGTGTATATGGAAATGTTGCCAATTAATGAGGTTGTTGCTAGGCTGCCCTAAACCATTACCATTGATTGCTATTTGCAAAACTTTGAAGGCATAATAGGTAAGTCTACTTTTCCTTCTTCATGCGATGACTTGAATGGGATAGAACAGGGTAGATTTTCAGGGATTAACAGGGTAGCTAGGGTTGTATTTTTTTTCCCCTTTCTATTTAACTTGAATCGAATCAAATTTGAATTGGTCGTTAACCTTATTGAATTGAATTTGAATAGGACGACTCAAATATCCGACAGGTTTGAATCAAATTCAGATAAAGTGAGTTTCTTTTTTAATCGAATTTGAACATACACCTATCCTAATTCGGTTCGATTCATTTGCATCCCTAGGTGTGGTAGCAGAAATGTCTTTCCAACGCATTATTGTGAACTATTTCATTGCCATGCATGCTTTGAATCTGAATCTCCTACCAACAAAACACATCCCATACATCATAGGCCCTAGCTTTATGGTGGATTCCAATCTCTTGATGAGATGTGCGAGATCACATCTCCACCCCACAAGGGGTCGCCCTACAGCGCATCTCCACCGCATATTGGGAGCATCTCCTAATAATATACCAGAACCGATAATGTCATCATCGGGAGGTGTTTTGGGGATGCGCTGTGGGGCATTATGGGGCGGAGATGTGAACTCAAGATGTGCGGCATCAAATCATGCATTCATTTGCATCCCTATATGGCATATAATAGCACCGAAGTGACATTAAATATTAATATAAAATATGCATAAAATCTGAAACAATTTTATATTGAACCCAAAGAGTAGTCAATGGGAGGGAAAATGGCATTGATACCAAACATAAGAGTCCAGATTGGCACCCTATAGTGATTCCATACCAATCTTTCATCGAGATCGGCTTCCGTCAGTGCAAGGCCTGTTTGAATACCATTCGAACATCCTTTACAGTCTTGCATGAGAATATCTCCATACTTGTGTGCTTTATTTCATGAGGAGATATTCTCAATGCAAGGTTATGATGGTTATTGGAAGGGGCTTTGCATTGACTGAATCCAGTTTCCCCTACCTCATATTTGTATCCAATTCCAATAATGTCCCAAGTGGTCACTGCAGCCTTATATTGAGTTCACGGGGAGACCGAATCTGCTCTTCACACCTGGCACCTCACACGCACATCGTACCATGCATTGGGAGCATCTCCCGTATTTATTAATTATTATTCACGGGAGATGTTCCGAATGCACGGTAGATGTGCCTGTGAGACGCCCATGTGTTGCTTCATGTTTGGGATGCACGACTGTAAGAGTTGGTGTGGGAAACCAATCCTAACTCCAAACATACACCAACCGCTGGCGCTGTTTGAGAACCTCCGGTGTATTAAACCAAAGAAATAAACGTAACAACACGTCAGAATACCGGCAAACACTCATGACTCATCTCGTTTGCAGACGCACACTGAAACCAGCAGAATTGGCTTTTTTTTTTTTCCCCTTTACTTAAGTGCTGTTATGGACATGTTTGCTGGTGCGTGACTCCAAAGTTCCAAATCCCAAAACGCATCACAAGCCAAATGATCATCTTACCTGTTCTGATAACAACTGTCGTAGAGAGGCAGAGACCAGAGAGCCGTATATCCTTCCAGGAAGGGAAATCTTGCGAGTATTTGGATACAGACAGCTGAGACCGAGAGAGGTTCAACTCCTTTGCCACGTGGCTAATATTTGTGGGAAGCGGGAAGAGGGCAGTGGTACGTAACTTCTTCAGCCTGCAGTGCTCTGCAGTCTGCACTTACCAAAATCCAAAATGATAATGGAGAATAAAATGCTTCGTCTACACGTCAGAGTACACACACTCAAACTCTGGTGGATGGAAGTACGGCTTTACCATATCTCCCGTTTGTGCTGGCGTGGCGTCTGACATGTTTCCCATCCCATGAAAGGTTATGTCAGTTGAGACTTGAGAGAAAAATCCAATTAAAGGAAGGGACCCACCTCGGAGCAGATCCCAATTCAACGGAGGAGGGGGGAGATGGAGAATGAGTGAATTCCTTAGACCATGTGTGCCTCTGTTTGCATGTGACTGCCTCTGGCCAATTATTATTTATTGGTGCAACTGCATCTTTCCAACGCCAACGTGAACTGATTCTCGTTTTTCCATGTGGATATGCATTGCACATTACATCAGCAATGGTCATTTATTCTCAACTAAAAAAATAAATAAATGAATAGTGATAGATTCAGAGTGGGACCCATGCACACCGACGTTCTTTGATTGCTCCATTTAAAATTTTAAATTTTAAAAGAAGCAACTTTTTAACAAGAGAAAACTGAAAAGTAAACAAAAAAAATTGGGCGATGTTTGTTAGTGTTGCCGGTTTTAAGTCGATGCCATATATCAAAGTCACAAATGATGAATTTGCTGTTTGGTAGTAAATCATTTAGAAAATGATTATCAAAATTGGACGTAAAAGAAGAATCATTATTTTTCATTATTCCTCTTTTGAGGCCAATTCCTACTTTTTTAATGACGTGGTAAGGGAGATAATTACCATAAAATAAAAAATTCCTATCAAACAAATTTATTACAAAATTTTCAGAAATCAGCTGATATGATATTAATGGTAACAAACAGTTCTTTTGATTTCTGAGAAATCAATTATCTCAAAAAATCAGTGATTTATGAGAAAAGAAGAATTGGCAATGGTACCAAACATCACCTACTGTACTTTAAAATTAGTTCCAGAAATCACATAATGGGGAAGGGGATTTCTTTTTGCTGATTTTGGAACGATTATCATCTTGTAAATTGGGGTATTTTTGGCAATGATAATGATTTCTCCTTGCCGATTATTCAGAAATCAGTGATTTCTGAAATCGTAATTTTTTAAAACATCATCAAAATTTGTTGTTTGGTTATGTTTATGCCATGTAAGCTGATTTTTGAGGAATTGACTTTGACTTTGAAACTGATTTTCAAGGGCCAATTTTTTTTTGTATTAGAGTTATTATTCAATGTCATATTGGATGCCATGTCATCCTCAAAAAGTCAGAATCAGATAAAAAGCAAGAAATCACCAGAAAAGGTGATCTCTGAAAAGGGATAATTTCAATAACCAATTATTGGCTTATTTTCCAGAAATCAGCATGATTGGCCAAACAAACAAGAAAAAAATCACTGATTATTCAAATTCTGATATGGATATTACATGGCTCAGATTCCTGGAAAATCATCATCAATGTCAAACATCACCTGGAATTCCCTAATCAGAATCCAATGTTTATGAATATGCTCTTGGCAACTCACAAAACACCAACCCCCAAATTCCTCTTGAAGATTCAATTAAACTAGTTCAGCTGTTTTGAAATCACTATGGGGATAATTAAGGTAATGTTTGGCATTCATGATGATTTCTTGAAAATCACTACCATGCCAAAGCCACATCAACATTAGAGGAATCAGTGTCGAAATTTCTATTTGGTTGGCCGATTTTGATGATTTTCAGGAAATTGGACAAAAATAGATTATTGAAATCAACCATTTTAGGGGATCACCTTTTTTGGTGATTTTCTGTTTTCTAGCTGATCCCAATTTTCAGAGGATGACATGGCATCCAACATGGCATTGAATAATAACTCTAATACAAAAAAAAAAGAAGAAAAATCGGCCCTTGAAAATCAGTACCAAACAAACTAAAGTCAATTTCTCAAAAATCAGCTTACATGGCAAAAATGATACCAAATAACAAATTTAACCAAATTTTGACAAATCGATAAAGAAAAATTATCACTGTGATATGCTCAAGTTATCTAACAAGAGGGAGAAAGATCTAGAATAAGGAGAAGAGAGAGAGGGTTTGTGTGTAGAAAAGCCAATGCCAACTCCATTCATTCAGTCTATATTTATAGCCTTATTGTGCTACAAACTGGGAGTAGAAATAGGAACTACTACCCTTAATCTTAGGAGCTTATCAACAAAAAAAATAGAATGCACTTATCTAGGTACAGAATTGAAGACTTATCTAATGCACTTATCTATTAAACAGAATGCACTTATCTAGGAACAGAATTGAAGACTTATCTATTCTAATAGAACTAAAACTGAATGACTAAGGCTTATCCACAACTAAGAGCTAACATGACCGGGTCTTCTACTGCTACCCACTTTGACCGGGTCTTCGGCTGCTGTGCGCCTAGTGCATGCATGCACATGCACGTATCACACTGATGCCAAATATCACCTAGGTTATATGAAGAGGCAAAGCAGACAGCCTTGATGTTCAAATTTGGATGACAAACCAAAAACCAAACCGAATAAACTAGTTTGGTTCAATTAATTCATGTGTCAATTTGGTATGGCTTTTTGTTTTTTAAAAAATCGGTTTTCAGTTTCAGTTCGGTTTGATTAAGATTTTCAACCAAACCAAACCAAAAACCGAACTAGTGGTTGTATCTAATTAAGTCTATTAAATATATAATATTCTATTTAAAACTTTATACTTATCAATTCATAATTATTATCTTTTCCAATGGCAAATTCACAATTCCCCATTGTGCTTTACAGCTTTAGGCATATTCTAGTTTTTAATTAATAATAGTAAATTAATTGTCTAGAGACTCTAAACAACTAAAGTATTAAAACCTAGATCAATTATTAATTGTTCATTAATTGTTTGTGAAAAATGGGTATAGTTGTTTTAATAATTAATCACTAAATGAGTATAGTTATAATTGTATTAATTGTTCATTAAGACCTAGATTCATTATTTAAACCTAAAGACTAACAATTAATTATCCATTAATTATTAAAACCGAACCAAAAACCAAAACAAATTCAGTTATGATCGGTTTGGTTCTAAACTCAATTCAGTTGGGAGAGAGAGTAAAATCGAATAGTCAATTAGATCATTAGTTCTAACCAAACCAAACCGACCAATTGTACACCCCTAATTGACGATAATTCTTGGGCTAGCCAGATTTTTCGTCAAACATAATTTTTTTTCTAACATAAAAGCTACTTTTTTTCTTTCAAAAATAAACCATTCATATTGAAAACCACCCCCTAGTTAGGTAGGCAAAAGAACTTCATGCATGAAAATCATAATTAACTACACAAAAATAAACTGCCGTCAAGCCCTTGAGGAAATGAAAAAAAGGAAGTAATCAAGGTCACTAGCTGGAGAAAAATTCAAACACACAACAAAGGTTCAGTAAATAGATTAATTAAAACTGTGCTTAACATGTTATATCTTATAAATGCAGAATTGAAGGTGAAGGTTTTACATATTTAGGGGTGTTCTACAACATGAAAAGTCCTTTATACGATTGACCAGGAACATAGGTTGTGCAACACAAAGCCGCTAGCAGCCATGCTACAGTATTAAATAGTTTGTGTGATAATGAGCACGTAAATTAATTTAATACAATTCAGAAATTACATTCCAGCACAATTAATTATGAGATGAAGAACCTTTTTAGAACAACCATGCAACGTTTGAAAAATGAAGCATATTCTCAATCACCCGGTTCAGTTTTGCATCTTTTATTTGCAATTACGATTTGTACTCCTATCCAATATAAATTTGTCTCATTTACACTTATTGACCACAAATTTTGCATCCCAAAAACTGAATCAAAATCTTCACCACCTTCCTCTTACCTCAACTTACCCTAGTAGATACCATCTTGCTTACTACCTCACTCTCAAACAAATATCCCTGCTACCTCTATTCATTCCTCTTTTACTTATCACAAACAAACAAGACAAAGTCAAATCTAAAGCAAAAGTAAACCAGAATTTACACTCAACCTATTTGCACTCCCATGCACTTATGCCAGAGCAGGTGAAATTTGCATTGCAAATAAGGCTTAGCTTGGGAAGAGTGTAAGTACAAATATATACATTACAAATACAAGGTTTAGAAATACCATATGAGGTTTTGCACCAACATATTTGTATTTGCACTATTCCCGAATACAACTCGGTACAAAACCAAAAGCAATAAAAAAAAGCCACTTCTTTAGCACAATTTATTAGCAATGCAAATAATATATTACAACGGGGTTCAGTTTTTCAGTTTTAGCAGAGCAATGCTAACCTCTAGTGCTAAATATGCTGGATGTAAAATCCTTATCCAGTTCCTTCCGAGTCCACCAAATGTCAGGACCAGCATTGGGAAATGGTCTCTTTTCAAGGAAAGCTAATTCTTCGTATCATTGCATGATTCACGAATACAAATAAAAAAGGAAAATGGAAACAAATGAATTGGAGAGAATGGAGATGCATAGTCTGCAGGGTGCCTTATTGGTCTTGGTCAAATTCCTAACTTAAAAAAAATGTATACATCAATATTATAATACACAATTGGTACTTTTGCACCAGCCAAGCAACTTGTATGATAATGAAGTTCTCCTTGTAATACAAGAAAACAGAAACCATTTTTTACATCATAGTAATACACAAAAAATAGGTATAAAAATATCATCCCATATTTTTATTATATATACCTAAATATAAATTACTTAGCAAATATGCACAATTAGAAGGTTCTGTAAGATCCTTATCAGAAGACAACCTTTCTTTAGCTTCTACTTCAAATTAAAATTAAAGATCAATATACCTGCCTCAGATTGGTACTGCATCAAACCAGAATTAGGAGTGCAACTTGGGTGGGCCCAACCCAAGCCCAAGCTGGTCCAACTATACACGTGTGTATATATATGTGTGTAAATAAAACTTTAGAGTGGGTTCATTGACTAGCCTGAGCCCGGCCCGGGTCTGAGCCCAACCAAGTGCATCATATTATAGTGTGGGTTGGGTCGAGTTGGGAAAGATCAATATACCTTGACCTCGGGCTTGGTCCAGGCTCGGGCTTTAAGTCCAAATTTTAGAGCCAGGCCTGGGTTGACCATAAACCCGGCCCAACCTGCACCCCTAACCGGGATAACCACCTAGAAACTTCTTTCTCCAAGCATAATAAAAAAGATACACAAGGATAAAAAAATCGGACTCTTCAAATAGAACAATGACCTAGGTGGATACTTCACAATTTTCGTTGCCATGCCATCATCAAACTCTTTCCCCATGTATTTGCTGCCTAAAAATCACTTTACATATGATTGTAAGTGAGAATTTAGTATAAACTAGAAGTTCATAAGATCTATGTTTTCTTCTGGCTATGCTTCATCATCAGAATCCTGCACAACCTTGTTCATTTTTGCCCGCTTGGTTTTAAGACTGATATTTTGATCTTCATCAGATGCAGAATCTTCAGGAGCCATAGCACTATTAGATTCAGGTGATAAAGCCTTCTTAGACCCATTTTCTTCATCAGATGATACATTCTGGGACTCGGTGGAAATAGCAGGATTAGGCTCAGGTTCCAGTGCATCTTGTTCTTTAGTTATTTTCTTTGTATCTAGTATCTTAAAGTCTCTTGCAGTGCTCCGCTTAGCGTGTCTCAACAAATTAACTTTGCTCACCTTGCTGAGTTGGATGAGATATTTCTCATAATCCTCTATCTGGAAAATCAAGTCAGGAATGCATCTATTCTCTCTTTTAATCTTACTGATAATTCCTTTGTTGCGTTCATTCTCTTGTTGATTCTGCAAGTATAATAACAAAGAAAACTTTGAAAATTGAGATGATATAAAAATGTGTGTAGTTGATAATTGATAAAGGTTAGCAATGCCTGAAACTTGCAATGTCCATACCCTTTGTATTAGTGCAACAAAGTCATACAGTGGACCTGTGAGCTTTTTGCAAGTTACTTCTGCGTGTTTCTGGAATTTAAGCCCAGGTGGAAGCTGCTTGCAACCTTTAGGAGCAATTCGTAGTTTTGACATACGAGCCAAATGCTTGTAAAACCTTGCAGCCAATCTTAATAACTGCTCTGCTTGAGAATCTACATATTAAAGCAATGCATTTATAAACATCTGATATATTTATAATCTATCTGGGAACAAACTGTTTAATGGCCATTTTTATATTTATTAAGAGAAAATTAGGATGCCTTTGTAGATAAAAATAAGCATATATTTAATAAATTGTGGGTACACATGATGATTGCTAAAAAGGAATTCTTGGTGGGAACTGGTAACAGAAATTTCCAATACAAACCATATCAGGAGATGATTGCTCGAGAATATTAGTTGTAAAAGGAAATGTAAAAAATGTTACAAGGGTCAAGGGGCAGGGAGTTCGCGCTAGCCCAAGTGAGATGATTGGCTCATTTTGGAAAACTCATTCTTTTTTCTTTCATCATAATTAATAAAATTTATGGTTGTTACTGATTAAAAAAATCTATACAATCAATGACTCGTATTCTAAAAAGATATATATAAATGTTTATCTAGAATGATTCTCTTTATAAGTAGAATAAATGACAGTCTCTAGTAAATGAATTATATGTTAACTCATACTAGTTTCTCCAATCATAACGTACATTTTTTAAAAATTTTAAAGAATGTTGCACACAAATTATGTATAATAAATTGATTCCTGGTACATTTTAAGTGATGAAGAGGATGTAGAGAACATAAATAGAGCTGTACGTGACTAGGCATAGGCAAATGTATACCTAAAAGTAGCTTCCGAAAAAGGTTGTAACAAGGAAGACAAAATATGTGGAAAAAAATATAGAGAAACAATAGTAATATCTCAAGCTGAAAAAATAAAAATCAGCATAGTCTTGGGACTGGCCTAGGCCATACCCTGTCATATGATGCTCAAATGCAAGGGGATTTTATATGCAAACATACCATTGAGGTTCATTGCCACAAAACAAGAAAATAAATTCACCAGAGCTTCAGATCTTGAGTATATAGCTTCTTCCAATATTAGACCAGGTGCCTTCTGCCCTTGCTGAACAAGGCAAGTGCTTCCTTGAGTTCTGTCATAGTGTGCCTTCAGTTTCATTACAGCACAATCCAAGTCAGCAATGGTTGAATCAATTAGCTGTAGTAAGAGAGAAGCTATTGTAGTTCTTGTTGAATGGTTTATGATAGGATAAGCATCAGATGTCTCCACTGGATCACACTCTTCTGATCCCATGACTTTTAAGAGTTCAGAAGCCATCTCCTGGGCTAAAATGAAATCATTTGGTGGCGAGTTTAAACAGATGGCAAGTGTAAATAAAGCTTTTGCAGCTCCAGAGTGCACTATAGTATTGCTTTTGCAGATAGAAATAGCCCAAGCTGCATGATAGTCCCTTAGCTTGCATGGTAGTTTCTTCCCGATCATCAATATCATATCAAAGAGAACCTACCATGAAAGATGGATTTTGTTCTAGAAATGAAAAGAAATAAAGAGGAAAACTCCAGCAACAAGTAGACAACTACCATTTGTGACAGAGATGGAGCTTTTTTTAACATTTACCTCAGATGTTCGAAAAAGTGAAAGTGCAAGAAACTCAGAGCACAGTGGCTTTATCTTTTCCTCAATCAACAATTCTCTGCTTTTGGTTTGTTGATCTTCAATGCCTGAGGCTAGCTTAGAGTCATTATTAGGGTCATCGTGCATGCAATTTTCCAAATCATCCTTGGGTGTGGATACAGACACCAAGTCCTCAAATAAACCAGTCAATGAATGTCCCTGCAAACTTAACATGATCAACTCCTTCAAGCAAATCAAGGCTAAGTAGATCTGTTCCTCTCTATCTTCTGCAACTTTCCTTCCCTTGGTTTCTTTTTTTGGATCCATACCCAACTTTCTCCCTGACTTGAGCAGCCATACCAATTTCAGCAATGGAGGTCCCAGCACCTTGATGTCCCCATAGATCAAAGTTTTTAATTGATCATCCTTTGCAATGGAAGTTAAAGATTGTATTTGACAAAGAGAAGTCTTCAACACAAAGTGTATCAGTTTAAAACAGCTATTTAATGTCTTGCATGATGACCGACTGTGGCTCTGGGAAAATTCACAAGCATTGGAGCCTTCAATATTATATAACTTCAGTGCTGTTAGTAACAGCTGGTAGATACTTGAAGTTGCCAAGAAAGGTTTTCTTTCTAGAGACAACTTTAAGGGGCCAAAACGACACCCTTTAGCATCAGTCCTATCTGCAGCATCATTAGTAGTGGTCCTTGGTGTACCCTTTTTAATACCATTACCTTGCTTTGTTGCACATACATCCTTTTCCAGGGAGTCATACAAATCAACAAACTCAATCACTTCCTTTTCAAGATCCAGTTTTTCTGCATCTGTTGCACTTTCCACCTCTGTTGCAATGGCATTTAGCACCACTTCCATGATTCCTAATAAAATCAAAGCACATTGACTACCCTTCTCTTCTTCAAGACATTTAGAGCCCGTATCCTGGATCTGACCTAAAATATCTGATCTGACATGAAAAGTAACAGATGTTAATAAAAAGTAGCAAGATTATGAAAATGCATGTCCGACATTTTACAATAATCTTTTGTACAAGTTCCATCATTCACAATATCTGTCAACAATTTTTACCTATTTAAATAAAATAGCTAAGAAATTCTTATTTTTATCAGAACTAGGTAAATGGCAAACAATCAAAGGTTATTGTTCTCAAAAAAAAAAAAAAACTCCAATTAATATTTCCCTTGCTTTTTCATTTGCTTCCTAGGTTTCCCTAATGAAACCTCAACATAAAGAAAAGAAAGGTTCAGGACCTCCTCAAGCTGCTTTTACCAGAAACTTCTAACAACTGCAATTAGACTTCAAATAAATTTAAAATAAGGGAATAGACAATGTAAGATTGATGGATTCTCAAACCTTCCAAACGACCATTTCTCAGAAGCTTCCGGATCTTTGATAAAGCAATACGAAATGATTCGGCTGGCAAAGTTCTTCCTGCCTGCAGTAGTTCAAAAGATTGGTTCGGGTACAAAAAATTGTATTGACATTTTTTTCGCATAGTTAGAATGAATAGCTCCTTTCAATTAAATGACAAAAATACCTCATGCTCTTGAGAAAGGGAGAAGCCAAAACAAGTCCATGACCTCTCAGATTGGCAATCAGTTTTACCATGTGACTGAAACAGAAGAATCCAAGAGATACAAGAGAGAAGACAATCCAGAGGTTCTTCAAGGAAAACTTTGCCACCATCTGATTTAAAACAACTGCTAATACTTAGTTTGATTTCTGTTTCCTGCCAATACCATGCTTCAGTTTCAAGTGTCAGGAAATTTATGGAAGAAGGAAATCAGAAATTAATACCCAAAAAGGCTAGGTATGTTATTTAATCTTTTTCTTTTCTTTTCCTTTTTTCGGGGTTCTTTTAAAGATCAAGGAAGCTATACTGCCACAATGAATTTTCAGGAAAATGGCTTAGCTAGTGAACTTGATACCTCACTGTAAAAGCGAAGGAAGTGGGGCAAAAGAAAATCAAAGACAGGCCCTGACATGACTGGGTCCATCAACACAAGCTTCACAAGCCCCTGGTACATGACCTCTTTAATTGTTGCCTGGTTACAACAACCCAACAATAATAAGCACAAACAAAGAGTACCAATCTAGACAAATATAGAAGAATGGAAATAAGATAACAGCCAACCTCCTGAGAAAGGCATCTCCTAAGCAAACCACTCAGCTCTTGAAATAGACCTGCTCCCATCCCATGAGAAATTTCAGCCTGCTGACTGCAACTGGCTTGGCTGGATGACTCTTGAAAAGGATCCAAGCCATCTCTCTTTGTTTGAGTAGCCACCAAAATCAAACCGATGATGGCATTAGTAGCAGCAATACGAACTGCATCTTCCCGTCTAAACATAGCCTTCCGCACAACCAAAATAGTATAGTCCTGTAGCATGTGCATCCAAGAAACAAACATCAACAGCCTTTGCAAGGCAGGAAAAACCATCAACTTGGAAATTGAAATGTTCATGGAACAGACAAGTTTGTTCATAAATTTTGAATTAAATATTGAAACTTTTATCTTATCTTTGCAATCCATTATCCATCAACATTGAAGGGGTATCCCATGATCCATCCCTTTTTTTGGTGTGGGAGACAAGGTCTTTTTACAGGTTCAAACTGAAATTCAAGATATATTTAACTAACAGTATGTTCACATTTTGGGCATTGTATTTATAACAATGTCATATAAAGGAAAGTTTAGGTTGGAAATAATTGCAACTTACAAGGGATGCAATAAAAATATTCAAAAAGTATTGCCTAAACTTGTAAGGTGTTCTTTTTTTTTTTTTTCCTTTATCCTCTCTTGTCAATCAGTAACAAACAATACGACTTTATTGAAAACAAAAAAAAATTAAAAATCAAAATAACCACAAGTCAAAAAATAAGTAGCATCTAATTCCAGGATATACACTTCTGTTTCACCCCTCAGTGAAGAAGGTTGACCTTAGTTGCCAAGGCATCTATGCGGTTTTGGACAACAGCAGGGCACCTGGGTGATTAGAATTTCATAAAATAAAAATAGTAATTTCATATCCAAAACTAACTAAATTTTGGATGGTTAGTTTTATATACCATTCAACATGCATATTAATTTAAAAAATATATATAGAAATTTTCTTTATTAAGAACATTAAGTTTCCACTCAATAGATGGAAAATCATATCTAGGATAATAGTATTTCAAATTTGTTAATTCCAATGCTTTCAAAAATAATAAATACAATAAGTATTTACTGAAGTAATTTCATATCAAACTAGCAACTAAAGAAGGCTATAATTTTTTTCATAAGTATAATTTCATTTCTCAAAAGGAAAAAAGAGATACTCTCAAGGATCCATTGTTTTGTTTGATGTAAGAGAAAGAGAGAGGGGGGGATAGAGGAAAAAAATGAAACATCTTTATGCTCCTTTTTTTCTTTCTTTTTCTATTCTAAAGACCCTTGGATCTTTTAAATTTCAATAGTACAACTTTAAAACAAAATATCAATTAAAATTGTGGTTTATAATAGAATGTATGAGTGTATTAGTAAGATGTAGCAATACATTGAAACTTTTATCTTATCTTTGCAATCCATTACCCATCAACATTGAAGGGGTATCCCATGATCCATCCTTTTTTTGGTGGGGGAGACAAGGTCTTTTTACAGGTTCAAACTGAAATTCAAGATATATTTAACTAACAGTATGTTGACACTTTGGGCATTGTATTTATAACAATGTCATATAAAGGAAATTTTAGGTTGGAAATAATTGCAACTTACAAGGGTGCAATAAAAATATTCAAAAAGGATTGCCTAAACTTGTAAGGTGTTCTTTTTTTATTATTTTTTCTCCTCTCTTGTCAATCAGTAACAAACAATATGACTTTATTGAAAACAAAAAAATAAAATCAAAATCAAAATAACCACAAGTCAAAAAATAAGTAGCATCTAATTCCAGGATATACACTTCTGTTTCACCCCTCAGTGAAGAAGGTTGACCTTAGTTGCCAAGGCATCTATGCGGTTTTGGACAACAGCAGGGCACCTGGGTGATTAGAATTTCATAAAATAAAAATAGTAATTTCATATCCAAAACTAACTAAATTTTGGATGATTAGTTTTATATACCATTCAGCATGCATATTAATTGAAAAAAAAAATATAGCAATTTTCTTTATTAAGAACATTAAGTTTCCACTCAATAGATGGAAAATCATATCTAGGATAATAGTATTTCAAATTTGTTAATTCCAATGCTTTCAAAAATAATACTAATACAATAAGTATTTACTGAAGTAATTTCATATCAAATTAGCAACTAAAGAAGGCTATAATTTTTTTCATAAGTATAATTTCATTTCTCAAAAGGAAAAAAGAGATACTCTCAAGGATCCATTGTTTTGTTTGATGTAAGAGAAAGAGAGAGGGGGGGATAGAGGAAAAAAATGAAACATCTTTATGCTCCTTTTTTTCTTTCTTTTTCTCTTCTAAAGACCCTTGGATCTTTTAAATTTCAATAGTACAACTTTAAAACAAAATATTAATGAAAATTGTGGTTTATAATAGAATGTATGAGTGTATTAGTAAGATGTAGCAATATGAATGATATTATAATAGGGTACCTGCCTTGCCATTTCTGTTGCCTAAGCGTGCAGCTAGTTGACTAGGCAGGTGCATTGTTGCTACAAGTCAAGACATTCAGGCAAGGCACACAATCAAGGGTGCCTAATCACAAATATGCCCTGACAACTTGACCATACAATTTGCTGACCCCAAATGGGAGTATTCTAAGTCACCTTTTATTGTAATGCTCCTAAGACTCAATCTTCTTTTTATCAGCAAAAGATAATTATTTTATTAAAATTAATTAAATCTGTAGCATTACAATACGTGACTATGATGTCATCCCCAAGATTTTTCAAGCTACAGTTACAGAGGATTCCAAAATAATGCTAATAGGTTCTCAGCAGCCCAAAGTACCTCAGTTTACAATTTTGCCCAAAACAAGCCAGGTCTATCAACTCCTTGCTTTGCCAATGTATCTGCCATTATGTTTGGTGCCCTTCTGATCCACCAAAAAGAAGGTTGAATTTCTTTGCCAAGGTATTAATCTCCCTAAAAGCATATCTGTATTTCCACGGAACTGATCTGAAGTTCTTGGACCAAGAGATTACTAACTGAGAATCTCCTTCAACTTCCAATTCCCTTACTCCAACTTGTACTGCAAATCTTAACCCATGTAAGAGCCATCATTTAAGCCTGTACTGAATCTCCAAAACCAATTGGTCCTAAAAATTATGCCACCACCACTCCATGGTTTCTAAAAACACCTCCTATTCCTGCCCTTCCTGGATTACCCAGTGAGCTACCATTGAAATTCAGCTTCAGTTTATTAAAGAGGTTTCCAAATCATTCTTACACTTTTTAAACCTAGAAAGAGAGCTAAAAATTCAGCCTTGTCTCACTGATCTTCATGTGTAACCAAGAACAATAGAACAATCATCCCCCCACCCCCAATAGGGCATCCCAAAAGATGCCACTGTTACTGGACCTAGATTACAAGAGCATATACTGAAATAGAATTTGATAAACTTACCAACTGAAAGGAAGCCTTTTCTAGGTACTCTCAAGATTATTCTTTAATTTTCATATCTTTTCCTATAAATAGTAAACTTTCCAAAGGAGATATATATCACCACTTCCAAAGAGCTCTCCAATCCATTGAATCATCAAAAAACAAAGGTAACATGGAAAAAAAAAAACCAGCGATGCAAGTAATATCCTTATTGTGATTTAATTTTTCACAAAAGCTCCTTTTTACTCCATAAAATGAAATTTGCAACTTAATAAGCTTGCTTTAAATCATAAAATGATAACTTCCTCTTGCTATTGCAAACCACTATCATATTTAGCTTTTGAAGGATCAAAAAATTGAAGAACTATTACCTGAAGCTCACGGCTAAGTTTGATGAGAGGCAATAATGCAACAATGAGAGAAGTTGCAACTTTTCCATGCATAAAGGTAAAATAGTCCAGCAGTTCCTTAAGACGTGCAACATGTTCCAACATGGGGTAAGGGTAGCTTTGAACCAGACAACTGAGCAATCTGCATAGAATGATACAGACTTGTAATATCAATGAATATAGTAACCACAATGAGCACGAAACTCGACTAAAACATGCATCAACTTAAAATGCAATTACTTAATGATTGCCATGCTTTGTTCAGGCTTCGAAGAAAGGATACGGAATTTGCATTGCTCAATAATCTGCAAAACATTAACTAAATTAAACACCAGAAATTTACTTTAACAAAAATACTACATGATATCTAACCTCGACAGGAAAAGTAGAAATCATAGTCCCTTTTCTACAAGATGCATGTGTGTTAATTTCTAACTTGATTTGTCATGTAAGGAATCAATCTTAGTTGTCAAGGCATTGTCTAGGTGAAAGGGCATTTTTTTTTGGATAGCCTTGTGTATTGCCTTATTTCTATATATTGGGAGTGCAAAAGGGCATCAAAAAAAGACTAATGTTTATTATAGAGCCATTAAATGGACTTTACTCCTTTTGTCCTTTTCTTAAATCATTTGTAATTACCCCTTTGTCTTTTTAACTGTGACCAAATCTGCCCCTTCATTTTTGTCTCATTGCAACTAATACGATTGCATATTCTCTCCTTGCATTCAAAATTAAAGGGCTATATCCCTCCATATGTTTGCTTTCTCTTGATCTTTGGTTTAGAACACATGCATATTCTCTTTATATCTACCTCTTGTGTTAACAAAATAGAGGCCATTTCCTAGTTTTTCATGAGCTATGTAATGTGATTTTAGTTCTACTTCTAATTTCCAATCCTTTCATTTTAGACCACTTATAATGTTTTCTGGTTGCTATGCCAAATAGGGAAACAAACTAATTCATAAAAAGGGAAACAACTAAAATCGCCCAAATTTGAATATAGAAAAATATCACCTAGGCCACACCTGGGAAGGTGGGCAGGTGCTTAGTTGATTATGCAACAACACACTCCCTTGTTGTCCAACCTTAACTTAGCACCTTGACAACTAAGAGATCAATTGTCAAAGTTTTTCACTTTTCTGCAATAGAAATCACCCAGAAACCTGTACCTCAATCACCATATTGATCAAGAAGAAGAAATTGAAGAATGGAAGATCATTTTACACAAGGAAAGAGAATAAGAAACCAACAACCATGCTATCATAACATTTATGTATAAGATGGGCCTTATCAATAAAATATGGGTCAAGATCCAAGAGGAGGTACCTAAGCATATGGGTGTGCAGTCTGGAAAGGGATTGAGAAAGCCTATGAAGAGTTTTAAAAGGAATCAGCTATAACATAGGAGAGGGATCAAGAGTTCGTTTTTGGAGGGGTAAATGATTTGATGACCTTCCACTGATGGAGAAGTTTCCAAGCTTCCAGCGTTATTTTGGTGGCAGACCAAAAAAAAAGAAGAATGTTGCTGAATAGCACTAACTGTATATTTTTTTTGATAGGCTAAAACTTTTAAATTGCTGGATAACTTAAAAGTTAAAACTAAATGCAAGTTAATTTAACCAAAGGAGAAGAAGAAGAGGGAGAAAAGAAGGAAAACCAAACCAATTTTTCAACCCTTGACAATGTACTTGTACATACTTTCAGTCATTTCAGGATGTTATACCAACCAAGGTTCAAAATTTTGATGCAATACGCTCTGTATCGGGCGTATTGTATCGTTGGGGTCCCAATACACCTGTTTACAGGTGTTTCAAGAACCCCCTTTTTAAAAAAAAATATATACTTAAAAATATCCCTAAAAACCAATTTTTGAAAAAAAAAATCACAAACATGCAGGGTTTTTAGTACCGATACACTTCTGCCAATACACAAGGGCATATCGATACTTTGAACCTTGATACCAACCTCATTCCGTGCCATGTCATGGACCTCAAACAGAGTCTTTAGTATCTGAATACTAAGCTCCTCAACGCCCATCAAACCATTCAAATCACCAGCTTCATTGTGACTCTCTTCCACTGATTCCAGCAAAACAAAGCCAAATTCTACAATGCTAGGTACAATGTGCTCCCTTCCATAGTTGCTCTCATTAATCTACAATACAGGAAAGAACAATGCATGCAAATTTTTAATGGTCATGTATAGAAATTAGGACTGCATTGTTTTTTGAATGCATTAAGTCAGAAAACATTATGTATGCAAAGTTAATGGTCATATAAATAAATCAGGTAAACATTGTTAAATGCAATTATTCAGAAAACATGTAATGCAACCATGGCATGTAATATAGGGAACCACCCCATTTAGTTCATGTGGTTAACAATTCATTATTTTAAGGTTATCCAATAGATAATATTACGTTATTATGTGGCATCAGCAGTTTATCACCAAGTATTCAAGTCTGCAAAAGTGCACTATAATGCCAACTTCTAGCAACCAAGGCCAGAATAAAATCATGAATAAATATTAAGTTACATGAGGTAATATAAAATATGGTAGAAGAAGATAATTAAGGAATAAATTTGGATATTTAAGCCTTGCCACTTGGAGCATCATCAGCATGTTACAGCAAGTTCAGTACCATCAAGTATTGCATGGTGTCCAACTGCTGTAACGGCTAGAGAACTCAACCCAACAGTTTGACCCAACCGATTCAACCTTTCAAACCATCACCCAGCCATGATTCTGGGTCCAATTCTAGTAAAACCTGGAATTTGTTCTGTTAGAGTTAGCGGAATAAGGGTAGATTAGTCAACTCACCTTTGTTAAGTTATGTGCTTATGTGGCAGTCTTATTAGAGACTCTCTATTCCATACTTAAGAGGGGGCAGTTTAGTCTTTGTACAATTAATTAGAGCCTAATCACTATTAAGAGGTCGACTGATAGGGTTTAGTCTATCAGGTTCGACAGTTCTTTCATCTTCTTCTTCTTCTTCTCTTCTTCTTCTTCTTCTCTTCTTCTCCTTCTCTTTCTTCTTCTCCTTACTGGTTCGGACTACTGTAGCAGCAGTAGAAACATGGTATCAAAACGGGGTTCATGACCTGCTTCAGTTCGTGACAACTTCAGTCCGTGCTTCAGTTCTCTCCTTTTCTTTTCTGGGCTATCAATGGAGAAAACTGGTTCGTCTTAGGCCTGAAACATCCCAGCTCTTCTTTCTCTCTGGTGCGCAGAACCTCCTTTCTTAAGAAAACGACTTCAGCAGTGAATGGTTGGATGAAGCTCTCAAAAGAAGATTGGTTATCTCTTCTCTTTGTGCTGTTGGTATTTCTGGGTTGAAAATCTTCAAGAACCTGCGACTGATCAGAACCTAGAGAACTAGGTTGGTTGTTGCCCTGGTTCTTGGAAAAAAATCCAACAGGCTGTGTTTACAGTGACCGAATGGTGTAATGGCTGCTGCAGGTGGCCGAATGGTGTAGGGGCTACTGTAGGTGGCCAAATAGTGCAAGGTGTAATGCAATGGCACTAGTTGAGTTCTCTTTGGTCTTGTAGTGCCCTCTTAAAAGTGTTAGACAGGTCTGTACCGTGTGTGACAGCTACGGCTATGTGGTGGTGCTTGTGATGCATAACCTATGTTGAGTAGTTGTAAGAGGGCTTGCATGTGGCTAATAAATGCTGAATTAATGTCGGTGTGGTTTGTGGTTTTGTGAAATCAGTAGTGGTGTGGACAAGAACAAAGGCTTGTGTATCTATCATTGTGTTTAGGCTGCTGTAGGTTCTGGAACATCAAACTCCTGACAGTAGTACTTAGTTGGTGACTGGGAATTCAGATTAGAGGCAACATTGAAAGAGTATAATGGCAGCAATGGGAGATGGCTGTAGTGATCAAAAACCTAGTGTGGTGGTTTCCTCTGACTATCTAGGTGTACAGATGACCTCAATTAAACTGAATGGTGAGAACTATGTTCCATGGGCCAAGTCAGTGGAAGTTTTTCTCAAGGCAAAGAGGAAAGTGAAGCATGTGAAAGAAGATAAACCACCGGTTGACTCTCCAGGGTTTGATGATTGGGAACAGAAAGATGCTCAAATCATGGCATGGCCATAGAATAGTATGGAACCCAAAATAAGTGCCAACTTCATGTTCTTAGATACAGCTAAGGACATATGGGAATATGCCAAGAAGCTGTATTCTGGGCAAGATAATACTACAAGGGTATATCAGCTTTATCAGGAGTACTTTGATCTGCAACAAGGAAATAAAACCCTAGAAGAGTACTATGCCAGTATGAAGAACCTCAGAAATGAACTCAATGTCTATCATCCTCTCACTCCAGATGTTAAGGTTCAACAACAACAAAGGGAACAACTAGATGTCACAAGGTTCTTAGTGGGGTTGAAATCATAGTAGTTAGGGCCCAAATATTGGGGGGCTCTACCCTTCCTACACTTGAGGAAGTGTTTGCACGGCTTCGTAGGATTTTTTTGGAACAGACAGAGAATCCCACACAGTCCGATAAATCAGCATTTGTGATAGCTAGAGGAGGTGGACATGGTACAAAAGGGGGAGGACATGCCTCCCGAGGAGGTCGTGGTGGTTCCATATTTGGCTGTGGTGATGGTCGTGACTCAAGGGGAGGTCGTGGCAAAGGAAAAAGCAACTCTATAAGGAAGTCTACCCACTGTGGCAGAGAAGGACATTCGGTAAATTTTTGTTATGACCTCCATGGCTCTCCCTCTACATGGGCCAATCATGTTGTAGCTGATGGGTTGACGTCAGTGATAATCAACAAGCGGACCTACCACATCTACATCTGTTTCTGGGAAGGAGATGGTGAGTGTACCGCGTGATGAATATGAGCAGTTCCTTCAGTCTACTTCACAGCACACTACTGCTACTCTTGCCCACTCAGGTATAGCTTGCCTGTCATCTAAAACCTCTCACTGGATTATTGACTCTGGAGCCTTTGATCACATGACCGGGACTCCAAGTGTGTTCTCTTCTCTCTCTGAAACTTCCACATCTCAAATTGTTACCCTTGTCAATGGTTCCTCCTCTCCCACCTGTGGTGTTGGCAATGTTGACATGGCTTCTCTTTCTTTATCGTTTGTTCTATATGTCCCTAAGTTTCCATTCAATCTTATGTCTGCTAGTAAATTAACGAAGACTCTTAACTGTCCTATTACTTTTTTTCCCTTCCTCTTGTGTTTTTCAGAATCTCAAGACGGGGAAGAAGATTGGTGGGGGGCATGAAGCTGGTGGATTGTATTATCTCGACAGTGGTGGATCGTCAATTGCACTTCAGACTTCACTCACTCCTCTACAGTGGCATTCTCGATTGGGACATCCTTTTCTCAAGGCACTCAAGATACTAGTTCTGTCTTTGAGTCATTTGTCGGTGTTACAATGAGTCGTGTCAGTTTGGGAAACATCGTCGTGTTTCCTTCAGTCCTAGAGTTGAAAGTCGTATGTTTTGTTCTTTTGCTTTTGTTCATTCAGATGTTTGGGGCCCGATCAAAATAGAGTCTTATAATGGTTACAAGTATTTTGTCACTTTTATTGATGATTGTTTAAGAATGACATGGATTTATTTAATGAAAGAAATGAATGAATTATTTTCCATTTTTCAAAAATTCCATGCTGAAATACGTACACAATTTGGTGTTCCAATCAAAGTTCTTCGTTCAGATAATGGTCGTGAATATTTTCTTACTTCCTTTCAACAGTATTTAGAACAGCATGGCATCATTCATCAAACTTCATGTGCATCCACTCCTCAACAAAATGGGGTGGCTGAACGGAAGAACCGTCATCTCCTTGAAACGGTTCGGTCTATTCTTCATCATATGAGTGTTCCTAAACGGTTTTGGAGTGATGATGTACTTATTGCGTGTTTCCTCATTAATCGGATGCCCTCCTTTATTCTTCATGGTCGGTCTCCCTTCTCTATCTTGTTCCCCACCTTGTCTCCCTTTCCATTAACACCTCGTATCTTTGGTTGTGTGCTTTATTTACAATCTGAGTCCTGGAATAGACAAGTTGGATGCACGCTCCATTAAGTGTGTCTTTCTTGGCTACTCTCGGACTCAAAAAGGGTACAAGTGTTACAATCCCATTACTCGGAAGTGCTATGTCTGTCCTGATGTCACCTTTTTTGAGTTTGCTCCCTTCTTCTCAAGAACTGAAGCATCTTCGTCTCCACCTTTACTTCCTCTTCCTCTTCCGGTTAGTGATCCCGTTCCGGGTGTTCCTGTTGGAGTTGACTCGTCACCTCATCCAGTGCAGATCCCTACTAAACGACCACCGATTCGGCAAGTGTATACACGTCGAACGACACCAGCCCCTCCTCCAGCTTCTACCTTGTCCGCGGATCCTGTCGTTGCTTCTGTTGCTGAACCCTCAGGACTTGATCTACCCATTGCCTTACGGAAAGATAAACGTAGTTCTACTCTCCATCCCATTTCCAATTTTGTTTCAGTATCTCGCCTTTCCGCCTCACATCGCCAGTTTGTTTCACTATTTTCATCTATTTCCATACCTAACAATGTCCAAGAGGCTCTTAGTTCACCTGGGTGGAGGCAGGCAAATGGAGGAAGAACTCTCTACTCTTCAGCATACTCACACGTGAGAACTCACTACTCTTTCACCTGGTAAGCATGTTGTGGGTTGTAAATGGGTGTATACTGTTAAATACTTGCCAGATGGTAGTATAGAGCGTCTGAAGGCCAGACTTATTGCTAAAGGTTATTCACAGTTGTATGGAGTGGGCTATATGAAAACCTCTCTAGTGGCTAAGATTGGCTATGTCCGTGTGTTAATTTCCCTGGCAGTTATGTATGATTAGCCCCTATTTCAACTTAACATCAAAAATGCCTTCCTTCATGGTGACCTTATGAAGGAGGTATATATGGAGCAACCACCTGTGTTTGTTGCTCAGGGGGAGGATGGTAAGGTGTGCAGACTGAAAAAGGCAATTTATGGGTTGAAGCAATCGCCTCGTGCTTGGTTTGGGAAGTTTAGTGAAGTGGTGAAGAATTTTGGAATGAAACAATGCTAGGTTGATCACTCAGTGTTCAGCTATAACTCAGAAGCCGGAAAGATTTTATCAGCGGTCTATGTGGATGATATTGTCATAACTAGCAGTGACAAATTGGGGATTGACAAACTAAAGGTCTTTTTGCAAAATCATTTTCAAACAAAAGACCTTAGGACATTGAAGTATTTATTGGGTATAGAAGTTGCTAAATCAAGATAAGGTGTAAACCTGTGCCAAAGAAAATATGTTCTCGATCTACTGGACGAAACAGGATTGTTAGGTGCAAAATCGGCTGAGACTCCTATGGAACCAAATGTTAAGTTGAGCAGTGATACAGGGGAAATATTTGATGATCCTAGATGGTATAAACGACTAATGGGGAAGCTAAACTATTTGACTATCACGAGACCAGACATCTCCTTTACAGTCAGTGTGGTGAACCAATTTATGCAGAACCCTCGTATATCTCACTAGGATGCAAATCTTAGAATTGTAAGATATCTTAAGGGAGTTCCGGGCCGTGGGCTATTGTATAAACCAGGAGGAAAACTTGAAGTAGTTGGGTACACAGATGCAGATTGGGCAAGCTCTGTGTCTGATAGAAGATCTACTACAGATTACTGCACATTTCTTGGAGGAAATCTTGTGACGTAGAAGAGTAAAAGGCAGACGGTGTGGGTAGAAGCAGTGTTGAAGCCAAGTACAGAGCCATGGCACACACTACATGTGAATTAGTATGGTTGAGGAATCCCCTACAAGAAATCGGGTTCCACATGGATAAACCTATGAAATTGTACTGTGACAATCAAGCTGCGCTCCATATCTCATCCAACCATGTTTTTCATGAGAGAACAAAGCACATAGAGATTGATTGCCACTTTGTGAGGGAGAAGGTTCTTACTGGAGAGATAAGCACAGAACATGTAGGCTCAGGTGATCAGTGGGCAGATTTGTTTACAAAAGCCTTAAGCTCAGAGAGAGTGAACTATATATGTAACAAGCTGGGATTATATGACATATTCTCCAGCTTGAGGGAGAGTGTTAGAGTTAGCCGAATAAGGGTAGATTAGTCAACTCACCTTTGTTATGTGCTTATGTGGCAGCTTATTAGAAACTCTCTGTCCCATACTTAAGTGGGGGCAGTTTAGTCTTTGTACAATTAATTAGAGCCTAATCACTATTAAGAGGTTGACTGATAGGGTTTAGTCTATCATGTTCGACAATTCTTTCATCTTCTCTTCTTCCTCTTCTCCTTCTCTTTCTTCTTCTCCTTATTGGTTCGGACTACTATAGCAGCAGTCAAAACATGTTCAAAAACCATTAACTAGGTCAAAACTGTTAACCCGTCAAGTCAGACCGATGACCCATTTGACCCAGTGATCAGATCATGGGTTGCATATTAAATATGTATGCAAACTTCCAGAGGCCATAACTTTGTGCTCCGATGTCCAATTGGGGTGGTCTTTTTTTATTTTGGCTAATCTTTCAAGATCTATGCATCCTAGGGAGCCATAGGCACCTTACCTTGCTATTTTCACAGGGGGGGAAACTCTTTTTGGCCTCAAATCACAATTTTCAATATTTTTGACAAATAAAATAATGCATATATTACACGTAGAATATAATTACGCATTAATTATTGATAAAAATATGTGTTTACACACATGATGTAAAATGCTAATGTGGCAAGGTCTGACCCATTCGACCTGGACGGTCAAACCACTAACTTGTGACCCAAAGGCAAAAACAATTCGACCTCTGTTTTGGTTTTTAAAACATTGATCCAGGATTGACATCAGCCACAAAATCAAACTGCATAGCTTAAAATTGGCAACCTTTATGGGGAAAAAGGAAAATAAAAGAAAAAAGAAATGAAGTATATAGCTAGTGGAAACACAAACTTAACTTGTGCAGCTATGACATTGTGATATTGTTTGACATTGTGGTGTTTTTACCAGTGTTGTGCATAATCAGCAACGCCATGCCACATAATTCTGCAAAATTTCTGCCATAGATGTGTTGACTGTTGAGTAGGCATTTAAAGTGTTCTAATGTTTTTATTAAAAAATGTTTTGAGCATAGCAACTCAGTTTTTTTTTTTGTTTTTTTTTTTTTTGGGGGGGGGGTTTATTTTTCAATGTGTCACATCATAAGAGGAACATCAAAATAGTGTTTTTGATGATCACCCAAAAGGTTCAAAATATTGGTATCATGTATCATATCAGTAAGCTTGGATACAAATACGTATTGTGATGCACTTTGATATGTTTGGATACATTTGGCAAATTTTTAAAAAATCCCACAAATACATCAATAACACTAAATCTAAAGTTTATAAGTATGAATGAGGTATAAACACATAAAAAATGCACACTTTAATAGTTTATATAAAGAGATACATTATAATCAACAATATCACAAGTCTAGAACATGTAGAGCTTCCAATCTACTAAAAATTCATTACAACACACATTAAGTTGTTGTTAGATCAAGTGACTTTGACAAACCATTGGTAGACCCATCTTATAGTTCTTCCTTACCATAAAAATCATTTAGAATATATAAAGTAGATTGTTTTCTATTTTTTGGAATTTTCCTAAAAAATATGAAAAAAAAAATCATTTCTTACATAAGCTATTGTTAGATCAATGAATTTAATAGAGCATTGAAGAATCATCTTATAGTTCTTTCCTACAATGAAAATCATTTAAAACATATAAAATTTTCATAATTTTCAGATTTTTCCAATTTGGGGGGGAATCCATAGATCGAACAAGTTAGAATGCTGGTGTAATTGGATGTATGTTGGTAATTCAAACTGTCGGGACAGCCTATAAAAATTACCGAAAAAGTTTGAATGAACATTGAATAGCAATTCATTGGCCCATGCCAATGACCAGAAACTTTTAGTAGTGGCCATGACTGCCACTATAGGTCCATACTCAACAGAGACTCCATCAGCTGGTTCATGGTATTGATCCATATCAATCAGTATCGGTTCAATATCAACCAATATGACATGATACAAAGTAATATGCTTGATAGCCTATAAGCACAGGTGGAATTTCCACAATCATGTCCAATCCACCTGTGCCACATGCCCATGCCTTTGGATACCAAAATGATGTGTCCATGTGGGCATATCATGTTCATATTTTGAACCTTGTTTGCCCCTTATAAAGAAGTCTATTTTGCTGGCGTAGACAGGCATCAACAAACATAATATTTTTCCCTCTATACTAAAATACCAATGTGGTAAGTAAACTATTTAAAGTTTAAATGCAATGGTAGAAAACATATCCATGTCAAACACACTGTGGGTGGAGCAAATTACCGTATAAGGGAAATATTTAATATGCAGGGCTTAGAATTGCTTGAGTGCAAAGAAAGGGAAAAGCAAGTGGAAATTACAGCTCTTGTCACTGCTTTTTGTACTCTTTTAACAGTATGGAGGCTTTCTTCCTTCAAATTATCCGGTAGCCATTTACAATCTCTGCAAGTTTAAGGGTGGAGTTATAACTTACAAAATATACCATAAAGAGGAAAAGTCCTTCCAGAAATAAATCGATGAACTACAATACCACATGTAGAAAGTCATGACGAATAATTTATATACCCATTAATCAAGTAGTTCTCTGAGCTTAAACCGAAGTAACGCAAACGAAACACAGGATTATCAAATCCAGATGCCAGAGTCCTTAACTATTACCTGGAGAACTTGTATTCACGATAAGATGAAAGCACGGCCGTTTTCAGAATTCCAATGGAACTCTCATTAAACCTCCGTACCCTTGCAACCGAAAGAAGAACAATGACCGTAAAATGGTTAACAGCTCTGAGATCCGACTTTACAAGTCCCAAAACCTCCTGTCCCAGTGAAGGATCCTGCTTCACTGCAAAATTTACATGTAACAGGACAGTCCCTTCAACCTGCCTAACTATGGAATTTACATTTGAACCCATTTTGGTCCCGAAGAACCCTACAATCCCTTGTATAACGTCCTTCTTACTAAACCCTTTGGAAGCCAATACAAGAAGCTGGTAAATAAGTGATGGCAAGTCTTGCAAATCCACTCCCTTCATTCCAGCAAAAACTTTTCCGAAAAACTCCCTTGCCTGAACCTTGTCTAGAAATGAAAATTCACGGAGGAGAGAAACAATCTTTACCAGCAAGACCTTCGACCAGTCAGTTGTGAGGATGCGGTCAAGTACTGAATTGACATAACCAGGAGCCATTTCAATTTCATTTGACGATCGAATCAAGCCAAGGGATTGAGGAAGGAGATCGAGCAGTTGCGCATCGTCGGGATCAGCAATTTGGGGTAAACCGGAAACAATTACATCCACGATGGAAGTGAGATCTTTCCTTGGAATGCTCTCGATGTGGAGAGCAAAGAGACTAATGATCTTCGATGAGTTCCGGTCCCGAGGAATCTTACGGGAGTCGAAAAGACGGACATATGCTAGGATGAGAGATGAGAGGAGGGAAGAGAGAGAGGAGCTATGAGGAGCTGAAGAGATGAGAGACACGACGGAAGAGACGTACTCGGTAACGGAGACAGAAGGAGAAGGGGAGTTGCAGCGTGAGTGGAGGAAAGAGACGATTATAGGATGAGAAGTGGAACATTGGAAGAAAGGCGGTAGGGGTGCGCAGGTTTGGTGATATTGTTGCGCCAGGCGCACGATATCGTCATCGGTTAGCGGTAGTCGTCGGTTGGAGGGATCTTCTTCTCCGGTGATGGTCATATTAAAGAAAAAGGAAGGTATGGAGTGAGGGCGCCGGGCGGGGTTGCAGAAATGCCGTGCAGAGAGGCCGGCGCCTTCATTTAAATTAAATGGGTCGTAAACATTTTCGTCGCGCAATCGCGCGGGAGAACTTCGAGGGAAATTGGGATTTGCTCCTCACGTAGAGCACCTCACAGACCTCACAACCCTGTCCCACCGTGTTTTAGAGACATCTCCCTACGAATACCAACACAAATTACGGGAGATATTTCCGATGTGCGACTGGAGGCACTGTGAGGTTGGTGCGAGTAGCAAATCCGGATTCCGTCGAACTTCAGACGACCCAGATTTCCTATTCACTTTTCCCATCCACTCGGGTCCGACTATGATATGAAAATCATATCATATCTAAAATCTGTACTGCTGCCACGTATACAGCAGTTACCGGGTTTGTTTAAGTAACTTGAAATTGGTTTTTTATACGTTAATTAAAATTTGGAATTGGTTTTTTATACTCTGTTACATTCTTATGTTCTTCCAGTAATTCAAGATATAAATTGTGGGAATCATATTCAAGACACAGTAAACAATTTGTTATAGACTTCCAAACACAAGAGAACCTTCTCCTGTTCTATTTCATGACAAAACTAGCATAGTTGAGACAACTATTAAGGTGATGCGAAGCCTTAGATCCTTGAACGACCCATTATTAATTCTCATCTTTTGTTATCTCCTTCCCAACAACATTTAGATCTAAAATACAATAATTTAGACCTAGACTAGAATCTAGTAATGATCATGCTCTACGGATGTATTTCTCCTGTATCCTCTTAGAGCACTTGTCTGACAGACAAAAGCCCAGCAAGAAAAAGGAAAAAAAATCTCAAAGCCAATTCTTTTAATCATTGAACTACCAGAGGGAGAGAGAGAGAGAGAGAGACTAACACCGCAGAACATGATACCCAGTCAAATAGATATTTGCAATATGCATTTTTCTCCCCATATCCAAGTCCCTTTTCAGACACAATGCGTTCAGATCGTCACCTAATGACGTTTTAGGAGAACCAGGCATCCAAACGAATGTTATTCTATCAGAAAAATCCCATTAATCAACAAACTCAGACTTGCAATGCAGCCACTGAAGATAAAGAGATCCCATATGCTTGGAACTTGAAATGAAGACCCGAATCACACAAGAATGAAAGAATGATGAACATATATAAATTGGTAGAGAAATAAAACCAAACAGGATAAACCCATCAAAGTAAAAGATCTACAAGAGCAAAATTAAGAAAATAAAGGAAGAGAGACAATGCTTACCATTAGATTTGACAGTGTGAGGGAGCAAGAGGATGAGGATCACTAGAAGAAGCACAAGGGTGACGAGGTGACACCGAAGAGAAACCATTGTTATCAGCGATGATTCAACAGGGGTAGTGAGCTAAAGATATCAGGGAGAATGACAGTTAGTACTTTTTCCTAAGTTAACGTCTTTCTTAAAATGAATTTCTGTTTTCAAATGTGATTTTAATTGTTGCTTTTAAAACCGGTTACTTTCGATAACCCATATTCACGTAAACAAAAAGTCGAAAGTTGATTGGGCTATCTCATCTGATGTGATCATAGATTTTCCCTTTTTTTGATGAAAATAATAAATCAATAATGAAAAAGAAGTGGCAACAGACAAAGAGGGTATTACATCCCCAAATGCTAGTACAAAAATACACTTTAAATAGAAAGGCAAAGAAGCAAGAGAATAAAAGGTTGGAATGAGCATAATTAGCAAGCCAATTTTTCCCTTCCCGATAGGTATGCCCGCATTCAACATTGCTATCCATCCTCTCGATCAAAGACCTGTAACTTTCAATGATCATTCTCAGTCTCCATGGAAGATCCACTTGATTCTTCAATTTGTCAATAACTAACTTTGAATCGCCCTCAATGATGATGGATTTTTCATGGAAATTGAGAGCAAGATTGTGAGCTCCCCAAACAGCCCAAGTTTCAGCTAGATTAATAGTTGCAACTCCTATTCTAAAGGCTTTGAAATCCAAAATCTGGCCAATGTGGTTTTTGGCCACACAAGCAATGGTGCATCGGTTGTTAATGCAAGAAGCATCGAAGTTTAATTTGATAACATCCTCTTTTGGATTTACCCACTTGACATGGATGATATGTTTACTAGGTTCAATCATTGAGTCCCAACCAAAACTTTAAATTGGTTCCATAAACAAGTTTTTAGCTCTCTCTCTCTCAGTGATTATAAGAGGGGGGATTGCATTATTATTGAAAGTCTTGTTATTTCGGTTCTTCCAAATATGCCACAGTAAAACAACAGTTTTTTTTTTTCTTTCACAAATGGACTCTTAGGACAATCAACATTAGCATCCAAAGAATTTCACCATTCAATCACCACATTGTTGTTCTCTGAAGGAACCGGAATAGAATCTCTCGTGATGAGCCATATTTGTCTAATCCCAACCAAAACTTTAAATTGGTTCCATAAACAAGTTTTTAGCTCTCTCTCTACCTGTCATGAATTAGCCACACATCTCTCAATTCATAATACAAATGTGTGACTCCAATTCACGACGGGTAGAGAGTGGATAGGAAAAGTGAGTAAGAAATCTCGAGTGACGGCAATCGAAATGTCAATTATTCAAGCGTCAATTACAAAATTATCCTCTATATTTTGTGTATAACAAAGATACCCCTAATTTGCAACTGCTTTACTTGAGAGACCATCACCCATCACTAAGTAATAAGGTGAACGTCATTGTCAAAGCCATGAAGCTTAAGAATATTTTCATTTGATACAATATGGTATTTGATATAGAACCAAAGACCTATGGGTCAGTGATAAATACCTCGGCCTGAACTTTCATTTGTGGCAAAGGTCTCATGAATCAATTAGCTAAACAGTAGAGGTAATTTAAGAAAGTTGCCCTATATTAAAATAAGGAAGTCTATAATTTATCATTATTTTTTATTTTTTTATTTTTTTAATCCATGTCATTTTCAAAACTACCAAGTAGAAACTCTACTTTTCCCAAAAGAAATCTTCATAAAATCTCTCTCCTTCTCTTTCTCCCACATGTTCCAATAACCCAAGTAATCTAATATCCTAAAATTTATCCTAAACAACCTCCCCCACTATCCCCAATTTTATCTTAGGTTATTTCTAATTTAGTAAAGAATTTATCTCCTAAATTATCTCTAATTCTCCCCCACTTTTTTATCTACATCTATCTAAAGAAAGTTTGAATTAAAAAAATTAAGAATTATTTGAATATCTTAACAAAATTATATAATAACTTTAAAATATTTATTAAAGAGACAACAAATAATTATAATCAATTTAATAACATTTATATTAATAATAACTAGCAAAGGGGCCCTCGTTGTAGGGGTTTGTGAAAGATAAAGTATTTTCTTGCTAAGTTTCTAGGTAATTTGACATACAATTTAGGTTAGTCTTCCTTTATTTTATATTTTATTTGATGTTTGTAAAATGGAAAATTTGATTTTCACTTATTAATAAATTAAAGTTGTTGGGCGCTAACTCTTTTGCAATCGTAGACTAATTTTCAAGTTATTTTGTCAAAATTTGTACAATAAAATAACACAAAATCACATTAATATTTGATATAAGATAAATTTCTTGTTATGAAACCTCTGAACTGAACCCATAATCCCATAAATACACAAGGAATTTTATGGTTTCTTTCTTCATTAATATGCTGAATTTGTTCATCGATGTGAAAATCTTGGATATTTCTTCTCCTTTAAGGGCTTTTATAGCTTGATTTCTTAAATCTCTATGTGAGATTTCAATGACCAAGGCCAGTGTTTCAAGGAAGTGGTTGTGTGGAGCAATCGATTTGTTAGGGTTTGTGTTATCAGATTTCTTTCCCGTGCTTCCCTAATCTACATAAAAAAGTTTTTCTAGGTTTGTTTATATAGATGGCTTTGGCTGGATCTTCGTACCGGTGCTATAGATGCAATCGATTTGTTAGGGTTTCGACTTTAGAAACTATTGTTTGCCCTGATTGTGATGAGGGATTTATTGGGGAAATCATTGAGCCCCTTGATCTGCACAAGAAACCGATAGGTGCTGGCGTTCAGAGTACGAATCTAGGGTTCCACCACAAACGAAGGAACACTGGTGGATCGTTTACCTTTTAACCCTGTTATTGTCCACCAAGGTTTGCATGGTGACACTGAAGGCGGTGGTGGAAAGAGGGGAAACTTTGAGCTTTACTACGATGATGGCTCTGGTTCAGGACTCCATATACTACCCGTAAGCATTTCGGATTTCTTGATGGATTCAAGCTTTAACTGTTTTCTCAAACAACTGGCTTATATTGAGATCAACAGAGTAAGGCACTGTGAACATCCCTTGGTGTCAAAGGTTGTCGTTGAGTCCATGCCGACCATTGAGATTATCAACAACCATGCTATCACTGAGTCTCACTGTGTTGTCTGCACGCAGCCCTTTGAACTTGAACAAGTGACGGCAAGAACCACCCGCCATTAGTGCAAGCAAGCAAAACTGAAGCAAAACCCATGGCAAGAGGACCAAAGACCAAATATTAGTCCCCCAAAACTCTGCTAAACCAAACACAAACTGCAAAGAGAATAGAAACAAATAGAAACCCTAACCCTCTGCAAGACCAAGAAACAAAGAGAATGAGGGGGGGAGAGAGGGAGAGCGGGAGAGACAAAGAGAAGAGAGAGAGAGAGAGGGTGCAAATTTTTGCATCCTAAATGCAAAGGATGTGAATTGTTTCTAAGAAGCTGAATCTCCTCACACGTTGGAAGGGGAATCACGTGCAAAATAACAGATTATCCTCACACGCTTACTTTATAATCCGCACGTGGAGATATAGATATAAGATTATATATTTTTACAAAGTTCATCACAAAATTATGTACAAACAATGATTTTCTAGATTATTCAATCTAAATATTATTCAAATAATAAAATATAACATTAAAAATAAAATATTATTTAAACATTTCAATAACAAAAAATTAAATTTAATATTTCAAATCAATTAATAATATAATTTAAATAGTTATTGGATAACTTTGAATTATAATAAATAGATTAAGATTTTAAATATATAGTTAAATAACTAAGTATTTTAAATAATAAAATGTTTAACTTAACTAGATTTTAAATAATTAAAATAACAAAATTATGTATTAATAGTCCTACAATTTTATGGATTATTGAATTCAACAAGTAATTAATATTTTAAATTTTAAATAATGATATTATTTTAATAAATAAATAAATAATACTGTAAATAACTAATTTCATTTATACCAATTAATAATTCTAGAAAGCAACTTTCAAAAAATATTGTTTATTAATAATAATTTCAAAAACCTAACCTTTATTTATTATATATTTATCCATTCTAAAATTAATATTTATTGTATTTTAGTAATTATTTATTGTTTTTTGTGATAAAGATATTTTCAATAGTTATGTGTAAATATATTTTTGTTTTGTTATTTAATAGAAAATTTTCAATAAATATTGGAGTTTAAAATACTATTATTTAACTTATAAAATTAATTTATTATGTATTTTCGCTATAAATATTTTAATAATTATTGGAGATTAAACTATTGTTCACGGGTTGGTTCGGTTCAGGTGTAGGTTGTTTGGCCAACCAAATCAACCTAGTTAGGTTGGGGGGTTGGTCACTCATGTTATATCGGTTTGGGTCAATTTTGGGTTTGGTCAGTCAATTCAGAAGATTTAAATTTAAAAAATTAAATTTAACAATTAAGTTTAAATTTTAAAAAATTACAATGGCATTATTAAAAAATTAAATTTATGATATAAACTATTTTAGCCTAAGAATGTTGGAAATTTTCCACTTTCTCATATTAAAAAAATATATTTTAAAATATAAAGTATTAATATATATCTATGGCCGACTCGTTCAATTTTAGTTAGTTTATAAATGGCTAAAGCGAAAACTGATCCAACCCAATTGGGTTGGTAAATTGTTGAACCAAAGTAGATTGTAAATGCTAGATATCAAGTTGGTTAGTTTCATTAGTTTGATTTGGAATGACAACAGGGTGGGGTGTGGACAAAGAGCCTCTCCTCATTCCCATCCCTACAAAAATCCCCATCCACGTCCTTGTCCCCATCCCCGCTAACGGGGACAAAGTTATCCCCACCCCCATCTCCACGGGGATCCCCACCCCTCGTGATTCTTTACAATCATATTAAAAAAGATCCAAATATATTCAACCACATTTTTAAATATATTAACATATAGACGTATTACTCCCAATTTGAGTGCAATTTTGTCTTAATAAACCAATTCATTTTCAATTATACACTTCAAGGTTTTCAATGACCCAAAAGTTGAACCATCTCCTAGCAAATGATCTAAAATTCTTGTGGAAGCCCCCACATGAAGGATGGTATAAAGTTAACATAGACAAGGAACACCTGTTAATGGTTCTTCTTCCTATGGAGTGGTCATCATAAACACTGAAGGTTGTTTTATGTTGGCATTTATTTTTAATGTACAGAGAACCAGACCATGCATTAATTGACCCATGGTGATGTAATAGTTTAGAGGTCACCCATTAGCTAGTTTTTTTACACACAATGGGTTTGAGGGGTATGATTGAACCAGGCTAGGGCAGCCTGTCATAGTTCAACCGTTCTAATTGCCCTATTTGGTCTAGTTTTATAAACATTGTTATATTGTTTTTCATTTCATTTCTTTTTTTTTTTCCACGGGGGGTTATCAGCTATGCAAGGAGAAGTTGTTGCTATTATTGGAGGAATGGTCCAAATATGCATGTATGTATATGCAAGTATTTATGTATGTATGCATGCATGTATATATGCATGTATGTATGCACGTATGTATGTATGTTTAAAAAAAGGGAATGTTTCACTTTAGTACCTTGAACTTTGGGGGTACTATCAAGTTAGTACCCAAACTTTTAAGCGTGTCACTGTAGTACCTAAATGTTCAAAAAGTATCAAGTTGGTCCCTACTGTTAATTGATCGTCAGTTATTTGTTGAAAATGCCAAAATTACCTTTGAAAATGATACACTATTCATTGTCTTCTGCCTTGAGACTGAACCAGTTGAGGTGTTTGAGATTCTAGACCAACGAAGTCATTGTCTTATACCTTTAGATCTAAAACACATTATTGTCTAGTTATTTCTTTACTTTCAGTTATTGTTTCCCTCTATCATATTTCATGTTTTTTCTATCTTTTCATTTGAAGACACTTGGTTCAGCATCAAGGTAGAAGACAATGAACAATGTTTTCTTTTGAAGGGTAGTTTTGACATTTTCAATAGATAACTGATGGTCAGTTAACAACATGGACCAACTTGGCACTTTTTGAAAGTTTAAGTACTACAGTGACACATTTGGAAGTTCGAGTACTAACTTGACACTACCCCCAAAATTCAAAGTAAAGTTCAAAATATCGATATGCCTGATATGCCGTTAGGGGTGTATCGGGCGAATCGGTGCTATTTTTTTTTACTTTTTTTTTTTATTTTTTTCTGAAACCGGTTCAGGAGGGCCGATTTAGGGGTCCTCCACTCCCTGAACTGGTCAGACTCCTGAACACCCACTATAGGGGCATATCAAAAGGGTCCTGGAATGATAATTTCAACCTTGATTCAAAGTACTAAAATGGAAATTTCCCTTAAAAAAATCCAAAAACAGATGGATTGGACCCCAAAAGATAGATACGATATGCTTAGTATGAGACATATAACATTGATACTTTAAACAATGGTTGGGCGTTTAAAGTTCATAAAAATAGAGATCTTTAACAACGCCATCCTTGAATCAGATTGCTTTAAACTTATTAGTGGAATCTTTAAATGATATTTAGCATGGTCGAAAAGATGTGTTATTTTTAATTAAAGATATTTTGCATATGTATAGTGGTTTGGATAAATTCAAATTTCTCCTCTACATAGCATTCCTCACACCAATTTCAAAACACTTGTGGTCCTTGCAATTAAATTACTATAGGTTGGTGGATGCATTTATGATTTATGTTTAGATAGCGAAAGGTAGTTAGTCTTGTCCCGTGGTTGATAATGGTGTTGATTAGATGTTGTGATCGGTTCTGTTATTTTTGTTGGCATTTGTTTCTTTCTAATCTGTTGTTGTTAGTTTCAAAATCTACTTATATATAACTTGTAATATGGCCTCACATGACATAAATATATGGATGATAATTTCCACTTGCTCGGTGGGTACCTGTCCCTACTTAATTTATTGAGTTTTTTTTTTGAAAAACAGATTTTTAATTTAGTTTGGATAGAATATGGTATTAGGCTAAACACAACCCTCCCTAAAATGTATACTATATTTACTAAAATACTTATAGTGTTGGATGTTGGTTTTTGTTGTTGAAATGTATTTATAAACTTATGCATTATGTGTTGAGTTTAAAAATCCTTTGAATCCAAGGATGTTTCAATCAAATAATCGGAATTTTTGAAGTTTGTTCATGCTATTTTGTTTGTTTATTACTTAATAACATGAAACAATATGTGAATTTTGGGCTCACCCTACCAACTTAAGTTGCCCCACCCTCAGGGAGGGTAGTTTTTTTTTTTTTTTTTGGGGGGGGGGGGGTGGGGGTTGCATTTTCATGTGTAGGGATGGTTGGAGGGTATAGTGTTCGGGTGATGGTTGAGCTAGCCAAAGATACTATGTGGCTATCTTTGTGGTTGCCCCCTTCGGGCCACGTCAACGCCACATGTAATTGAATAGCACAACTAAGAAGGAATACCCCACACGGACAAGGAAGCAGACTCTTCCGGGGAAAAGGGAACCTCCCAACAACCTCAGTGGATGCCCTCATCTCAACAACCCTAAAAGCCCTATCCATCTAGGACACAGACGCCCAACTACAAGTAGGTATTCCTCGTTCGAGGTAAGGGACTTTTAGAACTCTGCACTCTTTGAATACCTGTTTGCACTATCTCCACTTGCTTGTCCTGACCACATCCCTCTCTATCCTACTGACTCGAGCATCGAAGTACCTACCCTAGGAATAACTCATTGGACTTCTAACCCTTCTCCTGGTTGCAGATCTTGGTGCACAGTTTCGTCATTCCACCTTGGCCTCATCTAGTTAGCAAGACTATCTGGTCGTGTCCTCAATTTAGAACACCTCGAATCAGACAACATCAAATTGGTGCCATTTGTGGGAAGTGTACAAAAAGTCATTTCCCAAACCCCTTTTTGAGCACTAAAAGCAATAATGCCTAAGAACAAATCTGAACGCTCTAGAGCCCGTTCCCCATATTGGGGATCCTGCTCACTTTGCAACTTTTCGCCTTGGGAACGTCAACATCAGACAACAGTCGGCCCCGCACAATACCTCACCATGCAACATTAATTTGATCGTATCCTCACCATGATGGAGACATTGGGACAACCGTTGCACGCTCCAAGCCACTCGCCCTATCGCGTAGGTGCCTGCCATGGCCGATCCTCATACCAAGGACTCCAAAAGGCACCACGCAGGTCGGCATCGGGCCTAGACCCCCCAGCTCGGCCTCATGTGCGCGATGCCCGCAGTAAATCACATCGCTCTGTCACAAGGATTCCGGTGTGAGAATGACTTGACCAACGTGTGTAGTAGCCTCCAATCTCAATAGCTGAATCCAACTCATTCTGAGATCAGCAAGCAACTCCAAAAGTAGAGAAGTCCATCAACATGGCATCAACGGAAAGGAACCTCGAAATCAAGGACCTACAACAACGATTGACCGAGTTGGAATGCAGCCAAGTGGATCACAACACGACCCCATCGACGGCCTGACCAACAGAGCAACGTCGTGGTCAACAACCCGCAAAATAGCTCGTCTTTGTCCAAGAGATCGTCGATGAGCTTCTCCCAGTCGAATGGTAACCTCCTCAGTTCAAAAAGTACGATAGGGCCTCGGACCCAAACGACCATATTGAAGGGTTTAATGTGATGATGATGTTGCATGACTCATCCAAGGGTCTCATGTGCAAGACATTCGTCACAACTCTTCATGGAGTCACCAGAACCCGATACGCCTCCCTTCTGCCACGGTCCATTTCCTCTTGGAAGCAATTGGAGACATAGTTCCTAGCGCAATTCACCGCCAATCAAAGGCACTAGCCAGGCTCATGCGAGTACGTCATAGGAAAGAAGAGACCTTGAGGGAATACTTGGTGAGGTTCAACATTGAGCCCCTTCAAGTTCGAGCACTAGACCAGTTGGTGGCCGTGACCACCATCACGAGCAAGTTGTTATCCTCGATGTTCAACTTCTCTTTGCAAAAGAATCCTCCGCCCAACCTGATTGCGGTCATGAAGCACGCACAAAAGCATATGAACATCGAAGAGGCCTAAACGTTGTATAGGGAGGAGGAAGACCAACACGACCGAAAGCGGTGAGACCACGGCAGCTGAAGATTAGACCAAGAAGGCAAGAGGCAAGACTGCTAATATGACCGCAGGTCGAGAACCTCGTTGCTGACGTATCATAGCTTCACTCCACTCAATGCTCCGTAGGCCAAGATACAGATGCATATCCGCTACCGCAGCTTTGTCAAGTAGCCCAAAAAGATGAAAACCCAAGGCAACAAGAGTAATCTGGACATGTATTGCAATTTCCACCAAGACCACGTCCACAATATCGAAAGCTGCTACGACCTTCACTACCACCTGGAAGATCTCGTCCAACGCGGATACCTCAGTGGGCTCATTGATACCAATGAGCATAAACCCATAAAATAGTTGCACCACACCGACAAGCCCCGAGCCTGAGCTCCCCCGGTCAGGGTCATCGCCGTCATCTTGGGCAAGATGGCCCTTCAAGGGGAAAACTAGGCACGGAAGACCTACTCCAAGGGTTTGAGCACCAAGACTAAGATGTATTGATGACAATCAACACCGAGCACTAACGACAACCGGGCTGTACAAACTTAGTAAATAAAGAGTTTTCTTCAAGCACAAATGACCAAACACTCGCATATAGTCCGGTCAAACTCTGACAAACAACATATAATTTATTGTTATTTGCTGCCAAAAATGAATAATTACCCAATGTTTAATATATATATATATATATATGATGAGTTTCTTAAGCTACCTTTATGGTTTAAATAATTGACTAACGCTACCCCTACTGTTTTTGGCAATTGACTAGCACTTCCCTTATGGTTCGTGCACGCTAACAAAAAGACAAATGATACTATTTTACCCTTTATTCTTCTTCAAATTTTCTAAATAAAACAATGAAAAGGGGAAATAAATCCTAGTTCAACAAAAGCCTAACCACATTTATAGAGACACATTTGGTTTTAAATGACAATAATCCTGGACTTTGTAATAAGAGAGATCATGTTTCCCATTTCACCTAATAACAATTGGTGCCAAGAGAAGAAAAGAGCTAGCCTCTAACAACGTTATCCAATGTAGCAAGAAGCTGGAACTGGTTTTAAAAATAAGAACGATTTTGGTTAGTCAACCTGATAAATAATGTCGCTTAGAGACTTGGGCAGGAGGGGTTTCTGCGGCTGAACACGAGAAGTGTTCTGAGCTTAGGAATATCGCCACCGTTGCAACAGGTTTCTGACGATGAGAGGAAAGGGGCTGCCAGTGGTGGTCTAACCGGAGTGGCGGACAGGAGAGAGAGAGAGAGAGAGAGAGAGAGAGGGGCGGGGGGAGGGAGGGAATGAGTTAGCCCAATAGGATCCCGAGTTGTCTGTCTCAGTGGCTGAACACTAGAAGTGTTCTGAGATTAGGAATACCGCCGCCGCTGCAACAAGGGGTTTCTAACGGCATTAGGAAAGGAACTGTTGGTGGCGGTCTAACCAGAGCGGCAAATAGAGGAGAGAGAGGGATGGAATCCATTGGGATCCCGAGTTTGCTGTCTTTGTGACTGAACACTAGAAATGTTTTGAGTTTAGGAATACAGCCACCACTACAACGGGGTTTTTAATGGCGAGAGAAAAGGGGCTATCCGTGGCGGTCTAACCGGAGCAGCGGACAAGACGAAGTGCACGGAGGGTTTTTTTTGGTGGGGTGGGGTGGGGTGGGGTGGGGGGGGGGGGGAGCAGGCAAAGTGTTAGGTTAAATCCGTTCCAAATATGTCATGTGAGGTTGGTTTGGAGAGATCTGAGTAGTGTTAGGTTAAATCCGTTTCAAATATGTCATGTGAGGTTGGTTTGGAGAGATCTGAGTAGTAGTTTCCTAAAATCATCCCCCCGAAATAAAAACCGTTGAAGCTCACCTAGCATGGTGCTAAACAATAAATAATACAATAGAAGTGAAAGCGATTGATTGCTGACGATCAAGACGTGGATAACTTTGGGAGGCGTGAACCTTGGGCGCATCACCCCACCACTTAAAAATTAAAATCTTCCATCTAACTAGATGACGTGGATTTAGAGTGAAGAAATAAAATTATAGAAGAGAAAATTATCAAATTTCAAATTTGGCATCTTGGTATGCATCTGCAATTTTGTTTTAGGCTTCCGGCATAATCAACAACGCAACAAATACTCCTACCAGAAATACGTCTGTTTTAAACTATAAAATGTTGTAATTCTAAAACGTAATTTTTTTTTTTCCGTTTTAAAATGTCAATGAATTTAGGGCCCCTTTGGTTCATAGTTGAAATCAGAATCAGAACCAGTATCCAAATCCTTAAAATGGGAATTGGAATAGATTAATTCATTCACTTGTTTGGTTCAGACTGAAGTTGGAATCAAAATCAAAGTTCACTGAAATGGATCCTCATTCCCAAGGGAGAGGGAGGGAATGGCCATTCTCTCATATGAGGGAATGCCATTCCACCATAATGGGAATGGGATTCCTATTAGTCAATCAAACAGTTAGAATGGGAATGGATCATTCCGGTTCCGATTCTGGACTCCTATTTCTGCGAACCAAACACTCTTATTTAGTTGCAAATCAAAATGAAGCACAGTTTCAAGAAAAGGAGAAGGAAAGAGCCTGACAAACAGCGGCCTGGGCAACCTTTTTGCAGTGCCAATAGATTAAGGGCCCATTTGGTTCTCAATAATAAGGGCATGGAATTGGAATCGCAATGGCCCATCCAATTCCAACTATTTGGTTAAACGGAATTGGAACCCCATTTCCATTTTTGGTGGAATGATATTCCCATGTTTGAGACTATGAGAGAATGATCATTTCCTTCCCCTCAATTGGGAGTGGAATCCCATTCAATGCGGTTCCATTTCTCATTTCAATTACCATAAGAATAGACCATTCCAAATGCAATATAAATGAATTTTGATTTCAATTCGGAATGTAAACCAAATGATTCTAAATTGGTTGAACATAATGCTAAACAGTGTATTTTACCACAATGAGAAATAAACTGATTTTAACTAAATTAATTGAGATATGAGTTTAAGGGTAAAGTGCTAAAACCTCCCCTTAAGTTTCTGATTGTTGCTGAAACCTCTCTTGAAGTTTGATAATTAAAATCGCCTCCCCTAAATTTTTTGACTCATTTGCAAGTAGTTCCTACAATTATCTAATAAAAATCAATAAAACATCCAAAATACCCATGCATTGGCATTTTGGACATTTTCATGCCTATTTTTTGAAGAAGGGATATACTTGAAACTATGACATTGTTTGGCATCAATGTCGTTTTCTGAGAAAACGGTGCCACATAGGCACTGCATCATTAAAAAAAAAAAACAGTGCTTCAGAAAAATGACTTCTTATTTGGTATCACTTTTCAAAAAAAAAAAAAAATTGTTCTAAGCCACGCCTTAGAAATTGGAAAAGCGTGGTATGAATAAATGCCAAATTCAATATTTTCTCATAAAACATCTCGTTGCGACTAGTGGTGCAATGATGTGGCATCATCTTTGACATTGGATAATATAGACCAATGTTGAAAACGATTATACAACATTGGTATCAAACAAAACCAGGTGCTTTCCCAAAAAACAACCTATATGGCAGCATTGAGAAAACGATGCTTACAAACACACACAACATTATTGTGGTCTGATGCTAAACACCTAATATGTTAGAAAGTTCAATTGCAATTAGCAAACTTGAGAGAGGTTTCATGATTTACCCTAAAATTAATGAATATTAATGAATTAATGTACCATAGTTAATTCTATTTGGACACTATTTTAGTACCCTTTTACTTTTGGTCTAGTGTCACTTTGGTCCTTAAATTTTAAAACGTGATAATTTAGTACTCGAACTTTCAAAACGTGCTTATCTAGTAATTATCATTAACCAGTCTGTTAATCAGTCATTAAGTGACATTTGAAAAGACACAAATACCCTTCAAGTATAATATAATTTTCTTTATCAACCATCTAAATGTTTATAAAAATAAACAATCTCAAATCCTTGCCTCTTCTATTCAAGAAAATTAGGATTACTAAAATGCCCCTTAAGACTTAATCCAATCTTTATTGAATAGAAAAGGCAAAGATTTAAGAAAATTAAATAAAACTCAAAGGAGATTTGTGCCTTTTCAAATGTCAAGGACGATTATTAACATATTGGTTAACGACAGGTATTAAATTGACATCTCATTTTAAAGTTCGGGGACCATACTAATTGAAAATTTGCCCTTTAATTATAACATTTTTCGTAGTGAAGGGCTGAGGTGGATTTTATAGCTAATTATTTCAACATAAAAAAAAAAACCAACGCAACGCAGACAAACTAACGCCACGGTACAGAAAGAAGTCCGGATCTACTACACTTCTTTTAAGCTAGCTTTTTGCAGCGGGCACGGAACTTCAATACCATCATCGTCATTCGTCGTCAACGACTTAAACACGTTAAAAGCCAGTCTAACCAACTCGACCCATCTCGTTTAGCTTGTGAGAGAGAGAGAGAGAGAGAGAGAGAGAGAGAGAGAGAGAGATCAGAGATGGGCAGTGGCGCAAAGGGAAGGACGGTAATGGAGGTTGGAGCTGACGGGGTGGCCCTGATCACCATTATCAACCCACCTGTCAATTCCCTCTCCACGGATGGTAGTTTTCTGCAATTCCTAAATATACATATTTTGCCTTCGTTAAGATTTCCCTCTGCTCCATTTTACCGTGTTTATCCTTTTCCATTTTTATATGTGATTTTCAGTTCTATACAGCATATTTTGGTTTTAATTTCTATTTATATACTTTTTAATTTGTTTTTGGGGTGGGCTTTCTGCGTGTTCATTTGCACTTAAATGTGCTGCGTTTTGCTTTTATTCCCTTCTTTATGCTGCTCAGTTTTCGTAATTTTATTCTTCAGGAGAAATTAATCTATGCCTTAAATAATTGAAATACCACAACACGAAACCATAATTGTCTTATTACTCGTTTGCTTTTTTTTTTTCCTGGTTACGTTTTAATGCGTTCACCTATTATATTAATCTGGATGACTTTTGGGATATGCAGTATGAGAAACAACATAGGATTGCCGAGAATAGATTGCAATTAGCATGGCATATACATGATAAATTAGGAACTTTGTATCTTAATGTTCTCTTCATCGGTCGTTTAATCTTCATTTTATTTGTTGAGATGGTATGCGCTAGTTGAGCATTATCAAGGCCGTCAATCTTATTTTTACATTTTCTGCTTAGATGGTGGGCACTTGTTGAGTGGACACATTTTACTTAGTCCTGTGGTTGAGGTTCCTCCCAAGCATAGAAGCACACATGATTCTCCAAAAAAAAAAAAAAAAAAAAAAAAGAAAGGCCCAGCAAAGGGCGTTGATGAATGACGATTCCATGTGTAGCAAACATTGTCATTCTAAGCTCACAACTTACTTCTGGGCCACCGATACCATCCTTAAGAAAATAATTTGGTGAGACAATAGCAGACAGGAGCATCATATAGACTACACCACAAATTTTGCACTGCTACTGGGATAGTGATAAGTAATTGTAATCGATGAAGAAGAAGCTTAGGTAAATTTAATCCTTTTGGAGGAAAAATCCAAAGTATCAATACATATTGTTATGTGTTGTACCACGATAGGTATAATTTTTTTGAATCCACCAATGTGCTAAATATCAACAAATGGGTGATTTCAACCATTTCAAACTGTAATAGATGATGTGACATCACCATTGACAAATTATCATCCAAAAAAGACAAAAAAAATGCAAAGAATTTCCATGGGATTAAAGTATTGATACTTCGAACCTTGTTGGAGGTAATGGAATGCTTTAAGACTTGGGAATATACTGCTAAACATTGGCTTAATTTTCTGCTGCGTCAAATATCAAGGATACCAAGACCTTGTTTGAATATTATTTTTGATCATCAACACTAAATGAATTTTGTTAATGTGAAAGGAACCCTACACCCAAAAGAGTTGGCCATAGGATGCAAAGAGAATAGCAAAGGTTTACAATAAATTATTTATGAATTTGATACTATGAAGTGTATGAAAAACTTTTAGGCATATGAACAGCAGAACCTTGTACATCTGACACGGGCAAAATCTGCATTTGCACCTGATTGTTTCTAGGATTGTTCAGGATCATTATTATTCTGGTAGACTGGAACCAGAATGACATTAGGGGCACTAGGATTAGGAGTACCAATAGGCTTGTATTTCCTCATGCTTCACACAAGTCCATCACAAATTAATACAAGCAGTTGGATTTACAGGTTTCCTATGGTAATCAGGATTCAGAACTAGCTTTTCATTCCACCCTGAATGATCCCAATAGCTAGGGATTGGGTAACATTCAAATACCTAGAAAATCACCTCAGGGCTGTAGGATAAGAGTCCAAGAGAAGCAGAATTTCATTCAGTATATGCAACAATCTCCAGAGGATAATTCCAAAACATACATATCTTGCAGGGCTGTCTCTGTGGTTGCAGCCTTACTCTCAACAAGTAATAAGGAAGTCCAAGTCCTCTCATATCAAATTACCATCGTTGTTAACAATAAAAAGAAACTCCCATCCCATGAAAAGACTTGTATTATAAGCAATGAAGTTTTATTCTTATCCTTATAGGAAGTATTTTTCAAATAAAGTATCTCATATTTTGAAACCAGAAATCTGAACTTAATTAAGCCTATTATTTGTACTGAGTTATTTAGAAATCTAATTAATATTAATCAGGTTGTAGCATTAAGAACAAAATTTTTAGGCTTTCTTGTACCCTGTTGGCAACTCTGGTGGAATAGGCTCTTAAGGTTGATTTAATTTTGTGGTTAAAGCCACAAGAGAAGTGTCATAGGAGTACAAGGTTTGATTGATTACTGATTTTCGGTTTGCAATTAAATTTCAAAGGAGAAAAAAACCCAAGGTTGAGTATAGTTGTCCTGCTATAACTTCTAAATGAGCTGAGAAACTTGCTGAAAGTAAGGCTCCATCAACATGATTGTTCCTGTTTCTCAATTTCAACTCTTAATTTAATTAATATTTTTTGGCATATACATCTCCTTTTTTTGCTTCTCTGGTTTTCAAATTCTAATTTCATTTGTGTAATTCATCTGATAATGTTACACTTCCAAACCTCATATTTGAATGTTTAGGTAGGAGTTTCATTTTAGAAGTCCCAATAATTTATGACTTCTCATTTACTCCTTTCTTTCTCATCTATTTTGATTTACATGGTTTGATATTTTTCTCCAGTACTGTTCAGTCTGAAAGAGCACTATGATCAAGCACTGCAAAGGGATGATGTTAAAGCAATTATTATTACAGGTAAATGTGATATATATGGTCAATGGATATCTCTTATAGTGTTTGAGATGATTGACAAAGGTATGCCACTCATGACATGCATAAACTAAGCAGGTTCAAAAGGCAAATTTTCTGGAGGCTTTGATATCTCAGCTTTTGTTTCACATGAGGCTGGCAAGAGTATGTTTACTGTTATATATATATATATATATTATAACATATTACTGTATTACCAATATTCCATTTTTGTGGTTTGTTACTAATAATCCATTTTTCTGACTTGCAGTTAAGGAGTCAACACCCGGTCTTGTATCAATAGAATTTATTTCTGACATTTTAGAAGGTGCCTATTTTGGGCTTCATTGTTTTCCTCTATATTGTAATGGTTATCTACTAATGTTGGACAAGATTTCTATTAAACATTTCCATGGTTACTTTTTCTTTGTCAGGAGCAAAAAAACCTTCTGTAGCTGCTATTGATGGTCTTGCCTTGGGTGGTGGACTAGAGGTTGCAATGGTTTGTGCTGGCAGTGCTGCAACCCTACAGTTTGTTTCAGAGAGCTGTCATACACATTATTTGACATGGTTATTCTTTCCTTGACAGGCCTGCCATGCCCGCATCTCTACTGCCACTGCACAGCTAGGCTTGCCCGAACTTCAGCTTGGAATCATTCCTGGTTTTGGAGGTATGGTTGTTAGTCTGTGTTTATACAGTATTAACAATTAGATGACGGTGTGAAGCAGGATAGTTTATCTTTTGCAACATGAAAATTCAGTGAAGATGAAATAGATTTTTGGTTTAGCACACCAATTTTTCTATGCACTCCCTATTGTCTTAGATTGTAAACTGTAACCTGTTGCTCTGTTAAACTGTCCCATATCTCATGAGTTCTGTTCTGGTGCTGTCTTATAAGATTTAGTGGATGATCCAAACACGGCATGAGATAGAGAGAAGTAAATGGGCTAAAAAAGGTCTAGTCCTAAGACCATGGGCTCACAGTCCATCATTCCAGCAGTAGTTGGCCGGCTTAAATGGGGCTCATGAAAAATTCTCTCAATCAAAGATTTGATTTAATATCATATCAATCAAGGATTTAATAGAGACTGAGAAAGTATTTCAGATTTATATGGATTTCAATTTCTTTCCTTTCCTTGCAAGTATTTCCTTTTTAGGAAGATAATTATATTGTAAATATAAAAAAGATTAGATGCTCGTCTCGCTGTTGCTCCTCAATGGAACCATTGTCAGCACACTTAATAAAACTAAACTTTGATGGATGCAGTAGTGGAAATTAGAGCCAATTGGGAATGGGAGCATTGTTCAGAAATTGTAATGAGGAATCTTAGCATTGTTTTCCGGATGAATTGACTACCATATTCAGGAGGAGGTCCCATATTGCATGTTGTTTGCTGATGACATCATTTTAGTTGATGAAACTAATGAAGGATTAAATACAAAACTAAGCTTATGGGCCAACGTCTTAGAATATAGGACTAGAACAAAATGTATGGCAAGTAAATTTAATAATAATGGAAAATCAGGGTGCAATTAGGATTGTGTTGAGTTGGTCCGAGTTGTTTTTTATTTAGTTAGGAAGTTGTTGGGCTTTAAGCCCATTAGTTTATGTTTTTTTTTTTTTTTTAAGTTGTGACTGTTCAGCTATATTAGTAGCCGCCCTACTAAGGGCATCCTTATAATATCTCATCCTTTAAGTTAAGTATAAATATAATGAGAGGTAGGCAGCTAGGGTTAATTTTACAATCCTGGTTGGCTTCCTACTCTTTTCTTCTTCTCCTTTCTTCTCTACTGCTGAAATCTTCATCTTCCCCCTCTTTCCTTTCATAAGAAACTCGACTAAATCTGTAATTAGTGATTTCTACTTGGTATCAGAGCGGGCCGAAGGTTCCTTGAAGTTGTTCTCTCATGCAGCCCTAGATCGGCCGGCTGCATGGTGATTTAAGAGGCCGATTAAAGCTCTCGGGTAAGCCCCGTTTTTGGATTTTTTTGGTGGATCTGTGTGCCCTGTAGCTGGTCTAGGGTTTGTCATCAAAATCAGGAAAAACTGGAGAAAGGGGAAGAGTCTTGTTTCTGTTGGACTCTTCAATTTTGACCTAGGAAGTGGTGCCCTAATTTTTAAGGGTCCTTGGAGTTTTTTGTAAGGGGCGATTCAAGTCCTGCCTGACTTGGAGGCTTCTAGAGAGAGCGGCTGCCTCTTCTCTCTTCTCCCGTCCCACAGAAAAGGAATCTTTTGTGGGAAGAAAGTCTAGGACACCAGAAAGGTGTTAGTTGAAAAACAGTCCTAGAAGTAGGGACTGTGTTTGAAACAAAGAAAACTAGCAAGAGAAGACTAGAGAAGAAGAGAGAGTTGCGGCAAGAAGGGTTAGATGATGAGGTATTTGAACTTAACCTCCCTCTAACTCTCTAATACTCTTTTATTAAGTTAATCTTTTAGTAATTACAAGAGAGATCCTTAGTTGGACAAGAAATTACAAAAGAGGAACATAAAAGAGTATGGGCCCATAATAAGGCCCATTACAGAGAAGAACATAAAGATAATATACAGTAACAGCCTATGGACCATTCGGCCCATCTTCTCTACACTCCCCCTCAAGCTGAGCATAGATGTCAATCATGCCCAGCTTGCCAGTGTCATGATGAAGTCTTGCCTTGGAAATGCCCTTGGTGAGAAAATCTGCCAATTGTCCTTCAGAAGTAACGAATGGAAGGCACACTTCTCTGGAGGAGACTCTTTTTCGAATAAAGTGTCTATCAACTTCAATATGTTTGGTTCGATCATGTTGTACCGGGTTGTGAGCAATGTTGATGGCAGCCTGATTATCACAGTACAACATCATGGGTCTGTCATGATCAATCCCAAGTTCTTCCATTGAGGACCTTAGCCACAACAATTCCGAGACCCCATGTGCCATGGCTCTATACTCTGCTTCTGCAGAGGATCTGGCCACAACAGATTGTTTCTTACTCCTCTAAGAGACAACATTACCAGCCACCAGACTGCAATATCCTGAAGTAGATCTTCTGTCATCCATATTTCCAGCCCAATCAACATCAGTATAGGCTTCAAGTTTCAGGTGGTCATGCTCGGTAAATATGATTCCTTTACCTGGAGAGCCTTTCAGATAGCACAAAATCCGTTCTGCTGCTGCCATATGAGTATCTCTAGGAGCATGCATGAACTGGCTAATGCAACTGACAGCATACGCAATATCTGGTCTAGTCATGCATAGGTACATAAGCTTCCCAAGAAGTCTCTGAAAAACCCCTTTGTTTTCTAACAGAGTTCCATCTGTAGCTGAAAGTTTGTGACTCATATCAATGGGAGTTGCAGTTGGTCTTGCACCCAATTTTCCAGTTTCAGACAATAAATCAAGAACATATTTCCTTTGGGAAATAAGAATCCCATCCTTGGATCTGGCAACTTCTATGCCAAGGAAGTATCTCAACTCCCCCAGATCCTTAATCTCAAATTCTGTACGGAGGAAAGACTTAAGAGCCAGAATGCCTGAGGCATCATCACCAGTCACTATAATGTCATCAACATACACAATGAGATACACTGCTAAAGATCTACTTTTCTTCACAAACAGAGTATGATCTGACTATGTCTGAACATAGCCGAATTTAACAAGTGCAACTCTAAATCTCTCAAACAAGGCTCTAGGAGATTGTTTAAGACCATAAAGAGTTTTCTTCAATTTACATACCTTTCCTTGCATATCTTTCCCATACATCCCTGGGGGAAGACACATGTAGACTTCCTCATGTAAGTCACCATTCAGAAATGCATTCTTTACATCAAACTGATAGAGAGGCCAATCAAAGTGAGCTGCCAGAGATAAAAGAACCCTCACAGATGTCATCTTGGCAACAGGGGCAAAAGTCTCCAAGTAGTCAATCCCATATGTCTGTGTGTAGCCTTTTGCAACAAGTCTAGCCTTGTACCTCTCAATAGTTCCATCAACCCTGTATTTAATGATAAAAACCCACTTGCACCCAACCGGATCATTCCCTTCAGGCAAATCCACCACCTCCCAAGTACCATTTGCATGTAGAGCATCCATTTCGGTTTCCATGGCATCTCTCCATTCTAGAATCCCAAGAGCTTCTGAAACAGACCTAGGAATGGGGTTAGAAGCAACAAAAGAGAGAGAGAGAGAGGCAAAGTATGAAGTAGAAAGCAGGTCATAAGAAAGTTGTTTGGAAATGCAGTGTGCAGTACATTTCCGCTTCCCTTTCCTAACAGAAATGGGGACATCAAGGTCTGGGAAAGATGATTCCAAAGGAGTTGAAGCAGTACCTGTTATCTCATCTGTGACTGGGAATGTATGAGCTTCATCTGTTGTAAAGGAAACCACTTGCTCATTCCTGGATCTCTGCCTTTGATACACTTTGAGATTATGGATAGGGCGAGGGGGTAAAGAAATAGGGTCCCTAGGACAAGAGATATGAAGTGATTGATCCTCCTTTGACTCATTTGGTGAGGATACAGGTTTGTCAAGAGACTCAACTGGGACAGGAAGAGGAAGAGCAAAAACTTGTGACGGACTCTCCCCCTGTGGACAATGTCCATCCTGAGAGGAACCATAAAAATGAGAAAGTTCATTAAAGGTAACATCCATAGAGACATGTCGGGTGCCAGTCTTTGGATCAAAACAACAATAACCCTTTTGTGTGGGGGAGTAACCAAGGAAGATACATTTGTGGGCTTTCGGTTCAAACTTGTGTCTTTGCACACTTGGAATGTGAACATAGCAGGTACAGCCAAACACACAAAGAGGAATTGGGAAGAGATCCTTGTCTGGATGAAGAAGACTGAAGGGGGATTTAAACCCTAATACCTTGGATGGCATACGGTTTATGAGATAGGTAGCAGTAAGTACAGCATCACCCCAAAATCTTGTGGGAACATGTGAGGCAAACAAAAGGCTCCTTGCAACTTCAACAATATGTCTATTTTTCCTCTAAGCAACTCCATTTTGTTCAGGGGTTCTAACACAGGAGCTTTGATGAATAACCCCCATGTTAGAAAGATACAAGGATAAACTCTTTTCAAAATACTCTTTTGCATTGTTAGATCTGAAAACCTTAATTCTGGTATTAAATTGAGTTAGAACAAGCTCATGAAATTGCCTCACAAGTCTTGGGACTTCATCCCGGGATTTCATTAAGTATATCCAGGTGAATCTAGAGAAGTTATCAATAAACAAGATAAAATATCTGTAAGCCCCCATAGAGGATAAATGGTATGGCCCCCACACATCAGAGTGCACAATATGAAAAAGAAAAGAGGATCTTTTATTGCTCACAGGGTAAATTTTTCTACAATGCTTTGACAACTGACAGGACTCACAATTGAGATTGGACACACTGACTCCCTTAAACAGTTTTGGAAACAAATGGCTTAAAGCAGAAAAAGGTAAATGACCCAACCGACAATGACTCAACATAATTTGACTAACAGACTCTGAAAAAGTAGAACCAAAAACAACATTCTTGGGATGACCAAAGCATTGGCCAGGGGTGTCGAGCAAGTATATTCCATTCGCTTCATGGCCACTCCCAATCACCTTCTGAGACTTCAGGTCCTGAAACACACAGTGAGAAGGGAAAAATGTTACACAACAATTCAATGATTTGGTCAGGCTACTTACAGATAATAAGTTGGTATTTAATTTAGGCACATGAAGAGTGGAAGATAAGAGTAAGGAGTCTGTAGCCTTGACAGTTCCCTTGCCGGAAATAGGGGCGAGAGAACCATCAGCTAAGGTGATTTTGTCACGGTCAGGAAGTAAATCATATGAAACAAATAAAGTGGAAAGGTTGGTCATGTGATCAGAAGCACCTGAGTCTATGATCCAAGGGGTTTTGTGTTTACCTGAGGTGGATGCATAGTTAGCGGAAGCCCTTATACCTGAGTGAGCAAATGCAATGGTGGCTGGACTTCCAGAAGGGATGGATGATGAAGATACACCTTCAAGCTGACTGATCATCTTTCCAAACTTCTCATATTTAGCTTTCATGGCTGCCAACTGTGCACTGGTAGACTCAACCTCTGTATCTGTGCCTGTGGCTGCATGTGCACTTCCTGTCTTTCTACTATCATTCTTCTTCTGGAATCTGATAGGTACAAGATTGGGATGCAATTTTCAGCACTTGTCCTTTGTGTGTTTCGGCTTCTTACAATATTCACACACCACTTCCTTCCTTCCTGTGCCACTGTGAGCTTCTGTAACCCCTTTGGGTTTAATTCCCATATTTGTAAAATGATCATTGATACCAACTCCTTGAACCTGCACTTGCCTTCTACTTTCTTCATTGCTGACCAAAGTATATGCTTGTGACAATGGAACATCTTCTTTGGACAAGATGTTTTTCTTTGTAATATCATATTCAGAATTCAGCCCTGTCAAGAACTCAAAGACCCTATTCCGTTCAACCAATTTTCTGTATGTTTCAGCATCCTTAGAGGTATCCCATGTCACAGCCTCTATCAAATCAACCTCTTGCCATATAGATTTTAAGGTTGAGAAGTATGCTGCAAGTGACTTCTCCCCTTGTCTTAGATTCTTTACATCACTTCTCAGTTTGTAAGCTCTAGCAACATTCAACTTCTGGGAGTAAGTCTCTGCAACACTATCCCAGATTTCTTTAGCCGAATTCATCCACAGATAATGTTGACTGATCTGTGGCTGCATTGAGTTCACAAGCCACCCAATCACAGTGTAGTTTTCTTGTACCCATCTCTCATAAGATGGATCATCCTCTGAAGGAGCTTTCTTGCTCCCAGAAATAAAACCCCATTTTCCTTTGCTACAAATATGGATTTTCACTGATTGTGACCAAGCCAAGTAGTTGGTCCCATCAAGCTTGACTGTAGTTACAGCCAACATAGAATCGATTGGGGTTCCCAAAATCTGCCCATATTCAGCAACATTATTGTTTTCAAGGTTTGAGAAATCCATCATGCAAAGTTTGGTGGTAGTTCTTTCTTTACTGTTTCAGCCTTCAAAGGACACCCAACAACCTCCAATCACAAGGTATTTTAGATTCTAACAGCCGTTGTCCCAAAGAGGAAGAAAAAAGACCACAGTCCTTAAGAGACCTTTTGTCGAACACTCAGTGTGCAATACTTAACAGCCTACTGTTAACTGAAGAAACCACTTCAAAGTGTTCAGTATAGGTCCAAGAAGAGGCTGGAATGAAGATGAGACTAGTATCACTTAGTTTTAAAACAGTCTTGACAGCATCCCAACCCAATAATCAGCCGAATAGGACCTCCAAAGCAACCCGGAAATTTCTGAGTAGAAGCAGTCCAGCAACAGTGGGCCGAATGAAGCAGTCTCAGCAGTAGTGATTCCAGAGGTATTTCGGCTACTTGACAGTCCAGAAAAGAAATGAAAAACAACCCAGAAATCTCTGGATTAAATTAGACCAGAGGATAGCCGAATAGCTGTACTATTTCCAAAGAAACTTCGGGCTTTTAACAGTCCAGAACAGTAAAAAAACAATAACCCAGAAACAACTGAGCAAAGACTTACAGTAAGAGAGTCTCTGGTTTGAACTATAAACCAGGCTGAACACTTGTCCTCTAAGATGACTTCGAAAAACCTTTTTCTCTGATTTCAAATCAGGCCAAACAACTTGTTCTCTGATTCTTCCTGGACACCGAACCCTTCTCCAAGTGTGTAGAAGCTTGGGCACCTCCAATGACCTCCAAGAACCAGGCGGATGACTGTAAACTTTCAGCCCTAGAACCTCCTCATGTAGTTGGCTGAACTAGAACCACATGAGGGACACGCCAAGCAATGGCCTGCTCTGATACCAAGTTGAAAAACAGTCCTAGAAGTAGGGGCTGTGTTTGAAACAAAGAAAACCAACAAGAGAAGATTAGAGAAGAAGAGAGAGCTGCGGCAAGAAGGGTTAGAGGATGAGGTATTCGAACTTAACCTCCCTCTAACTCTCTAATACTCTTTTATTAAGTTAATCTTTTAGTAATTACAAGAGAGGTCCTTAGTTGGACAAGAAATTACAAAAGAGGAACATAAAAGAGTATGGGCCCAGAATAAGGCCCATTACAGAGAAGAACATAAAGATAATATACAGTAACAACCTATGGGCCATTCGGCCCATCTTCTCTACAGTGTTGTTGGTTCCAAAAAGTGTTTTGTTTGATCTTGTTGCAAATTTCAGTTATTTTCTTTACATTTTTTGAGAAGCATAGAGGGCCACGGAGTTGAAAATAAACCCGGGAGTGAAATGGGACCAGTGAAAGGAGGTGCTGGAGACCCTTTCGGGGTTGGGACCATTACTACAGTTAGGTTGGATGGTGCAAATTACTTAGAATGGTCACAATCTGCAAAGATGGCCATTGGTGCTCGTGGGGAATTAGGGTATATCATTGGTGAAGAGGTGAAACCCGAAACTAGCAACTCCGATGGGTATAGGAGAATTATATGGTGATGACTTGGTTGTGTAATTCCATGTTGCCCCATATAAGTAAAAAAAATTTATGGGCAAATACAACTAAGGAAATATGGGATGGGGTTGCAGAAACCTATTCACAGAGGGAGAATGTGTCTAGGGCTTATCAGTTGAGAAATCAGATTATTTCTACAAGTAGGGAGATAGATCTGTTGCAGCCTATTTTTTAGCCCCTAAAACCTTGTGGCAGGAGATTGACCATTTAGAGACATTTGCTTGGGAAACCATTAAGGATGCAACTACTTATAAGAAACATCTAGAGAAGTATAGGGTGTTTGAATTTCTTGTTGGCCTTAATCCTGAGTATGATATTGCACGACAACACCTTCTTTCCAGGGACAGTGTTACTCTCTCCCAGGCATATGCCTTTGTGTCAGGGGAGGAGTGCAGGAGAGATGTGATGGTGAAAAATCTTATTCCTGATCAGTCTGCCATGGTAAGTGCTGTGAAGCCTAAACAAAGTGGAGGTCGGGGTGGCAGTGAAATCAAGAAGGAAGATAAAAGAGATTTGATCTGTGACTACTGTAAGAAGCCTAAACACACGAGATACTTGTTGGAAGCTTCACCCACATCTTGTGCCGACTAGATTGAAAAATAAGAAGGGAAGTGCACACACGACAGTTACTGGTGACATTCCGGCCCCTCCTACTACAGCTGCTCTGGAGTCTGTTGCAGCTGCTGCAGTAAGGGCAGAACTTGAGAGGTATGGGCTACTTCTGAACCAACGAGATACATTCAGTTCCTGTTCAGCTACAAGCGAACAGCAAGGTACAGGTGGCACTGGTGGAGTCCACTCTATTTCCTTTGCTCACACAGGTAGTTCACACATCACTGCAAATTATGTTTCTACTTCAGGTAAGGAGGGACCTCCTTGGATTATAGATTTTGGAGCCTCAGAGCACATGATCCAGAGCTCTACTATTTTTTCAACTTACCAGCTCTGTTCTGGCAGAGATAGGGTCTCCACAGCTGATGGATTCCATGTTCTTATTGCTGGGAAGGGATCTGTTAAGATTAGTGATTCTATTTCTCTACTCTCTGTCCTTCATGTTCCCAGATTGAGCACTAATTTGTTATTTGTTAGTAGTTTGAATAAAAACCTTAACTGCTCAGTAATTTTTTCACCTGATCATTGTATTTTGTAGGATCTGGATTCAAAGAGGACGATTGGGAGTGGTCGTGAAGTGAATGGAATCTACCTCATGGATGTACTTCCTCCTCATCAGAGTCATCATGTCAGCAAGGATAGTGAGTTAGGGTCTGTGGCTCAAATTATGCTTTGGCATAATTGTTTGGGCCATTTACCTTTTTCTTCTTTGAGTTTTTTGTTTCCAAAACTTTTTGAGTCTGTTAGTTTGTCAAGTCTGGAGTGTGAAGGTTGTCAACTTGGAAAGCATTGTAGACATTCATTCAAACCTAGTAATAAAAGATGTTATTCTTTTGATGTTATTCATTCGGATGTGTGGGGCCCTTTCCATGTTCCTTCTATGGGAGGCTATCGCTATTTTCTCTTATTCCTGGATGATTTCTCACGATACTCTTGGATTTACCTGATGAGATCCCGCGATGAAGTACCATCCTTGGTGAGGCAATTTCATCAGATGGTACTAACACAATTTGGAACAAGAATAAAGGTGTTCAGATCCGACAATGCCAGGGAATATTTTGAAAGACACCTTGCCTCATATCTGTTAGAATATGGTGTTGTCCATCAGAGAAGTTGTACCTACAGTCCATAGCAGAACGGTGTTGCAGAAAGGAAGAACAGACACATTGTTGAGATTGCAAGAAGCATGATGATCACATCTACAGTTCTAGTTCAGTTTTGGGGTGATGCAGTTCTCACAGCAGTATATCTGATTAACAAGGTGCCCTCTCGTATACTTGGATGCAACACCCCATTCAGTCTCTTTTTTCCTCAGGGGGAGATGTTTCATATTCCTCTCAGGGTGTTTTGGTGTGTCTTCTTTGCACATATCCTTGGTTCTCACCGCTCGGAGCTTGATCCCAAGGCAAAGAAGTGTGTCTTCCTTGGATATGTAGAGAATCAGAAAGGGTACTGCTGCTATGATCCAGTCTCTGGGAGCCGGTATGTTACCATGGATGTCACATTTTTTGAATCCACGTACTTCTTCTCAAAGAATCATTCTCAGGGGGAGTGTTTTGGGGAGGTGAGTCAGCAGTCTATTCCTCTCCTAGTTCCAGTCCCTGTGTCTACTCCTGTGCTTGACCACCACCCTGTATCACCTACCTTGCCACCTCCTTTGCGTTCTGCTTTTCAGCATTACTTACGACAAAGACTTTACAAGGAGGTTGATTCCACTACAACAAAACTCACCACTTCCTGTCGATTCCTTCGAGACTCCAGATTCGGCTGACATGGATTCAGGTATTCCTCTTGGTCCCGCTACTGTTTCAGTTCCCATTGATTCTACTAACACTGTTACAGATAACCTTGATCTTCCTATTGCTCTTAGAAATGAGAAGAGAAAGTGTACTGCTCATTGTATTTCACAGTACTTATCCTACAATGGACTTTCTCCTTCCTACTGTGCTTTTCTTTCCTCTCTTGATTTAGTGTCTATACCCAAGGGTGTTAGTGAGGCTCTCTCCAAACCTGAGTGGAAGACAACTATGCAAGAAGAGATGGCTGCTTTGATTAAGAATCAGACATGGGACATTGTGGATCTACAAGAAGGCAAGGAGACAGTTGGATGCAGATGGGTTTACACAGTAAAATATAAGGTAGATGGAAGTATAGAAAGGTACAAGGCAAGACTTGTTGCAAAAGAGTACACACAGACCTAAGGCATTGATTACTTAGAGACCTTTGCACCAGTTGCAAAGACGACCTCTGTTCTGATACTTCTTTCTCTTGTTGCTTCATACTCTTGGCCCTTGTTTCAACTTGATGTGAAGAATGCTTTCCTAAATGGGGATCTGCAAGAAGAAGTGTATATGGATCTTCCTGTTGGGTTTTACAATGATACTGAAAAGGGAAAGGTATGCAGGCTTAAGAAGTCACTTTATGGCTTGAAACAATCTCCCAGAGCATGGTTTGACAGATTCAGAAAGGCCTTGATTGCTTTTGGCTACGCTCAGAATCAATCCGATCACACCTTGTTTGTGAAGCGAAAGGGGATCTTTGGTGTTAGTCCTAATTGTTTATGTGGATGATATTGTTGTCACCGGGAATGATCTGAGTGAGATTGATGGTCTGAAAAGGAACCTACATAAAGAATTTGAAATTAAGGATCGTGGAGAACTTAGATACTTCTTAGGCATTGAAGTTGCAAGATCAAAACATGGAATTTTTATCTCTCAAATGAAGTATGTCTTGGATCTTCTTCAAGAGACAGGGGAACTTGGAACAAAGGCAATCAACACCCCTATTGATCAGAACCATAAAATCAATGCATCAGACGGTGAACCAGTAAAGGACATTGGGAGATATCAGAGACTTGTGGGTCGGCTGCTATACTTGTGTATGACAAGATCAGACATTTCCTGTGCAGTAAGTGTAGTAATGCAATACATTTATGCTCCACAAGTCCAGCATTGGGAGGCATTTGACATGATTCTTGCTTATCTGAAGGAACACCCGGGCATAGGCATATTGTTTACTGATCATGGATAGTTGAAATTAGAGGCTTATACAGATGCAGATTGGGCAGGATGCCTTGATGACAGGAGATCAACTTCAGGAGTGTGCACCCTTGTTGGGGGTAACCTTGTCTCATGGAAGAGTAAGAAACAAATAGTGGTGGCAAGATCAAGTGCTAAAGCCGAATACAGGGCCATGGCACATGGAGTTTCAGAACTTCTTTGGATCCGTTCCCTGTTAGAAGAAATTGGTGTACAAGCAGAAGAACCTATGATGCTATACTGTGATAACCAGGCAGCAATTAACATTGCCCAGAACCCAGTCCAGCATGACCGAACTAAGCACATTGAAGCGGACAAACATTTTACTAGAGAAAAGGTAACTTCTGGAGAAGTTTGTCTTCCATATATTGTTTCTGGTCTGCAGTTCGCTGATGTTCTCACAAAAGGTGTTGCAAAGAACAAGTTGGAGCATGATCTACGCAAGTTGGGAATGTGTGACATTTACTCCCAACTTGAGGGGGAGTGTTGAGTTGGTCCGAGTTGTTTTTTATTTAGTTAGGAAGTTGTTGGGCTTTAGGCCCATTAGTTTATGTTTCTTTTTTTAAGTTGTGACTGTTCAGCTATATTAGTAGCCGCCCTACTAAGGGCATCATTGTAATATCTCATCCTTTAAGTTAAGTATAAATATAATGAGAGGTAGGCGGTTAGGGTTAATTTTACAATCCTGGTTGACTTCCTACTCTTTTCTTCTTTACTGCTGAAATCTTCATCTTCCCCCTCTTTCCTTTCACAAGAAACTTGACTAAATTTGCAAGTAGTGATTTCTACTGATTGGATACCAAGAGAGAACTCAATGTGGCCTTTTTTGGTACATTGGTTCAATAATTCATAACAAGAAAGAGATTGAGGACAATGTTGTGCATAGCATTAGAGCAAGATGGGCAAAATGGAGAGGTGCATCTGGAGTTTTATGCAACAAGCAATGTGGATGTATTAAAAGGAAATTTTATAAAACAATTGTAAGGTCAACCATGTTGTATGGGGCAGAGTGTTGGGTAGTTAATAAACATGTCCAGAAAATGAGTACGGAAAAAAATGCATATGCTAAAATGGATTAGTGGAAAAACTAGAAAGGATAGGATTAGAAATGAAGCCATTTGTAGGAACTTAGGAGTAGCCTCAATAGGTGATAAACCGAGGGAAAGTAGACTGAGATGGTTTATCAACAACACCCATAAGATGAACTGATTTGTTACAAGTTGAAGGGGCTAGAAGGGCAAGGGACTAAGAAGAAACTTGAGATACAATGAGCTTGAATCGGCAACCTCGCTCTTGCAAGTCCTTGACTCTGTTTTCCTGGATCATTCTAAGCCTGATGGTTGTATTTGGACTCCACACACTAGGGGTTTGTTTTCCTGCACCTCCTTCTAGTGTTTGTGTTCAGTTTAGCCCCGATCCACTCCCCATGCCCATTTAAAGAATTCTGGTCTAAAGGTCTTTCTCCCAAGGTTGGGACTTTCTGTTGGGAAGTTTTTCATTGAAAAAAATAAACACGTTAGACACCTTGCAAAAAATAAGACCTACCTTGTGCCTTTTCCCTAACTGGTGTACCCTATGTAAAGCATGCGTGAAAGCAGTTAACACCTCCTAATTTCTTGCCCTTTTGTTGTAGGCCTGTGGGAAAAGGTCTTTGATCTTTTTGGTCATAGGTGGATTGTGTCTCTGAAGATTGGAAATCTCTTTGATTCCGTGACCTCTAGCTGGCCAAAGAAGAGAGGTAAAGTCATGTGGAGAACTGGAGATGCCTTAGGGCTGCTTTGATATGAACAGTGTGGGACAGTGGGAGGAGAGAAATGGTAGTCTTCAGTGACAGAGAAAGGAGTGTGGGGGCTGTGTGGCAGTGTATTCTTAATAGAGCTAGACATTGGGTTAAAGTCTCAAATCTGTTCACAGATTTCTCTGTTGATGACTTGTGGAGAAACTGGGGAGCTGTACCTAGAAGTTTTACTGCAAGGAACAGACCAGTGGTAGCTTGGGAACCTCCTGATGAAGGCTTTATCAAGTTGAAATTTGATGGCAGCAGCCTAGGGAACCCAGGTCCAGATGGTATAGGAGGGGCTTTCAGGAATAACGAAGGACATATTTTTGCTGTCTTCTCAGGCCCGATTGGAATAGGGGACTCAGGTTTTGCAGAGTTTGAAGCAGTCTTGCAAGGAGTACAGATTACTAGACAACTAAAATTTGACAGACTGCTCATTGAAGGTGACTCTAAATTGATAATAGGGTGGCTGAAGGAACCAGAACCAGTGAGTTGGAAGTATAAGGAGTCTATGAAAAAGTTCAAATGGCTGGTTAGAGACATGACAGTTCTTGTTCAATGGGAAAGACGGTCTGCAAATGGGATGGCAGATTACTTTGCAAAGGTGGGGGTTTTAAAGTCTGAACTTTTTTTGGCTCAGTTGTAATTTGGGTTGTTGTAGGTTGGGATCGCACCTTGTGTCCCTATTGGGATGATTTGTCTTGTAATTCTCAATGCAATCCCTTTTTTATTAATAAAATTCTATCATTCATAAAAAAGAGAGGTAAAAAAATTTAAGGACTAATAATTTAACAATGAATATGGCATTAAACAGAACAGGCTGACAAAATAGGATTCATGTAGCCTATCCCATATAGCTGGAATAAGGCTTGGATGATGACGATATTCTAACATTTTTTTCCTGGACCAATAGGCCATGGGAACTCAACAAGATCAGAAATATTAGCAATACTACAAGGGTTGGAGTGGAAAAAATTCTCGACCATACAAATTTGTTAATTGAGGGGGATTCCAAAGTGGTGATGGGCTGGCTGGATTCAAAAGGAAGAAAGGACTACTTGGTAGTACAAAAACATTATAAGGGAGATAAAGGAGCTTAAAAGCAACAAAATGCTTTGTGTTTCTTGGGTCTATAATCAGCAAATAGGCTGGTAGATGCTTTGATGAAACAAGGGTTGGGAAGAGAGTTTATTTTTGAGTGAGGGGAGTAACTCTTGATTTATAAAGTTAGTGAAAGGCCATCACAATCTCAGGGATGCTTATCATATGTAAATAATTCTTTCTAGATTTCACTAATTTTTTATTTGTTATTCATCGAAAAAAGGATGCTCATCTATATAAATTATGTAAAGACTTTTGGGGTGATAAATGAATAAATTTGAATTGCTCTTGCAATTTTGTGGCTTGGTGCTGACTCCAAGTTCAAGCTTATGAAGGTTATTATTCCATAAGAAATCAAGGTAGGAAGGAAAGCGAGGAAGAGAGAAGATGAAAGGTTTGAGGCCAAAAAGCAAGGTTGGTGGTGCCTATAATCTTATTTATATTAGGGCGGAATACCTTACCTTTTTTCAAAAAAAGGGTTGAATGCAATTAAAAGTAAAAGACAAGAGTGCCCTTGTGGCACATATAATGATAATTACAACATTACAACACTCATTCTCAAGTTGGGTTATTGTGCCCAACTTGTCACAAAAACCATTGTGCTGCAAGTGATGAAGGCCCTTTGTAAAAGCTTTTGCAAGTGATGGAGTACACACCTCTCCTCTTTCTAGTTTCTCCCCAATAAAATGTTTATCAACTTAATGTGTTTTGTTCTATCATGGAGGACTGGATTAACTGCAATGTTAATGGTAGCCTTGTTATCACAATAAAGTGACATGGGACTATCTACTGTAAACCCCAGTTCACTCAATAGGCATGGCTCTGTATTTTACATTTTTACTAGACTTAGCCACAATACTTGGTTTTCTTCCATAAAAGGTGAAATATCCACTAGTTGATTTTCTGTTACTTACTGATCCAACCTAGTTAATATCAATATAAACCTCAACCTTTTAGTGTCCATGCTTCTTGAACAACAGACCTGTCTCTAGGAATATCTTTAGGTATCTAAGACCTCAGACACCTACAACATAAGCAATGTTAGGCCGGGTCATTGATAGGTATAGAAATCTTCCCACAAGTCTCTGGAACTTTTTTTATCAATAACTGAACATTTTATTAATGTCAATTAGGAGTATATGTTACAAGCATTAGTGGCAGAGATAAAAAGATATTATCTCCCATACAGCTATCCTTACAATTGTGCCCAAAAGATTTGTTCCCTCTCCACCCCTTGCTTGTTCATCAGCCATACTATTAGCAGTCATTTGAACCCATTGAAATTTCATTTCCATCTTTCTAGATAACCATGAGAACTTTTTTGGCTCGTTTCTGTACTGCCATAAAGCTGCCTCCCCACTTTGCAACCACTCCATCACCAGTTTAGAGTCTCCCTTGATAATTAGTTTATTTATATTCATCATTCTTGCTCTTTGTACCCCTTCCATACCAACCATGACCTCTGCTCCTACTCCAATAGGTGCTGAAAATAATGCTACTATAACCCCTCTCTCATCTCTAAAATGCTTCTGATCCCTGAGGATCTCTGGAATTGTTTGACATATCATATAGGTTCTCCTCTGCAATCACCTAGTTTGTGATTATGGGGGCATCAACAGGTGAGACATGATACTTGAGAGAAGGGTGCCAAAAAGCAAGTATGGTGGCGCCTAGGCTAGAACCTTATTTATATTAAGGAAGCATACAATTAAAAGTAAAAAAGACAAAAATGCCCTTGTGAGTGACACAATGATAATTTCAGCATTACAACAAAAGTGTTGACTCCGACAGGAACCTTTAGTGCTGCCTATCTATAGTTTACTACAAGTAGTTTAGTTTGTTGAATGTTGAATCTCTATCTTAATATTCCAGGTTTGCTTTTTTATTGTTCTAATGTTCTTGCGTTTTTTGTATTATCTCCTCAACTTCTTCATGCCTCTTACTTTCCCACCAATTTTTTTTTCTTTCTTTCCCTCTGCATTTCCTTCTACTTTATGCAATCCTCTCTACATCCTCACCAGCTTTTTTTTTGGTATGCTCTATTAAGGTCACTTTCATCTAATTTTCACTTTTGCTTCATTTGTCTAGTGATTATTCAATTTCTTTAAGTTGTTTCCAGCCTAATTTGTTTGGCAAGTTAAGTTTCAATTAGCAACCTGAGGGCTTTGTGGGCCTGTTTCCAGCTTGCTTAGGGCCCATGCCAGCCACCTAATTAGCTTATGTTTGGGTGGGTCCTGCATTAACACAACAGGGTGTCCATAAGATTAAGCATCAGTCACATGTCTATTGAAGGGAGTCCATGTGTCATGATATTAGATAGTATTTTTGAATAATGGGGTAAGATTTGAAGGTGGTTAGTGGGTAAGTAAAATGGGGTGAGTAAAAGTGGGACACGTTATTAGTAACGTATAGGGATTAATTTGATTTTCTATAATTGTATGTGAAACATGTATAGTGCTTGTGTTTAATGCCTTATTTGTAGGGGGGTTAGTTAACTAGAGAGTCATGGTAATTTGAGAGTTAATTGGAGTCTATATATATTCTTGTAAGTATCATATGAGGATATCAATTGAAGAATTTTCTTTAGAACCGTTTGGTTTTTATCGGTGGTCTCTTGTCCCCCTCGAAGTAGGCGAAACTCACGTTACGTCCCTAACCGGGATCGTGGCAGCATCCAATGTTCAATAATTTATTAAGTGATTGATCCACATTTTCACTTGCTTATACTTGGAATAACAGTGTTAACAGATCTAGGTTTAGTGTGAGATCAGCTAAGAAAATAGAAAGAAAAAGAGAAGAGGAAACAAAGGAAGAGAAGGAGAAGAAGAGAAAAAGAAGAAAAGGAGAGCAGAATTAATGGTTCTGCTGCTCCCACTAATTGTTATTTATATGAGTCATTAAAATAAGTTACGATGACTATAAGTACCCCTGCCGCCTGTAAGTAAGGGAAAACCAAATAATTAACAGTAAAACAACAACAAATAATATGGGGCCACACATAAAAAAGACTAAGATTTATCTACTGTGTCTCTGCACTTATATCCTGTTCATATTTTTTTGGAGAACTTTTATCCAGAGAGGCTATAAACTTCTTAGCATCAATAGAGGGATGTAGTTCGGATATATAACCAGCACTGGAGGCTCTTTTAGATTGTTGTTTGATCTGTATAGATGGATTTTATTCCATAATTGGAGAACAAAGATTTATACATTGTATACGTGACTCTCCTGGTGCCATTAGATTGATCATTGGAGATAGCAGGATTTAAGATCAGTGAATAGGTCCATTGCAACCTGGGTTACCGGGGTTCAAATCTTGGAAACAGCCTCTTTGTGTATCCACAGGGGTAACACCACAGACATCTGTCCCTCTCTAGTCCCCGTATTGGTGGGAGCCTTATGCACTGAGCTGTCGTTTTCAAATAGGTGACCATAATTATGTGAAGTACTGTTCCCACCCACTATACAATAAAACCTAAAGGTCAAAAATAGGATAAACAAACAAACAAACTAAATTAGTGCGATTTAATATATCAATTTGTGATCCTGTAAAGGCATAAACACTATTGCAATGAGGAATTATATGGAGCCATGGAGGTATTGAGGGGCATGGTTTGCTATCCTCAATACAAGGTATCTACCCTCTCCTCTTTTTGTTTCAAGTTATATGGTTCAATCAAAACCAAGTATGATTGAAAGGGAAGTTATTTTATACAAAAATGCCAGGACTTAATATATACTATTTTGGATGCCTGCATACGTCTTTGCACCCATTAACTTATAGTAGCATGTCAAATACAAACATCAAGGATTTGAAATTATGGTGTTTTCTAGTTAAGGGGCAACCTTAACATGTTTTTAGTGTTCTCTGATATTGTTTATCAATTACACACTCTTGTATTGGCTCAGGAACACAGCGGCTTCCACGCCTTGTGGGCCTTTCCAAGGCACTTGAAATGATGCTGGTATATTCTCATCCTTTGTTGTACAAGTTAGCCTTTAGTTCTTCTCCAGTCATTAAATTTATTTTGTAACATGCTCTCTCTCTCTCTCTCTCTCTCACACACACACACACACACAACAGATGTCAAAACCAGTAAAAGGGGAGGAAGCCTATTCCTTGGGTCTAGTGGATGCCATAGCTCCACCTGATGAATTGATAGATACCGCTCGCCAGTGGGCCCTAGATATTTTTGAGTGTAGAAGACCATGGGTTTTAAGTCTTTACAGGACTAACAAGCTAGAGCCTCTTGGGGTGGCCAAGGAAATACTCAAGTTTGCAAGAGCCCAAGTCCGAAAACAAGCTCCTAATCTCAAGCACCCATTAGTTTGCATTGATGTTATAGAAGAGGGTATAGTTTCTGGATCCCGTGCTGGTCTTTTGAAGGTATAGATCCTCTCCATTGTTCTCTATTCCACACTATGGTAAGTATGCGGCTGTATGATAAATCGATATCACATCTGGCTTATACAGGAGGCAGAGGCTTCTCAGGGACTTATTCGATCCGACACTGCCAAGAGTTTGGTCCATGTATTCTTTGCTCAGCGTGGAACAACAAAGGTTTTTCTCCTATAACAAAATCCTGCTGTAGCCTATAGTTAGTAAGAAATTGTCTTTCTACTCCTAGCTTGGTAAAACTGATTATCTTTGAATGTATCCTTAATGAACCGCTGCCTTGAAACTTTATCTTTTCCTCGGTAACATTCATAAGCTTGTTCATTGACTTGGTTTGGTTAGGCTTTGAGTAAATAACTGCAAATCCCATTTTGCATGCATGAATTTCATTCCTTCTATCAATCTGGATTCTGGATAAATTGAACTTGGAAACCGGAACACTGGCATCCAAGTTGACACAGTATTTCTGGAAAGCGACCAGTTTCTATTTGGGAGTTGATAAAGTGTATATGTTTGTAAATAGATTAATGATCTTTATCAGTCATTTACATTTTACCACTTAAAATATGGTTTATGCTTCTTCAGGGTTTAATTGCATTTTAATCCTAGTTTACCAATCCCAACTCTCCTTTCAACATGCAATCTGGAAAGACTATAAGAATGGTAAAACTCCTTTATTCAAACTCTCAACAGGTTCCTGGAATCACTGATCTGGGTTTGGTACCAAGGAGAATAAAGAAAGTTGCAATTCTTGGAGGAGGATTAATGGGTTCAGGAATTGCAACTGCATTGATTCTTAGCAATTATCCTGTGATCCTGAAAGAAGTAAATGAGAAATTTCTACAGGCTGGGATTGATAGAATAAAAGGTGAGACATTTTTTAAAGAGGATAGGAAAATTTTCTGCACATTAGGGCCAAATGTTATGTTAGATTATTTGGTGTCAATTCATGTTCTTTACTTGTGCAGTCAGTGTACTATTATTATTTAATTTAAAGACCTTGTCTCTCTGTGTGCATGGTCTTCTCTTTTCTAATTCATTTGAACTTAACATATGAACATGAGTTATTCAGCCAATTTGCGAAGTCGTGTAAAGAAAGGGAAAATGACCGAAGAGAAGCTGGAAAAAACCCTTTCTCTTATCAAGGGTGTTCTTGACTACGAAAGCTTTAAGGATGTGGACATAGTTATAGAGGTAAGGTCAATTCATGATTAAGTTTTTGGTTTTGGCAACCATTTTATTTACTCATTTATACTTGGAACAGGCTGTTATTGAGAATGTCTCTTTAAAGCAGCAAATTTTTGCTGACCTGGAAACATATTGTCCACCCCATTGCATACTTGCCAGTAACACATCCACAATTGACTTGAACTTGATTGGTGAGAGGAGCAAGTATCAGGATCGGATTGTTGGAGCACATTTCTTCAGGTAATTCTGTTACTGTATTTCATGGTTTCTTTATCCTTAGTTTGATCCAACCATGGGCATGTGGCCAATCATGCTTCTGTGCAGTCCGGCTCATGTCATGCCACTATTGGAAATAGTTCGTACCCAGAAGACGTCTCCTCAAGTAATTGTTGACTTGCTAGATGTTGGGAAGAAGATCAAGAAAACCCCAGTTGTGGTTGGGAATTGCACCGGCTTTGCTGTCAACAGGATGTTCTTCCCTTACTCACAAGCAGCTATCTTACTTGTTGAACATGGTTCAGATGTCTATCAGATTGATCGAGCCATAACTAAATTTGGAATGCCAATGGGACCTTTCAGGTATTTAATGGATCAAGGTTTTACTGTTTCCTGAAATGTGCTCCCCCCCCCCCCCCCAACACACACACACACACACACACACACACCCACACACACACACACACACACACACAAAGTTGTCTAATTGCCTTGTTGGGTTTTCTTACCGTTTTTCTTTATCCATACAGATTGGTTGATCTGGTTGGTTTTGGAGTTGCAATTGCAACTGGTATGCAGTTTATTGGGAGCTTTCCTGAGAGATCGTATAAGTCAATGCTAATCCCTATAATGCAAGAGGATAAGAGAGCAGGTAGAGATGGGGTTGTGTGAAAAATTTAGGGACTTAAACTTATTTTAGGATAAATTGCCCCTCTGAAAGATTTTTTTTTTTAATTTTTATATCTTATGGTACTTGTTTCAGGTGAAGCCACTCGGAAGGGTTTCTATGTCTATGACAACAAGCGCAGGGCTAGCCCAGACCCTGAAATAGGAAAATATGTAGAGAAGGCAAGGCACATCTCTGGTGTGAAAGTTGACTCTAAGGTTTCTCTCTTTCTGCCCTTCCACTCTCCTTCACAATATAGGCACAGAGATACATGTGCATGAATGAATGTGAACGCCATATGTGAGCATACACCACAAATTGTGCAAAATAAGTGGCTAGCAAAAGTTATCTTTTAATTCAAATATATTTTATTGAACTGTGAGAGATCTCTCACTTAGTGGATTACCTACGAATTGATCAAAATACTTTAATAATGAGTTACATCTAGAAGTGAATCCCAAAGTTAGACTGGTCTGATTCTTCTGCCACATGATATATCTTTAGGTGTTTAACCTTTTAGGTATTCATAATTTGCAATATTCCATGAAAAACCAGCCTTAATTCTTCATTGATGAATCGGTGTGTCAGGCATATGGGGTTAACATAGGATGAGTTTGAGATCCCCGAAGTGTGGACTTCTCAGAAACTCCTGTGAGTGGAACACAGCCTATCACCCTTCTATGATTCATCTTTCCTTTTAACTTGGGTACATTTTTAGTAAGTCAAGTAGCCCACTAAGAGATTAGGGGGCTTGACCCACTTTGTGCCTTCTCATCTTGGTGTTATTTCTAGTTAATCCCTTACAAATTACAGGTTTTCGAGCATTATACTTTCAAACCTGATGATCTTGTCTAAGTTACACAGGATCTTGCGGGTTTCACCAATTAGCATACAGGAAGTGTTATTTAATGATGCATACTGCATTCAAGATACCATCCTTAAGGGAAACAGTGGTTCTAACACACTTGCACAGTTGTTTAGTTTTTATTGGTAACTTTTTCCACATGCATTTCCTAATACGGTGATGTGTGAGAAGTATAAAAGTGTAGATTTTGTTTAGAGATGATGCTGAATCATCATCACCATCATCTAAGCCTTCCCAACTTTATGGGGTCAGCTACATGAATCTCCACTATTCCTTATATTATGAATTACAAACCATTTAATGACTGTTAAAAAGAATTAAATTTAAAATTATACCTCTTTAAATATTTTGATGCATGGATAAAATCATAAATGTATACATTATAAATATAATGTACATATTTATGTATGTACAAATAAATACCCATACCCATACACATGAACAAGGCATCTCAAGTTGTGAGGAATGTTCCTTGTACTTGTAGGTATGAACCTTAAAGCTGGGCCTCAAGGTTGTTTGTTTTGAACCTTGTATTGAAACAAACCTCAAGGCTTAGTCCTTGTATGCTTTTTTAAACACTGGGGTCAGCATATAATAATAACTGAAAGGAGTTTGTATCCTCAAGAATGTCTAGATTCAAAGAAGAAAGCAAAGGCTGCTCATAAAATCTGTCTTTTACTCTTCTTATAATTCAAAACACAATTTTAATTCGGACTTTGTGAGAGCCCTTATTGGATTTCCATTATAAAACACCATCAATAAACTCTTCAAAGCAACCAAGAAACTTCTTAAGACAGTAAGGTGTGTGCTCTATGCGAAGCAAACAAATATACTACTAACATGCTCAAGAGCTTAAGAGGAAAATAATAAACTTTGAAGGGCAACCATCCAAGGTTCACATATAAGGATGGCTTACAGAAGATTTTAGAACTGTGATCAAATCCAGTTAAAGCAAATATGAAATATCTAACTATTTCCAAATTTCCAGAAAAGGGGATTGGCAATGTAGGGGGCTGATGTGGATCTAATAAAGCTTTACAAAAATTTCATTTGCATATAGCCACTGCTGTGAGGCCTGCAACAGAATTGATCCTCTGTGATATGAGGCTACAATAGTATTCAATATTGTGGAGCAGAAAGCTTCTTATAACAATTATAGTGGTTGATATTTCTGCATTATTTACAGACTAAATGCTTTATTTCTCCTGGTTTTATTTAATTATTTATTTTTTCCTTTTTTGCTGGTTGGACTTCCTGGACATAGTTTATGAAGTTACTGGATAAGGACATTGTAGAGATGATTTTCTTCCCTGTTGTGAATGAGGCCTGTCGTGTCCTTGCTGAAGGAATTGCAGTCAAGGCATCAGACCTTGACATTGCTTCTGTTATGGGTATGGGATTCCCACCATACAGGTCTGTACTACGTTGCATGAAAGTTCAGTCTGAGTTGCTCCTTTCTCATCCTTAATGAACACTAGCCTAATCAAATGGTATGCACATTTTAATCAGGGGAGGGATAATTTTCTGGGCTGGTTCTCTTGGATCCAAATACATTTGCTCAAGATTGGAGGAATGGTCAAAGATGTATGGAGAATTCTTCAAGCCTTGTTCCTATTTGGCAGAGAGGGCTGCTAAAGGAGCTCCATTGGTAAGAAACCTCAACCTTTTTCTCATGGTTCTTGTTAGCTTGTAGATCTATCAAGGGATCCCTTGGCATGGCAACTTTTCTGGGCTACCATGTATTCGTCTTTATGTGTCTGAGTCTTGAAGTAGTTGCATTTTGTTTGGCTATTTGATATGGTCTACAATGTGGAGCCACCCCATTACATAGGATGATGATATCTTGCCTTTTCATGCTTGGATGGTTTAAAGTACATCTACCTGGATTATGTGGTACCTAGAATATTTCCTGATGATCACCAATATGAAATTCCATGCCCCATGCTTTCATTTAATGAGCCAATAGAAATATTTATACAACTCAGAGAAAGAAAGTTAATTGATTAAATGGCAGGAATGAACCAATTGGTCATTTTTTCCTGTGCTGAATGTAAGATGCACTTTGCTAATTGGAGGGTCTGTATCATTATACTCTTCTGCCAAGCTGCTGTTTGAAGGAGTGAGGGTTTCTACCGGGGGGGGGGCGAGAATGCCTAGAAGCTGTGCTGGTGCCACCTGTCATACAATTCGACAAAAAAAAATCCATCTTTTCCACTTACGTTCAACCTATTAGAGTCACATAATGGGTGACCATGGCCTTTTGCCTGATTGCTGTAGGGTAATGCTAGTGAAATGATCTCACTTGTTTGAGGATATGGATCGTGGTTTTTCTTTGCTTTATTATCATCTGATACACTATGTTTACAACCAATGCAGAGCGCTCCGGAAAATCAGGCCTTGTCTAGGCTATAATAATAACCAAGGCATGGTGTATCACCTGATACAGTGTTAACAAGCTTGCTGGCCTAAGAAAGGGGAGCTGGACAAAGTGCTAAATGGCTAATGAGGTGGAGTATCAAGATTGGTAGGAATATAAGCATGGTATTATCTTCTCCAGTCAAGGGCTGCATTTCAAAGGCTATTATGTATATTGATTATCTGCCCCTGTTTGTTTTTCCAATAATGCTGTTTATTACTTTGATATGGAGGATCAATATGTAGAGAAAGGATAACAGTAGAATTACAGTTGATATTAGTCCTAAATTACAACTTGTAATGGCTGTGATGGTGCATGCAGTTCCAGACTGCTTTTCAAAATGCCGTTTCTTTCTTTTTATTTTTTTTGTTGTTTTAGCCTAACAACGAAATAGGGTACGGACGACTCCTATACATTGAGAAAACAGAATCTAATGCCTTCTCCCGATTCAGTAAATAGAATCTCAACCAGTAACCTTGTGCGTTCTTTAATTTTCCATAAAATGCATTTGATTTTATAGAAACATAATTGTATATTATCAAAGAAATATTTAAATACCCACCTATGGTTATAAAGGGGACAACAATTAATAACAGCTTTTGTTCATCATATTTATACTTAACAATGAACCTTGAATGCTAAACTGTGGAACAATCGTCTACAGTTCTGGTTATATTAGGCCAGACATGATACGCCATGTCAGCTCCGTAGACACGGATCTGCATTCAGGTTGAAGGCTATAAATGGGCTGAAGGCTTTGCTCCCTAGGTTCTGGGTGAAGTTAGAACTTAGAAATGCTTTGGTACCTTGGTAGCTGATACTTGATAGTCCAAGTCTCCCGTTTGTACTCCTAATGTTTACACCTTACATTTAGGGTCCCCTTGATTCGCGAGAATAGGGATCTGGAATTAGACTAAGAATGGGTCATTTTGATTTGATTCCAACTGAAATTCAATTCACATTTTTGGTGGAACGACATTCCCCAATTTGAAGGCATGGCCATTCCGATTTTGATTTCAAGGGGTTTTGATTTTGATTCTGCCTTCGAACCAAACGGATTCTTAGGGCCTGTTCGTTTTTTTTTAACTTTTATCTCTTAAGTGGAATCTTTTAATTTTAAGAAAAATGGTGGTTTGTTTCATATTATCTCTTATCTCTTAAAGTGTAATCATACAATTTTTTGTTTTTCAATGATATCCTCAAAAATACAAACAAAAACTCTCATATATGGGATCAAAATAGATATTTGATAATTTTCAGAATTCAGAATTAAGAACAACATTCTTTGCATTTAGAGTTCAGAGGAAAGAAAAGTTTACCAATACCAATATACCTCTTAATGTAATTATTGCACTTTGAAATGTCAGACTTAAGAGCAAATGAATAGGCCCTTAGTTAGACTACCTGTTTATCTCTACACTATCATCGCTTGAAGGGGGTAAGGTCTTAAAAACAGTCGACTGGACTTGAGTCAAAAGAAGCCAAGTACTTGAGCATGTTGCATATATGTATAGTTCATAGCTTCATATTTGGGATTTGGATATTGAAAACTATTATTAAATTAATTAAAAATGATCACAATATTATATAATCAATTAAAAATAACATTATTATTGTATTATCATGGAGAAAATGGTATTAGACTAGATTTTGTGTCTAAACATACAACATTTCTATACATAGATTGGAATGTATAAGTTAGATTTGGGGTGAATGAGTGGATCTATATTCAATCCAATTATAAATGTATAATCATTGCAACATGTTTTTCAAAACTGAACCAGATAGTTGGACTGGAAACTCAAGAATCGGTCACCTGACTGGTTCTGTTTCACCCCAAAACCGCTTTTTGGCCAAAAAACCATTGATTTGGTCAGCAAACTATTGACTCGAGCCATCAAACCGTCATTTGAACTGGACGGTCAAACCTTAATTTCAAAGTGAGTTTAAACCTTGGTTTGCAACCCTAATTTCAAAGTGATATTAAACGAGTCAAATCCAATGGTTTTGGATTGGGAGTTGAACGTACTTATAATATATTCTTCTTATTTATAATCATTTTTTTAGGAAAATTCCTGATGAGTACTCTGTACTTTGGGCCTGGTGTCACTTTGGTCCCTGAACTTTAAAATGTGTCAGTTTAGTGCCCGAACTTTCAAAACATGTCAATCCAGTACCTCCCGTTAACCAACCCGTTAACTAGCCCGTTAACTAGCTGTTAAGTGGGATTTGAAAAGACACAAATGCCCTTTGAGTGTCATCTAATTCTCTTTATCAATCACTCAAACGTTGAGAAAAAATGAATAGTCCTAAATCCTTGCCTCTTCTATTCAATAAAGTTGGGGTGACACTTAAAGGGTTGATAAGGAGATTTAGATGACACTTAAAGGGTATTTGTGCCTTTTCAAATGCCACTTAATAGCTGGTTAATGACAGGTATTGGATTGACATGTTTTGAAAGTTTGAGTACCGAATTGCTGCATTTTAAAGTTTAGGGACCAAAGTGACATTATGCCCAAAGTACAGGTGCTAATCGGGAATTTCCCCTCTTTTTCAAGAAAACCTGAAAATGATGACCTGGTATGGTAGGAGAAAAACTTGGAGGAGATAACCAAGAGATATTAGAGACTGGGAATTGAATTTTGCAAATCTAATTAGTGCTAGCATGGCACTTGTAGGCAAGGTTCAAAATATCGATACACCCGATATGCCGATAAGGGCGTATCAGGCTATATCGGTACTTTTTTTTTACTTTTTAATTTTTTTTTCAAAACCGGTTTAGAGGTGCTAGTTTAAGGATCCTCCACCCCTTGAATCGGTCAGAACCCCAATGCACCCTCTCTAGGGGCGTATCGGGGGAGCTCCCTAAATGATATGTATCGGCCGATATGTGTCGATGCTTTGAACCTTGCTTCCAGGCACATACCATGTTCTTGAACATATTGGCCATTCTTATGCTAACCCAAGATTTTACTATTGCAACATGCTTTAAAAACATTTTGAGTTAATCGATACAAATTATCGTTTCTATTTTCTACCTAAAACTAGGGGTGCAAATGGATCGGATCATGATTTGATCGATCTGGTCCTATTTGGTTTTGGATCGGATCAAATAATATGATCCAATTAGAAATTGGATCGGATTCAGATAACCCCTATCCGATCTGATATATTATATATTTATAAATATAAATATATATAATACATATATTATTTATTTATTTATAAATACATTTTATAAATTTGCTATATTATTTATTTTTATAAACACACACACACACATATATATATATATGATGAAAATAATTAAAAAATACTTGTATTTGTTGTTTTTACTTTATTTAAATTAGTATATTTTATTTTTCTTTTAATAATTTATTATTAAAAAAAAAATAAATCGGATCGAATCAAATCCGAAGATAATAAGATTTAAATTCAAATGAGTCCTATAAGATTTGACTGAATCTTTTGGATTTGAATCTGGTCTGATCCATTTGCATCCCTACCTAAAACATAGAATTTGATCTTTCTCCCACATCATTTTTCTGATTGACATGACACTCATATATGATGTAGCAACGCGTATTTTCACAAATTTGCATTGATCAACTGTGAAACAACCCCTATGAAACCTGAGCTAACAACAAAATTATGGAAACCAGAAGTTGCGCATGTCAACACCAAAGCTTGAAGGACCCAATATCTTATACATTAAGGGGTCAACATGAACCACAAAAAGGTAAACGCAATCTAATATTAGTGCAACAAAAGGTCAATCTTAACAGAGTATGCAATGGAGCAGGGTGAAAAAACCGCCTGATACAGAACTACATCAGATCTATATCCACTAATAAAGTAGTTACTGTCAACAAAACTGATATGCATTGGTTCAAGGTCAACAGACAAAAGTATTCAGATGCCTTCATATTTGGGATCGGTCATTATATAATGGTAAGCAATTACCAGAACAAATACAAAAATGCCAATAAAATTGGCAAGGAATCCCAAATCTTCGTCATTAATCATCTGCACAAGAGCAAAACAACAGAACCCAACATAGCATTAGCAGCAATACAGAATTAGCCTCTTTATTTAAAAATCCATGATAGACGTAATAGAAATGACGCTGAAAAGCATTATAAGAAAATGGGTTTCAAAAGTTTTAAAAGAAGAAGAAGAAGAAATAGTTGGTGAAAACCAGACTTCCATAGGAATTGTTAGTTCTTTAAAAGAAGAACGAGGGAAAATCAGTTTTGTTATTATTATTGTTTTTTTATTTTTTTTGAAGATACTGTAAATGATGGCTTAGATCAAGGAGGTGGAAGGTTCAGAAACTGCTCTTATTGTCATTGGCAATGCCATGCATCAAAATGAAATTGCTTTTGAAGTAAAAGGGTGAAAGAAAATCTGCAAAACAAAGAGTTCTAAACTAAAGGGATGGCTGATAACAGTTTAAATGGCTGAACCAAACACAAGGGGTTGCCTTGTGTTTTAGTGGATAAAATAATTAAATAATGAAATATTTGAGGTTATGGTACTTGACTGTTACGGACACGACACCCGGCAACACGCTATGTCGCAACCGCAGGCAGCAGCGTGCCTAGTGGCACACACCGCCCGGTAGCGCGCCCCGGTACAGGCCGCAGCGCACCTAGCGGCACGCACCGCCCGGCAGCACGCCGCGATACAGGCTGCCAGCCGCATGCCGAGCGGCACCCACCGCACGGCAGCAACACACACCACACGGCAGCGGCACGCACCACACGATAGCGGCACGCACCACACGGCAGCAGCACGCACCTCACAACAGCAGCAAAATGAGACGCACGCGCTAGCGGTAGAACGGGCCCACACGACAGCTCATCCAGGTGGGCCCACATTTATCCGACCACAGCAGCCCTGCATGCCAACGCCATCTACACCTTTCCCTTATCCCCTATTTTTGTGTTTCCCTTAGAAGTAGGAGTTTGAGTTTCGATAGAAGTTTAAGTTGTGATAAGAGAGGGACTACCTTAGCCGAATACAAGAAGGAAACCCTCTTGTAATCTCCTATTTAAGGAGCTGATTTTACTCAATAAAAGGATCGAAATTTTCAGTCAAGAAAGAGAGCAAGGAGAGTTAGGTGATCTCTTGAACAAATCACCCCTCAATTTGCCACCATAGGGTCAGCTCGCAAAGCCAAGGGCAAGGGAAGGCAAGGAGTTTTTCCCACAGACCGCCCCGTGACGAGATCCTACGCCCGGGCCCATGACATTTTGGTATCAGAGCCAAGCGTCATGGGCGACATGGAGCAGCTATCGTCCAAAGTTCACGAGCTGGAACACCGTCTCGTGGAAAATCACGCAGAGGTAAGAGAAGTTAAAGAGGACGTCAGGGAACTTCGGCGTCTACTGGAGTTATACTTCTCCACCAGGGAAGGGAGCCTTGAAGGGGCAGCTACTAACCACAGCCGCCGCTCAGATTGGATAGAGGGCTCTGGTGAGCGATAGAACGATGCACTGACAGCAGCAATCATACCCAAATACAGTCGTCTGGAGTTCCCCTCATACAGTGGCAGCGGTGACCCACTTGGATGGCTGTACTGCTGTGAGCAATTCTTCCACAATCAGCGCACAGAAGAGAAGGACAAGGTCATCCTGGCAGCATTTCACTTGACCGATGAAGCACAACTCTGGTTCTACCGAGTGGAGCAGGAAGAACTAGGCCTTAGTTGGGGCCTATTCAAGTCGTATTGCCTCCTCCGGTTCGGGCCCCCATTAACGAGCAACCCCTTGGGGGAGCTCATTAACCTCAAACAAATCGGGACCATCGCGGAGTATCAACGACAGTTTCAGACTCTTCTCGCCAAAGCCTCTTCGGTTCGGCCAGACCAGCAGGTGGATATGTTCACAGCTGGCCTATTTGAACCCCTGAGAGTCGATGTGGAGATGCAGAGCCCACCCAACTTGGTCACAACAATGAATCTGGCCCGAGCCTTCGAGTGCAAGCTGCAGATCATCCGAGGGCTGTCCAGCATGGGGCGTCCCGCAACGACTTGGGCGAACCCAAGGACTACCATAGGAGGGCCTTCGATGGCTGCCAACAGGGAACAATGCCCTTTCACCAACAACACTACCCGAGCTGCAACTAGCATGGGTAGCAGCACAACAACACCTCCCATCAGACGCTTATCCAGGGCTGAGATGGCAGAGCGCTGAGCCAAGGGCCAATGCTTCAACTGTGATGAGTTGTACTCAGCCGGCCACCGTTGCAAGCGGTTATTCTACCTCCTGGTAGACGAGCTAGAGGAGGAAGAAGAGGAACAGGCGGCACTAGAACCCGAGATCTGCCTCCATGCCATCACTGGAGTCCAAAACTCCCAAACCATGCAACTGCAGGCCCAGGTGGTAGGAAAACAGGTATGGGTTCTGGTTGACTCACGGAGCACCCACAACTTCATCAGCAAGCAGGTTGCGCTCCAACTGAAGCTACCAATGGAAGACAGACCACGGCTCCAGGTGGCTGTAGCAAATGGGGAGAGAGTTCACAATCCAGGGATCTGCCGAAGCATCCAAATCCGGGTGGACTCAGAACCATTCCTCGCAGATCTATTTGTTCTGACCCTAGACGAATTCGACATAGTGTTGGGGATTAAGTGGCTCATCACCCTCGGCCCCATCCAATGGGATTTCAGTGCCTTAACCATGACGTTTGACTTACATGGGAAACGGGTCACCTGGAAAGGGACCAAGATGAGAGCAAGAAAACCACAGGTGCATACTCTCCATGGCGACACCTTGCACACCGTAGAGATGGAGAGGCTTCTTGCTGATTTTTCAGACGTGTTCTCAGAGCCGAAGGGCCTTCCACCTGGCCGGTCGTGTGACCATCGGATCCCCTTAATACCAGGGGCGGGACCCATTGTCCTGAGGCCATACCGCTACCCGCACCTACAAAAGGACGAGATAGAGAGGCAGTGTACAGAGATGCTGGAACAGGGAATCATACGACCCAGCCGCTCTCCATTCTCTTCACCAGTCTTGTTGGTGCCAAAGCAAGACGGCACTTGGAGATTTTGTGTGGACTACAGGGAGCTCAACAGTAGAACTGCCAAGGACAAGTTCCCGATCCCGGTGGTAGACGAATTGCTAGATGAGCTCCACAGATCTCAATACTTTTCTAAGCTGGATCTCAGGTCAGGTTATTTCCAGGTCCGAATGGCCCCTAAAGATGTGGAGAAAACAGCCTTCCGAACGCATCACGACCACTTTGAATTCCTGGTCATGCCTTTTGGTCTCACCAATGCCCCATCTACATTCCAGGCCCTGATGAACGGGGTATTTTGGCCCCACCTCTGCAGATTTGTCCTAGTATTTTTCAACGACATCTTAATTTACAGTACTTCGTGGGTGGAGCACGTTTGTCACCTAAGGACAGTTCTGGAGCTGCTACGACAGCACAAACTATTCCTAAAATGAACCAAGTGCTCCTTCAGAAAGCCGCAGGTTCTTTACCTAGGTCATAGAGTCAGCAGGGAAGGAGTCTCGGTAGATAACTCCAAGATTCAAGCCATCCGGGAGTGGCCCAAGCCTCAGACCGTTAGGGCTCTCCACGGGTTCTTGGGGCTCACGGGATACTACCGCAAGTTTGTAAGGGACTATGGACTCCTGGCGGCCCCATTGACCAAGATGTTGAAGAAGAATGCATTTCATTGGGATGAAGCAGCTAACACTGCCTTTACAAACCTAAGGGACACACTCTCCACTACCCTCGTGCTACAACTACCAAACTTTGACCAAGAATTTACGGTGGAGTGTGATGCGTCTGACATAGGCATCGGCGCAATACTGCAACAGAAAGAGCACTCCATCGCCTTCTTCAGCCGCAAACTAGCAGATCAGCACCTCAAGCTACTGGCCTACGAGTGTGAATTGATTGGACTAGCCAAGGTCGTCAGCATTGGAGGCCATATTTGTGGGGCAGGCCCTTCGTTGTCAAGAAAGATCACTACAGCCTCAAATATCTTCTAGAGCAGCGGCTCACTACTCCACCTCAACAGCACTGGGCAAGCAAACTGCTAGGGTTTGACTTCCGCGTATACCCCAAGGTGAGAGCCTCTAACTGGGCCGCTGATGCGCTGTCCAGGCGTGAAGAGGACACGTCACACCTCTGTGCGGTCTCCCAGCCCCGCGTGACCCTATTGGAGGACCTAAGAAACATGTTGCCCCAATCACCAATGTGGAGAGACCTGATGCAAGAATTGCAGTCTAGCAAGACCCAACCAAACTGGACCATCCACGAGGGACTTGCGCTGTACAAAGGAAGGGTATATCTCCCAGCAGATTGTCCCTTAATTCCAGCTATCCTTGCCAGCATCACAACGCCACCCATGAAGGGGTGCAGAAGACGTTACACCATGCCCGTGAAGACTTTCATTGGCATGGTATGCGAGGCTCGGTTAGGGATTTCATCCAGAACTACTCAGTATATCAGCAACAGAAGTGGGAGAACATACACCCAGCAGGACTCCTGCAGCCCCTTTCACTCCCAACGCAGATCTTGGCCGATATCTCTATGGACTTCGTTGAAGGCTTGCCTAAAGTCGGTGGGAAATCCATCTTATTCGTAGTGATGGACCGCTTCTCCAAATGTGCTCATTTCATTCCGTTGTCCCACCCCTACATCGCAGTTTCTGTGGCCCACACCTTTTTCACACACATCTTCCACCTACATGGGCTGCCCGAGTCCATTGTCAGTGACAGTTCACCAGCACCTTCTGGAAGGAGCTGTTCAGATTACAGGGCACGACCCTAGCCTTTTCCTCTGCCAATCATCCACAGACGGACGGGCAAATGGAGGTTGTCAATCGCACCATAGAAATGTACCTCCGTTGCTTTGTAGGGGACCAACCACGACGCTGGGTGGATTACCTCCCTTGGGCCGAATACTGCTATAACACATCCTACCACTCGTCCCTTGGCATGACTCCCTTCCGCGTGGTGTATGGGCGAGACCCTCCTCGTCTCCTCTCCTACGAACCGGGATCAACACGGTTGGAAGAAGTAGACCGCAACCTCCAAGACCGCGGTGCCCTACTGGCTGAAGTCTCCTTACGTTTGCAGCAGGCACAGGCACGCATGAAGATAGATAACCTACGATCAACACCACCGCGAGGTCACCTTCCGGCCAGGACAGTTCGTTTGGCTAAAGCTCCAGCCCTACCGGCCGCTCTCCCTTAGGCGACGGATCCGCTAAAAGCTGACCCCAAGGTTCTATGGGCCCTTCAAGGTTCTTCGACAGATCGGGAAGATTGCCTATCAACTTGAACTACCAGAGCACAAAAAAATCCATGATGTCTTCCATGTGTCCCTACTCAAGCCTTTTATAGGAACTCCCCCAATGCAAGTGCCTCCTCTACCCCTTCTCAAGGACGGTAGACCCATCCTTCAACCTAGAGCTCTTGTCCGGTCAAGCATCAATCATGGCATCTTCGAGGTTCTAGTAGACTGGGACGGACTACCATTAGTGGAGGCCACTTGGATCCCCGGGACCAACCTGCACAACGCCTACCCCGACCTCGAGCTTGAGGACAAGCTCATTGTCCAGGAGGGATGTAATGTTATGGACACGACACCCGGCAACACGCTACGTCGCAACCGCAGGCAGCAGCGCGCCTAGCGGCATGCACCGCCCGGTAGCGCGCTGCAGTACAGGCCGCAGCGTTCACAGCGGAATGCACCGCCCGGTAGTGCGTCGCGGTACAAGCTGCCAACCGCACGCCGAGCGGCACACACCGCATGATAGCAGCACCTGGCATCAGCACGCACCACACGACAACGGCACACACCACACGGCAGCAGCATAATGAGACGCATGTGCCAGCGGTAGAGCGGGCCCACACGATAGCTCATCCGGGTGGGCCCACACTTATACGGCCACAGCAGCCCTGCACGCCAACGCCAGTTGTACCTTTCTCTTATCCCCTATCTTTGTGTTTCCCTTAGAAGTCGGAGTTTGAGTTTTGATAGAAGTTTAAGTTGTGATAAGAGAGGGACTACCTTAGCCGAATACAAGAAGGAAACACTCTTGTAATCTCCTATTTAAGGAGCTGATTTTACTCAATAAAAGGATCGAATTTTTCAGTCAAGAAAGAGAGCAAGGAGAGTTAGGTGATCTCTTGAACAAATCACCCCTCAATCCGCCACCATAGGGTCAACTCGCAAAGCCAAGGGCAAGGGAAGACAAGGAGTTTTCCCCACAGACCACCCCATGACGAGATCCTACGCCCGGGCCCATAACATTGACCCAACTTTAGTTTCAGGCATTATAGAGCTCACAACCTCCTTAATGAGGAACTATTCACTAAAAGACGAAGAAAAAAAAGCCATTCAGTTCATCCATTTCAGCTGTTATCAAATGCCTCCTAAAAAAACTGAAATAGGAAGCATTTCATCCTTTTTAAACTTGAGGTGCGGTAAAGGCATTTTTCCACTGGATAGTTTGAAGAAATGATTTAGAACTGCTTTCAGAGATTGGGGCAAGGGTCATCTATAAAACATGGAGGGGCCAATGCAAAACCAGAAAACATGGGGAAAATAAGCAGAAGTATTGATGCATGGAGCCATAAATACTAATTAATATCTCTCTCTCTCATACACACACGCAGAAACTTTAACATTCTATCTGAGACCCACCCAAAAAGAAAAACCTAACAGTGAAGATTCATTAAACAAGATATTGCAACATTGGCCAGTCCTACAGATATTCCAGTGAAAAACCTGAGGCTCTTAAGAGTTAAGTGGAAAGTAACCACTGCAAGGCATGACTAGGAAAAGGGGAGTGGGATATGGGAGTCAGGAGCATCTGAACTTTTATGAAGGAAAGGCATAGAGAAGGCCTACCATTCTTTTATGAAGGAAATAAAACATAAGGGAGGTGATGAAATGTAGGTAAAATTCTGGTCACACATTGATTGTTCATCACTGTTATAGAAGCTAAACTATACATAGTCCCCCTTCAGCCAAAAGGCCCATTGAAGCAGAAACAGAAACTTGGATTTGATTCTCATCTGGAATTTTCTCTCTTCAAAAATCTTTCTACAGGAGATTAAAGGCCTCAGTAACAGAAGAGAGAGGTGGAGGTGGAGGACCAACGCGACGTGAAAACAAATTCTACCTTCTTCAAAATTTACAATTCCAAAGCAAAACCCAGATCCGATACTAATAAACAAGTTATGAACCGATATTCATTTCCACTGGAAAGAGACAGTGAGAATAAAAGATCCTACATAAGTCCATATCATGCAGAGATTCGAATGAGTAGAAATCCTACTTGAAGAAAGCGAAATTCATCAACTGCAATAGTTTCAACAAATTAAATAAGTCGGACCGGCTTCTGTACAATGTTCAACAAAGCGCAGAACGTGGGAAAATTCCAAAAAGAAAAAGAGAATAGGAAAACCGAAACCGTGACGAAATATTTATAGAGAAAGAGAGAAAAAAATCCATACCTTGAAAGAGAAAATAGAGGGAATTAATGAGAGCCAAAGGGGGAAAGGAGAAATGTGTAACAGGAGCGGAGAAATTAACAAGTAAAATGAGAACGAAAGACTTGGCAATATTGAGTAAGCACCCAATAACGTTTCGGTTTAAGCAATCCGAAATCCGCGCCTTGATCGCGGTGAGAAAGCTCCGTCTTCATGGTTGAAGCTGTTGCTGAGAATGGCCACAGTAGTTGGTCTTCAGTCTTGGGATTGACCATCTCCTACTGTGGAACTTTGGAACTTGGAAGTGGATGTTCTCTCTCTCTCATGGGGATCTACTGTTCTATCGGATATTCTTCAGTTGTCATCTACTATGCTCATTTGGGTATGCTAGCTTCCAATTTATTTTCCTTGACGCCAAAGTCCATGTTATATACGTGTTGTGTTAGTGGTGGTCATATTATAATGATTTTATATATATATATATATATTTTAAAATTATCTGATTAAATTCTTCGCGCTTTACAAGGTGAATTGTTTTTTCATGTTGCCGGTTTTAAAAACAAATCAAAATCATTTGATTTGAAAACAGATTGTTTCTTAAAATAAAAAAAAACACACAAAAAAAATAACATATTCTTGGTTGTATATGTATTTTTAGTTTTCAAATCTAAAATTAAAACATATTCTTGAATCTGGTTTTAAAAACATCTTTTCATTTTATTATTTAATACCGCATTTCATAAATTTCTATATTAGAAAATCTGTTTTCTTTTTTTAAAACCCAACATTTTGTTGATTCCAAAAACATATATTGTTTTTTTTGATTTGAGAAGCCAATAGAAACCTGCAAGTATATAAAGAAGTTAATGAGGTAGCTGATTAATTATTAGGGAAAATTTCTTATTAGTACCCTATATTTTGGTTCGAGTGACAATTTGATTCCCAAACTTTAAATTGCGACAATCCATTACCTAAACTTTCAAAATGTGTCAATCCAGTACCCAAACTTACAAAATGTGACAATCTGGTACCTGTCATTAATTAGCCCGTTAAGTGATATTTGAAAAGTCAAAAATGCTCTAAGAATGCATCTAATTTTCTTTATCAACCATCCAAACATTGCCAATAAAATGACCAGTCCCAAAGTCTAGATTCTTCTAAACAGTCACCAACTTTTTTGAATAAAAGAGGTTAGGATTTGGAATTGCTTAGTTTTTTTGTCAATGTTTGGATGGTTGATAAAGAGAACTATATGGCATTCGAAGGGCATTTTTGAGTTTTCAAATGTCACTTAACGGTTGATTAACGACAAGTACTAGATTGTCACATTTCGAAAGTTCAGGTATTAGATTGTCGCATTTTAAAGTTCGGGGACCAAATTGTCACTCGAGCCAAAGTACAAGGTACTAATCGGAAAATTTCCCTAATTATTATTATGAGGAAAAGTACATACAGGCTCAATGGAGATTTCTGAATTCCACTATAAATCTATAAACATTCAAAATGTCAAATACCCACACTCTATGCACCAATGCCCGCCCGCATGAATCAGCATCAATTCCTAAATCATACCTACTCAACGTTACTTTGGGCCTAAAAATTCTCACCTGGGCTGAACCGTCATTCTCCCTAAGTGAATGCAAATTAATATGCTCAGAGCGTCGATCCGGAATCGAATCTTTCTTCCACTATCTGCTGCATTTTTCCATTTTTTTTTTGTCTATTATGGGTCAATTATGAAAAGTTGGACGTTGAAGCCATTTGACATTAAAAAAGTTCTGCATGGTAATGTACTTGTTTGGGCTGACTTGAATAGGTACTAAGAAGCAGAGCTTCTGCTGCTTCTAAAAGATTAATGTTTCTTGATTTTGATCAAAAGTGCAGTGGATGAACGGTTCATAAGCCTGGTGATTTCTTTTTTCTTTTAATTTGTTTTTTCCGATCCAACAGATTTAATGGATTTACTTTTAAGGGTGGATTTAAGGCCCTGTTCGCTGTTGGAGAAGTTATTTATACGAGTAAATTTAGTTACTTAAAGCTACGTTTGGAAGCAATGCAAAATACAAGTTTGTAGAGTGCATAAATACACTCATTCCGATTCATGAATGCAATCTGTTTTGTACTCTTGCCGTTTGTTTCATTTGAGGCAAATGACTATACAAAATCCATTTATTTATACGACCAAAAATCTTTCTTCTGAGCAGATCTGATTTCACGTTTTTCATTTATGATAAAATCTTCTAACTCATTTGAGTCTCACCCTAGCTTGTTAGCGCATTAGACACTTTGATAATCAAATAACATATAGAAATAGAAGTGACGGGTATCAACCATCAAATATTAAATTAGTTTCACCAGCATCTACCCATTAGTATACCTTGTTGGGGTTTTGTTTTTGGATCCAACAAATGAAATTATGCCAGATGGTGTGAGTATAAGAGGTCTGGTGCATAGATCTAGATAATGTTATCATCGACAATGGTTATGTTTGTCTTTTGGTCTCTCTGGTCCATTATTAGGGATGAGCAGATGGGTAGGTTTTACCTGTAATTAAATGGATTTTTACCTCAAATCAGCTTCATGTTTACAAATTATTGAGCAATTTAAATGAATTGATAATTTTTTTTTTCAATTTAATATTTTTTTTGTTCACGTTCAATCTACTATTTGATAGTAACATTATAAATGATACAAATTGTGACCATGTAAATATGTTAAGTTTATAATTCTTAAAGTAAAAAAAAGTATATACAGTAATATATTAAACTCAACAGAATATATAGCTATCTAATTTGATTTTTAATGACAACGTTTATTTATTTTTTTTAAAGAAAATATTCCTTTTTTTGAATAAATAAAGAAAGGGTTCCATGGGTAGACCCTAGAACTGCCAAGATTAGAATTGACATTGAAATTGATCTTGACAAGGTTCAAGGTATTTAGATTACAGACCAGTTAGGAGTTCAGAATCTGTTTATTGTATTATCATATTGATCTTTCTTGAATAAAACCTTACCCATTTATCAAAAAAAAACAAAAAAAGACAAGGTAGGTTTTGGTTCCAAAAACCTGGAATTGATCTCTACATGGTAGATTCTAGGTTCTACCTTAAAACCGAATCAATTTGAACTAACCTATACTTACCACTATTGATTATTAATCAAAAATCAAAATAGGTTAATCGATTGAAACAATTGGGCCCTTTCAAGGTTTAAAATATCGCAACGTATTAGTTGATGCATACCATTCTGCTAAAAAACCGATACATGGAATGTGTAAAAATCATGTGTTTCGTTTCTTTTTGAATGTATCAGCCGATACAGGCCTGTTTCGGATCTATATCGGTCGATACAAACTCGAAACAGGCCGATACAAACTGAATCATTTCAGTTCCCCTTTGTTCCATTAATTTCATTAATTTATATTTAATATCGAATATCTTTCATTAATGCCGTTTATTACTCCTATATTCAAGTCTAACTTCTTTATTAATTAGTTAATTACTCCTATATTTTAAGGCAAATTTAAATTTAAATTTCGCCACTAAACCACTCTGATTTGTTTGTTGTAGTTATATGTGATGTAACCGTTTCTGGTCACGTACCAATTTTTTTGTGATGTATCAATTTTTTTGGCTAAGTACCTCGTCATTTGACCTAGTGGTGAAGTGCCTGGTGGTGAGCTACTTGGTGACGAACTCCCTGGTGGTGAGTTAATTGGTCGTGAGCTACTTGGTGACGAGCTCCCTGGTGGTGAGCTACCTGGTGACGAGCTACTTGGTGACGAGCTCCTTGGTGGTGAGCTGCCTGGTGGCGAGCAAACTGGTGACGAGCTACTTGGTAACGAGCTCCCTGGTGGTGAGCTGCCTGGTGACGAGCTTCGTGGTGGTGAGTTGCCTAGTGACGAGCACCCTGGTGGTGAGCTACCTGGTGACAAACTACTTGGTGACGAGCTCCCTGGTGGTGAGCTACTTGATGACGAACTCCCTAGTGGTGAGCTACCTGGTGACGAGCTCCCTGGTGGTGAGCTACCTGGTGACGAAGTCCCTACTCCTAGGTGGCCTGTGACTCAAAGAATGGTGGAGCTCCCTGGTGCAGCGTAACCCAACTGCCCTCTGCATGAGGTGATCTTCTCTCCTTTGGGGTCTGAGGGACCTGCGAGAACTCCATATTTTCCTCCTCTTTGTAGGCGACGGGAACTGAGGGACCTGCAAGAACTGAATCAGAGGACCCGAGGGTATTTTCCTGGCGGGGACTCTCCGACGCCTAAGTTAGCACTCTGATTGTAGAGAGCTTGAAGATGATATTGGAGAAATGAGAGAGCTAGAGAGCAGGGATTACCTCCATTTTTTCCATTCTCTCCCCCTTGGCTTTAGGGGTCAGAGTCCTTATATAGTGGTGCCCAGTCACATCAGGCGTAACCGCCACTGCCCAAGCCATTACTGTCAGGACTAAGGTGACAGGTGTAGGTTGCTGTTGCAGGGTACAGACTCGTTAGGCGTGCCATGCTTTTTAGAAACAGTAGGCACGCTGCCGCCTAGCAAGAGATGTGGGCATTGCCACCAGATCTGTCAGGTACGGTCGTCAGGCAGGAGATCTTCCTGCGATATGTCGAACTGCTCTTTTGTACCGAGCTACCCTGCAAGTGGTGAGCTGCCTATGGCGACGAGCTCCCTGGTGGCTACTTGATGATGAACTCCTTGGAGAGTTGCTGAGCTCCTTGGAGAGCTGCCGAGCTCCTTGGTGAACTGCCGAGCACCTTGGAGAGCTCCTTGGAGAGCTGCTGAGCTCCTTGGCGAGCTCCTTGGTGAGTTGCCGAGCTCCTTGGCGATCTCCTTGGAGGTAACCACCATGCACGTTGACCAACTTTCGGAACGTGGGCTGTCCTCCACGTATCGTGGGGTATGCATGCCGAGTTTATCGGTGGGCACGTCTTATGGGTTGCCAGGTCGGCCAGGTTGGATCATGTGCCGGGCTGATCCAGATCGGCTAGGTCGGCCAGGTCGGATCATGTGCCAGGCTGATCCAGGTCGGCCAGGTTGTGCAGGCCGCACGCAGGCTGCGCCAGGTTGGCCAGGCCGGTGCCCGGGTGGGACACCAACTTGGTAAGTTGTTGCCTGGGTATCGCCTAGTTGTCACGAGGTGCCACGTGTCGCAATTTCACTAGAGGGCCAAATCTGCCTTCATCAATATGCATTTTTAGTTTTAAGTTAATTTTCTATTTTCTTAGTGGTGCTTATTAATAAATGCTGAAATTAATTATTAACATTTCTATACTAATAAATATTAAGATAATTATATTGGTTATTTGAAATTTGATGTATATACATTCACGTTTTAGCTTTTTTTGTTTTTTTTTTTCACATTTTAGTTATTCCATCATTTTCAACGGTTATTAATTATATCTCTATATGTCACATTTTATATAAACATTAAATTATGATTTTTACATTTAAATGACTTATTTACAATCATATAAAACTTGTAAGTATTGTTAATAATATATTTTTTATGATTTATTTGAATTTCCTAAAATATTTATGTGTATCTTGATTTTACATCTGTATTCATGCGTATCCAATACATATCCCAATATATCTCTTAAATTGTCTTTCCAATACATCTTACGTTTTCGAAACTTTAAACCTTGGACCCTTTTCTTAGCCTATAAATCAGTCGGGCCAGGTTGACCGAGTACCCTTGACATCATATAACGAAATTATTATTATCTCTAGTCTTATCCCACCAAAGTTCAAAATATCGACACGTATTGACCCGAATCAGTTGATATGTATCGTTTCGGTACCCCTCCAATATGCCCCTATAGTGGGTGTATTGGGGGGTCTGACTGGTTTAGGGGGTGGAGGAACCCTAAGCCACCCCCTGAACCGGTTTCAAAAAAAAAAAAAAAAAAAAAAAAAGTATCGATTTGTCCAATACACCACTACCGACTTATCGGACGTATTGATATTTTGAACCTGAACCCCACCAATTACTGGCTTGACTTGGCTTTGCTGCTCTAAGTTTTGATGCAAGTCCATTCCTCTATTCTTTTCATTTAAAAACCATTTCTGGGTTCAGGGTTGCCGATCGATTTGATTGACTGATTTCGACTTAATGGTTCAAATAAACTGGGCTAAAAATGAGCCTTTATTTATCATGTAACGGATGGGAGATCCAGGACAATTCATTTTGTCTTTGACGATCATGGGCTTGAAAGGATATGCGTTACCTCAGCTCATGTGGTCGGTCTGTTTTTATCCCAACTTCCAATTCCAAGAGCTATGCAGCTGATTAATTGTGGCGGACTCCGTTCAATTTCTTTGTAGTGAAAATGAAATTTGCACCCATGTAAATGCATGGAAGTGTAAATAGGCTCAATGTAAATTTTGGTTTATTTTTGTTTTGAATAAGGTAAGGATGATTAATCATAGTTACAAACAAATAAGTGCAAAAGTGAATCAAGTGTAGTGGGATTTTATGCAGGTAAAAACTCTGCACACACATTTTACAAGCTTGGAGATCCAGCCAAAGCATCTTCCATGAACTTAACATACATTATGAGAGATATAAGCTTGGAAGATGATGAGGGCGGATTTGACCCTCTAATGATATTGTGACACATGGCACCTTAGAACAATTAGGTGACACTCGCAACCACTTAGGCAACAACTTGCCTTAGCCAAGTTGATGGTGTCCCACCTAGCGGCCTGGCCCAGGCGCCGACTTGGCGGCTTGGCCCAGGCGCGACCTTGCGGCCTGGCTTAGGCGCCAACCTAGTGGCCTGGCACAGGCACCGACCTGGCGGCCTGGCACTGGCGCGAACTGGCGGCCTGTCCCAGGCACCGACCTGGTGACCTGCAAGACGTGCTCGCCGACAAATTCGGCATGCATATCCTAACACTCCCACGATCCTTGAAAGTTGGCCCACGTGTCGAACGATCCGAAGGGTGGTCAACGTGCATGGCGGTTGCCTCCGGGAATCTCGGACCACTTAGGTGACTTCTCGGAAATCTCGGATATGGTGCGTGAAGCCCACGCCAAACAATGCCTATATAAAGGCACCAACCCCAATGACATGAGGGGGGCAAGTAAGCATATTCCAGCTCTCATACTTTGTGATTTTTAGCTCGCAGTCTATTATGAGAGTAATGACTTAAGCATCGGAGCGACCTAGCCGGGTTAGCCACCGCAGGTCCTTTGACATTGATTCCTTGTAGGTTTCTAAAGAACTACGAAGCTCAACAATCAATCCAGTTCGCCACCAGGCAACTCGGCCCTCTGGTCAGCTCGACAACTAATAGGTAGCTCGACCCTTTGGTCAGCTCGATGATTAATAGGCAGCTCGACCCTCTAGTCAGCTTGGCACCTAATAAGCTACCTAGCTTAGCCCAATCAGCTCGTCACCTAACCTGCCTAGCTCGACCCAGTCAGTTTGGCACCTAACCTGCCCAGCTCAACCCAGTTAACTCGACACCTAATCTGCTCCCAGCTCGGCTTGGTCAGTTTGGCATTCAGATCCTCATCTAGCAAAAGTTCACTTCGGCCTCTGAGTCATTGGCCACTTGGAAGCATACCAAATGACGAGGTACTTAGCACAAAAAATTGATACATCAGAAGAGATTTAGGCTTGAATCAAGTGCAAAACTGTATTTGGTTCAGATTTGCGCAACAAATAAATAAAGCATCAACAAAAATCTGGTTAAAGTATTTTGTCTTATAGTCAAGGGCCTACAGTATTACTGAATTGGAATTTTCTCCTCCTCACACCGACCTCACAACCAAATCCCTCCGTGTATTGAGACATGATGTGAGGAGAGCTATGTGAGGAATAGATATGGACTTGATACTACTTCCCTATTGGATGTTAAATTGATTAACCTAAGCTTTTCTAATACAAAATTCTGAAATATCAATTGAAACTCTCAAACAATGGCCTTTCATCGAATGGATCCAAGATCAACCAAACTATGTATGATTGCACTATGGTCGAAAGTTTTGGTAGTGAAAAATGACCGTTTGTGCGTCATCTCAACCCTTAATACTTGGACAAACCTTGTAAAAACGAGATAGGGCCAAACTAGGTTTAATGATGGCAATGTTTAATGTTAATAGCACTGGATCATGACCTCATAGCACATGGAGGATAAGATGGTTCTCTTTAACCCATATCACTCAATTATCTAGCTGAAGACACACCCCAATTCTAGGGCAAGGGATGGTACGATTCTGATACACCCAAACATAGGAGGAAGGTTATAATTGGGACATTCGGCCATAGCCATCCTTCATATTGAGCCTCCTCTTTATGACATTTATGCTTTATCCCCATGAGTTTTATGCCCTTAGCTTCAATCAGAATGATATACACTATGAGTTTATTGTAAATGAATAAAAGTACATATTTGATTCATGTTTCCTTGGTATGTTTCTGTGTAATACCCTTAAACTGGACACTTAATGAGACTCATGTTAGTTTAGAACGTTCACAGCCAGTGGGTCGATTTGGGGAGACCTATCCTGATAAGGTTGACACTGATGTGCCACCAAGTCGGTTGGGGTGGCCTATCTCAGCTACCAGGGTGAGACCCTAGGCACATGCAGTGTAGGGTCATTTGAACCTTTGAACTAGACCCGATTTCCAGTGTTGCCTAGACCTTGGAGATTAATGGGCAAAACTGAAAAGTTACACCCGACCCCTAGACTCGATTATGATACTGCACTAGGTGTTGGATTGGGCTGTCTTTGATGTACCAATCAGTGAGATCCTTAGCGGGGGTCAAAACCTGTGTATGTTGGGACAGTCTGAGAATTTATCTGAGTGGGTGATCATAGTGACATGATCAACCCCTTTGTCGAACAAAGGTAATGATTGGGCATGCACTCTCTCTGATGGAAACCAAGACTGCCGGCAACCGATTTCAATCGTTGAGATTTGTTTTGCAAAATATGTTTTATATGATATATAAAAGTATATATATTATGGTTTCTAAAATGTTTGCAAAATATTTTAATTCCCGGGATCCATATAAGCAGAGAGTTCAACATTGTTCCTTGTAGCCGAGGGAGAGGTCCTCTCTTATCGGGCAGTGTTTAATCATTATGGGCTGAGAGGTTAAGTGTAAGACCATTGAGGATAATGCATGATGGGCTAATTTTGCATCTACCCACAGTCCCTGGGTGTTACAAGGTGGCTTGGCCCAGGGACCATTTAGGGTAAGTGTTGGGCCCATAGAGCCCATTTGATGGGTTTCAGAGGGTGCATTGTCCATAACAGTGTATTCGGCCAAGCCTTGTAACAAAGGCTGGGCTGAACCCATGTGGTTGATGTGTAGATCAATGCTTGGGTCCCACGCCATACAAGGAAGCCCAATTGGGCAGCAGTTAGGAAGGTAAGTGAGCATTTGACCTTAATGGGCCTAAAGCCCATTTCGAACTGGGCTATTTAATTAGTTAAATATGGGGCGAATTCTGAGATGGATTAGCAAATAGGATAGGGTCTTAACCCTATCCACTTAGAGAGTCCATATCTGAATGTGATTCAGACCTGGAAACCTCCTAATGAGATTAGGAGAAGGCTGATCTAATCTGCAGATAAGATAATGGCTTATCCTTATCACCTAATGGGATGTTTGGTCCAAATATGATTTGGATCAACAACTCCTAATTGGATTAGGAACTGATCCTTTAGGGTTACAAAAGAAGGAAGGGGTGACAACCTTTAGAAGATAGATATTCACATCCTCTTTAGTGCTGAAATCACAGAAGAAAGAACCAAGCAACCCTGCAGAATTCTTTCTTGCCGCCTACCTTGCCAGTTCGATCTCCAGTTCAGTGGGAGAAGTCAAGATTTGATTTTGATATCAGTTCTTTGTGAAAGGATTGATAGGAAGCTGTGCTCACGTGCCATCCCGCTATTTGCTGCGAAGGACTAGGTTCTTAGAGAAGAACTCTACTGATTCTGCTCCATCCTGCACTGTGTCATCTTTAGTGGGAGCAGTCTTTAGATCATTTCTTGGGCGTGAACACCTCCATTGGGAGATATTACTTCTCTGTATCAGGTATAATTCTCTCTTACTGCTTTTGTTTAGATTTGGTTCTGTTTATGGTTCAAGATTGATCATTGAAAATATGATTTTTTAAATAGAGATTTTAGTTCTCAGTTGAAAGGGAGAGAAAAATTTTTGAAATTTGCCCACCTTATTCCGCAAGATTTGGACGTCTATACGATGGATCTCTCATTCCTTCATTTTATGTGTATGCTCACTAGGAACTTTGACAACCATCTTAGCAATTAATCAAAGGCTGCCCTTGTAGGAATGTATGGTCCAAAGAGTGTCAAAGGGTATGCACCAAGGAGGTTAAATGTTCCTTATCAATGAGAATGTCAAGCTTTTGATAGTTTGCTCAAAGAATACTGATAGTATTTAATTACAAAAATGACACTATGGTTAAATCTAGTAGTGTTTATTTGAAAAATAAATGATTATTCTAATAAGCACTTATATTGGGCCAAAAAACACTCTTTTCAAATAGCAGTATGGGTATTTTCAAAATGACATCATGGGCCAAAAAGGAAATAAATGCTCATTGAATAAGTAATAAAAATAAGTCCAAATTTTAGGCTTTTCAAATGAGCATTTATTTTATTTTTTAAACAAACACTTATTTCGGTCTTTTTACTTATCAATCGCTAATAAATGCTTATTTATGTGGTTCTGGCTCAAAATAATTGCTTACTTGAATAAGTAATTATTATTTTTAAACACCGCTCACTAACATGCAGGCATGCCAAGCCTATTCAGACCGTCATACTACACCCTTAAAAGGCACTCACCTCTGCACAGTAGAGGCAGTCCTAGGGAGGATAAATGGAGGACACCTCCTCCATTTGCCATTTCGGCAATCGGCACCAACTTAACCAAAACAAGAGTTAGCAATCAACGTACTCTTTGCTCATATACACAAACAAATTCCACCGAGTGATACATTTGTTCTATTTCTTTCTCTCTCTCTCTCGTTGAGAGCCGAGACAGAAGTACAAACGTAAAAGCAATGTGCTCCTTCGTAGGTACATTCAAGTGGAACAAGTCTTTTACAAAGCAAACATGTTTAGAGGTTATATATTATGTAAAAAGACTGGAAAATTTTATTTGAAGTTTCTCGAAATTTCACATTTTCTGTCTTTTTGGGTATTTCCATGCATTAGTCTTTTTATCCTTCCGGTTTTTTATTATAAAAAAAAAAAAAACTGATTTTCGGTCTTTTAACTTTGACTGAAACTCAAAAGACCACATGAAAAGACTTACCAGACGCCACTATAATTTTGGGTTAATAAGAAAAAATAAATTTCACACAGGCGGAGCTAACTGGGGGTGGCGGAATGGAGCCGTAACCCTCATAAAACCCATTTAAGTTTCACTTATATTTTGACCCTTTATCCATATTTCCTAAGTTTTAACCCCCTCGAAATAAAAAAGAAAATCTAACTCCGCCCCTGATCTCACATCTACGAGGACAAAAAAACTTCCAATCCAAATGCAATAAGCCAATAACAGGGGTTGGAGCCAATACTTCTTTCCAGTAAACAATCGAGAGAGAAAAAGAAATGGGTGGACGGTGGTCCAAACTCGGGAGTCCCGAGTCGAGACGCCACTAACTCGTGGGTATGATTGATTCTGGTTTTGGGAAAGGCAAAAAAGGAAAAAAAATCATCCAGCATTATAAGAGAGTATACTTGGTAGCGAAAAGAGCCACTCCTCATTTGAAAGGTGTATCGGACCAGCATTCTCACTCAATTCTTCTGCTGCTCGCTTCGAGCATTCATATGGCGAGCATAAGCTTCATCGTGGGCATCATAGGTAGGTATTGTATTAACACCTGGGTTAGTTCCAACCTTTCTTCATTTCGTTCATTGTTTAATTTGTTCATGGACGTTCTTTCTCTGCAGGCAACATAATCTCCATACTTGTCTTCACTTCTCCCATGTGAGTAACAGAGACATATCTTGGCTCTCTTCTCTAGCTAATTGTATGAAAAGAAAGAAATTAGATTTCAAGTGTGTTTCAACATCAATATCTAGTCTGTGTTAATTGGGTTAATTGTCGACAGAGGCACGTTCCGGCGAGTGGTGAAGAAGAAATCAACTGAGAGCTTCAAGGGGCTCCCGTACATCTGTACTCTGTTGAGCACCTCCTTGTGGTCTTTCTATGGACTTCTCAAGCCTGGTGGTTTACTCATCGTCACCGTCAATGGCACCGGCGCTGTGTTACAGTTCATATACGTCACTCTTTTCCTCATTTATGCACCCAAGGATACAAAGGTAACCAAGTAGCTAGATTCTCTGTTGCTCCGCGTCTCAGCTGTCTGTCTGTGTATGTGTTTCTGAGTGCATGGGCCATTGCGTACAGGTGAAATTGATGAAGCTGGTAGCTCTCTTGAACGTTGGATGTCTGGGACTTGTGATCGCTGTGACTCTTCTGGCGATACATGGAAGTCTTCGGCTCACTGTGGTGGGGTTCTTATGCGCAGGGTTAACACTGGGCATGTATGCTTCACCACTAGCTGCCATGGTAAGCCAGCCGCTTATTTGCTGTCTGAGTCAGGATCTCCGGCCAACATATATAATACCTTTTAACACTCTCCAACATGATCTCACACCACACATCTCATAGTCTCGTACATGGCCGGTCTCATATCTTTAGTTGGTATAGGGTGTTGGAACTTATGAAAATATCCTAGATAAATATTGCTATTATTAATTTGCTGACAAGCTTCATTATATAGAATAGTTCAATAACTGTATGCCTAATAATTAGTTTAATTATATTGAAATTAAGATAAATGACTGAATTGCAATTTTCTTTGGTGAAATTAATAGTTGGTTTGTTCATATCTAACAAATTTTTATTACTTTATACAATTATAAACAATGATAATTATAATCCGAAAAAATCCAAACCAACAGCTACGTTCATGTATTTCACTCCCACTAACACTTGGTTGTAAGTCTCTGCACGAGGAATTCGTTTATACGGTTGCTTGGTACATTAATTTGTTCTAGACTTTTGTTAGCCTCTCACTCTCTCAATTTGCTTTTAAATTAATTTAAGCATGTTTTACCTGTGAACACTGGTATTTAGAATTAGAGCCACATAAATTCCTTTAGTCCTTTTCCACTTGATGACAAAGCTTCAAAGGAAGTATTTTTGTACTGTCATGGCCCATGACAGTAGAAGTGTAGAACAAAATTCATTTATTAGGACTAGGGGTCTCAATTGGATTGAGTTTGGTCCAATCCGATCCACTCCAATGTGAGTCTATTATAAATGGACCAGGTCTAATCCAATATAATGAATGTTTTGAATTAATTTGGTCCAGTCCAATTCAATGTCTAAACAGTCCAATCTGTTCAAATTCATTTTGATTTAGGTTGGTTTCAACTCAAACTCAGTCCATTGACACATATATTCTTATCTTTTATCAATGGACCAGACATTGGCTTAATCCAATCCAGTCTAATATAAATTTGTTACAGATGGACCAGATTCAATCCAATCTAATAAATATTTTGGACCGGATTGATCCTATCCAATATGTCTTGTTGATCCATCCAAATTGATTTTGGACTGAACGGGGCCCAATCCAAAACCAGTCCATTGACACCCTTAATTAGGACCACTTGAGAGTTGGGAATGTGAGATCGTCTAGCTATTTGGTAGAGAGAGATTATCAGGTTGGATTGCAACAGAAGGGTTTGAGATAGAGATCGATGGAACCTTGCATATTCGATCCAAATTTGAAATGGATTCCAATTCTAATCGGACAAACAGACACCGCTTGCAATTGCATTATCTACTCTAATGAATCACGTATTTTCAAGAAAAAGTTTGTACCGATTGTGTGGCATAGCTCAACTTTATTCTTTTCTTGTTTCTGTTTGATTGACAGAGGACGGTGATAAGGACAAAGAGCGTGGATTACATGCCCTTCTCACTTTCCTTCTTTCTCTTCCTCAATGGGGGTGTTTGGTCTGTTTATGCTGTGCTCGTCAAAGACTTGTTTATTGGGGTATGTCTTACGTCTTCCCTTTTATCTTTCGTTTCTTTTTTCTCCTCTAACTTTTCCTTTGTTTGCCACCCCTCCAATATATACATTTTCCACTTCTCAAACTCTCAATTCACAGTCGGTTTTTTCGGTATATAGAGGGGGAAGTTGATTAATAAGAAATTAACCAATTTTTTCACTTTCACACGGGTTTTATGTTAAATCAATTTTCATCTCTTAAGTGGATAAATAACTTTTTCACTTGTCAAAATATTATAGGGCAAAATTTTCCATTCCAATAATAAAATTTATGGATAAAAATGGTTAATTATTTTGTGTAAATTACTAAAATCTCCCATGAAGTTTTGGACCGTTGCTGAAACTTTCCTTGAAGTTTGGTAATTGCAATCGCTGCCCTTGAACTTTTTGACACAGTTGCAAGTAGACCCCCTCTTAGAATCCTCTAACCAGGCATGAAAATGTCCAAAATACTCATATATATAGTTATGTTCAAGGTACAAAGTATCGTTATGTATCGACTAATACGTATCATTCCGGGACCCTTCTGATATGCCCCTACAGTGGGTGTATCGGGGGTCTGACCGGTTCAGGGGATGGAGGGGTCCTAGACCAATACGCCCCTACCGGCGTATCGGGTATATCGATATTTTGAACCTTGGTTACGTTGACCAATATATTTATTTTCCATTTTTTCTTCATATCGATCACTACCCCAAGCCCTCTCATTCTCTTTTCCAAAATTGATTTATTTTTTAAAATTTTTTAGGTAAAACTGCAACTTTAAACTCTACTTTTTTTATTGTTGTTGTTCATAAATTTTGTATTATTTCTACCGTATAAATCAGCCTTGAAAGTAACCGTGTGGGTATTTTGGGCATTTTCATTTCTTTTGTTAAAAGTTTTTAAGTCGAAAAATTCAGGGGGAGGTAATTGCAACTGTGGAAGGAGAGGATTAATTTACCCTCAAATTTATGATCAAAATAACAGATATGCCTGCAAAAGTTGATCATACTGTTTACTATTTTTATGTTGGTTAAAGCGAGTGGGCCATGAAACATTTGGCCTTTTGCACAGTACACCCAATGGACCACACCGACACCAGCTTGGGTCCATGGACGAATGGATTTATAAATAACTTACCGAATCCTCTGGAGTCTGGACCATATTGAGACGGGTCAAGTATGCATGGACCCAACCCATATGTATGGAGCTGACGTGGTATACCATGATTGGTCAAGTATTACGACGACGAGAACCGTAGACTGGTTCGAACTTTAATTTCACAATTTGCAACTAAGTATAATACGTCTGTGTATGCGTAGGTTCCAAACGCAATCGGTTTCGTACTGGGGTCGGCTCAGTTGATACTGTACGCAGTTTACAGGAGGAAATCGGCGTCCCAAAAATCAACAGAGGCGAAAGAGGAGGAAGGTTCGGCCCACCTTGTCCGTGGAAACGTGGAGATGTCTGAATACGAAGATAGCAGCGAGTTCAAGACGAAGAATCGAAGCCTGAACAAAGGAATGAGCCTCCCCAAGTCGTCTGTTGCTCGGCAGCACAGCTTCACCAAAATCCTCAAGACGCTTTCTTTGAGTCCATACAAATTGCATCACTCCAGTTTGGCCGACGACGACGAAGACGACGTCGAGAAAGGGACCACCACCACTACCACCCACAGTCACCATTGATCGTCATCTACTTCTACAGTTCTACTGCAGCGACGTAAATAAATCAAACCTAGGATAAAAGTCCCCCGTACGCATAACATACAATGAAAGATGTTTGGATCCGCTAGCTGTACTTTTTTATTTTTATTTTCTGCATTGGTCTCCTGAGTGGTTTCAACTTTCAAGTCTAAACTTTTATGGGAGTGCAGCAGATCCCGGGTCTATGTTGTGGGGTGTCATCAATTGAAATGCCTGTTATTGTGTTTAACGATTAAAGAGCGCATTATCATTTCTCAGTCCTCAGTCCTTTTTGCCTTTATTATGTGTGTCTATTAGTCTGAGTGTTACAAGGACAACACACAAAGGGGGACAAGCAAGTTGTGGTTGTGGTTTTAATTGGTATGTAAGATTATGACCTACCCTGCTAATATCGACTCTAGATTGCTGTTAATTCCTTCCTCTTTTTAATCTTTCATTGAAAGAGAAAAGTACAAAGGATACACTGCTAAGGTTTTAAATGTTGAGGCTACTGTATGTTGGTACACACACCAATAACGACCCACCAACAACTCTAGACTCAACTCCAAACCAAATCGAGAAGCTAATCAGGCTGAGAAATATCTCCACACTTTGGCTCAAATATGCCTTTGGAAGCTACACAATGGACTCTAATCATTGTTTCTATCTGCTAGAGACCAAATTCGCCATATGGGCTTTCAAGTTAGGATGAGTTTTGAGTAACAATTTATGGTGGCTCAGTTGATAGGGTCTCTGCGTTGTTATAGTGAAGACTTGGGATCAAATCCTGTTGCCACTAACTACCATATTCCAAAAGCACTGGGAAGGATGAACTTAGACTTTAGTCTCATGTTGGGCCAGGTCAGCTCCTAAACTCAGCCCAAGGTGCTAGGCCTGAGTCTGGTCCGACCTCATACTTCCGGCCCAATGGCGGATTGGTTTCCATGGTTGGATGGTGATATATCATTTGTAATCCAGAAATCCGATGTTCATTTCAAATCGAGAAGAGGTCATCTCTTGGTGTAACTGTAAAATCAAAGGCTGACACCTGACAAGCATGATCAACATTGCGTACAAGGGTGCAACTCGGGTTGGTGCGTTTCACAGTTCACACTGCTTTGGCCGTTGGGTTTGGGCTTTGCTGGGTCCATACAAATTCTGACAAAAGCCCAACCCTAACCTGCATCTAGAATGGGTCCATACAGTTCAAACGACTTTGTACTTTTTGTTTGTTTGTTTGTTTTTAATGTAAATATGTTTAAATAAATTTTAAAACGAAATAAATTTTACAAAGATAAATATCTACAGTATAAATACATAAAAAATACAAAATAGATGGTTTTGCACTCTATATATTTCTATGTGTACACTCCTTCACACACCCTGAAGGCATAGTATCCATCCGTATATCAGAAATATCTGAGATGGGAATACCTTCTCACAAAAACTCTGCACACATCTGTTCACATGGGTATTCACTCACCCATTTTGGCTCAGTTTGGAAAGAGTATTAATGATGCGCGACCGACCGGTCTTAGCTGTCAACGATCTTGCTTCTGAACTGAATAGCAGGGAACCTGAAATGGAGGAGATGAGGAAGCTCCGGGGGGAACCCGATGTAAAGGCTCCGAAGCTTAAGTTAGAATCCTTCAAAGGCAAGATAAAACCAGATAGCGCAAAGTTTGCATACCTCCTCTTTGGGGGAGTGGAAAGCCTTTTATAACCACCTCGCGCACTCACTCCTAGACTCCCGTCAGGTCGGGAATGAGTATTTCCGTGCTTCTGCCAGTTCGGGCATCCTCGCCTCTACTGGGGCAGAACCGTCACTGATCTTTTTGTCGGAGCCGTCTCTGTAACTGGAGGTAGCGGTGACAGGTGACGGTGGCAGGTGGCCGTTTGTAGTGCGGCCGTCAAGCGTCAGATCCCAAGTCAGTCGGGTGTGCCGCCCCTGGATACGGACTCCTTTGGTGTTAGGTACGGTGTGGTTCGTTCAGTTCAATGCTCTGGAAGCAAAGTGCCTGGAGCGGTGCGTGAGGCGGTCTTGAGTTCAGATAAGGGGGGAGGTTCCGAACTGTCATAAGATGGGCCAGTTCGGGTCTCTGCTTTGTGTGACGGGGCCAAAGGGAGAGTTCGGGCTCCTCGTAGGGAGTTCGAACTCTAAGTAGGGAGTTCGGGCACCTTGCAGGGAGTTCGGGCTCCTCGTAGGGAGTTCGACCTCTAAGTAGGGAGTTTGGGCACCTTGTAGGGAGTTCAAACTCTAAGTAGGGAGTTCGGACCGCTGGTCTCTTCCCTTTGGTGTTTGTACCCTCGGTACACTGTTTTAAGTGCCGAGCTACTTGTTTTTTGCCACGTGGCGTGATTTGCGAGGTCGGGCCAAATCTTCCTTCATCAATTGCCCCCCACTCCTCGTGCTAACGGTCTTGCCCTGGCGCGGGGAGTTCGCAAGGTGTCAGGTAGATTTGTACTGCACTTTGAATCTTGGTTCTGCTAGCGCGAGGTGCGTTGTCAGGGTTTCTTGAGCTTCTTCGAGCGTCCATTTAGGCGGGAAGCACGCCGGCCTGTCTAAATGCTGATAGATGTGGCGGCGAGGGCGTTATTTTGAAATTTCAAAAAAGCGCGTCACTTGGGGGGCGCGATAGTGGGCGTCTTTTCAAATTTGAAAAAGACGTGCCGCTGTCGTTTTTCCTGAGGAGACGTGCGCTGGCGTTCCGTCAGTTTTGAAAAGATGTGCGCCGGCGCCGTCAGTTTCAGAAAGACGTGCACCAATCACGTCTCGGTCTCGGGAGACGTGTGGTCAGTGCGGCTGTAGGCCGTCGGACTGGCTTTGATCTAAGCCGTTGCCTTTCGGTCACTGTGAGCATAAATAACGGGGGGGGGGGGCAGTTGTTGTCACTTCTCTCGAGCTCGCGTCTGAGTTTCAGCTCGCATCCAGTTCACGTCCAGGTTTTTCAGTTCGCGCTCAAGGTCTTCCGCTCGTCCGAGCTCCTGTGGTCTACAGCTTCTGTCCGGGTGAGTACTTTCCTGGATCACATCACTCCCGATGTCTAGCTTGGATGGCTCAGATAGTACTTTCAGCGGGTCTGATGCAGGTTCTACGAACCAAGTTGCATCCCCTGATAGCCCTAGCGAGCCGGAGGTAGAGCTCGAGGAAGAGTTCGAGCTCGTAGGCCGTGGCGCTTCGGGTAGTTTGGCATCCACCTCTCGTTGGGGTCGGATGTTAGACAAGTTTGGCCCTTCGACCATGACGCCCGAGGGGCTCCAATCCCTCATTACTTACTATAACTTGCCCGGGGAGTATGCTTAATTCATACCTTCGGGTAGCTTTCCTTGGGAACACGGTTCTGATGAGATCGTGATATTCCGGGAGCAGCTCGCCGCAGGGCTGCGATTTCCTTTCCATCCCCTCTTTGTCGAAGTCTTGAACCACTTCGGCGTGACAGTCGACCAGCTTCACCCGAATTCCATTCGAAACTTGGTGGGGACAATCTCCTTATTCTACGACGAGAGCTTTCCGTTGGACTTGGAGATTTTTTCTTCAATCTTGATGCTTAAGAAGCAAGCGGGTCCCCTCCCCGGACGCAGGCGGGCTTACTACCTATCTCCTCGCCCGGGCTTTAAGCTTTTACATGAGCTCCCCAACAAGGTTCCAGCATGGAAGCGGGACTATTTCGGGGTGCAAAGTGTGCTGGGGTGGCCTTTTCAGACCGGGTGGGGGATGGCCGCTCCTGACTCCGGGGTCACGCTTGACAAGGAGACGGCGAAGGGCCTCCGGCAATGGGCGCGGCTTGGGCTAAAGTGTCAACAGTATCTGACGGAGGCCAAGCTCATTGCAGCCGGCCTGAGCTCGGGTAGGTTCTTCACTTAGAGACTCTTATCTTGCTGTCTTTCTTGCTTTTTACTGATGGCGAACTTCTTTTCTCAGGTGTGATGGATTCGCGAGGGACCCGGGGTGGGCACTTGTTTCAAGGTATGAAGAGGAGAAAGCGGGTTGCCAAGCGAACTCGCGCCGAGATGCCTCAGGATGCGGAGCTCGAGGTGCCGGGCTATCAGCCAGAAGATCCGCCCAGGGAGCCCGAGGTGGTCCCTCCGATGCAGGAGCCGGTAGGGGGCCCTTATGCTGAGACTACATACACAGGGGCTCCTACATACTCCGGGGCTCCTGCTTACTCCGGGTCTGCTCCTACGCGAGCTGGGCCCTCGGGCTCGGGGGCCCCTGGGGATTTCAGGAGTGTATTGACGCCGACCCATGCTCTTCAAAAGAGTAAAGAGGCTATCTTCCCCGAGGAGGTCGCGGCGTGGACTGATCTCCCTCTGCATCAAGTGGCCTACCGTGCCGTTAACCATGCCATGGTGGTAAGTGTTTTCCTTTTTTAGAGCTCTTTGGCTTTTGTTTTATTGGTTCTTTTGATCATTTGGTCTCTTTTGGTAGGTGAATTCTTCTATTCATGCCTTGCCGGCTCAGGTGGAGAGGAGCTCGAGGCAGGCGCGAGCTGCCGAAGAGGCTCGTCGCGCTGCCGAGGAGGCTGCTCGTGCTGCCGAAGAGGGTGCTCGTTTTTCACGGATCAGGCAGGCGAGGTCTCAGAGAGATGCCGAGGCCATGGGAGTGGTGGTGAAGCACATGGCGGACTTGAGGCTGGATCTGCAGCATCAGGTCGAGTATCTTTAGGAGGACATCAGGGAGAGGACGTAGATCTTTTCCCAAGGTATCGAAGATGCCAAGAAGAAGGCCGTCAATGAGTACATTGCTTCGACGGGCTTTGATGATCTGATGGTGGATTCATATACGGGCGGAGTTTCTGAGCTGCTGTCACCAGTGCGTATGCTAGCTTTTCTATCTGCGGGTACCTTGTCTCTGCTCCCTGCAAAATTTACTAACATAATAGATGGGTCGCTGGACCCGGTCTGTTTCTTTTATTAGTACCGAACTTACCACCTCGTCGCTTGCCGAGAGGTATAGTTATAAGACCTCGCCCTCCTCGGGCCGGGCTAAGGTCGGCACACTAGTGAGGTAACATAACATTTGCGGGACTCGAGCTGGTCGCCCCGCGCTACCCCCACACCGAAGTCCGTAGGGAACTTTGTGGCCAAATAGTAGGTGGAGACCAGCACCCGTAGGATATGCGTGATCGGCCGCCCTATTATGGCATTGTATGGGGAGGGGGTCGCGACCACCAGGAAATCATGGTTGAGTCTGACCGCACAAGGCCATGTACCGACTTTCACAGGTACTGTTATTTTTCCGAGGGGCCTGACTTCCTATCCGCTGAAACCCACCAGGGGAGTGTTCGTGGGCTTCAACTCGCTCCTCTGTAACTGCAGCTGGTCAAATGCTGATTTGAAGAGGATGTCCGCTGAGCTGCCCGAATCTACGAGTACGCGCCTGACCTCGAAGTCGCTGATCCTTAGCTTAATGACAAGCGCATCATCATGGGGGTAGTGGACTCCTCGCGCGTCGTCCTCTGCGAAAAAGATTGGTTCTTCGTTCTTTGGTCTCTTTGGGGGGTTCCGTTCTTCGAGGGCCACTTCGCAAACTGAAGTCCGGGCTGCTGCCGAGGTACACCCTGCTACCACCGAACCTCCCACTATTACATGGATGGTTCCCCGAACTGGCCTCTCTTCCGGAGGCTGCTTCTACAATGGTTCGGCAGGTCTGTTGCTAGACTCGGGGGCATCCTTTTCGTGCTCCCCTTGCCGACCTGCTTTATTGTTATTGTTGTGCTGTACAAAGTTTCTCAAGTATCCACGACGGATGAGTCCCTCTATCTCGTCCCGGAGATTATTACACTGCTCGGTACTATGACCATGGTCTCTATGGAAACTACAATACAAATTCTTATTTCTCTCGTTCGGATTTCCCTTTAGGCGAGGTGGCCACTTCACGTATGGGGCGTCCTTGATCATCATTAAGATCTCGGTCCGCCTTGTGTTTAACGGCGTGTAATCCGTCCGAACTGCTAGGGGAGCTCGGAACGATTGGTTCGGCTTCGGCTCCCGGGCCGGGTTTTCCTGTCGACTGGGTTGGAGGACTCGCCTTCCCTCTTTCTTTTCTCGTTCCCGCCTTCGATTCGTTGGTTGATTTCTTCCTCTGTCCTCATGAACTTGTCCGTGAGCTTGAAGAATTCGGCCACGGTTGCGGGCTGGTTAGCTACCATGTGCCATTTGAATTCTTTGTGCGTTACCCCTCTTTTGGCCGCCGCGAGCTACACCGCGGGGTCCAACCGCGGTATCTGCAAGCATGCTTCATTGAATCGCGATGTAGCCTCAGATGGATTCTCCTTCCCTTTGGACTACTCCGAAGATGCTTTCCTCTGTTCTGGGGCACCGTTTGCTGGTGACAAAGTGTGCGGTGAAGACCTGCACGAATTGGGCCCAACACTTTATCGACCTGGGGGCCAGGTTCCTGTACCAAGTGCGGGCTACTCCCCTGAAGGTGGTGGTGAAGGCCACGCACATGCACGATTTGCTGGCCCCGGCGAGGTGCATTTGGGACTGGAAAGCGTCAACGTTGTCGTTGGGGTCGAAGGACCCGTCGTACTTGTCCAGAGGTGGGAGCTTGAAATTTCTGGGTAAGGGGACCACCAGGAGTTCTGATGCGAGGGGGGAAGGAACCGAGAGAATCGGGGCAGCTCCTACCTCGTCCGAGCTCGTCTCTTCTTTGCCTCTGAGCTCTGACAAGACACGGGTTGCGGTTCGGCGACTTCGCCGGCACCTTCGTTGTTGAGTGGGCCTTGTATTGGCGCTGCTGGCCTCCGTGTTGCCGAGCTCGATGGGCCCGGAATGCTGGTAGTCTGCCGCCAGGGCGCCGAATCGGTTTTCCGTGAGCGGGAACTCGGGCTTGGAGCGCCGAGGTGCCGATCTCGCGGGCGAGGTTCCCGACCCGCCTGCGAGCTGCAAGGCGGGGATGATTTTTTTCTCTCTTCGGCCTGGGGACGAGGCCTGGCTGTTAGGGGGGTTTTGGGGCTGGGAGGCCTTTCCTTGGTGGGGGCGTCCATCCTGCGGGGAGGCCTTGACCGGCCTCGGAGCGGGGTGGCGAGGTGGAAGTAGTGGTTGGTTCAGTGGCAGTTGGGGGAACTGCTGTTGATAGTGATACTGGGAGATGTTGTGCAGCACTTGGTGCTGGTGAAGCTGGTGCTGCTGGAACTGTTGCATTTGGGCTTGCATTGCCCGCATGCACTGCATCAGGTCGTCCAACCGGTTTTGGCTGGATGCCACGGGGACGGCAGTCGGTTCAGTAAAGGTTGTCTCAATAGGGGGAGGAAAGGGGATGCTTGTGGCAGGAAGGTTTACGGGCGCCACTGCTTGTGGCGCATTCAAGCTGGGGATCCCATCCACCAAAAGGGGGATGGTGAACTGTCCAACGCACACCACGGGGACTTGAAGTTGTTCCCCGGTGGTGTTTGTCTCCGTGCCACGTCCGGCGTTGCTGGAGGAGGCCATGAGTGTTGGGTTTTTTTGAAGAAAAGGGGTTATGGAAGTTTGGAGGGAGGCTTTTTGAAGTGTTCCCACAGACGGCGCCAATTGATGATGCGCGATCCGGCCGGTCTTAGATATCAATGACCTTGCTTCTGAACTGAATAGCAGGGAACCTGAAACGGACGAGATGAGGAAGCTCCGGGGGGAACCCGATGTAAAGGCTCTGAAGCTTAAGTTAGAATCCTTCAAAGGCAAGATAAAACCAGATAGCGCAAAGTTTGCATACCTCCTCTTTGGGGGAGTAGAAAACCTTTTATAACCACCTCGCGCACTCACTCCTAGACTCCCGTCAGGTCAGGAATGAGTATTTCCGTGCTTCTGCCAGTTCGGGCGTCCTCGCCTCTACTGGGGCAGAACCGTCACTGCTCTTTTTGTTTGAGTCGTCTCTGTAACTGGAGGTAGCGGTGATAGGTGAGGGTGGCAGGTGGCCGTTTGTAGTGCGGCCGTCAAGCGTCAGATCCCAAGTCAGTCGGGTGCGCCGCCCCTGGATACGGACTCCTTTGGTGTCAGGTACGGTGTGGTTCGTCCAGTTCAACGCTCTGGAAGCAAAGTGCCTGGAGCGGTGCGTGAGGTGGTCTTGAGTTCGGATAAGGGGGGAGGTTCCGAACTGTCATAAGACGGGCCAGTTCGGGTCTCTGCTTTGTGTAACGGGGCGAAAGGGAGAGTTCGGGCTCCTCGTAAGGAGTTTAAACTCTAAGTAGGGAGTTCGGGCACCTTGGGAGTTCGGGCTCCTCGTAGGGAGTTCGAGCTCTAAGTAGGGAGTTCGGGCACCTTGTAGGGAGTTCAAACTCTAAGTAGGGAGTTCGGGCACCTTGTAGGGAGTTCGGACCGCTGGTCTCTTCCCTTTGGTGTTTGTACCCTTGGTACGCTGTTTTAAGTGCCGAATTACTTGTTTTTTGCCACGTGGCGTGATTTGCGAGGTCGGGCCAAATCTTCCTTCATCAAGTACAAATGCAAATATGTATAACATAAATATATATAAAATATTACCAAATATAAGGTTTTGCATTGTACACATGTATGGGAGATATTACTGACAAGTAGTTAAATGCCCGTATGAGTAGATGTATACTGAGTTTTTGAGTTTTTGTGAGCAAGAGATCCGGATTGGAAATATCCCCCATAAATTTAACATGAAAGACGGGTCATATTCCCAATTTTTATTATGAATTGGATCAAATAATTCTAATTAGTTTATTTATTGGATCGACTCTTCTTCCGATTACATTCCGTGGATTCTACAATATTGAGTGGTTGTTCAACCGTCCAAGCAACAAACCGTGCCTTCTTCTTCACTATTGTGAACTTCACCATGTTGCTGCTAGATTCTCGGCCGACCCCATTAACATGGAAAAAGAAAAAGAACTTTTAGAGAAGTTTTTAATTCTGTTTCTCAAATCCAGGTTGATCTTGGAAGGCTTTTGTAGGAGGATTATGTTAATCTTTGGAGGGTGGGTTTGAGAGGGTGGTGTTAAGTGCTTTTTGTACTGGGCATGGGGCAAGCTAGGCAGGCTATGTCCTCTTCTGTTTATAGGGGTGAGCAAAAAAAACCAAAAAATCAAACTGATTGAAAAAAATCGACCAAAATCAAACTGAAAAATAAGTTAACTGAACCGGTTGGTTTGATGTTTTTAAAAATCAAAGGTATTGGTTCAGTTTCGGTTAACCAATATAAAAAAACCAGCGGTTAACCAATATAGGGATATCATGATCTAATGGGTCTACCTAGTAATCCAAAACCAGACTCGACTCGGGTCAGAATCAAAACCCTAACCTGATACTATATACCTAAATAATGCTGAATTTATTGTTTAACCCAATCCATTGACATTCCTATCATTGCCTTCTTGAACTTCCTCATGATCTACCTGCTTTAATTTAACGATATTAAAGAAAAGGCAAAATTAGCCAAAATGTAAAGATATTATCAGCTCCTTTCTACTCATGAATGTCAAATTTTTAGGTAGAGAGAATATCTGTTTAAAGTCTTTTTTTATGGTTTTTTTTTGGGTAGAGAGAACGCATGTTCTAAACTCTAAAATACATAGAAACGCTAGAGTAATAAAAAAAAAATATATAAAGAAATGTTCTAATGAAAAAGAAAAAAAAAAGATATAGACTTGTTTGCCACAATGAACAATCTGATTTAAAGCTTATTATTTTTTTTTGGCTTTTAGAAAACACGTTTTTAAGGAGGGTGGGATCTTAATGGTTTAAAATGAAATTGGGTAGGTGATAGGTCATTATATAATTTATATCAAGGTTTTGAAAATCGGATTGAATCGAACCGTCCGACTGATTGGCTCGAGAATCAACCAGGCAAACGTTTCACCCTAAAATCATTGATTTGATCAGCAATTCATTAATCTGGGTGGTCGAACCAGGGGCAGAGCTAGAATTTTTGGTTAAGGGGGCTAAAACTTAAAAAATATGGATAGGGGGGTCAAAAGCTAAGAAATATGGATAAGGGGGTCAAAATATATATGAAATTTAAATGGGTTTTGTGGGAATTTTGAAATCACAGAGGGGGCATGTCTCCCCTCCAAACAAATCGACCCAGATAATGGATTTTGACTGTTTTTATTTTAATATATATTTTTTTATTTTTTTAATTAAAACAAGCCATTCATTTGAATTAGACGGTCGAACCGCTGATTTAAAAGCCGATGGCCAAAATAGTTCTGGGTCCGGATTGATTTTTAAAATATTGCATTATATGCTTTGAAAACTTTATTATTTAATTATTTTATCAATCAAAAGACAAAACAATAAGTCTTTTTGATTCAGCAACCTTAGCCGTTATCTTCCAAGTTTAAAGTTCAAACACCATGAATTATTGGATTCACGGTGTTCACCTGGGTGCTGTTATTCTTGGCCAATCCCGCTTAACATAAAGAAAACTTTTGCTCCTTTTAGAAAGGTGGCAATACTCATTTTTAAAGGTGGATAATAAGGTCACGTTACCTATGTTTAGGTCTGACTATGATACCGGAAATGTATCATACCTCATAACCTAAGCAAAGAGTGCTATCTTCTTATGTTGAGATATCTTAGAATTCGGTAAGTTCAAAGCAACTAAGACTGCTCATGAACTTGCTAAAAGAGGGCAGGTAGAGTTTGGTTTCTTTGTTTGAATAAAAACGTATATAAATATAAAGATGTTCCCAGTGCACGACTACAAAGGATGTAAAGATGGTTTTATGAGGACTGAATCTGAATTCTTTTGCTTATTGTTTATGTCTTCCTATTGGTTTATTTTAATATATTTTCTCCTATTATAAAAAAAAAACTTTTTTTTCTTTGATAAAACAGTGAAAACTAAAAAGGATGAACCTGACCAGCCATACCAAGGAAGGTAATAAACCTAAGATCCCAAGAAAAATCAATATCTTTTTATTTTTTTGGTAAAAATAAAACTAAATCCTTGAAAGAGGATGGTAGGATGTGCTGTGGGACGTTGTGGGGTGGAAATGTGAACTTTCATCAAACTCGGTCCACAAACCATTACAATTGTACTGAATTGATAAAAAATGTACTTTAAAGTGATCAATAACAAATCTCAAATTCCTAAAGATCTGGCTTGTGGTATTCGCGAAGATAATTTGGGTTTTTTTATCTTTAGAATTAATTAAGTTTTGCTAGGTTTTAATTTTTTATTATTTTTTGTGAGTCTAAGATGGTGAGGGAGAGCTATGTATACTTGGGTAATGGGGTAAGGCGAACTAAGCCCTTCCCCTGTTATTACAAATTTTCCTTTTGAAAATGGTTAATAAAATTTAAGGTGGTCGCCCCTCCACCTGGTGTAAGGTTTGGGGTTAAAAAGAAAAAAGCCATTACAATTATACATCAAGAACATCTGCTAGGGGAATTGGGAGGATCATTTTGTTTAAAAAGGAAGCTCGTTGGAGAAGTTCACAGTCAAATGAGCCTCTTGGCTAAAAATTGGCAAAGTGATCAAAATGGATCGTCAAACCTGAATTGTATGCTTGAAATTGAGGTTAACAGGTAAAGCTTGGAAAGAAATTTGAAGTATTAAAATTGAGCCAAAGATAAAAACATTTCCTTCTAATTTGAAGATGTGTTTAGAATGCATCAGTGTTACACGACCTCTTTTTCTTGTGAGCATGCCAAATTAGTTTCGACTACATATTAGATCATCAGGTTGCTACCTCTTTGGTTTGAAAAGATGATTCTGCTAGAAAAATGTCAAAATTCTTTGCAAGTGCATTATGATAGTAGCAGTGGGTGTTCTGGATGGCACAGCAGAAAAATGCTTTGAAAATTAATGTTGATGAAAGCTTTGAGAAAGTGGAGACAGGAGTTTTTTTGGTGTGGTCATTAGGAATCATTTTGGCTTGTGTAGTAGCTGAACCTGGATTTTCTACTCACTTTTTCCTTCCCACTTTTTACCTGTCCTGAATAGAGATGTGTGGCTGCAATTCACGGTGGATAGAGAGTGGGTAGAAAAAGTGAATAGGAAATGCCATTTGGTAATAGCTCCTCTCCTATTCAAGAAAAAGAATTGGCTTGTCTGAAGGGAATCTAACTTGTTAAAGATTTCTTTTCTGGCCCCTTTGTCCTTGGAAGTGATAGTTTGACCCTTTTAATTAGCGGTGCAAATGGATCATAATCCTAATCCAATCCTATTTTTGTGGATTTAGATAACCCTTTATTGGATTTTTGGATTGGATCAGATTCAGATCACCCCTATCTGATTCGAAAGCATCCAATTCAATCTGATCTATATATATGTATATATTTATAAATATATTTGCTTATAATAGGATATGTATATATTAATATATTTATTTATAAATATGTTTATATTGCACTTTTTTGTAATTTTTTTATAAAAAGACATGCTATATATTAATATATATGATGAAAATAGTTGAAAAAATGCTTATATTTTTGTTTTTCTTCATATAAACTTCTATGTTTTTTCTTTTAATAATTTATTTCATTTTTCATAATCAAATAAGATCGAATCATATTCAGATATTTGACATCCTTAACGGATTTGGATTCAAATCACCATTTATGAGAACCGGTCAGATTTCAAATATCTGCCATCGGATCAGATTCGGATATACACTGATTCGAATCTGATTTGATCCATCTGCATCCCTACTTTTAAAAGCTCTATCTAATGGAGATCCTGAAGGGGATAAAGGATGTTTTTTTCCTTTGTAAATATACTCTTGCTGCAACTGTGGGTTTTAATGTTTCTTTTTAGTTTTCTTTTGTAAAAAGAGAAGTTATTCTATTAGAGAGTTAGGGTGTTTCATTGAGGCTATGTCTATCTGGCTAGTTGACTGAATGAAGCTGAACTATCTCAGTTTTGTTCTGTAGTTGTTGTTTTTGAGTAATATGTATTTCAAGTTTACCAAAAAAAAAATTCAAATACTCTTTATTCAAAGCCATAATGGTATTTGAGCATATTTTCTTTCGGTAATATTTATTTATTTAATGGTTAGATAATAAAACTAATTATGTAACATTTTTATTGTATACTTAATTATTTTAGGGAAAATTCTTGATTAATACCCTATACTTTGGGCCTAGTGCCATATTGGGGTCACCCGAATGCCGACTGAGACGTGACCCTAACTTTCTTGAATAGAAAAAGGTAAGGATTTGGGACTATTCATTTTTTATCAACATTTAGATGGTTGATAAGGAAACTTATATAACACTTGAAGGGCATTTGTATCTTTTCAAATGCCACTTAAATGGCTGTTTAATGAGCTGGTTAATGACAAGTACTAGATTGTCACATTTTAAAAGTTCGGGTACTGAATTGGCATGTTTGAAAGGTTGGGGATCAAAGTTGCACTAGGCCCATAGTACAGGGTACTAATTGAGAATTTTCCCATTATTTTATTATCTTGTCATGGATCAAATCATTCAAACCTGGATGGTTGAACCACTAAGCTAGATCCTATGGTAAAAGCAATTTCATTTCCATATCGGTTTTTAAAACATTTCTTTCACCATAAACCTTGCAGTCATCGGGAACATGAAAAATAAAAAAAAAGAAAACTGAAAGCAGAGTCAATTCAGTTCTTGCCAAGCATCGGACTAGGAGATGTCTTGGGACTTTTTTTGGGTAAATTGTTGAAACCTCCCTTGAAGTTTGATAATCATCCTCTAAACTTTCCGAGACAGTTGCATGTACACCCCCTATGTTAGAATCCTCTAACAAGAGAAACGAAAATGTCCAAAAAACATGCAATTAATATTGAAATTGGATTCTATAGAAAAATGCAATACAAATTTTATAAACAACAAAAGAAATAGAGAATTTAAAGTTGCAGCCTTCCTTTGAGCAATTGATATGAAGGGCAAATTTGAGAAACAAATCATTTTCAGAAAAGAGATTAACGGGGTTCCAAATGGCGATTCATTTGATGAAAAATTTTAGAAAATAAATATTTTGGTCAACAGTAACTGTATGGGTATTTTGGACATTTTCATACCTCCTTTTAGAGGATTTTACCAAAAGGGGTCTACTTGCAATTAAGACAGAAAATTCAAAGGAAATGATTGCAATTACCTAACTGCAAGAGAGTTTTTAGCAATGGTAAAAAATTTCAGTGGAGGTTTCAGAAATTTACTTTTTGCTTTTGGTAAATGTTGCTTTGGGGCTCTTGAGCTTCTTATGTTGTCTTCCTGCATAGTGACTGAACCCAAGTCCTTCACGCCGGACAGCATTAGATGTGCCTGTTAGTGGTTTTAAAATCACATAATAAAAAAAATGAAAAAAGTTGAAAAGAATATTTTTATTATTAATTGATAGAAATGAAAAAACAATCAATTAATTAAACTAATTACATTAATTTTAAATTTTAAATTAATAATAGATTAGCTGAATTACAATTTTTTACTAATTTAAAACTCATTCAAGTTCCAAAATAAAAATATTAGAGTTATTTGATAAAATTTAAGTTTAACTATTCAAAATAAAAATGTTATTTTAAAATTACTTAATTTTTTCTTTTGAAAAATCAGACCTGGGATTGCAATCGGGTTTCAATTTGAACAAATTGAACGATTTGACCATTCAGGTCAATGACATTTTGAAAAACACTGAAATTTATAGTTAATTAGTTAGTTTACTATAATTACTATGATTAATTTTACATAATTACTGTAATTAATCATGAAATCTTTAATTACTATAATAATTGGGTGATAGCTTTAACCGACCATCCGGGTCAACAACAGGTTCAAAACACTAAATTAATTTAATTTATTATAATAACTATAATTAACCAAGTTAACAATAAAGTAATTATTAATTTATTTACGTTAGTGATTACATTTCAGTTAACTACTATAATTAACATATTAGATTTCATTTAATCCATTCGATGTTATATTGTTTGATTCCTCAATATAATTAATTAATTATTATAACTTAAAAGTGGGTCAATGGACCTGATTTTACTTAACAAAACAAGCTGCATGTGAGGTCTACTGACCTAATAGGAGCCTGCACTCTACAGGTTTTTTTTTTTTTTGGAGGGGTGCTGATTAATCAATTCAACCACTGAGTGGAGTGGGCCCAGCTTAACCTAATTAGGATTGTTATAAGATTGGCTGTTCATAACAAGATCCAAACCGATCAAACCGACCAACCCAGTTCGATTCAATTCGAGTTGGCCGGTTTTTCTTCCTCATCGGTCGGTTTCGGGTTACAAAAAAATATAAACCGATGGTTTGGTTCAGTTTTGATTTTTATGTGTGAAAATCGAAACCGAACCGACCCAAACTGATTTAGATATTTATTATATATATAATATTTCAGATATTATATATATATATTTCAGCTTTATTCCAGAAATATACATATTATATATAAAATTTCTGATATATAAAATATCAGTTTTAATCCATCAAATCATTAATTTCTAAGCATCCAACCTTTGCTTTCTTAGACTTGAATCCTTTACCGTTCACACCGAGAGAATCATTCACAAAACCGACCCAAACTGATTCAAACCAATCAGGTCAGCTTTACTTAGTACTGGGTCAGTTTTGGTTTCATTTCTAGGTAAACCGACCAGGTCGGGTCAGTTGGAAAAACGCCAATAAACCATCCCAACCCGACCCATGAACAACCCTACTTTCTGTATTTAACTTCTCTTAATAATGCCTATCAATCACATGATTACTGATCTATATAAATATAGATATGTTGTACCTAAAATAGAAAGAAAAGCATAACCATGTTAGGTTGGTAATGAAGTTGATCGGCATAATTTTATTTTATTTATTTATTTTTGTTTTTTGAATTTTGCCGCTTTAGATATGCAATAAATTAAATGGAAAAGTACGAATAGCCCAATGCAGATTATGGATTTTCACTACGGAGCTATAAACATTCAACATGTCAACAACCCACACTCTATGCATCAACGCTTGCCCATGAATTGGCATCAATTCGGAGCTAACACCTACCCCAACAGTACTTTGGGCTGTCATTCTCCCTAAATAAAATATGAAAACCTTGTGGACCAGGTATGGTTAAGCCTATAGCAGATTGCATCCTTAAGCTACTGATATTATTTTGATTGACTTGAGATCCTTTACTTTAAGGTTGTGTTTGGTTGTAGTATAATTTTATTCATTTTAGTACAAATGCATGGGAGTGCAAATATGTAAAAAAAAAATGCAAATTGTCGTTCAATTTTATTTTGGGTTTTATTTTATTTGGATTCATGTCTTAATTTACTTCATTTATACCACAGTCAAACAAAATAAGCTAAAATTTGAAATAAAAATAGGTCAGGATTTCCACTAAAATAATTTGCACTACCATAATTTGCACCAATGCAAATTTATTGCAACCAAACACAGCCTAAGGGTAAATTGATGAAACCTCCCTTGAAGTTTTTGGTTGCTGTTGAAATGTGAAACCTCTCCTGAACTTTGGTAATTAAAATCACCTCTCCTGAATTTTCTGACATAATTGTAATTAGACCCCCTTTATTAGAATCCTCAAAAAAGATGTATAAAAATGTCTTAAATATCCATGCAGTTGATTTTAACTAAATTGTATATTTTCCAAATTTTCTTTTTGTATGAATAGGTGGTTAAACCCTTCCAATATCTTTTCTAAATTTGATTTATTTATTAAATTTACCCTTGATATCAAAAGCTCAAAGGTAAAGCTATAACTTAAATTTTTTTTTTTTTGTTGTTCATAAAGTTTGTATTGTTTTTTTTTCTTGTAAAAACCAGCTTGAATAGTAATTACACTGGGATTTTGGATATTTTTATACCTATAATATAATAGAGAGGATCTAGTTGCAAATGTGTCAAAATTGTAATTACCAAAAAAAAGGTTTCATCAATTTAATGGCTACTTAATTGGAGGCTTGTATACAGGTAGATTGATTATGGATTTGATCAAATAATTCTCAAGTCAATTTATTAGATTCAATCTTAAGATTCCATTCCGTGGGTTATACAACATCTATTGATTGTTCATCCGCCGAAGCAATAAATTGTGGCTTCTTCTTGACTCTTACGGGTTATTTGATGAAAATTTTATTTTTTTGGCTTTTAGAAAATGGGTTTTTAACGAGGTTGCGGGATGCTAATGGCTGAAAATCTCTCTCAATGATAAATAGGGGCAATATTCTCAATGTACACTAAGATATGCATGTGGGACATTTTTGGGGCACGTTTTATGGGGACAGATGTGAACTCTTGAAAATAAAACAACAAGTCTTTTGATTCAATAACTTAGCCATTATCAAACGCCCCCTTAATTGAGAGTTCTCAAGTTCAACATGGATTGTTGGATTATGGTATTCACTATGGTTTTTAAAACTGGATCGGACTAGATGGTCAGAACATGGATTGTTGGATTATGATATTCAATATGGTTTTTAAAACTGGATCGGACTAGATGGTCAGACTAGAAAAACTGGGTACCGGTCAAGTGACAGATATCGTTTTTAATTTTTTTGTCAGAACATACCGACTACTCAATTCAAACAGTCAGACCATTCAACCCAAAAACCGGAACCCTGATCGATTCATTCTCCAGATCGATTTTAAAAACTTTGATATTCACCGAGTGCTGCTAGATTCTTCACCAATCCCACTTGACAGAAAGAAAACATTTGCTCCAAGGTGGCAAGATACTAATTTTTATGGGTGGGCACTATGATACCCGAAATGTATATACCTCATAATCTTATAACCATTCAACTGTTTTTTTTTTTTTTTTTGATAAAATAGAGAGAACAAAAGCAAGCAAGGGGTTTCCATATGTATATATGTCAGTGTGCCCACACTAAGATTTGAAAAGTTTATATATAATAATAAAAAATTTAAAAGTTTTCACAAATGCCCCACTCCAATAAAATAGTAAGAGATTTATTTTTTAGTAATGAGTAAGTGGTCAAATAATGACACCCATGTCTTTGGATGTACTTAAAATTTGAAGTTAAAATAATAGAATTAAAGTGACTCTTATACCCTCATTTTTTTTTTCAATGTGACAATTGACCATCATTTCAGACAAAGGGGATTTCCAATGCATGGGTACAATGGCTTATTGGGACAATATTAGGAGCATTTTGTTAGTAGCAAATAATTCCTACCCCCGTCATGTTACCTATATATCTAGCTTAAGTTCAACAATTTTAGGGTCTCAATGACAAATAGCACGGCGGCAGGATGGAGTATCGATGAACCTTTTCTTTTATATTTCAAATTAGATTATGTATGTATATATGTGTATGTATTTTGAGGTTTGAAGAGATTGTTTATACCCGGTATTTTCAAAAACTTGTCCCATAGAGTGAGATAAAGCATTGAGGATAATAATGAAGATGATTTTCAAAAACTATACCTTTAAAAAGCTGTTTATATATAACTATCATTTTTTTTAATGATTTCAAGTTTATCCTTTAAAATTGAGATTTTCTCCTCACAAAGTGTGTCTCACACCAATCTCACAGTGCATTCATCGGCTGTGCATTGGGAGCTTCTCCCACATTTTTATATATTGTCATTCATAGCAAGATGTTTCTAATGCACAACTACGATGTGCTGTGAGGTTGGTATAAGATATGTTTTGTGAGGAGCAAATATGATTTCTCCACTATTAATTTTTCTTTCAAACTTCTTAACCAAGTAAAGAAATCACCGCATCAGAGCAGGCCACCCTCTCCATTCTCTCTCCTTTTTCATATACTTCTTTCCACTACTACAACATAAAATCTGCAACCACCGGCCCTAACTACTGTTCAAACACCAAAGAAGATATCTCACTGCCACTCCTCATCTCTCCCTCTCTCTCTCTCTCTGTCTCTCTCTTTTCCATCTTCTCCCACCATTTTTCATATTACTTTATCACATTATTTTTCTGGAGCGATGTGTCATGAAAAAAGAAAGATACCTCAGTGTTCTTAGTCTCTTTCCTCTTTAGTTTTTATGTTCTCTTTTACCCTCTATTTCTATTCTGTCAGGTCTCCAACGGTTCTCGCTCTCTATCCTTCTTTAGCGAATGACAAAATTATCCTCTTGTCCTCTTTTTTAGAGCCTAATGCTGTATTTGGTTGCAGTACAAATTTATTTGCATTAATATAAATATATAAGAGTGTAAATGTAAAAAATACAAATTCTAGTTTAATTTTGTATTAGATTTTACTTTATTTTGCTTCATGTCTTTAACTTACTTTATTTGTATCGCAATCAAACAAAATAAGTTAAAATTTAAAACAAAAATAAGTCAAAATTTACATTCAAATCATTTGCACGGCCATGATTTGCATCAATGCAAATTTATTTGCATTGCAACCAAACACTACTAATTAATATCAAAAGAGAAACAGTGGGCATCATGATTTTGCATCTATGCACTGCCATTAGAGCCCAGCCAATAAGGCCTTTCTCCAATCTCTCCTTTAGATTCGAGAAAATCAATCTACTGCTTACTGTATACCTCATTTCGATTTCATTGATTTTTCACTACTTTTTTATTAACAATTAAAGGATATTTTAGTCATTTTTCATGGGTGCAGTTATTCTAAGAGGAGGGAACGTTTTTTTTTTTTTTTTGAAAATTTAATGAACAATTAAGATACTTTTGTCCTTTACATTCATTTGTGGAAATGTTAAAACTTGAAAGTTCAACAAGGCATGTTTAAGGCCCCGTTTGGTTCGTGGGAATAGGGGTCTATAGTTGGAATCATAATGGGTTATTCTGATTCCAACTGTATGATTGGGCAGAATCGGAATCCTATTTTCATTCCTGCTGGAATGGCATTCCCCCATTTGAGGGAATGGTTTCCCTACTTCTCTTTTGAGAATAAAATCTCATTCTTGCTGATTTTCATTTTCATTGTCATTCCTATTTGAACTAAACAGACTAAGGGAATAGACGATTCTGATTCCAATTCTAAAAGATTTTGTTTCTGATTCCGACTGCGAACCTAAGTATGTTTTGAAATTATAGGTTTTAAAAAATTTTCACGAACGGGAGAATATATATAAGTAATTAATCCTTTCACGTTATCAAAATTGGAAAGATAATTGTAGTGTCGTATAAAAAATAAAAATAAAAAATAGATAATACAAACGTGATGCGTTAACATGAAAATGACATAAGTTGAGAGGGATGTAGGAAAATGGGGAAGCATGTGATGTCAGGATTCCATATAGATGGGACAAAAGGCTTAAATGATTAAAGGCCAATAACAATCTGTCGAATGGCCCACGCCCGACGAAAATTGGTAAAATCTGGACCGGATTCGCCGGTCCGATACTAATTCGGACTTGAAAACCAAAAAGACGGGTGATTTTATTATTTATTCATCTTTCTCTTAATTGGACCCATATGTTGCTCTAACAGATCCGCTTGAAAACCAACTTGCCATATTTAATAATTTTGCTTGTTAGTAGTACCAGAACTTAATAATTTCACTGTATATATTTTTCGTGAATTTTGTTTTGGGTTTTAGTAGATATTGGAATCAAGGTTCAAAATATCGACACTGATACGTGTTGTTCTAAGACCCCTTCGATACGCCCCTATAATGGGTGTATCGGGGGTCTGATCGGTTCAGGGTGTGGAGGAGGCCTAAATTGGCTCCCCTGAACCAGTTGCAAGAAAAATAAAAAAAAAAGTACCAAAAGCTATATCAATTCGCCCGATACGTCCATAATGGTGTATCGAGCATATCAATATTTTGAACCTTGATTGGAATAACTTGTGACCAATTTTCATTGGGAGATGTTCTCTGTACATGATTGGGATGTGTTGTAGGGTGTTAATATGAAACCAATGAAGTGATATTTATTAATAAATTTAATAAGGTCACATCTGTGCCCCCATGCATCCCATGGACACTGGGGCACTCAGCATGTACATCTCACTATGCATTGGGAATAATTTCTGAAGTTGTTACTAAGAGATGTTCTTAATGTTCGTTTGGTTCATAGTTGGAATTGGAATTGAAATCGGAATCAAAATCCTCCAGAATCGGAATCAGAATGGTCCATTCCCATAGTCTGCTTGATTCAGATAGGAATTGGAATAGGAATTAAAATCAGCAGGAATGGGATTTCATTCCCAAGGGAGGGGTAGGGCCATTCCCTCAAATAAAGGAATGCCATTCCTGCAGGAATGAAGATGGGATTCCGATTCCGCTCAACCAAACAGTTGGAATTAGAATGAGCCATTCCGATTCCGATTCCAGACCCCTATTCCAGCAAACCAAATGGACTCTTAATACACAGTTGCGATGTATCGTGGGAAGCATATATGAATTCAAATTTTTGGGGTTTTGATTGGTTAGATTTCCGTGTGGTGTGTTTTCTGTCACCATAGATTTTACCTTTGCTATCTTTCCTTTTGCATTTTTTTTTTCGAATATTAGCATTTCTTTTTTCTTGAATCATATATTAGTTATGAGCAAGTACATTAGAGTGCATGATGTGAGGTCCATGGAAAACCTGCACTTATGCTAGGTTTGATCTCACACCTTATATTTGGAGGGGTGCCAGGTGATCATCTCTTCTATTAGGTCACCAATCCTACATTAAGGTCTCGCTTGTTTTCCGAGAAGTGGGGGCAGATAAGTTGGCAACTCTCACAAAAAAAAAAAAAATTGTATTCATTTTCTAATATTAATGTGTTCCATGAAAAAGAATAATTCTTGAGCGGTCTATTTACCTAGGGAAGTAATATTTTCCTCAGATTTACCTAAATTATTTAATCATATGCCTTGAAAATCACTATTACATGATAAGATGATATTATCCCTTTAATAATGTCATATTTTTAAATAAATTAGTCATTTACCTGGGACATAGAAGAACATTGGTAAGTGTTTTTATTCAGATAAGTGTTTTCTAAAAAATGCTTACCGGACAAATGCATTTACTTGAATATTCATCTATCAATATGTGAATGAAGCTTTAGATAAAACAATTAGGCACTTGAAATAGAGCAATTAGGCTCAGTTTGAGAATATTACAAATATAAGATTTAGAAAATACTATATACAAAGTTTTACATTGTATATTTATATTTGCACTCAATATTAAAATCTATGACTGAATATCACAAGTTATATTGGACGGTTTGAATGTTTCTAATGGTTTGAAGGATTTGACCGTTTGAGTTAATGATTTTTTGATCAAATCAATGGTTTTTAGCTAAAAGACGATTCGCAGGTGAAACAGAATCAGTCAAGTGACCGATTTCTGTTTTTCCAGTCCAACTGTTTGGTCCAATCTGATTTTAAGAACCATGGATAAAAGTGACCGTTCCATGCATCCCCGTATTTAAAAGTAAAAATCTGTAAAAGCGACAAGAGAAGTAACTATCCTAGTGTTATCGTTTCCTCAGATATGCTATATTACAGGCTTGCAGTAACGAAGTTTGTTTGCACAATCAGATTTTTTAATGGACTTATCAAAAACTAATAAAAAAAAAGCTGAATTATTAGTGGTGAAGATGATGGAAAAACTGGAGGTTTAATAATAAAATAGCACAAACTCCAAAACATATTACTGTAGCATATCTATAATAACGTAGAAATAAATGCACCTAAGCCCAGGGCTGCCATTGGGTTGGGTCTCGGTCGGGTCTAAATAGAATCACTTTCGCATCCATTATTAATTGAAAAAAAAAAACAAAATTATAGGCTTAAATCCATATTGGTTATTCGACGAGTTCACTCTGATGCTTAAGTCAGTTTATGCGAACTGAGGGTAATCAAAGAGCAAGAGAGCTAGTAAGTAGTAAAAATGTGTGTCCCTTGGCCTCGGGAGGGAGGCCTTTATATAATGGAGTCATCGCAGGCTTTACAGAGTAGTTCCGAGATCTTTGCCACGATAAAAGTTGTTTCTGTGTTATTTGGAGACAACTTTTTTAGTTGATCATGCTAATCACTTCCACCCGGATCAGACGGGGAGATAATGCTTAATTGATATGAGGCGTGGTCCTGTGGAATCCGGGGACTGTTGGAAAGACTTTCGGGATTATATTGAAGGTAGATCGGTATACCCGAGTTGGTTTCTACCTCGAACTGATGTTCTTGAGCTAATGGTCGTACACCCCAAACTGAATTATGTACTGAAGTTGCAACTTGGTATCGAGGTGCCCATAGCTCGGGATAAGTACCGAAGTGCCCTTAGCTCGGAATGAGTACCGAAGTGCCCTTAGCTCAGGATGATTTCAGCTCGAAGAACTCTTAGCTCGGGGTAGTGGAGTATTACTTTGTAGCGAACTGACTATGCCGAGTTGTCACCTATGTCGAGTCACGCCCACGTGTCCCCTTGTTACGAAGTCGGGCCAAATCACCCTCAATCAGTTGGATTTGTTGAGCCTTAAAAACTAGATTTGTTTATTTAAATAATAATTTAATTTAAAATTTGATAATATAGATATTATATATATAATAACGGATTTTGTGTCTGAATCGGTTTGGGATAGGCAAGAATCGGAACTGACTCGATTATTAATTGAAACAAAATCATTGAAACTAAATCTATTATTATGAGTTTGGTCAGTTCGGATCCATTGGGTGGATCCAGCCCACTGTCGGCTTTACCGAAGGCTGTGTTTGGTTTGAAAATAACCCTTACATTATCATCATCCAACTTGATTTTCTTGGCACAGTTGGCAGACAGTAACCCCGACCCCTCAAAATAATTATGCTAAAATTTCCAGCCTGTGATCCATGACTTTACCAGCATATAGCAGCCTGTGTTTTCTGATATATATGCATCCGTAGGAGAACTTGACTCAAAAAGCTTATTTGCTTCGTTTGTTTTACGTTTTGCCGACATCCCCGCATCAGGGCAAACACCATTGAATCCCTCACCGAGTTTCAAGTTTTGCTTTTGCAAACATGAATATTTAGAATTTCTATTCTTGAATGCTCTCTTTAGTTTCTGGTCTGCATTTATTCTTTCGCCGATGACATCAATCTCATCCATAAATATATGTGATGTCCAAAGTTCCAAATATCTCCCTTATCATTCTCACATTTTGTTTTGTCATATTTATTTATCAATTTAACCACAACAGAGCTCAAATTATATCAATTTTCTTTTGAGAACAGTGGATTACACAGTTAGTTTGAAATTGTACAATAGTACATCAAAAGTAGGCTGTGGGACCAATCATAATTTTCCCGACCTGTCTTTTAAAAAATGGGGCTTAGAGTGTTATTATTGGTAGGGGTGGCCACAAGTTGAGCTCTTCACAAGTTATTCAAGTTTGGTTTGGCTCGGTTTCAATCGAGGTTTGAACCTAATTTATATACACGATTAATAAATGAGTCGAGCTCAAATATATATAAATAATATATATAATAAAAATATTATAATATTTTTTATATATAATTTTTTATTTTTATAAAATATTTTTCTCAAATCAAGCTTGAGCTTACAGGTTTTTGACTCGAGCCGAGCTCGAGCTCAAGCCTCATACTATTCGGCTCGACTCGGTTCGAATCCGCCCCTAATTATTGATTCCATAGCCCCCTACACTGTTAGATTGTGTTTGGTTTGAAGGAAAAAAGTAAGAAAAAGAAGGGAAAGTTGACAGAACCATTATAAACCTAGTATAGGATTCCCTACCTTTTCCTTCAAACCAAACATATCCCTAAGGTTGTGTTTGGTTTGAAAGGGAAGATTTATTTAGGAGGGGGATAGCTTAGGGAAGGATTTTCATTTCCCCAAATGGAGAAATAACATTCCCGTAGAAATGAAAATTGGATTTAAATTCCACCCTATCAAATGATTGCAATTAAAATGACAATAGAGTATGGATCAAAATATAGCAATGTATCTGGGTGACTACTTATCGTATAGACCCTTCAATACATTCCTATATATAGTTCCGGGGGTAGATAGACCTTAAACTTAAACAGACCTTCTTGAATCAATTTGATAGAAAAAATTTTAAAAAAGAAAATAAAGTTTTTCCGATATGCCCCATAGCTTGTATCAATATTTTGAACATGGACAATTCCAATTTCAATTTCAATCACAAACCAAACAGACCTTGACTTGAATTAAGAGATAAACCCGATTATTTTATGTAAAGTTTTTTTTTCTCTTTTTTTTTAGCAAATAAATGATTAAAAAATCAAAAAAATACAAACAAGTCCAATGAAAATTTCTGATTTTTAATATAAAACTATAAACATTCAAAATGTCAACAATCCAGATTTTATGCACCAACATATGGATTGACATCAATTCACACCTACCCCAATAATGCTTTGAGCTTTCAAATTCTGACCTTGCGCTGAACCGTTATTCTCCCTAAAAAAAATATTTTTGGAATTTTACGATCCACTCCACCTCCGAATAAATAAATTAGTTCCCCAAATTCATTTAGGAAAAATGGAAATTGCAGTGAACTCAAATTCCCCCAATAATAAAAAGGCTTCACGCGGAAGAGCCCATAATTTGAGGTATGTCATTGTCAAGTGTCACATGTCAATACCACTCTCTGTTGATGTCACCTGCTCTTCATCTCCTGCGATGCGACAGCCATCGACCAATCAACTTTTGCTGCTACGTGGTTTTAGCCAACGTGCGCGAAATCACAGACCTGAGTGTACGAGTATTGGTATTGCTGTGCTGTGGGCCCCCTATATCAAGGGCAATATCAATAAATCAACGGCCCTGATTCAGTGTTTGAGCCGATTTTCGGGCATTGATTGGCCCACAACTTTGCTTGTTTTAAGCCTTTTAACTATCAAGTATCAACTTTCCCCAGGCTCAATTATGTCTCCTACACTCTTGGGAGTGATTTCAGATCAAAACTCCTTTGCAGATCGCAAATTCTCCTCTGGAATCAAGCTCCTTTAAGAGGCTTTTTTCCGATACTCAGCCGTGACTCTCCGGCGACGGGTCTGTGGCGTCTTCTTCTATCTTTTCTAAGATTGAAACCGTCCGGCCGGCCGGAGTTCACTCTATTAGCAAGCTAGTTGGCAGTTACCTCACCTACTCTTCTATATCTTCCTTCTGCAAATCCCCCGGACGTATACTTTCCTTCTTTGCAAATTGAAGATGGCTGAAACTGAAAGCGTCGGATTCATTATTGGTATCATTGGTTAGAATTTAGATCTCTTTAGCTTTTTTTTTTTCATTCCTTGTATTTATTTATGTACTGCCGTGAAAGACTCTTAATCTCATCGGGGCTGTATTACTTTGATTTTGCAGGCAACATCATCTCTGTTTTAGTCTTCCTTTCCCCAATGTAAGAAGCATCTCCTCATTATAATAACAATTCAGTGACGAGAATTAATTGATGCTCAGTACTAGAATATTGAACGTGAATTTGAATACTATCGTCACTGTAATTTCAGAGGGACGTTCTGGCGAATCGTGAAGAACAGATCGACGGAAGACTTTGAGAGCCTTCCCTACATTTGCACCCTGTTAAACTCAGCCTTGTGGACTTACTATGGAATTGTGAAGCCCGGTGCCATACTCGTTGCCACTGTCAACGGTTTCGGCGTTGTGGCCGAAACTATCTATATTTTGATATTCCTTATATTTGCACCGGCAAAGATAAGGGTAAGTCACCACCACCACCATCATCCTATGTTCATTAATTATCTCTGATTGAATATGTCTTGCAGGCAAAGATCGCGATTCTTCTGGGGATTATGGATGTTGGATCTCTAGCAGCAGCGATCGGAGTAACTCGTTTCGCGATGGATGGAGATCTGCGTATCGATGTAATAGGAATCATGTGTGTAGGCCTCAACAAAGTTATGTATGCTTCTACCCTCGCAGTCATGGTAAGAACTTGTTCTTCTCAGTTCTCATAATGGCCATGGTGGTTTGCCTGCTGCAGCTCATCATCCAGCTGCTACAAAAACTGGTAGATAATGAATATTTGAGCAGGTGGAGAAAACATCTACTTGACTCAGTCCGTTAGATCTAGGCTGGTACAAAACTGGTAGAAAACGAATGCTCTCTGAGCATGTGCAGTGGTGAACCCTGTTCCTTGACTCATCAGGAATCGGCTGGTCCTGACGATCATGGTGGATAACCACGGACCACGGTGGGTGCGTGCAATGATGCATAGCTTAGCAACCACTCTGGGTGTCTGGGGGTCACCGGACTTGGAGGCAACGCCGGTCCAATTCTCAAAGGTCAAATGAGCAGGTCATTTACTTACATACCCCTACAGTTTCAACCTATTTACTAAAACCTTCTCTCCCAATATCAGGATATAGACTATTAAGTATCATCCCACGGTAGGGGTAAGAATTCTGAACAATAGTTTTTCTTTTTCTTTTTTATTTAATATATAATTGCTTTTATTGGAAATAATCACCTGACAGGAATAGCAAAAGATATGGCCCGGATGTATTTATTCTGAAAGCAACTTATATCATTGTACCTTTTAAGAAAAAACAGTGCAAAGTAAAGGAATTTCAAATTATATTGGGCGTCTAAGTAATATGCAAAATTTAGGTAGTTTTTAATAAATACACACAATTATACGGGGGTGTCTAAATAAATGGCCCAAATTAACAAACTAAATGCCTTCCAAAAAAAAAAAAAATTAACAAACGAAATCCGGCAACGGGCCGGGCTTTGAGATCATCAGTTGGCATCCGGGCTCCAAGATAAGAGGCATTGGATCAAAGCTGTAGAATCGTCAATCTTCTTGTTAGTGTTTTCAAAATTAAACCGGACTGGATGATTGGACTGTAAAAATTGAGAAATTGAGAACCAGTTATGTTTCACCTTAAATCTATTTTTTGGCCAAAAATTGTGATTTGCTCAGTAAACTATAATGGTTTTTAGCCTTTTTTTTTTTTTTGTTTTTAAATTTTTTGTCAGAACAAACTATTCATTCAATCCCAACGGTCAGACTGCTTGACCCAGATTCCTTGTCCGTTCCAGTTTTAAAACCCTTGCTTCTTGACTGTTTTGAATTCTCGGTGCCATCGGGCTTTCCACATCTATACAAATAGTATTTTATAGTGTGTAATGTTGATGATCATTTACATGTCAAAACTGTGCAGAAAACAGTGGTCACGACAAAGAGTGTGGAGTACATGCCATTTTTTCTCTCGTTTTTCCTTTTCTTAAATGGAGGCACTTGGGCTATATATGCGGCGCTCATGGGGGATTACTTCGTCGGAGTAAGTTGTTCTATATTAAATATTGTTTTAAGTATCCACATTACACAGAGGAAGGAGGGAGGATAAGAGTGAATCACTTTTTGTTTTGATTCGCAGGTCAGCAGTCAATATCCGAGGTGGGGGTGTTCACGGGTCGGGTTGGGTTAGTTTATTGGGGTTTTCCCAACTGATCCGACCTTATCGGGTTACCTGAGGTGGAAATCGAAACCGACCCATTAATAGGCCAAACCAACCTAATCGGTTTGAGTTGGGTTGGGTCGGTTTCAGTTTTGCTCCTATACAAAATGACACCTAATTGAATTCTAATTGTAATTGCCTAATGGGTTGTCTATTTGATGTAAAAGACTATAGAAAGTTAGAAATTAGGATATATTGCCTATTCTAATTGTAATTGCCTAATGGGCCTTCTAGTTCTATTAGAAGACTAGTTATAATTAAGTAGTAAACTACTCAAACTAGGAACTACTGAACTAGTACTAGTTCGGTTCGGGTTGGATTGGTTTCGGTTTTCACACAAAAAAACCGAAACCGATCCGATATATTGGTTTATATATTTGCCCAACCCGAAACCGATTGATACTGATGAAAACCCGGCCGACTCGGATTAAATCGGTTCGGGTTGGTTGGTTTGGTCGGGTTGGGAATTCTTATGAACAGCCCTAGTCCGAGGCAAGTAAGTCAAAAACAGTTGATGAATTCAATTTATAGGTGTATATTGCATCCTGAACATTAGATTAGAATATTAGGTTAGGTTACGAAGATATATAGGTCATATTTGCATACTTTTAGATAGGAGAGAGTGAGAAGGGTGATTGTGAAAGAAAGAAAGAAAAAGAATAAGAAGACAAACAAAGGAGAGAAAAAGGACGGAATAGGAGGACGTTGCTTATTTTACTTCTTGGATTTTTTTTTCTGTTATTTTACTTCTTAAAAAGTATTTCAGTATTTTGTTTTTAAACTGTGAACCACTCTCCGGGTTGAACGGTTTGGTGATTATTAGATTGTTCGGGCAAATGGTTTGATGACCAATTTATTTATTTGCAACATAATGGCCTAGATGTTAAACAGAACTAGTGGCTGGTTTCCATGTTGAACGGTTTGACTACCTGGGTCAACAAAGCTTTGATAAAATTGGCCACGAGTCATCTCATTTCAATGCTCATTTCTCAGACATGGTTACTATTTTTTCTTTTAAATTAAATCATTAAAAATAGGGACAATTATTTATATATACTTTGTGCAATTGAGAAAATACTTATATATACCCTGAACTTTCAAAAACAATTTACCTTCCGAACATTAACTCCAACCGATAAAACTTGAAGGACCAAATTGTCCCTAATGGAAATCTCCCATGAAGTTGTCATTGTCAAAGAATAAATTTATGGAATACATTAGGAGTTTTAGAGAGTAGCAAGAAATCTTCCCACTCCATGCTGAATCCAGGAAAATTGATTGGTTACCCTTTTATTCATTTTAATGTTGTTTGGACTTAAAAAAGAGAATCTGTTTGAATCCAGAAATAAAGCTGAGGCACTCAACAATGCCTCGAATTCAAGGAGAAGTTACTCATAGCGTAAGATCTCATGAAGAAGCTGAGTCACTCACCATTGCTGACATCCTTCTAGCCAAGCTTAGAAGACACAATCTTGTCTATAAGGGATGTCGACATGATCAATTGTTGAACGCTTTTTTTTTTTTTTATTATCATACATATAATTCTCGTTTTTTCCCTTTGGTTGCTTTTGTTTTTTACAACCTTGTATTCTACAAGGGTGCCCATATATTAACCATAATAATAATTTTATGTATGGTTAATATAAAATGGAATAATTATTTTTTAATTATTTTCTTAACATTTTAAGCATTTTATAGATTTTCTATTCATATATTAAATATTTAGTCATTTACTATTTTTAATCATTTAATAATTTATTAATCAATCTCTATTATGTACAATAATTTTACAACTCTTAACCATTTGTTGTTTTTATTTGTTTTATTAATTTTAATTATTTATTATATTTTAAATCTATTTTATTAATTTTTAATAAGCTTTATTGATGTTTAATCGTTTCATAAATTAACAAAATTTTAATTGTTAAATAATTTTACTAATTTTTAGTCTTTTTATTAATTTTATAATCATTTTATTAAATTGCTAAATATGCTCTTCCCTAAGAGTAAAATGGCAAATTATCATTTTCAGTACTCGACAATCAGATTTTAACAAAATTTAAAGATACACAAATTTCAAGGTACTTTTAAAAGCAACCATTACTTTCTCAAATGTAAGAGATTAATGGAAACAAACAGGGCATGATCAGAGATTAAAAGCAACCATTACTCTCTCTCTCTCTAATATAGTAGGGGTGTAAATTAGATGCAAATGGGTTAGGTTAATGGCCAACTCAAGACCCCCACCCCAATCGTCAATGTTTGTATCATCTCCCTTTTTTTCTTGAATCCCTTATATTTTCTATTAATTATCCTTTTGATAATTAAGGGTATAAATTAGATAAATTAATTTGTAGTTAAGAACCAACCCAAGATCAACCCTAAACATGAACCTTGCCCTAGACCTGAACATGAGCTTTTAACTATCCTAAATGTTTAAAGTGCTTGGCTTGATGCATTCTATCAGTCTTAAGGTTTTTGGCGTATTGATCAATCACATAACATTTGGTATTAGAACCTACCACCATGTTACAAATTCAAATCACCGAGGGCTACCTAGGAGAAGGGATACTTAGAGTAGAGTGAAATTCGTCACAGAAAAGGCTACCTGGAGGAGTGAAAGCCACCAAAGGAAAAGGGCTACCTGCCACCAGAGTGTGAGACGTGGAAAGTTAAATAATAAAAATATCATACCTTATGTGTTACCCTATCTTTACTTGAACATGTGTCCTTGCACAAGTAAATATAATCTATAGAGGTATGCATGTTTAACCTTTTTTTAGATAAAGTTGATAATAAGTCATGAGCCAAAATCTGTATTTTGCTTGTTAAGAAAAAATGCTTTAAAAATTATGGTTGTCGTTTGTATTATTTGAAAACTTCCTTATAAGCCCCAATTTATTTTTCTCTATTGAAATTTACCTATTTAATTTGCATCTCTTCCAATAAAGCTAGAGTTTAGTTTCAACAAGAGAACAACTACCCCACTAATATATGAGCGGGTAGAGGTATCAAGTGAACCGGTTTTGGTCCAATCCGATCTGGTCCAATATGAGTATTACAGATGGATTAAGTCCAATCCGATTTGATGAATATTTTGGACCATTTTGGATCACTTGAATTCAATGTCCCATAGTCTGTTCAAATTGTTTTTAATTTAGATTAATTCCATCTGGAACCTCATCCAAGAGTTTGGCTTGGATCAGAACAAATCCGTGCTTACACTGTTCCAACAGCCTCTTGTAACCTTGCATTGGAAATATCTACCCATGAAGTAAAGTACACAAATAAGAAGATATTCCCGATGTAAACGTCTAAATCATTTTTTATTTGAACGGATATAACCCAAAATCTGGTCCATTAACACCCGTATGAACGAGTTCATTGATTACATTTATAATTCATCACTCTCCTTAAGTTTATGTCCAAAGAAAAATGCATCATTCCTATAATATGGGCAAAGTGACATGACGATGCGGTTTTTGATCAACAGATTCCGAACGGTACAGGATTTATACTTGGTGCAGCTCAGCTGATGCTCTATGCAATTTACAGAAATGCGAAACCATCAAAGAGCAAACTAGAGAGATTGGTGGAAGGCAGGCAACATGAACCCTTGATCTCGCCTTGCGATCGAGTGACTGATGAAGTCAACCATCAATAGTGAATGTCGCAATGAATTAAGTCTGGATTGAATAGACCAAGATGGGTGGCAGCTGATGCCATCGTGTGCCTTATTTTGTATAATGTGTTTGCATAAGCCATCTTTAATTTCTCTGAAATCTTTTTATTTTTCCAGTGGAAATTATGAACTCTGTACATACTGTGAAAGTATGGGAATCTAGTAAGTTGAGAACATCTATAAATTTGACATACATATAGGAAAGATATTTCCAATGTGCGAATGGATGCTATCTAAACAGAATTTTCACTTAGTTTGAGTTGCTTTATCAATATAAATTTCGAAGAAGTCCACTTTCATGTTTGGGTTTTCTACACATTGGGAAGTCGGGGCCTAAGTATCACGCCTCTTCTCCCTTTCTTAAATCTTAATTAGTTTCTTTTCTCCCCATTTTAAAGTTTTTTTCACTGCGTTCATGGATCCAACCTGGTAATATAAGGGGGTCCGGATGTAGTAGGCAAGTTAGGTAAGCACAATGAGTGAATACGTACTAGTTGTGTGACATATGTTCCAATTAATGTGCCTTTCATTTAAACGTTTTTGTTCCATTATACAAAAAAATAATTAAAAATAAAAACAATAAAAAAGGAAAACCTAAACGTGTTGGGATTTGGGACTCATTTACGCTTTCCTTTTTCATTATTTTTTTTATTTTTAATTATTTTGACAAATATAATAAAATAATGGATAATTTCTATCTAATGGAGCAAAAACGTTTGGATGAAAGGCGTATTAACTAGGACATGTGTCACACAGCTATTACATGCTCACTCATTGTGCTTACCTAATGTGACTACTACATCCGGACCCAATATTAGGTTGTGAGAAATGAATTGTTTTCTTTGATCATCATGAGCGGGAGAGGTGTGTGTGGGAGGGGGAGATGGGCTATTTGGGACCCAAAAGAAAGAAAAGAAAAGAAAACAAGGCTCAGATTGGATTGGCCAAAGAATCGACCTGAATCCAATCTCTACTGAGATGGGCCTTACAACTTTTACCACCCCAACCCTATTGAACGTTGGATTGGGCCCCTTTTGAATTTCAAGTTGAAAGTTTTGAACCTTGACCTCTTTCACTGAGGTTGCATATGTTGGGTAGTCAAGAAACATGTCCAAAAAATGAGTGTGGTAGAAATGCATGTCATGAGATGGATGAGTGGAAAATTAGAAATGATGGGCTAAAAAATGAAGTCATTCAACAGAATCTAGGATTAGCTCCTATAGGTGATAAAATGAGAGAACATGGGCCAAAGTATTAAGAATAAGAAATGATTTGTGGCAAGTTGAAGGGGCTAGCTAGAAAAGGACATGGGTCAAAGTAGTAGGAAAGGATTTAAGTGCCAACAATTTAACAATGGATATGGCATTGACGAGGATGGAATGACAAAACATGATTCATGTAGTTGACAACAAAAATAACAAGAAATGTAATAACAACAATTATGAGGTAGGGGTGTACAATCGGTTGGTTCAGTTCGGTTCGGTTAGAACCGAGGACCTAACTGACTGTTTGGTTTGACAATTTTCTCTAACCAAATCGAACTAGAGTTCAAAACCGAACCGACCCAAACTGAATTTGGTTTGGTTCGGTTTTTTGTTCGATTGGGCCCTAATTCCACATAAATGACAAACACTGATCAACAACTAATAAATAATTTATAATTTAAAGTTAAAAATGGCCACAAAACCCAATGGTTTTAATTAATTAGATATTATTAATTAAAAATTATACCCAAAGCCCTATGCCAATGGGGAATTGGCGAACTGGGCATTTTTCAAAAACAATTAATAATTAATCTAGGTTTTAATTAAAAGTTATTCACAAATAATTAAAGCCCAATGGGAAATTGCAAAATTGGTCATTGGGAAATATAATAATTAATTAGCATAAAGTATTAAATAGATCACATTAAATATTTAATATACTTTATTAAATAAACACTAATTCAGTTTTCGATTCGATTTGGTTGAAAATATCAACCAAACCAAACTGAACCGAAACCAAAAATTGAGTTTTTTATTATAAAAACTGAACCAAACCGTTATCTGAATTAATCAAACCGAACTTGCTTATTCGGTTTGATTCGATTCGGTTTTCGATTTATCAACCAAATTTGAATACCCCTATTATGAGCTATTATTACATTTACAAAACTTCTTTTTTCATAGAATTATAAAAGTCATTAACAAATAGGAATTTCAATGGAATAAAGTTTACAGAACCTTATGAACCTATAGGATTATGCCCATAATTTCATATTAGAGCCAGTATAGGCTGAATTCAACCAAATTATCAAATGGATTGGGATCGATAAAAATATGGTCTACTTGTGGAACTTATATTGTCTTTATTGATATTTCATATTAGAGCCAGTTTATTTTAAATAAAGATAATATATAGTTTAAAATTTATATTGTCTTTATTGATTAAATTGAGTAACTTAATATGTAGATTATTATTATGTGGTTCAAAACTTATAGTTTAAATTTAAACTTTGTAAATATTACTTGATCAGGGGTAATTTGGCCCGACCCGTTGGTACATGGACACGTGGAGCGGCCCGATGATTAGTTGACAGCTCAGCATTTTCGAACACCTTAGCAACCTAGGTCAGTGTGGGCACCTCGGCTAAGACTGAAGTCCGAGCAGCTTGTGGTGTCCCAACCTGCCAAGGTGCCATGCAGCCCTCTTTTGGAAGTTAGACAACCGTCTTTGATCTTTTTGGGATCACATTGCATGTCAGCGAGCCCTATCCTTATCCCGCCCAAATCGGACGGACTCGATAAGCCTTATCAACCCATACGAAGTCCATCTTCTCATGTGAAATGGGCTCCTGGTTACATGGGCTGGAGATCTCGGATATGTTTCGTGAGGCCTAAGACAGCTTGCCTATATAAGGGCATCACCTCTAGCCTCATAGGTACGTGCGATTTAGCTCTCACTTGCTATTACTCTCAAAGCAAATCAACTCACTACAACACTCTTTACTAACTTAAGCATCAGAATGTCCATACCAAGTAAAGCACCCTAGGACCTCTAATATTGTGTTTCTTGTAGTTTGACCAGCCACACGTTAATCCAACGTTCGAGCTGCCTTCCAGATAGGAACAACCAGATCGTGCATCATCATTACCTTTTACATTACTTATTGTACGCATTCAAATATTAAAATAAAAACAAATGATCAAATAACTTAAGTAACTCAATGGTCAAGTGAGACCATGGCCTTTGTATCATGATTACTTTCGTTTAAATCTTCACATCCTCAAAAGTACTTTGGGGTTTATTTCAAGGCAAGTTAAATTTCAAGCCAGGTTCCACCAAGGCCAACCAAGGTCGATTCATCAGGTCGGTTCAGGTAGGATAAACCCCAAGATCTTGGAACCATAGGTATTGGTCATTTTCAGGAACAGATTGAGTAGGCTTAGTTCAAGGCCAATTCGAGGTCGATTGCATTCGGTTTCTGATATAACCTACCCCATTTGCTCACCCCTATTAATAAGAACTATTATCAAGGTAGATCTTAGAAGAACACCTATTATGTATTAGCATGGCTTAAATGACTTGTGTTTTAATGAGGAATTACCTGATACCTACCTAAAATAAAGGATTACTAATGCGGGGAAGGATTAACTGCCCTGAGACCAAATCCACAGTAAATTGTCTCATAGCACGACTGATAAAAAGAAAGAAAAAAAATCGTCTCTTAGCATCTGCTGTTAGATTTCTAATCAACTGAACTGTTGAACTTGGAAATTAGGGATCAAGCAAACCATTAAACTTGGAATGCTCATTTCACAGAAAGTTTAATGTGTATAAATGCTGAAACAGCGGAGCTCAAGCCTGATATGCATACCCCACTCCGTGTGTAAATATGCACACATACACATATACACACACAAAAGAAACCCTCTTGGAAAGGGATCTCTAAGATGGACAAGAATGACCTTAGGAATGATAAGGAACATCGTATCATTTCATTTTTTCAGATATCTCCAAAGAGACAATTAGGGACATCGTAGAGCACACCCCTACAAAAAATATCATTTTAGTTTTTAAACCATGAAGAAGGTTCTCCAAAGTCAATGAGAATTAGGATGTGCTTCTCACAGGGCACGTCTCACACCAACATCACAGCCACATCCAACCTTGTATTGAGAACATCTCCCCATGAATAATAAACACAAATATGGAAGATATTCCCAATGTATGGCAAAGATATGTTGTAAGGTCGGTGTGAGGAGCACTCTGTGAACAACTCAGGTGTTTAATGCAGAATTGTTGGTTAATGGACCAATGCAAGTCCAAAAGCTCTATCCCATGTGACATGCCTAGCTCTCTACTCTAGAGTAGACCTGTTCATGGGTCAGGTGGGCCGATGGGCCGGCCCGGACCGACCCGACCCCCGGACGTGCTTGAACATGCTTATAGGCCCGCGGGCTTAAAGTCGGGCCAAAAAGCCCGGCTCGCAATAAATTCGAGCCGGGCTCGGGTTTTGTCAAAATAGCCCAGCCCGACCTAATATTAAACTTAAAATTAGTTACGTGATTATGTCCATTAGAATAAATTTTTTGATTTAAGAATGTAAAATTGTGTTTTAAAATATAAAAGAAAGGGAAAAATACCATCTTATAAATTCGGGCTCGGGCTCGGGTTTCGGCCTTTTTACCAGGGCCGGGCTCGGGCCCAAGTTATAGGCCCGTTGGTCGGGCCGGGCTCGGGCCTAGTATATTTTCATTAGTAACAAGTGAAAGCCCGGCCCAAACCCGGCTCGGCCCGGCCCATGAACAGGTCTACTCTAGAGGTAGTTAAACTGATGAGGCCACTATAAGCATTTCATTGAGTTTACAAGGAAGATGTCTTTAGTGCTAAAACAGACCTTCATGTCTATGTAATAATCATTAGAGTTCCCTTCCCATCTCTTATATCCTTTTTCTTCTTCCAATTTTTCTTACTCTTCATCAAAGGGTTTGTGACATGGTCTGAAAACATTTTGGGCAGCCCACCATTAATCAACCTTAAAACTCTTCCGCCCAATCCACACATGTTTTTTTTTTTTTTTGTAAAGATAATTCTCTCCATTAAAATGAACCATCAACACAACAAATAAACAATCCACAGAGATATCATGCAAAAGAACCAAAGTTGTTTAACTATGAAGTATCCATTGTATCAATAATATGGGTTGCGTGATTTCTTTTTTGAAATACCCCTTCATAGTGGTCCGATGTACCAAGTGACAATTCTAGTGCAATTTAAAACATACTTAGCAACTAATTGTGCAGCAGTAGGAGTGTCAACGGTATTCTAAAATTTGATTTTAAATTCGAGGTTCAACATAATCGAATTAAATTTGAAAATTTCAAATTAGAGAGTCGGTCAAATTCGGATATTCTATTTATATCGAATAGTTAATTGGATTCAAATTCGGATATGACCTAATTTGATTCGGTAGATATTAGAATTCGATCGATTATTTAATTCTTATATAATATACAAATTATTTAAATGTTTTATATAATTTATATGTAATAATTAAATTATATGTATAATTTATATAAATAAAATATTTATTTTATATATTTATTAATTACCTAAAATAGTTAATTGGTTGAATTCAAATCGAATCGAATATTCAAATATTTAATTGAATTTGAATTCGAATATTAATTTTCAATATCTGTCAGATATCGAATCGAATTCAAATATCATATTTTGTAATATGATTTAAATTCGAATATTGTTTGATTCTATTTAAATTCGATCCGTTTACACGCCTACATGGGAGATTAGCCTTCTTTTTGAGCCCCAATGCATATGTCCATATGGTTGATGATTCAAAAGATTTGTAAGACACCTAGGACTCTCTAAAGGATTCTAAATGGTTCCAATGTCAGACTCGGATCGGACCTATTGGCTGAACTAGCGACTCAGTAAAATTTCTAGGTCCCAACTTTTTGACAGTTTTTACAGCCTCAATGATCTAACATTTTTTTTTAGTCTTTTCTTGGAAGAAGTAGCAGTTTAGGATCACTCACTGTTATTTATTTATTTATTTATTTTGGATAAATCCCTTAAACCTCCTCTGGGTTTTCTGAAACCCCTCAACTTTGTCTTGCCCATAAAGCACCTCTGACTTTTGGTGGCTTTTGGGCAGTAAAGGAATTTGATACTCAAGACCAAACTTAAAATCTCTCAGTTTTAGTACTATTATCCGAAGATGTTTCTAATACATGGCAGGGATGTGCTGTTGATGTTTCTAATACATGGCAGGGATGTGCTGTTGGATGTTGTGGAGCCGCACTTTGTCGAACGCAGGTGTAAACTAGACTAGATCACCCACGTTGGTAGGAAAGTGACATGTGTTCCACCTAAAGGGATAATCCAAGTAAACTCATCTCATCTTGGGGTTAATTTGGTAATTCTATGAAGTGACTTAACATAATCGTAACGCGCGGTAGCCCTAGCCCAAGCCCAGTATTTGTGCTATATCATGGGCTAACGGACAACTACGTAGCCTTCACTTGAGCATTACAGACCAATTTGGAGTGTTAGTACAAGATACACAATTCCCACGTCAAACGACTCCCTCCTCCATACATCCAAGCTCTCTCTCCAATTCCTCTTTCTCCAATTGTCACAATCCTCACACACCTTGTTTTTCTAATCGAGTTTACCAATCCATCTTCTCTTCCAAGTCTTCTAAGTAGGGGTGTTAATGGGCCGGTTTTGGATTGGATCTCGTTCAAACCAAAATTAATTTGGACAGACCAATAAGACATATTGAATTGAATCAGTGTAAACTTAATGGTCCAAAATATTTATTGGATTGGATTGGACATGGTCCATCTGTAATGAATTTTATATTGGATTGGGTTGAATTGAGTCAATATCTAGTCCATTGGTAAAAGATAAGAATATACGTGTCAATAGACCAGATTTGGATAAAAATTAATATAAATTAAAATAAATTTAAACAAATTAGACAATCCAAACATTGAATTGAACCATTCTAAAATGGTCCAAAATATTCATTGGTTTGGATTGGATCTGGTTCATTTGTAATGAATTCACATTGGACTGGATCGGATTGGACCAAACCCAGTCCAATTGATACCCCCACTTCCAACTTGATTAAGTTGATTATTCTCCATTCTTAAGGAACCATTTTGGGGCCTTTGACGTCTGACTATGACTACATGTGTGAAGCTTCGACTGAGGTTCTTAGCCCATCTTTTCGATTCTAGGTACCCTCGTCATAGGACAACGAGAAGAAATGATAAAATTAACCTTAATCAATTAATCTATCTTATTAACTAATTTTTATATGACAAAAATTCCTTGGTTTATATTTCTCCATGTTTCATTGCTATTTTATTTTCACTCATCTCATAACCCACCAACGTTGTCATTTGCCTTGTAAGAGCTTGTGTTTGGAATGTTGGTCCAATGGATGGATGAATAGTGGGACATTATTTTGATCTTGCAAATACTGTTGGTTTTTTTATGGCAAATATATGATAAGGGGGTTTATAGAGAGATCCAAAAATTAGGTAAATTTAAGAGAAGATCGTTCAGAAAAGTGAAAGGGTGTTTCATTCAGGATAAAAGATTTAAGGACGGACAAATTTTTTAAACTACCCTTAAGGTTTAGCTAATTAACTATTTATATCCTTATTATTTACATATTATTTTAAAGTACTATCAAGTTTTTTGACAATTGTTATTACCGTTAAATAAATCCTAATAAAAATGATAAAATATCGATTTTACCCTTTTATTAAATTCTGTCTCGAAATGATACTCGACATGAACTGCAGATTTACAATGGTTACCATTGCAACTTCCGACTGGCAGTGCGATGGAATAATTTTTCTTTGGGGACTGTCGACGCCACCTCTCTCTCTCTCTCTATCTCCCATTGCTCCCGAGTCGTGAGGAGGGTCTGGCGCTTTTCACATATTTGTCTACAATCTGATCAAGTAACAGGAAGCAAAAGCCCAATCTGAAATAAGATGTAAAACTTGAGAGTTTAAGAATTAAAAAACTTTAGCGCTTTTTAAGCCCATCTGAAATTCATCAAAGAAAAACCAAAAGCACGAGAAACCCACAATACTGAAAAAACTAGCTGTTGGGAGCCAACAGCCTATGTTGTTGAAGTGTTGAGAATTTCTGAGAATGTCTTAATTTATTTTAACTAAAAACCAAAGCATGGGCATGGATAGATGAACTGCCCAGAACGTACCCAGCTCAGAAACTGTCTTTAACAGTCTGTACTGTTGATCCCAACAGCCAAAGTTAACCCCACAACACTAATCCACTAAACCCATCTGAAATTCATCCATAAAAGCCAGAAAAGCCGAAAGCAAGAGAAACCCACCGCTCTAATCCAACAAGCCCATCCGAAAAATTCATCAGAGAAAAACCCAAAGCGAGAGAAACCCACTCTCTCTCTCTCTCTCTCTCTCTCTCTCTCTCTCTCCTGATAACTCGGCAATCCAACCCAATTTCATAACAACAATAGGAGACATCGATCTCTCAAATTTCTTCAATCTGGTTTGGTAGAGGCGTTTCAACGTCTCAAGTCTCAACCCCTGTTCTCTATTTATCACAAACCTAACAGAACTCTACGAAAGCCGGTAAGCACTTAACCTATTTTCTGGAATCTCTTCCTTACGCGGACTCAACATCTCAGGCCTCAAACCCGTTTTGGAATCTCTTCCTCAGGCAGACTCAACGTTTCGAGTCTCAACCCTTGTTTGTTGTTTATCACAAAACTAATAGAATTATACGAAAGCTATTTTCTGGAATCTCTTCCTCCGAATCTAGTTGCCGAGAAGCGTCCAAGATCTCCATTTTTGAAGGACAATCACAAGAATCGGAGATAGCTTTCGCCCTCAATCTCCTGGATGCTGCCCTTGTTCTCTGCGGCTGGAATTAGCTCTCTCTCTTTCTCTCTCTAGAGTGAGAGGGGTCATGTCCAAGTTTAAGTGAGCCCAAATTGAGTACAGACGGAAAATGGGTGTTTATTCATCTATCTCTTTGAAATGTATTTCATAGATCTCAGAATGCTATAGCTCACTTCCTTGCAAGCCGAGTTTGTAAGAAAGATGAGTGGGTGGGAGTTCCTCCTACAGAATTGTCTTTAGATGTTGTTCAATCTCTTCATCTTTTTGTTCAAGATCGACCTTTTGGTCCTTTTATGGAATGAGTTTTCTTCTTACCGAAAAAAACGAGTAGAAATCAGTGTTTAGACTTTTTTTTTTCTAAAATTTCTATTTACTTTTTGTTCTTTTATCATTATAAGTTAGTTTTATTGATTTTATTTTCTGGACTTTCAAGAAAATGTATTCTTGGATTCATTCGGTTGGTAGGAGCATTGGCCATGAAGATTTGCTGGGATCTTTTGAAGGCACTAATTTTCCTAGTTATGCTTGCTTGACTCTTACGGCCAACCAGATGGCCACCGATCCTAGGACAATTGTTTTGGACATGAGAGATTCCCAAACTTGTACTTCAGATCATTTTTGAGGTGGGGCTTTGAACATCACCCAATTGGTTTGGATTTGAATCCTCTGAAAAATCAGTATTCCAAACAATTTGAGGTGGGGCTTTGAACATCACCCAATTGGTTTGGATTTGAATCCTCTGAAAAATCAGTATTCCAAACAATCTTGAAAGGACTCTCGCCAGTCACCATCTTGAATGTTGTTCGATTAGCTTAAATGACACTAGGTAGGTAATCCACCCATAAACTCTTAATTCGGGAGAGTCAAGCTTTAAGTCCATGGAGTATCGCCATGTTTGTTACTTCGGCCTAACCAGTTGCCTGAGGGTGAGCTACTATAGTGAAATTTTACTCGATTCCCATCTCGATACATCAATTTTGAAAATTTATGTCTTCGAACTGTTTCCCGTTATTGGGAATCAATACCATGGGGAGTCCAAATCTATAGACGATGCTATTCCAAAAAAAGTTTTGCATGTTTCGAGTTATGATGGATAGCAATGGCTTGGTTTCCACCCACTTTGTAAGATAATCAACCGTGATGACCAAGAACCTTCTTTGCCTGGTCATAGGTGGGAAGGGACCAAGGATAACTATCCCCCACTGTGTGAATGGGCATGAGTTGGTAAGGTACCTTAGGTCAGCAGCGGGTTGATGTGGTATGTTAGCATGTTGCTGAAACTTTTCGCACTTCCTAACTAATTCTAGTAGTACCTCAGGTCTGCCTTCATTGTGGACTAGTAGTAGCCTAGTCATAGCACTTTCTGGGCGAGCGCCTTGCACCACAAGTGTCTTCCGCAGAGACCTTCATGAATCTCACATAGCACCTAGTTTGCTTCATTTGGGCACAAGTAGAAGAGCGTGAACGACATGCGATATAGTTGCTCACCAATGATTACATAGCGAGTTGATTGCCACTCTATCCTTCGAGCTGCATTACGCTCTACAGGAAGGGTAACCGAAAACCTGCTTCCAGGGCCTCCTCGAAGACAGTGACCTCATCTTCTTCGTGCTCCCATGGATACTACCCAAGGGGAAGGGAACATCTGAATTGATTCAGAATCCTGTATCAAGCTACGAGCTTATAAACGTTCTCGACAAAGAGCTCGATGCGACCGAACTAGTCCAGTGCTTTAGCCCTATGGGAAGATGATTCCCACTTATGATAACCTTGTCAGTCTTGAGCCGAGGTCCCTTCCTCGGCCTGGAAGGATGGACCCTTCTTTTCCCTGATAGAACTAAGGGAGATGACTCACTTAGGACAAATAAATCAACCTCACCGACAACACCGATAATTCCGACAACGTTGAGCTTTGTGATCTCACTAGAACTCCAAATATAGGGACAAGAAAAATTGGCCTTTGAGGGTTCTATTAAAGATGGATGAGCTAAACTATGGACGGTTGAGATCAGTTGGATCCAACCATTCACAAGGACGCGACAGTTCGTATTCCAAGGAGAAATCAATTTAGCATATTTTTTTTTCGTTCGCGTGACCTAATGGTTATGTGGCATCCGTGCATCCCCGATATACTACATTGTGCCTAAGTTGGACCACCGAACCAACTCGATCCCGAGCCATTAGTCGAACCACAATTGAGAATGAAACTCAGACCAAATCACCTCGTGTTAATACTACTTTCTCTCTGGACTGATCATGCTGGACTTGGGAGTGGGGGGCAATTGAATAGCGGAGTGACACCTCGACACCATGTAAGCAGACTTCAAGAGTACCTTAGGCACTTTACAATTGCATCGATGACTTTGGTACCACCCAGTAGGCCAAACTACGAACAGATAGGCAAAACCTCAGGTTGGCATAAGAGGTGACCTGCTTCCACTAATCTGACCTGACTCTGGTTAGCGACCTGCCTGACGTGCCGAGTGACATCCCCCTTAAGTGGGTTATCGCCTCTAAATTCCTTGGAATCATGATGCCACGTTGGAAGAGTTGGTTGTCACCCCCCTGCTTTGGGCGGGATTAGATAAACGTTACCTACCTATACGGAGTCCACTTCTAGGCGTGAAATCATTCCGAACCAGTTGGGTCAGAGATCTCGGATGCATTTCGTGACGCTCACGACAACTTGCCTATATAAGGGACTCACCTCCAACCTCATAAAGGACATGCAATTTAGCACTCAAGCTCTATACTCTCTCTTGCTTTATATCTCTCAGAAAACTTAGAGTGCCCACACCGGGTAAAGTAACTTGGGTATTTTGATATTTTCTCTCTTTCCTTACAAGTCGACCAAGTAACCTATCTACTTCGATGTCTAAACTGTCCTCCAGCAAGGATCTACTAGATCATACACTAATTTTCCTAGCTATGTTTGCTTGACTCTTACCGCTAATCTAAAGTCTCAACTAAGATGGACATGAGAGATTCCTACATAGATGCTATTGACCAACCGGATGGCCATCGATCCTACGACAATTGTTTTGGACATGAGAGATTCCCAAACTTGTCCTTCAGATAATTTTTGAGGTGGGGCTTTGAACATCACCCAATTGTTTTGGATTTGAATCCTCTAAAAAATCAGTACTCCAAACAATCTTGAAAGGAGTCTCGCCAGTCACCATCTTGAATGTAGTTCGGTTAACTTAAATGACACTAGGCAGGTAATCCACCCACAAACTCTTAGTTCTGGAGAGTCAAGCTTTGAGTTCATGGAGTATCGCCCTGTTCGTCACTTCGGCCTAACCATTTGCCTGAGGGTGAGCCACTATAGTGAAATTTTGCTCGATTCCCATCTCGATATATCAATTCTAAAAATTTATGTCTTCAAACTGTTTCCCGTTATTCGAAATCACTACCATGGGGAGTCTGAATCTATAGACGATGCTATTCCAAAAAAAAGTTTTGCATGTTCCGAGTTATGATGGATAGCAATGGCTTGGTTTCCACCCACTTCGTAAGGTAATCAACCATGACGACCAAGAACCTTCTCTGCCTGGTCATAGGTGGGAAGGGACCAAGGATATCTATCCCCCATTATGTGAATGGGCATGAGTTGGTAAGGTACCTCAGGTCATCAGCGGGCTGATGTGGTATGTTAGCATGTTGTTGGCATTTGTCACACTTCCTAACTAATTCCAGTGGTACCTCAGGTCTGCCTTCATTGTAGACTAATAGTAGCCTAGTTGTAGCACTTTCTGGGCGAGCGCCTTGCCCCACAAGTGTCTTCCGCAAAGACCTTCATGAATCTCACATAGCACCTGGTTTGCTTCAATTGGGCACAAGTAGAGGAGTCCCTCTTATGAGAACCTTGTCGGTCTTGAGCCAAGGTCCCTTCCTTGGCCTGGAAGGATGGACCATTCTCTTCTCCGGACTCACTATTAGACATTATGAACAAAATAGAACTAAGGGAGATGACTCACCTAGGACAAATAAATCAACCTCACTGATAACTCCGGCAACTTTGAGCTTTGTGATCTCACTAGAACTCCAAATATAGGGACAAGAAAAATGGGCCTTTGAGGGTCCTATTTAAAGATGGATGAGCTGAACTATGGACGGTTGAGATCAGTTGGATCCAGCGATTCACAAGGACGTGACAGTTCATATTCCAAGGAGAAATCAATTTAGCATATTTTTTTTTTCATTCGCGTGACCTAATGGTTACGTGGCGTCCGTGCATCCCCGATATACTACAATGTGCCTAAGTTGGACCATCGAACCAACCCAATCCCGAGCCATTGGCTGAACGACAATCGAGGACGGAACTCAGACCAAATCGCCTCGTGTTTATACTACTCTCTCTTTGGACTGATCTTGTTGGACTTGGGAGTGGGGGGTAATTGATGAGGGGTAATTTGGTCCTTCAATAATATCATGACATGTGGCAATGTAGAATAGCGGAGTGACACCTCTACACCATGTAAGCAGACCCCAAGAGCACCTTAGACACTTTACAATTGCATTGATGACCTCGGTACCACCCCAGTAAGCCAAACTACGAACAGATAGGCAAGACCTCAGGTTGGCATAAGAGGTGACCTGCTTCCACTGATCTGACCTAACTCTTGTTAGCGACTTGCTTGACGTGTCGAGTGGCACCCCCCTTAAGTGGACTATTGCCTCTGAATTCCCTGGAATCATGACACCACGTTGGAAGAGCTGGTTATCACCCCGCCTGCTTTGGGCAGGATTGGATAAACGTTACTTACCTATACGGAGTCCAGTTCTAGGTGTGAAATCATTCCGAACCAGTTGGGTCAGAGATCCCGGACGCATTTCATGAGGCTCACAACAACTCGCCTATATAAGGGACTCACCTCCAAACTCATAAATGGCATGCAATTTAGCACTCAAGCTCTATAGCTCTCTCTTGCTTTATATCTCTTAGAAAACTCCAATTTACTAACTTAAACATCGGAGTGCCCATACCGGGTAAAGTAACCTGGGTATTTTGATATTTTCTCTCTTTGCTTACAGCTCGACCAAGCAACCTATCTAGTTTGATGTCTGACCTGTCCGGAGCTACTAGATCATACACCATCACTCATAATCCATGCTACCAAAAAGATCAAAGCTATCATTTGTTAAAAAATATACAAAGGCAAAATATTATTTTAGAAATTTTAAATTAAACCATAAGGTTTATTTCACAAAGTATTTAAGTCTATTTTGAAATTTTATGTAGGTTTTAGTCAAATTTTAAAAATCAAGTCTTTTTTTAAGTCAAGTCTTTTACCCTTTCATTTAATATTCTTCATTCCGTTTCTGTCAATGTGGTCCACTCATTTAGGATACATCTGGTCTATACTCATTGATACCAAAGGTAAGGTGATGGGTGTAAGGAAAACAAGTACGTGCATTGACACCAAAGGTGATAGGTGTAAAGAAAACAAATTTGTGCATTGATATCAAAGTGGATAGGTGTAAGGAAAACAAATTATACTGGAACTGAGAATCTGAGATATCTGTGGTCTGTAGACTGTATTCTTGGTACCGTTGTTCTATGAAAATCCTCTTGAACAAGTTAGGTATGCTGCTCTTACTGTTTGAGATGTAAGAGGCCCACCACGTGTCCACCTACTAAAGTGGTTACTAACCACTTACTACTGCTACGTCCCCTGTTTCTAGATGTAGCCACGTCGAAGCTTACTTTCTTTAATAAAATGAAAATTTCTGGATTAATACCATTGGGTCTAATGCCATTTTGGTCTTTCAACTTTAAAATGTTATAATTAAATATCTAAATTTTCAAAACATATTAATTTAGTACGAGAAATTCGAAGTTACCAAAATGCCACTAAGATGTGATCCCATATTTCTTGAATACAATAGAAAATGATATGATTAGAGATTATTTATTTTTTTTCAATGTTTAGATGATTAATAAAGAAAATTAGATGATATTTGAATGGTACTTATGTCTTTTCAACGATTGATTAACAGTTGGTTGATAATAGATATTGGATTGGTAGGTTTTAAAATTTTGGATAATAAAATATAGTATTTTAAATTTAAAGGACCAAAATGACACTAAGCCCATATAACAGAGTATTAATAAAAAAATTTCTCTTAATAAAATCTAATTTTAAGAATTCAAATCTCTCATCCCCACAAACTTTGATCAGTATACCCACAACACACTATCCCATGAATTGAGAATATCTTCCCTAAGATGATGAGATCCGGACTCAATTTTAAATGCCCACCGGCATCTGCTTGATATTATGATATATAGTCCCACCCAAACCAACAAAAACACTGAATAAATAAATAGTAGAAACAGTGGGACGCTTGGAGTCATTAGATACCTCCTCCAAAGTCCAAACTCCACAGCCAAATCACTAATCAGATAGCATACATCTCTGCTGCTTTTGCTCATCTTACTTCCTATTTAGTCTTTTAAGTACTTTTTCTTCTTCTTTTGCGGAGGATAAAGGAGGAAGAGGAGGAGCGACGAATCATGGCTTGGTCCTTCACCCCAAAGCACACATCTCTGACGGCCTTTGCCGCCTGTCTCATCTTTGTCTGTTCAGTTTCGACCCACACGGCTGCCGACCATGCACTGACGGCATACCAAGTCCTCCAGGGATATGGCTTCCCGGTGGGTATCCTCCCAAAGGGTATTCTGGGCTACGATCTGGATACATCCACCGGAAAATTCTCGGCCTACCTGAATGGTACTTGTGCTTTCTCCCTTGAGGGTTCCTACAAGCTCAGGTACAAATCCACCATCACCGGCGTTATCTCGCAGAACAAACTCAGGAACCTCAAGGGCGTGAGCGTGAAGGTGCTTTTTCTGTGGCTCGACATTATTGAGGTTACTCGGAGTGGCGACAAGCTCGACTTCTCGGTGGGGATCACTTCTGCTGATTTCGATATCGATAACTTTGTGGAGAGTCCGCAGTGCGGCTGCGGATTTGACTGCGTCACTGCTCAGGTTGAGCAAGCAAGCAAGATCAGAGTTAACCGATTTGTTTCTTCTTCCTAGTTCACGGATGGGAGATTCTCTCCCTGTGGAGGCAAGTTTTTCTTTTTCTTAATTGTGGTCAGTGGGATAAAACATAATTTTTACTTCATCTCTATCTGTAATTGAGTTTGACTTGCACAGTAGATAAAAGCTCCTTGAAAACAGGTGTTTAGCTCTGAGCAGCTTAACCAATGGACTTAACCAGATTCTTGCCACGTGGGAAAAATAATACCTATTAATTATATTTTAGGCTGGAGATGGGATCTCTTGCCCACGAGAACTCTGTCCACGCCTATCTCTCTGCATAATATTATCCAGAGGATGATATATTCTTCACGTGTGACTGCGATTCACGTGGGCAGGAGAAGGAGGTGTAAATGTAATTTTACTCGAGCAGATGAAGAGGAAACAATGAATCATGTGGCTGCAATAAAGGCTAATTTATTACTGGAGAAAAACTTGACGTGGACCCATTAGGAAATGAAATGTAAATTTGGTAGCGTTTGAGAATGTGATTAAACTAGTGAACTAGACAAGACAAGCCTTCAATTTCTGCCACGTTAGAGAACGATGTGGCCGGTCTAACTACAGATGGAGTCCATTTATAAGAAGACAATAATATCGAACCCTACCTCTGCCCTTCTTTCCATGTATGACCCAATCTTGTTACTTGTTAAGGTCCATAGGGTTATCATTTTCTGCCTGGGCCTGGTCCAACTAGTTTGATAGCTCTAGGGCAAATGACCTTTTTTGTACGTAATCTGGTGAAGTGGTCAAAGATTAGGGACGATACTGTTTATTTCGAATCTTATTGGTAAGTAGGATAAAATTAATAAATTATTAAAAAATAAAATATATTGATTTAAATAAAAAAAAAAATATATATATATATATATATATATATTATAAAATAAATAAATATCCGGTCCAAAGATTCGAATAAGGGTGATCTGAATTCGATCAAAATAGGACCTCCCATCCGACTTTCACATTAAAAAAGTTAAAGCTTTCTTAGCTAAGGACTTTGGTTAATCACCATCACTGATTTATAAACCGGATGATTAAACCGTTCAACTCGAGAATTGATCATAGTTCCAAGTCTGATTTTGCGTTGAACTGCTTTTCATGAAAAATGTTGATTTTGTCAAAAAATGTTAACTATTTAAAAAATTTTTCTTTCATATATAAAAGCTGGGGCATTATCAATCAACGTCTCTCTCTCTCCCCCCATATTAACATTCTAATGGTCTTTCTCTCTATCACCTCTCACATCTCATAATTAGGGCCGAGAATCAGACCGGGTTAGGTTGGGTTGAGGCCAGCCCTAACCCTAACACTCTAATCCTAACTAAATACCTCCAACCCTAACCCAACCTAAAGTCAACCTTCAATCCAACCTTCTTTCCATCCCTTAAAATCCTTAGAATTTCTTAATCTAAAATCTTAACTCAACTTTCACTACATATATTAATCCTATGTTTTATTAGTCTTTGTTTGTTGATATTTTTATTAGTTCTCCAAGTACAAAATTCGGGAAAAAAAGTTGTTTGAAATGACTATAATTTATTATGAGTTATGACTTATAATAGATCTTTTATTAGCAGAAATATTCAAAAAACATAAAATATGTTATTAAGGTTTTAGTATTTCCAATTGGAACTAAGTGATGTGATTATCTCAAAAGAAATAAATGATAGTGTGTGGTGGGGGCTATACAACTATCTTGCATCTAAAAAATCAATGTATGATATGTTATATTATATATAACATATATTTATATATGATATGTACTATAAAGTCAGGCTTAGGTTGGGCCGGGTTGCTCGAGGGGTGTACCCTAACCCAACCCGAAGTAAAGTCGAGTTCATATATTTCAACCCTAACCCTAACTCGAGCATCAATCCAACCCGACTTTTTTGGGCCCAAGTTGTAGCCTTATTCATAATATGTCAGCATAAGCTTTCAAACATCAATTTTAACAGAACTATAGGAACAAAAATTATAAATTAGAATATGAATCTAGAATGTATTTCTGAAAATTTTAAAATTACAAGTTGAATTATTCATCCTGGACGGTTCAACCACTAACCTGAAAACTGGTGGTCAAAGTGGTTCCATTTTTGGGTCGGTTTTTAAAACCTTGGTCACTATAATTTCTTTAGCTACTTTGGAGAAGATGAAAGCTTCACAAGAACTTAACCTAACATCACTTAGGGGCTTTTGAGGTATAGTATTTACATGTAGATTCCACTTCTCAAAGCAAATGACACTTATCAATGTTTTCGAACTGTCCTTGACCTAGACGGTCAGACTGTTCAGACTGAAAATCGTCCAAGTAACCGGTTATGTTTTATCCCAAGCCTAGTCCTCGGCCAAAAACCGTTGAATTGGTCAATAACCTATTGACTCAGACAGTCAAACTGTCAACCCACTTGACCCGTTCAATAATTTTTAATCATTTTTGTATTTTAATTATTATTTTATTTATTTTTTTGAATTTTTTATTGTTAGAATGAGTCATTCATTTGAACTAGACAATCAAACTATTGACCCAGAAAGAGAGGGCTAAGAAGGTTCCGGTTAGTTTTTAGGACATTGCACTTGATCCTTTTAGTACATATATCTTACAATATACATCGATACAACAAGATTTAGAGGTCTCATGGTCCCTATTTTTCAAATGAAACCAATATCATCAGATTTTGGAAAATCGTGAACTAAAACCAATCTGTTAATCGATTGAATGGTTTGATTTTTTATTTTTCGGAATTTTGATATTTATAATATATATTATAAATAAACTATATAAATTTATAATGTAATATACAACCACCGATTTTTCATATTAGTTAATAAAAAATAAATCAATATCTTCAGTTTTCAAAAAGACCAAACCGATTAATTTGATTAACTAGAACTTTTGAGTTTGATTTTATCCGTTGAGTTCGGTTTTTCGATTTTTGATAAACACCACTAACGAGTATATATGACATTTTGAATATATTTAGAAGAAAGACAAATACAAATATGTAAAGTGCAAAACCTTCCACCTATGTTCCATAACAACTAACGTTTTCAATCCGTCGCTGACCCAGTTGGTCAAATTGTTTGAACCATCGTTATCCAAGATTTTGGGTTCGGTTCAGTCAAGACCCGCCAGATGGTTAAAAGCCATTGGTTTGGTCAAGAATTATTTGACCGTTAACTCATTTGACCCAGTGATTGAATCACGGGTTGCATAATCAATGCATACAAGTTTTTTAATAAAAAAATTAAAAACTGAATTAAAAAATCTAAAATAATACATATAACATATCTAAAACATATTTATATATTATTTATTGGTAAAATTTTTATTTATACACACACACACACTATATATATATATATATATATATATATGTATGTATAAAATATATGTATATATATACCGTTCGGCTGGCCGGTTGAACTGGTGACCCGCGAACTGGATGCAAAAACGGTTTGGCCTCTAAGTCGGTTTTTAAAACATTGATAACAAATTATAGCCATGGTTTTTAAAAACGAACCAGTGACCAAACCGGTCAGGGGTCCGTTAACGGTTCGAACAGTCTGACCGTTCGACCTGAACGGCCGGCCAATTCTGACAAAAAAATAAAAAAAATACAAAATTGGAAAACGGTTAAAACTGTTCAAATGATAAATCATCCGGTTCAGCGATTTGCTGACTAAAATCAACGGTTTTGGAGGAAAACGAAACTGGTCATGTGACCGGTTCCCGGTTTTTCCTGTCCGACCGTTTGGTCTGGTCCGATTTTGAAAACAGTGTTAGCAGCCACTCTGTTCTCAACCATCATTCAAAACACAGCCGTGAATTTTCGTCCTGTCTCCGTTTTGGATGGCGTAATTTGTAATTACCAAACCAACCTCGTCAATACACAAAACACCCTACATAGTTCTATCCGGTACAAGTGCATCTTACACCATATATTATGCATGACCCACAAGATTCATATGGGGGACCACTTGTACCAGGAGTAGTGATACAATACAGTAAAACAAATTTGTGTCCTTTTTTTATAAAAAGAGAAGAATCGCTAATTTTTGTTTATAAGTATAACCCCCCTTACACCATTAGCCTTATCTACTGTCACTGCCACATGACAAACTGTCTCTTTCTATGGCCTACGGGATACACAACCGTGGAATCAGCATCCAAGCCAACAGTTGAGATGTCCTAAGAATCTGCATTGACCATTAAGCAACAAAACGAAACGATACCACGTGGGTCTCTCACTTTCACTTCTGCTGACTGCTGGTTGTAGAAAGTAGAATACGACCTTCCCATTCAAAGACTAATGTTAAAATGGAACCGCCTTTTGATAACCACCAGATTGGAATAAATTACTTTTAAGTCTCCCCATTTATTCCAATCTAACGGGCCTTATGAAGCTCTTTCATCTCTGGCCAACTTCGACCGGTGTCACCTACCCTTTCCATCTTCTACACTCAAAACCTGAACCTCTTTCATCTTTCTTGCTTCTCCGGCTACCTCAACGATCGAGCCATCACGAGATAGAGAGAGGGAGATGAATTCTTTTCGATTCGGTGGAGATATACATAGACCTGTGTCTCTAACGGCAATCCTTTATTATGCCGGTCTCTTATGCCTAGCGTTCCTATTGACGCCGTTAACGGCCGTCGACGGCACACCGACGGCGTATGAGGTCCTTAAAGACTATGACTTCCCGGTAGGCCTTCTCCCAAAAGGGGTCCTCGGTTACGATTTGGATAAAACCACCGGCAAGTTCTCTGTGAATTTGAATGGCACTTGTAGTTTTTCTCTGGAGGGTTCATACCAACTAAAATACAGGTCCACCATTAACGGTTATATCTCCCAAGGCAAGCTCACGAAGTTACAGGGTACAAGTGTGAAGGTCTTCTTCTTTTGGGTTAACATCGTCGAGGTTACTCGGTACGGCGACGAGCTAGAATTTTCCGTCGGCATCGCTTCTGCTAGTTTCCCTGTTGATAACTTTGAGGAGTGCCCGCAGTGTGGGTGTGGCATGGATTGCGTCAATGCCCAAGTAAGGAGTATTAGAACCAACCCTTTTGCCATTTCTTCTTCTTAGGGAAATAATTTGTCTTAAATTGCAAAGGAAGAAGAAAATAAAAGAGAAACATTGTGGATATTTGAATACTGAAACCTACTTTTATTTTCTCTATTTGATAATAACCGACATTGGTTTTACCTACTCAGTTCAGCTATACCCGAGTGTCTTGGTCTTGGTTTGTTATCATCTCTGCTTTTTATTTGCGTCTTTTGTTTTTTCATGGCTATAATGTTTCTATCGGTTTTGCTAGTAGCTTACGAAACCAGAGGAGAACGCAAACTTTGAATCAGCAAAACATAAATTGTGTCCATTTTCCTGCAATTTTAGGGTGAGGATCCAAATGTATTGGTTTTTTTGTGATAAAACGAAAATGGATCTGGTTATCGATGCATAATCCTAGTAAAGCTTTTGGACTTGGTTTTTCTGTTGATATTTTTTTCTAACCAAACCTGGGGGGTGCATCTATACCGGTTATCTCATTGTGAAATGGGAATACAGAAGCAAATTATGCTTCTACCACTGTTTTTTTGCTTCTTCATAGGATCTGGTTGGCCATTTTTTATTCATAATAATAGAAGATTGAAGGAAGTAGAAGTATTACAGAGGGAAAGAATGTTTATCCTGCTTTTGTCAATTGAGAACATGATCTTGGTTGATCTTTGGAACCAACAGGATAGGATGTTTATCCTGGTTATAATTCATCGTAACATATAAGGCCATTCTATTGAATTTTGTTTTGTATTTAAAATCAGTAGATAGTATAATAGATTTTCTTTGTTTTCTAGAGAAGAGAAGCTTTCTAGTAGCTCTGTGACTACACTTGTTCAGAGAGTAGTCTAGACTTCAGAGGTGAAGATGTATCTCAGTTGAAGAATCATAAGCTTATGATGTCAATCATGTAGGCTTCGAGGGTTTAACATTGGTCTGAGGGAGAATCTAGAAACTTTTTCTTGGCTCTTTCTGGATTTTGATCTTCTTGTGGAAACAGCATGGTTGTCCTTTAGTTTATCTGTTTCTATCCTATTCATCATGATTCAAGTGATCACTTGTTCAAACTAGAATAACCATGCTCTCCTATAATAAGCAACACCCAGGCCTTGTTCTTCTAGGAGAGAATGTATTATTCCCAAATATGTTGCTTCACTTAATATATGCTATCTACTAAGCTTACTGACACCCATCCCCATATAAAATTTCTTAGGTTCTTAGGTTTCCTATATTGGAAAGTTGAAGGGTTTTAGGCTGTTAGTTACCTTAGTTTGCAATAGAAATTGAGCATTAAGGGTATGGCATGAACTCTGCTACACTACTTGGCCAATGCCTGGAATGTCTACCAGTAGCTGCTGATTCCGTCAGACATAACAAATGATGCATTGTCAGAAGTAACAAATATGTCAAGGTCTGGAAGATCACGAATCCAACATAGCACCAATAAACCACAAAGTAGGTTCTGACACAAAAGATAGCAAAGAATGCTATAAAGCTACTACTCATTTTATGTTTGCTTTTGATACATTTCTTACAGTAGCATGAAATGTATGGTTTTTGAATGGATAAGATTTGAAATCTGTACCTAAGAAAAACAAATAATAATAAAAGATTCACAAGTTGTGCCCCTAGCAATAATTATTAGCAACACCAGGAGGTAGACAAGAGATTTGAGCTAAGTAGCTGTTTCTGCTACTTACACTTGATGTTGCATAACCTATGCCCCTCATGATACAGTTTACTGTTGGATATGGGACATGATAGATTATTGTCTTGGTTCTATACAGTGGATGACATTCTATCAGTTTGAGTAAGCATGTCTATGAGCAGGAGTAATCCTCTTGAGACAGGTTAATCTTCATTGGAGGAATTACATGATGCATAGTTTTCTAAAACTTGAGTTATTAGAGAAAAGAAATAATCGTGTTTCACAAATTTATTGAACCTAGCTTTTCTGTAGTTGGATGCAATCAGATATGATGCTAGGAATTGATTAGATAAGAGTATTTTACTTTTACGAGGAAGGTTAGTCTTGCAACACCTTTAGATGGGCACAAATCCATTTATGATTATTCACTAGAAAATCTAGTGATTAGCATGAGGCATATGCTGAACCAACAGGAGACTCAGCTAGCTTGTTCAATGTTGGCTTAAGGCATTTAGTTGAGCTTAGATCTGTTTAGAGATGCTAGTATACCATCTGTAAGGGTGCGGGCATCTGACCCAGTTCAGCTCATCTTGAGCCAAAACAGGTTAGCAAACTGAGCCAGCCACTTATGCTGAGTAAAGAAAATTGTAAATTCTAGAAGATTCTTTAATTAGAGAAAGAAAAGAAAAATATAAATAAAGGAACCCATTTCTGAATGGATCTGATAGATCCCAGGAAGGCGCTCCAGCCCCAAGCCAAGCAGTTCAACATTTTAGGACCATAACAGGATCTCTCTCTCTCTCTCTCTCTCTCTCTCTCTCTCTCTCTCGCAGGCACGCACACAGGCAGGCAGGACCTGAACCCCACTTCCCAATTTTCCTCTCAGCTCTTTGACCTCTACTGATCTTCTCCTCCATCACTGACTTTCTTTCCTACCAATCCACCGTGGCCAAACCCTTGGACTTTCAGAAATTGACCACCATGCCAAAGTTATGGCCTTTGGGACATCTGGGCACAAAGCTGTGGGCTCTGGAAATTTGTACATACATTGAATTTGCACAACCCATGACCCAGTGACCAGGTTGAATGGGTCAACAGTTCAACCACTCAGGCTGGACGATTTTTGACCAAAAGGTGGGTTTAGGAAAAGTAGACTCAAAATCTTGACCAGGTGTCAGTTTGAACAGTTTGATCATCTGGGTCAATGGCGGGTTGAAAATATTGCTCCTAAGTTCCTAAGAGTGACTTCATTTCTGATCCTATTTTTTCAAATTTTCCACATGAATGTCCTTGATAGATTTAGAGATTTGAAATTTTGAGATTGTGTATATTTTACTTATTAGTGTGGATAGGGTTCTAAGATCTATGGTGATTTGATAGTAAACTAAGCATGAACAACCTGAATGATTCTTGGGTTCTGCTAAGTCTATCTAATAAATCAATTTGGCCATCAGAAGATCCAGTCAGCTTCAATGGTAATCCTTCAAATGGATTAGTAACTCAAATTAAGAAATTTGGACCTCAAACTAAATTATTTCCCTGTTACTTGGTATTTGGGAAACTACTGGCAGGGTTTGGTAGTTAGTCTGTTGAATACCTCAAACTAAATATATGAATCTAAGTTTAAAGAAAAAAATTGTACCAATAATACCTAAATAAAAAATTTTCCCTTTTTTTTTGGCTTCATGGGGCTACCCAACAAGGGTAGTCCATTTCCCACCCCTTAAACCCCCATAACTGCCTAGCCCTAGTGGCAGATGGATTTGATCCAGATCCTATCAACTGAGCCACCATCAGTTAAAACCCATATTTTTTAAGGTTAAAAACATACATTTTTTTCTTTACATGTAAAAAGTCAAATTAAAAGCCATTCACCCATCTAGAATCATATATGAATAATGTGCTGGATTCAACAGTTGATTAGGCCATTGGTGTTTCGATTTCCGCACACAACACACAAACCTGACTTCTTTTGGGTATTGGGAAGGCAGGTTTTGGTGTGATTACAAGGGATTTCAGGGGTCAAGCTATTGCTGTTCTTTTGGTCAAGCTCAAGTTGGTTCCCCTGTTCAAGATGAAGCTTTTGCAGTGATTCAACGTCTGAAATTAACTGTGCCGATGCAGATTGCAGACTGTTGCATAGAATGCGACTGTTTGAATTTGGTTTAGGCGGTGTCTTGTGAACAGTCAAGTATGAACAGGGGTGCCTTGTTTCTTGTTCAGGATATCCCAAGTCTGTTGAAAAACAGGAATTTTGTTTTCAGTTTTGTTAGTTGGTCTGTAAATTCAGTGGCCCATGCTCTTGCTCAGAAGGGCCTTTCTGTTTCGGGATTTTATGTCCAGGACCTTTCTCAATGGATCCAAGACCTGGTTGCTAAGGACTTGGCTGTTCTGTATTAAGTTTTCCTTTCTCTGTTTTCTGAGTTTCTTATCCTTCTGTACCAAAAAAAAAAATTTCCTTGCACTGATACGAATAATTAATTATGTATCTTTTTTTCGTAGAAAAATTATGGATCTAATTGAATGATTTATTGATGATGCCAATAGGCTAAGGTCTGATTGGTTTTTGTGGAGACTTAGATCAAACCCTGCTGTCACCAGGGTTGGGGGGGCTATGGGTGGGGTACAGGATTAAACCCATAGAACAGTACTCTGTGGTATGGTCAATCGGCCTCAGTATTGTCCGAAATCCGAATTGATCCCATTATTGTCTCTCAGTGGGGTTGGTTTGAATGTTATGTTTTTTGCCAAACTGTAATAGGTTCAAGTTTTACAAAAGTAATTTTCAATCTATAGTTTCGCGGATTTACTTAAACTGTCATTTTCCACTGTCACGTAACGATGGTTCAAACTATAATTTCGCGGATTTACTTAAGCTAATTGATTGCAAACTATAGGAACTGTCATTTTCCACTGTCATGTAATGAAGGTTCAAACTATAATTTCGCGGATTTAGTTAAGCTAATAATTATAGGGGTGTTTTGGTAAAAAACTACTATAGGTAGGTTTTAGTATATCTATCAAACTATAAAGGGCGTTTTAATAAATTACCTTAAGTTGTAATATTAAAATTATTTTTAGTTCAATTTGTTAATAATTACAAATTAAATTCAACTCGAATTTGATGGATAATATCTAATTTGAATTTGAATATAAACAATCAAAATTTAAATCTACTTGTGTATGATTAAATGCGACCCATTTAAAGTTGTAGGCCTCATGATCACCCTGTTCTGTCGTCATCCCTGAGTTGCCATTATTGTGTTCTATGTAATATTAGCGAGGACCGACCCATGCACGAGAAAGTCTGAAAGATTGAATAATTTTATTTATTATTAATTAATTGATAAATTTATAATTAAAATTTGTTGTTAATTAACTAAAAGTATTACATAATATTTAAAATTTTAATAATTCTATTTTTCATTTAATGTTTATTTATAAAAAATAATTAATGTTAACTTAATATGAACAAATATTTTTTAATAAATTTAATAATTGTTATTATTTTTAAATAAAATTTTCATTGACTTTAAATAAATAAAAATAATTATAAAAGCTAAAATTTTTATTAATTTCGCTAATAATTAATAATTATATAAGAATGACAATGGGCGGGTTTGGGACGGGGCACCCCATCCTTGTCCCCGCCCCGTAGTCAAAACACTCTATCTCAGGTGGGTTCAAGGCAAAGCACCCACTCCCCATTAGGGGCAAGGAATCCTCGAATTTTCCCACATCGTCCTCAATGTCGGGTGAGTTCAAGGCAAGGCATCCACTCCTCGTCAAGGAAGGGGAATCCTTGAATTTCCCGCCCGTCCCTAGTGTTGGGCGGGTTCAAGGTAAGGCACCCACTCCCCGTCAACTCAATATTAATTTGATAACAAAAATGTACACTAAATTGTCTTTAATTTTCAAAAATGTAATCTTATGAAAATTTTGGAAAATTTATTACATTTATGTAATTTTGAAAATTTTATTTAAATTTATTTTTAAATTGTTATTAAATAATTTATTTTCTTTTTAAAGGGTTTACTTATAGGATTCCACTAATTTATCTTATATTTTCTAATATAAACTAATCAATAATTTCTTTCCAATATTGTAATAATTTAGCTTAATAATTTGTGTAATTATTGGTTCAAATTATAGTTTTCCCTTTCCCATACTCATTTATCTTTAATAATTTGCAATGAAAAATTACATAGTTTTTCAACACTTTTCCAAAATCTATCAAATGTAATAAATTTTCCTAAAATTTCCAAAATATTCCAATAATTTTCAATAATTATTTAATACATTTTAAATAAACTTTCAAATATTTTATATCTTTTAATTTCCAAAATATTATTTTATGAAAGTGTAGCTTATTAAATTATTATATTTGTGTAATTATGGAGATTTATTGAAAATTATTTTAAATTGTTATCAAATATTTATTTTTATTAGGTAGCTTACTAACAAAATTACACTAATTTATCTTTTACTTTTTAATATAAAATAATTAATAATTTCATTTTCCAACATTATAATATTTTATTCCCCCATTTACATTCGGTTATTAACTTTTAACTGTAATAATAGCAATAACTAATTTTTTTTACCTTTTGATAATTGTTACATATAATTCTCAATTTTAAATTAGTTAAAGAGTTTTCAATTTTTATAAAATGTTGTTAATTAACATGAATATAACTGTATTTACGCAAAGTACTTTAAAAGGTCATGATGAGTTAATTAATAACAATATTTATTAATTTTGGTAATTTACTAACATTATTTATTAACTTTTGGTAATAACACTATTTAATACTCACTGAATATGGTTGGATTAAATATTAATTGTATTTAAATATTTTCTAATTGATATGAATATTTTAAATGAGAGATAGTGGGTATAGATTGGTGAGAGAGATTTTAGGAATTGATCGGGGAGTGGGGTAACATGATAAGTTTCTAATGTTTTAGAGGAGAAACCTTAGGAGAGAGATTCTAGGAATATTTTTAGGTAGTTGGATTGGGAATGGTGACATGGCTTAATGGGAGTGGTGAGAAGGGGAGAGGAGAGAGAGTCAAGGAGAATGTAGGGTGGGGGTAATGGAGCAAGGAGAGGCATGCTGACGTGGATCGTCTTGCAATATATATATATACTTACTAGAGGGGACTAGTGCGATGCATGAGCTTTGTAAAAACAATTTTCGGCAATGGAGGTAGGGGTGCAAGTTGGGTGTATCTAATTCAAGTCTGACCTGATTTAATCAAATCTTTTGCATTGGATTTGAGTTTTTTAACTTTAAAATGGACTTGAGCCAAAAATACTTGGGCCTAAATTAAACTCAAATTGGGCATAGGTTGAGGCTTCAGGTATTGATCTGATGTAATTTAAGTTTGTACAACATTTTATGATATATAAATATATGTCTAAGCAAGCTCAATTTCCAAATGTAATTCAAGGTAGTGGTGGGTTGGGTTTAAAACACAAATCTAATTCCATATTATTTCTTGTTACATAAAAGCAATAAATAAGTAAATAACATAAATAAATAACAAAATTTCCAATTATTTGATTAAGATGTAAAAACACATAAAATATCAACTATCCTTTACATCTAATTCAAAATATTATTAAATTCGCTACCTAGTACATAAAGTTTATATGCTTTACAACAATATGCAAGGTTGAGGGGGTTGGGTTTAGCCTAATACCATACCCTACCCGTAATGTATGGGTTGTAGAATCTCAAAACCCATCCTTCAAACAAAAAAACACAAAGACCCTTGCCTCGTCGAAGTGGGCAGGGGTAGATACCTATCAGGTAGGGTAGTTTATGAAATTTTTTGAAAATGTACCCTACTCTACCTATTGTGTAGGGTAGTTTATTTTACGAAAATGTAGTTTATGAAAATTTTGAAAAAATTTGTAATAATTTATTACATTTGAAAATTTTTATTACATTTTACGAAAATGTAGTTTATTTATCTATTTAAATAATATCATTATTTAGTTATTTCAATATTACTTATTTATTGAATTACATAATCCATAAAATTATAAGTTATACTATTATTACATAATTTAGTTATCAAATTTTTAAAATATAAAATTATTATTAATTCAAATAGTATGAAATCTATTATAATGATTTTCTACTTTTAATAAAATTTTTACGTTTATTACATAATTTCGTTATTTTAACTTTTTAAAATTTAGGTATGTTAAATAGTTTGTTATTTAAAATATTGAGTTATTTAAATACTTAAATAAAATGTAAAATATTTAAAATTTTTTATTATTTAAGTTTTATTTATTTTTAAGTTATTACATAATATTAAATATTTTGTTATTGTATTTTTTAAATAATTTGAATAATTTGTAAAATTATAATTTATATTGTTAGTACATAATTTCTTTATGAATTTCATAAAAAGTATAAAATTCTTAATAATCTGAATATTATTAAATCTATGATAATATTTTGTGTTTTTAATAAATAATTTAAAGATATTACATGATTTTATTATAATATTTAAATAATTCTTAAATTTTTTAATTCAAACTTTGTTTTGGTAGATATAGATGAAAAGTGGGAAATAGGATAAATAGGAATTAGAGATAATTTAGGTGACAATTAGGAATTATATATAATTTAGTAGATAAATAGGAATTATAGATAATTGAGGAGAAAGTGGGGGACAGTGGTGCCACTTGGCTATATTGGATTAGATTTTGGTAGAGGTAGATTTTAGGAATAGTTTTAGGAAGGGATATCCGAAGGGATAAAACATAGAGTAAAGAGGGATGGGCCAGGTATGCTGAGATATCAAAATGAGAGAGAGAGAGAGAGAGAGAGAGAGAGAGAGAGAGAGAGAGGGGAGTGATGAGGTGGCTTCATGAGCAAGCAAGGAAGGCTAAAATGAAGAGGGGCTGAGAGTTCTCCGTTGGGGCAAGGGAGAAAGCTGAGGCCATCTGTGTGGCACGTGGCGGGGATTTTTGCGATGCATGGGCTTTGTTAAATAAAATTGAAGCAAAAGGAATTATATAACATTTTCAATTGGGTTAAATCACTCTAAGTCTGAATCAATCTTTTTTTTTTTTTTTTTTTGAGTTAGATGGGCATTATTAATTTTATTAACAATATTTTTTAATTTATTTAATATTAAAAATAATGGAATATATAAGTGGGATACTTTTGACATTTTCAATTGAGCTTAGCCGTCAAGTCCAACCCAAGCATTCCTTCACCTTTTCTAATTTCTATTAATGTTTATTAATTATTATTATTTTTTTAAGTATAATTTAAAGGGTTTTAATTTTTAATTTTTATTAATTATTAATTTTGTTAATAAAATAAATTTTATCTATTTATTTGTTATGATTAGATAAAGTTGTATTAATATTATTATTATTTTTAAATTGCATGAATTTAAATGGACTTTGAATTAATAAAAACTAACTGTAAAATTAATAACTTTTAAATGAGAGCATGCCTACTGACCTTCCGGCCCTTTCTTGGACATTTTCTTTAAACATTTTGTGTGTAAATAGTAAACTCCCTCTAAGTAGGGTCTGTGTCATTCATGGAGCTCAAAAATTAAAAAAGAAAAAAGAAAAGGAATAGTTTATAACGATTTTGTTAACATGGAATCTGGAGCACCATGTACCACATAGTAGATAAGAGATAATAAAACTCTCCTACTTGTGGGATAAATGAAGTTTAAATGCAGAACTTTCAATACTAAAATCATTCTTTTTGAGTAGACAAAACTACAAGATAGATTTATAAGATCTACAGTCATAAGATAAGAAAAAACTGAAGGTGATGAAATTTCAATCCTACCTCTTCTTCCCATGCACCCCATATCTACATGGTGTTTGGAAGAGTGGGCTCATTTTGGGACCGATTTTCAAGAAAAAATGCCCATGCTTCAAAAACCCGTTTTTCACAAAAAAACGCTTATGCCACATAGGTAATGAGCAACACTATGTTGTTTGGTGAGGTTATTTTCATCATCGTTTTTCATGTATGTGCTGACAAGTAAGCACCACATAGGATATATATTAGTCAACCGTTGGGAGAAACAGTTCACCAATGCGTGTGTTTCATGCATTAGTGGGGACCCGGTTTTCGAGGCATGCCTGATTTTTTAATAATCGGCTGAACCAAACAATGAGATACATGGGCATTTGTTGAAACGCATATGTGGATCCAACGTGGCACCGTTTTTTTTTTAAATGGCCACGGTTCCAAACATACCTACCAAGCCAGCATAGTCGAACCTCGAAATAAATGCATACCTGCAGAAACAAACCATGGAAACAATATGTTATATGTTCTTGTTTTTTATTCGCAAAACATATGTTATATGTTCCTCCTCTTAGCAGAGAACTCCACGGCGCTTCCAGAAGGGAATAATTTCTTTCATAGAGTTGATGTGGTTGGTTGCATAATTTAGGGATTTGAAATGAAAAAAAAAAGGGGAAAGTATGGACAGACCCAACGCAGATTTCTGAATTCCATTGCAGATCTATAAACATTCAAAATGTCAAATACTCTCACAGCCTCATTTTATACACCAATGACTACTTGTGAATTGGCATCAATTCCCAGTTGGCGCCTACCCCAACTGTACTTTGGGCCTAAAGATTCTGACCCTAGGTTGAACCATCATTCTCCCAAAAAAATAATGGAATATGCAAAAATCACAAATAAGACAATTTGGAAACCAAACAAAATCTGAAAGATGACATGTTATAAAAGTAAAGAAAAACATCAACAGAACATGTCTGAAAAAAAGAAAAATATCAGAAAATCAAATGTCATAAGAAAATCCGTTTTTGTGGATCGATTGTGTTTTTCATCCGAAATCAGTCTAAATCGGGTTTTGATCGGAAATAACATGAAGATCATTTTTAATCATCTCCAAGCCATATTGGCAAATATTGGGACTGTCTTTTGGCTAGAAAAGTAAAAAAAAAATGGCGGTTATGATGCCATGGATCTGAGACTGTCCTTTGGAAGTGTTCGCGTTGGTGTTCTGTCCGACGTTGCTGGAAGATGCCATCGATTTTTTTTTTTTTTTTGGGGGGGGGGGGGGTGAAGAGCATTTTGTATCAATATCCCATAGACGGCGTCAAATGATGGGACGCAATCTGGCCGCTCCTAACTGGTGATGACTTGGCTTCCAGTAGATGACAGACTTGACTAATTTGCACAAGGAGAATCAGAGAACCCGAGGTGGCTTGCCCGACGAGGTCAATCCGATGCTTGAGTCAGTATCTGGTTGCGAGTTGATGAGAGCTTAAGCAAGAGAGCTAGAGAGCAGGGATTACGCATACCTTCGCCCCTGGAGGGTTGGGGTCTTTATACACTGGAGTCATCGCGGGTTTTTCAGAGTAGTTCTGGGATCCTTGCTATGATGAGGCCCGTTTTCGTATTAATAGGAGATAACACTGCTAGCCAATAAGGCTTATTACTGTCGTCCGAATAGGATGGGGAGATAGTGATAGCAGTTACGAGGCGTGATCCCGAAGAGCATGGGGTTTGGTGGTGAGATCTTTGGGGTTGCCATATGGAGGTCAACCTGACTAGGTAGTGAGCTACCTGTGAAGTGCTGAGCTGCTTGGTGCCGAGCTGCCTGAGCAAGTGTTCCACAGACCTGATTTGCTCCGAATGCTGAAGTGCCTTAGTACCGAGGTGATCTTGCACCGAGGTAGGCCTGTCCCGAGGTGGCCTCTTTTCGGGCTGTTTCATCTGTCCGGGCTCGATGTGTAACGAACTTGGTCTCTATCCTAGTCATGATCTGGTATCGAGGTGATTTTAACTCGAAGTAGCTTTGATATGGGGTAACAGGGTACCGGAGGTTGCTCTGTAGCAAACTGATCACGCTGATCTGTCACTCTTGTCGGGTCACGTCCATGTGCCAATCTGATTGTGTTGAGTTGTCACCTATGTCGAGTCATATCCACGTGTCTCCCTATTACGAAGTCGGGCCAAATCACCCTTCATCATGATGAAAATGCATTTCGGGTTTTCACCCACTCCTGAAATAGCCTTGAACAATTCCTAAGACGCTGATAAGTTATAAGTGAACCTGAAAAAAAAAAAAGAAAACAAACCTACAATATGAGATGCTAGAGGGTGACAGCAAACTTACAATCTTAAACAAACAACCTTCAAAAACAGATGTGAGAAAACCAAACTAAAAATTATAAAAATGAAATGAAATGAAGATAACTAACCTCCAACGGGCTGAGACTGCAACTGTTAAATTGAAAGAGTAAAGGATTGCAGTGAGAAAACAAACAGAAAAGAGAAAACCAGTGAGAGACATTTTGGGTGGGCACAGAAACAAACCTGATGAGAAGCAAATCGATAGCAATTTCAAACTTTTAAAGTTAATTCTTCGCTTGGCTAAACTCCATTGTCATTTTACATCAGCTTTTAATGTTGAAAATCAATCCAAGATATCCCTTTTAATTACGGTAGTTTCTGAATTTGAATTCACTCGTTTTCCATGTATAACACGATTATTATGGAATTTAGAAAAAGTGGGTAATGACATGACAAATTAGGAGTGGTGGGAAGGGGAGAGGAGAGAGAATCAAGAAGAATGAAGGATTGGGGTAATGGAGCAAGGAGAAGCATGGTAACCGGACCATGTTGCTATAATACCTTGTTTATTAAAAAGGCATGCCATTCTGTTCTGTCCAGCACTTATCAAACGAGTTCACATTGTGCCCCATAGAGCACACCACACTAGGGCCCCACACAGCACCTCCTGATCGGAGTCCACATCTCCTGCCAACAAGAACTCTGCCCACATCTATCCATAAACTATCACAGCCACATATGGGGAACATCTCATCCTCTTACATAGTATCATGCATGGGGAGATGTTCCCAATGCACAGAGGTAGTGTGTTATGAGTAGAGTTTCCATGGACAGGAGATCTAAGAGTTTCCTGTATTGGGAACATCTTCCAATGACAAATATGAGAGGTGTTTCCGATGCATGCTGAGATGTGCATGTGGGGCGCTGATGTGATCTCTTATCAAACAGCCACTAGAGCAATAAAAAAAATCAGTATGAGATTTCAAAAACTATTTGACTTGGTTGATTCATAGCTTCAGACACGACCAAATCATACAAGAAGCCAAGAAGAGGAATCGCCACCTTTTGTGAGAAGGTATTTTCTTTATTGAAACTTGAAAGTCACCCTATTTTGACCCGGTGAACTTCTGAATTGGATGGATTTAGCAAAACAATCAATTATAGATCATATAAAACACATCAAGGTTCAAAATTTCGATATGATATTGTATTTAAAAGCATAAACACCATTGGCAAGTGGTTGTATTTGTTGGTATTCTTATATGACCAACCTTGATTCTCCAACTTCTATGGCCAAATAAATTGTTTAGTTAATATTTTTACGAATCGTAAGACCTATGAGATCGATGTCATAAATAAATTAAATCTCTTTTAAATTCAACACCACCACCACCGTCGCCAGTCGCCACGTCAAATGTTTGTGTATGATCTTTGCTTTTGGAAAGCAAAAACAACTGTGAACTGCCCATATACGCAACAGATGTAGTAACTCTAGTGATATTAAAATATGTTTTAGTAGTGTTTTTATTTTCTTCCAGTTGAAGATTTTGCAAGCAAGCCAGAGGCGATAGTGGCTGAATTAGGCATTAGCTAGCTTGGTTCTTCGTTTTAATAAGGCTAAAATACAAGAAACACCTTTCCCCAAGTTTCTGACAATCATAAAAACCTCTCTTATATTTCATTTTAACAAATATTTCTCCTGAACTTTGGAGGAATTCAATAAAAACCTCCCTTTCATCACCTTTTCAGTCAAAAACAGTTAAGATTCAAGCACCAATTTTTTTTCTAAATGCTCATTTTACCTTTTTATAAATTATTTTGCATACTAAATTACTGAAGTAACCATATTTTAACTTGACAAAAACCTCCTTTAACGGTCATCTTATAACGTTTTTGTCAAGTTATAATAGGGTTACTTCAGTAATTTTGTATGTAAAACAATTTATAAAAGGATAGAATGGGTATTTGGACAAAACTGGTGCATCAGTCTAACATTTTCCACCTGGGATGACGACGGAAGGGAGGTTTTTGTCAAGTTTCTCAAAAGTTCAGGGGAGGTATTTGTTAAAATGAAACTATAGGGGAGTTTTTTATGATTGTCTGAAACTTTAGGGGAGATTTTTATATTTTACCCTTTTAACAAACAAGGAAGAAGGCCAATTAGCATGGTTTTGAAAATCAGATTAGACCGGATTCTTGGATTGGTTGACTTGGGAATCAGTTTCATTTTATCCTAAAACCACTCTTGAACCAAAAATCATTGATTTGGTTAGCAACCCACTGACTTAGGCAGTCGAACTGTCAACCCGTTGATCCAGACAATAATTTTTGGTTGTTTTTAATTTAATTTTTTTAAATTAAAATAAACCACCTGTTCGAACCAAACGATTAGACCATTCGACCCAAGAACCAGTCCCTAAAATGGTTTTGTTTCTGGTCCAGTTTTTAAAACCTTACCAATTAGACCGACTGAGAAGACTATTATAATAATAAAAAAAAAGGTGATAATCAAGTAAGATTATGAAATAGGAGGAGATGGGTGAAGCTTATCTAGTATCAAGTACTCTGTATTCATTCTCTAATAATAGTTGAAAGCGTGAAGCCCAAGTTGGGGATGCCTATATAATCATATGTAACATTCATTAGTTAATCAGTTGAAGCAATGAAATGTATTAATTTAACCCTTAAAACCCCATCATTATTGCTCTCAAGTTTTAGGGTCAACATCCAGAAGTGGTGGCACTGATTAGGATTAAGATTGTAAGATTGTAAGTTCCACGCTACGGCCTATGAATCAATCATCAATTGTTTCTTTTGCCGCTGGATTGTTTTATTTAATAGCAAATAGAGGATTAGAGGTGCAGAAATGTTATTTCCAGGATCAATATGTGCTGCCACGTTAGTTGTAGACTTCTAAATCAAAGTGATCAAAGCATATTCAGCAATAGACTCAGTGCCTCCATGCACACTACGTATGGGTCATGCCATTAGTTTATCTTTTAATTTTATGGTAAAAGATTTAAAAATTCCTTGAATTAAAAAATTAAAAAAAAAAAAAAAGATTGAAAGAATTTCCATGAGAGTAGAAGACTTCTTAGATTACATAAATGAAAATTTACAGGTAAAATTATTTCATCAGTACTACCCAGAAAGTTGAACAGCTAGATGGTTTGATGCAACCAAGTCATAGAATGTTGATGAATATTAATCTAGGTCAGCTTCTATGTATACTAAAAGGAGATTTTCCCCACTGTCTTTTATGTATGAAAACTTCTGTTTCTTTTGTTTCTTGTCCAAAAGAGCAAAATAAAATTTAAAAATTTTAATTCAAGTATTTCATTGATAATCAAAGGTATGCTTGAGTCACAAGGTATATTTGAAAAACTTAAAATATCTTTAAGCTAATTTATGAAAAATCAGGATATATTTAAGTCATTTTAATTACCCTTAATTTAATTTTTAAGGGTATATACTCGGCTCTTATGGTGATGGGTTTTTTATTCGAAAAGTAGTAAGTTGAGGAAGCGTCTCCCTAATGACCAATGTCACGTCCACAGTAGTCCACCGCTTAATAATCCTTTCCCAGAAGTCAGAAGACTTATAGTTTTACAAGCAAAGGATAGCAACTAGAATTGGAAGGTCGGTTTTCAATTTTATAAGCAAATGCTAATACAGGAAAACGCCGTAGACTTCATGCTATGATAATGAACTGTGACCACAACCCCATTCTGAGTTCTCTCAATGTCTTCATGTTCCCTTTGCAAACCCCATCATCATAATTCATAAATCATAACCGAAAACCATTTACCAGGCATGTGTCTGAAGTTTTCATGATCAAATGTTTTCTTGTTTGGACTTTTGACATTGCATATGCTTATAATATCTTACTTTCACCTTCTTCAGATGATGATGAGACTTGAGACTTAAGAGTCTCTCTCTCTCTCTCTCTCTCTCACACACACACACAGTCTCTCATACATCTCCAGAGTCCCAGACGTGTGCCAACTCCAGGGAAAAGAAAAGAGAAACTGAGAAAGATATAGAGAGGGACGAACTCTCTGTCTCTGACGCATGCTCTACACCGCCACTAACTAACATTCTCCTCTAATGTTTCCCTCCATCTCTCGCCTGTGCCGTTGGGATGTTCAAATTCCAACACGAATCGGCATTTGCTATGAACAGGAGGAAGCCTTTCATTTTTTTTTTACAGAGAACAGACTACCAGAGAGGCAGCCACAAAAAACACAAGTAAAGAACTTAGAAAGAAACCATCAGAATTTAAATAGCCAAACTTGTTCCATTACATATTTAGATAGATGGGTAGGACTGTAGGAGAGGCTTACATAAAAATCCTTCGTATCGATGAACTCTGTTCTAACATCTAAACCAAGCCGGGAATCAGGATGGAACAGGGTTATAGTTAAAATCAAAGGAAAAAGCAAGGAGGGAATACCTCCGGTTACACTCTTCGACCGGTAGAAGCTAGAAAGAAAAGAAAAGAAAAGAAAAATGTTCCTAACAAGTGAACAATAAGCTTCTCTCTTCTGTTCATTTAGTTTTGTGGCCTAATCTTTTGGTTTAAGAGCACCCGTCGAAGCTCGGCCACATCGATTTCTGCTCCATGATTTTCCGGTCTGTAGTAGCCGGTAACGGGATCTGGTATCCACGATGAAGCCGCCGACTCTTCTTTCATCATCCCTTGGTTCCCAATTCCACTCCTTGCCCCACCTCTCACCACGCTAGACGACGCAGCGGCTGCCGCCGAATAACCTCGCCTGTCACATTCAATTCAGAATAAAGAAATCAATGAAAATGCATTAACCAAGCAGTCAGACAAAAATGGAACCTAAATAAAAGGCCACAGGATTCGCCGCGTTTTCCAACCGCAGGTTAACACCAAGAAATCTGGCCGTTGATTTGGAAACAACAAAGCAATCGAAATTATAGAAGGATGGCTCTTAGTTCTCTGCTCCTAGACACAGGGGAAGAAGGGGACCTTTAAGACCGAACCAACCCCCAATCGACCAAGAAGGATTACACAGATTGATTTGGACGACGACGTTTCCCGTCTAAGAAATCCAGGGATCAAGGTACAAGAGAATCCAAAGTCCGAAATCCTTATCTTCTTACCTGCTAATAGCAACTGAGACGCCATCGACGAGAGCAAAGAAAAGCTTTGCGTTGGAGAGAGAACGAGCCATTTGATCCGCGAGTAAGAGATTTAAAACTGGCTACTGCAGAGAGCTTTCTCGTGGATTTGATATTTGATATCAGAGAAGAAGAAAATAAGAAAACCGTCTGCAGCACTACAGCAGCGAAGAGACCAAGCTAGGACTGGACTCTTCCCGCAGTTCGTCTCTTATATTTGATATCAGAGAGGAAGAAAATAAGAAACCCGTCAGCCTTGTGGTGTTTATATAGGCGATAGGAGGGAAAGCGAGAGGTTCATGAATCGACCACTAAGTGTGGCCGGTAGGGTTCAGAGAAAGAGAGAGGGGATAAATTGCAAAGACCCCCTTGATTATTATGCGCCAATGACAAACATTCCCCTGAACTATTATTTGCGATAAATTCCTTCTCAATTTTTACTTTGTTGCGAAACATTATATAAGTGTTTGGCATTGGTGCTCGAAACATCGCACCGTTTTCGGAGAAAAACGGTATGGGGCATGTGGAATCGTAAGGACCGTTACTTATTTTTTGTTTGAAATGGATGCCGTCACATAGGCTGTTTTCTAAAACAGCACTGATTTTGTTTGGTATTATTGTTAGCAGCAACGTTTTCAATATGGTTTATATTCCCCTATATTATTATTTGCAACAAATACCTTCTCAATTTTTACCTTGTTTCTAAACATTATATATAAGTGTTTGGCATCGGTGCTCAGAACATCCCACCATTTTTTGAGAAAAATGGTATTGGGCATCTGGAGTTGTAAGTACCGTTTTTTGAGAAAACGGTGCTTATTTTTTGTTTGGAACTGGTGCTGTTACATAGGCTATTTTCTGATAAAACAGCACTGCTTTTGTTTGGTACCACTGTTAGCAGCAATGTTTTCAACATGGTCTATGTTATCTAACGTCCAAGATGATGCCATGTTGATGCCATGTCACTGCAACGTTGGCAGCAATATATTGTTTTCTCAGAAAATATTAAATTTGGGGTTACTCCAGACCACACTTTTCCAATTTTCAAGGCGTGGTCTAGAGCAACATTTTTTTCTAGAAAAACGGTACCAAACAAGAGAGCATTGTTTGAAGCACCGCTTTCTTTGATGTAGTGCCTATGTGGCTCCATTTTCTTAGAAAACAACATCAATGCAAAACACCACCTATAAATACAAATATATCTATACTATTTTAAAAAGCACAAATGGCCTCAAAAATATTTTTGGAATTTTCTAAGGACAAAATTTACACCTTTATATTTAAATTTATTGATAAAAAAATGAGGACAAATAGGGTAATCGGTTCTTGATATTAAATGATTTGAAAAGAGGTAATTTAAAGATATTCAATACATTCAAATCTCTCTCATTAAATCCAACATTTAAGTGATTAACTTGCATTCGTGTTCATTGAATCATATATTTAAAGCCATTTTGGTTTCTTCACATCATTAAGTTATATTAATTAAATCCATACTTAATAAATTAATAATTCCAATAACATAAAAGCTTGTACTTTTAATATCTACCTAGCAAAAATAGTGTTTTCATCTAGGTGGTGGTAAGAAATTAAATCATTTTGGGTCAAATGGGTTAATCCATGTTGTCAGGTTAAATAATAAAATTAAAAAAATTGGGAACATTTTTAACATACATATTAAACAATAATATGTATGATGAATAAGAAATGTTTTTATTAATGGTGGAAATGGAATGTAAAATTTAAAACCAATTGGAAATAAAAATATTTTACTATTCTCTCTTATTAAATCTTATATTTAAGATATATTTTTCTCATCATTAAATTCTTGTAATTAAATCCACAATGTTAATTTTAATCGTATAAAAATAAATATTTTATAAAGTAATTTGAAAACAAAACCATTTTCTTCACTCCCGGTAGTGGGTAAGCAATTCGACCATTTGGGGTCAAATGGATTAATAAATAATATCATAATTAAATAATAAAATATTAAAGTAAATAGCTATGAAATATAAGAAGTATTTTTATTAGTAATGAAAATGGAATGCCAATTTTAAAATCTATCTATAAATGAAATGATGTCATAGTCAAATAATAAAATTTTTAACAACAGAAAATACAAAAAACCACAAAAATAAAAAAGAAATGATAGAGAAAATTGTGGGCACATATCTAATTTGTAGGAAATAATTTTATCAATGATGGAAATGTAATACAAAATTTAATGTCAACCTAAAATCAAATAATTTTTATTTTTAGATGGTGGGTTAGTGGTTTGAGTGAAATGATACCATAGACAAACAAAAATTAAGTGTGATAAGTAAAAAATATTTTATATAATGTAAATGAAGTATATAATTTAAAGGGAAAACTATAGCCAAAATCGGTTGTACATTTAAAATTAGGTTGTTGGTTGGTCCCAAAACCAACAAAATTCTAACAACGAGTTCTACATTTCAAATTATAAAAACCCTCGCCATGTCATCAAAGGCTTATGTGGTTGTTGCCAACATCGGACTCTTAGTCCATATTGGACACAACAAAAAAACCTATATTGAAAATAGGCTTTCAGTTTCTTTTCCACTCCCTCTGTCTTTTGATCTCCCTCACATCTCTCTCACTCTCACAGTCATCTATTGGTCTCCCGCTCCATTTATCTTTCCCACTCTCTCAACTTCAGTCTATAGCAAAATCAAAACCTCTCTCTCTCTCTCTCTCTCTCTCTCTCTCTCTCTCTCTCTCTCTCTCTCTCTCTCTCTCTCTCTCTCTCTCTCTCTATATATTTATATATATATATATATATATATATATATATATATATGATTGAAAGAGTGTGAGTGATATTGAGAGAGAGAGAGAGAGAGAGGGAGAAAAGCTAAAAACATTTTTTTTTCCAATCACCTAACATTAAAGGGCAATTTCATTATAAGCTTGTGAACGACATGGATTAAGAGTCCCATATTGGCAACAACCACATAAGCCTTCAATGGCATAGCGAGGGTTTTTATAATTTGAAATGTAGAGCTGGTTATGAGAGTTTTGTTGATTTATAAACCAAATTGTAGCCTAATTTTAAATGTAAAGCTGGCTCCAACTATAGTTCTCCATAATTTAAAACTAATCTAAAAGCAAAGCTATTTTATTATCTACATGGTGGGTTAATAATCCAACTTTTCAAAGAAACCCATGATGTCATAATTGAATAATAAATATTTAAGTTTATTTTTAATCATATTGTTATTTTTGTTAATTTTTAATCTTAATTATGATATATCTAAAATTCAAGTAATTAATATGAAAAAAAATTTCTCACGTGCAATGCATATGCTTAATTAATAGTACAATACAAATACATATAAAATTTCACAAAATACAAGTTTTTGTACAAAACATATTTGTACTCCTTCCAAAGTTCAACTGAGTGTTTGCAACAAATACCCCTAAACTTAAGTCTAATGGTAAAATGTATTAAATTATCAAAATGCTCGTATGAATTTTCTCCCTGCCCTTTTTTCTTAAATCTTAATGGACCGTAAGTGCCTCCATTTTTTCCGTACCACAAGCTAATATGAATATCTTAAGGTCCCACTTGATTTGTAGGAATAGGGTTTTGGAATCAGAACCAAAATGGATTATTCCGGTTCTAACTATTTAGTTGGACCTAATTTCCATTCCTGCTTGAATGGCATTCTTCTATTTGAGAAAATGGTTTGCCCATCCCTTGAGAATGAAATCTCATTCATGTCAATTTCAATTCTCATTCGCAGTTTGAACCACATAGACTATAGGAATAGATCATTTCGATTCCGATTCCAACTACGAATCAAAAGGACCCTAAAATATAAAAATTATCTATTATTTTCTCCAATAAATCAAGAAAACCAAACGAACCCATAAATTTATATGTCATAAAGAAATCTTTACCATTTAATTTAGATGATGTTTGGTAGCTTTTGGAAGAAACAATGCCAACTCAGCATTGGAGATGCGTTTAATAAAAAAAATGCCTAAAAAGTTATTTGATAAATGGCTCTCTCGAAAATCTTGTGAAATGTTTATTTAAAAAACAAAAATTTTGATATATTTTTTTTTATTTTCAAGACCCATTTTCACTGTTTGGCTTATATAGAGCCTAATGGCGTTGAGGTGTAAAAAAAAATTGTACAAAATGTTTAAAGCAGATTTTATCTCTTTTTCAAGACAAAAGTGTACAAAACATTTATCTTATAAACGCCATCGATACCAAACAACCTCTAAATATTTAATCCAGCAAAACTTCTACAAAAATGTATTGAAGTAATTCAGAGGTTAAGGGAGAATTTTAAGAAAGGGGAATTTGTCACAAAATAAAAGGTATTTATCATAAATAAAAGTTCAAGGGGGTATTTATCACTGACCCCATATTACAGGGGCCTTTGTAAAAATAAGAATGCGAAAAAGAATAGGAACCCTCCGGTCTCCAAACACTCTCTCACGGAGGGAACGTGTCAGAGTCGGCCAACCATCTCGCCAGGGGGGTCCTATGGGAATACACCACGTGGCTATAATAATCGAGAAGCCGTCTACTTTTGAGTTTTGTAGTTTGCCCGCTCGTTCCTCAGTCAACATACTCGTGCTTCTGTTTTTCTTGTCCCACCCCTTGAAAATGACTTTTTAAATTTTTTAATAGTCGTGCGGTTGCAATTGCAATTTTGCATGCAGCCTGACGCAAAAATCACATATTGAGCAATAATAAGGGCAAATTTGCACCCATGGTTTCAGTAGTGGACCGTGCAATCTTATCGGATGATTAAAATCATTATTTTTGGCCATCTCGTGGACACAAAAAAACAAATGAATAAATAATTGTTTTTTTTTTTCATTTAATGATTTGTTTGGATCGGAGCACTGTTGGACTCGGATCGCATTGGACCGAATCCAGACCCAATGACAGGATAGTGATTCCTAAATCTGGTGGGAAAGATGCCAATCAGCAATAAGAGAAATTGCAATTCATTACGGTAGGGGGAAAGGCGGAAAGCACCGAATCCCTTCACATGGCACAATTCACAAAAGAGAGAGGGCTTGCGTCACGGGAGTGATAAGTGAATATGATCCGTCACAAGTCTGAAGTCACCAACGCTAGAAAATTGAAGCCGTCGATATACACGGGGAGGATGCAGTGATACAGTTCACGCGTCGAGAATTGGTAGGAGGAGAAAGACGGTGGATTTTATGGCAATCGCTGATTCGCCGGTCGCAAGTGGGGACCACCGTGGTCTTCTCTGGGGGGGTCCAACCGCCTAAGAGTCGTCCAGGCTAGGGTTGTGTGGTGTGGTTCATAATAATTAATGTTGGTAGCTTTTTTGCCAACTTTCTGCGTTCTGGAACCAGTGGAATCTTGTTTTGTCGTTTTGAGGGTGCACTTTCGGCCCTTGTTCTAACTTGCAGGCTGGAACCTGAATACCTGACGTCGTCTTCCTTCTTAGTTTTAGGGTCCATTTGGTTTGTGACTTGTGAGAATGGAGGTCTGAAACCGGATCGGAGTCAACAATCAAATGATCGGGAGAATGAATGTTTATTTTCCCATTCGATGTAATGACCATTTTAACTGATTTCGGTTCCAACATCAATTCTCATCCGAACCAAACAGGTTTAGAAGAATAGATCATTCTAATTCAGAGTCAGACTGCAATTCAAATGGACCCTTAAAATCTTAGGTTTAAAGTTGAAACTCGAAACTTGAAATTATCAAAGCTTCTTGAAGGTGCCAGCTAGCTTGGTAGTTTGGTCCCTGGCTGTGGTAGGACTTGGGGGGCTGTTTGGACCGTGGGAGGGAGACTGGGAGAGGTATCTCCGCTGTGCGAATGTTTTAAAAGACAATTCAGAATCAGAATCGCTTTGATCACTGGTTTTTTGGAGTCAATGATTTAACCATCTGGTTCAATTGAATAGTCTGTTTTGATTTCAAAAATAATAAAAATAAAAAAGGATTAAAACCGTTGTTCGAATTGATGATTCAATTGCCCCAATTAGTGGGTCATTGACCAAATAAACAGTTTTTGGCCCAAAAACGATTATAGGGTGAAACAAAACCGATTGTCTGAATGTTCTGAAATCAACCGGTCCGACCGTTCAATCTAATCCGATTTTCAAAACTTGGCCTTTGCAGCCCATTCAAGATTCATTTCACCCACCAAAAATAAAGAAAAAAAGAAAAAGGAATCATTAAAGCTCCTCTTTTTATTATTTTTCATGTGATGTTCTTCATCTTTAAATTGACAACCAGCTTTGCTGTTTTTAGTTGACGTCTTCTAGCACCTTGAAGGCTTCAACGTTCAATTCAAGTGTGAACTGTGAAGTGGCGATTAAGGTTAACACGCCAGAAATTAGGAGGCCCCATTTGAAATGCCTTATTGTTTATTGAATTGCGTTGACTGAGCCATCTCCAAGAATATACCAAAACTAGTTTGATTAAAAAGTTGATTTCTCAATTCTAAGAAAATGTTGTTTTGGGATTTTAGGTTTTTCAACAAAAATAGCTTCACGACTTTTCAAATGGGGGCCTATCTTATGACATCAGAAGCCGCTAGGTGAAAGCCCTTCCAAACAGACACTATTCGGTTAAAACCAAAAAATCAACGGTTCAGTTTTTTATTTTTGGTTAAATCGGTTCAGTTAATTCGGTTTTGGCTAATTTGGATTTCAGTTTCGACTTCTAGAATTAGAATTTTGGTTAATCGAATGAACCGGTCTTTTTATTATTATATGTAATATATTTATATATAATATGTAACATATAATATATAGTATATTATATATTTATATATTAATATGTAATATACTGAAATTTGATTTCATAGTATATATTTTATAATATAATATATATATATATTATGTTATAATATATATAATAGAGTCTATATTATTAAAATTCGATTTTAACCAAAATAACCGAATACCGAATCAAAAATTCTGATTTTGATTATTTCAGTTTTTCTAAATTTCGATTTTGATTCAATTTGGTTAAACCGAATGCTCACCTCTAACTGTGTTAGATATGATTTTGGTTCAAGCCAGTTCACTCAGTTTTGGAACAAACTGGATTTGCCGTCCACTATTCTCTATCCACCTTGAATTGCAGCCACACATTCTCATCGTGTATTGTAAGATATGTGTTTATATTGTACTGTGGGTAGAATGCGGGTAGAAAAAGTGGGTAGGAAATCTGTCCATGCTGTTTGTGCTCTTACATCTCCTTTGCATCAATTAATACAAGTAACATATATCTTTACTATATAATGTTCCATACTTGCATATATCAATACTTGCCTTAGCCTCATAATTAATTTAACTTTTAGGTTATAACTTCGAGTCAAATGTTTTTTATTTTTTTATACAAACCTGGATGTGCTATACAAGCTGGGGTAGCATGTCCCTAAGAGTCTCCCTTATAAATAGCTACTAAACCATTCGGAAAATTACAAAGATCAAGTAATCTAACCTAGAATGGGGTTCACTAGCAATCCAGTCAGCCACTTGATTTGCCTCTTTGAACACGTGTCTGTAGCTTACTCGACCCTCCAGCTGATCCTTCAATTTTAAGAATCTTGAATGATATTCCTTAGGTTTCAAGGATGATGGGTCTAATTCTTGAGACAAGAGATAACTAGCTTTGAGTCTCCTTCAATAATTACCACCTCCGCCTCTCTGAAGTTTGCCGCTAGGTTGTGAGACTCCTATGCAACCCAAGCCTCTGTATCGTTGATCATAGACACACCAAGAGAGTAGCCTTTGAAATCCAGAATCTCACCCCTATGGTTCCTAGCCACTGCACCAATAGTAAACATATCATTGGTACGATGAGAAGCATCAAAGTTAATTTTCATCAACCCAACTTCAGGAGGGATCCACATAATGTTCTTTCAATTATTGGAGTTGGGCCGTTTCTCAACTCTGAATTCCTTGAAAGCCAAAGCCGCTCTATCAATAACCATTTGGGGGCATTGAAGGACCAGCAAAGATTTTGTTATTTCTTTTCTTCCAAATCTACCATAAAAATAAGAGCACATCTCTCTTTCATATTTGTATTGTTTTTAATGTACTCATTATGAATTTTAATCCACTATTCTGATTGGTTGTTAATAAATTCCACGGGGCTAAGAATGCTATTATCCACTATCAACCTCACTCGTTTAACAAAACCACAAGTCCGAAAGATATGATCAAGATCCTCTTCCTCACCACAAAACAACACCCCCATCAATATTAATATTAAGACCCCTATTTCTTAGGAAACCCTTTCTAGGAAGTCTACCTTTGACAAACAAACATAGAAAAACTTTAATTTTCAGTAACTCGGCATTTAATGTTTCACACTGATGCGACGCAATCTGGTTGTTCCTAGCCAGAGGTGATTTGGCTCCCGATAGACAATGAACGTGAAGAATCTGCATAGAAAGAATCAGAGAACTCGGGGGTGCTTATGTGACGAGATCGCTTCGATGCTAAAGTCAATATGTGCAAACTGAAAGTGATTAGAAAGCAAGAGAGCTAGTAATCAGTAATTGTGTGCGTACCTTGGGCCCTTTGAGGGAGGCCTTTATATAATGGAGTCCTCGTGGCTTCGCGGAGTAGATCCGAGATCATTGCCATGATAGAATCTGTTTCCGCGTTAACTGTAGATAACATTACCAATTGATAGGGTTAATCACTTCCACCTGATTCGAACGGGGAGACAACGCTTAGTTGTTACGAGGTGTGATCTCGTGGAATTCGGGAGCCGTTGGAGTGACTTTCGGGGTTATACTGAAGGCAGATCGGTATACCCGAGTTGGTTTCTACCTCGAATTCATGCTCTCAAGCTAAGGCATGTACACCTCGAACTAAATTATGTATTGATGTCGCGACCTGGTGCCGAGGTGCCCTTAGCTCGTGACAATTCCAGCTCAAACCCTTAGTTCAGGGTAGTGGAGTATCACTTTGTAGCGAGCTGGCTATGCCGAGTTATCGCCTATGTCGAGTCATGCCCACGTGTCTTCTTATTATGAGGTTGGGCTAAATCGCCCTCTATCAATTGTTCCCCAATTTTCATTAGTGGGAATGAAATTTGGTTTAATTTTTTCCCAAACACGTTGCGTGACCAGGGACTTAATAATTTTGTTTTCCATCTAAATCTTTCTTGCTTGTTCAATTACCTCCCCAATATTCATATTTTTTTATTCTTGAAAAGAGGCTTCAGAGCAATCCACAAGGGAATCATTCCCAACCCATCTATCTTTCAAAAAACTAATGGACTTATCATTTCCTGTGACCCAGCCAAGACCTTTTACCAACAGATCTCTTGAGGCAAGGATCCTTCTCCACGCCCATGAGACATCATTTTAGCACCTAACATTAAGGAATTCCTCTCTTCTAAGGTTCTTTCTCTTAACAACCTTAACCCATAAGTTATTTTTCTCATTAAGAAATTTTCATCCTAACTTTGGCCTCATTAACCCATCTTAAATTTGAGAGGCCAAGACCACCCCAATTCTTTGGACAACAGACATTAGGCCAACTCAGAAAACTCAGAAGGTGAAGCTTTATCACTATCTTCAAAGATACTTTTAGGGAGCTTAAAGGATCTCATGATGAAATGGGGTATCGTGCTTGCAAATGCTTTGAGCAAGGCTATTCTTCCTACTATAGAAAGAGAATTCCTTTTTCCAACTAGCCAATTTTTTCTCTACTCTTTCCTTGATAAAGTTAAAAGAGTTATTCGTAACTCTGGAATTAATCAAAGCCTTGCCAATCAGGCATATCAGCTTGGGGTGGCAAATTGTCCCCTCTATTCTGAATCGTAGTAGCAAGTAAATCCATGCAATGCATAGGCTTAAATAGAAATCTTGTTAGGTTTTTGGTCTAGGCTAAGGCCCATATTTAAGGGTGGTTTTACATTGACACTTGACCTGACCCAATCCAACTAATTTGTATCCCTAGCTACTTTGAGAGCCAAAAATTGTTGAGAGAGAGAGAGAGGGAGAGAGAGTTTTAACAATGATTTTATTGAAGAGAAGAGTGATCAACATTATTAGAGATGACTAAGACTCAAGAGGGTCTTTTATTTTTGAATTCTTATATCTTTAACAATTTAATTTAAAAATAAATAATCATATGTGGTGAAAATGAGAGAAGGATATCTCCATATGGGCTATGTGATGAGAAGACCCCTTACCGCCCCCCCCCCCCCCTCCCCCCTCTCTTCTTTGCCTCTTTGTAATGTAAATATAGACAATTATTTCTAGACCTTTTTGTCTCTACCAAAAGGTAAAAATAATAAAACAAACAAAATATTCTAAATGATTTTTATATATGTTAAGAATCACTTAGCTACCCTAGAAAAAAAAGAGCTGGTAGTGTGGCGACTGTAATAACAGATGTATAAGTGGAACTGAATGGACTAGTTGGGATGGAAAATACATAGATGAGAAAAGTTGCTGGAGAAGAAGATGGGGTGAATGGGGAGAAGGAACACTGACGAAGTGGTGGAGATGAGGGTGATGGCAGTGTTGGGTTACTGGTGGTAGAGAAGGCAGTAGTGTTGAAATTAGGTACATCATCTAGACAAATGAGAACATAGTAGTCATTGAAATTAGGTACATTATCTAGATAACTGAAATTAATTGATTAACCTTAAAAAAGACCATTTCGAACAACTGAGATTGGTGGACGTGCTAAAAGCAGGTGAATGGTGCAACCAATGAGCAAACCGGTGGTGGTGGTGGAAGTGGTGGTATAAAATTAAAACCAATGGTGATGGTGATGCCTACTTTTTGTTGTTTAGTGAGATCGATCATATATTCTATCACCTGGGGATTCAGGTAGACTATAGAACATCAGTTGAATGATTCAAATCTATTGACAAATGTCATAAGGCCTTTTTTCCTTCAATTTTGTTTAATAATGTCTGTGCAGCGTCCCAACTAATTTAGTATGCATTTTATTTTCAGTCCGTATCTGCTCCTCACATCAATCTCATAGCACGTTTTGGCCACACATTAAGAACATCTTCCATATTTATATTTATTATTCAGTGGAAGTATTTCCAATACAGGGTGATGTATTCTAATTTTTCTATTTCAAACTAAAAACAGCTACCACACCTGCAGACGCGATATGATTTTGCTGATGTAGAAGTTGATTTTGTTTTGATGAACACCTCATAAGTTAACCAGACCTAATCCCTTAGTCCAAAAGCATGCCAAAGACATTAACCCAACCCCAGTTGAGTCCGAATCAACTGCCAACAAAATATATTCCAACACCCTATCAACATCATCTGACACCCCTCATCTCATGCATGGTAGGTCCCACTTTTATACTAGGCCCCAATTTCATAGTGAGATGTATGGTGTCAGATCAAGTTTATTGGTAGGGTGTTGGAACATGTTTTGTTGGCAGGAGATCCCAACTCACCCGAATCCTTAACAGGCCAGCAGAAAGCCTGGAAAGGCTCACTAAGCTAGGTAATCAATTGTTGACCCTAGATACCATAGATCTAGGCCGTTCATCATTTTCAAGGGGAAAAATCAGCCTAAGGGAGATCGGATTCAATTCTCATAAAACGGTGCTCACAGCCACTTGCGGCTGTGCATTGAGAATATCTCCCCATGAGTAAAAACATTCAACTATGAAGACATTTCCAATACACAATTGTAAGTGGCTGTAAATATGGTGTGAGGACTGTTTTGTGAGGATTGAATCCAAGTTCAGCCCAAGGCCCCATGCTGTTTTTGATTTCTTGTGTAGGGTAAAAGAATAAGGGTTTAGTTTGGTTGGTTTGGTTGAGACCGGATCTGCTCCTCACAGCGGGTGCCTCACACACAAATCCTACCATATATTGGGAACATCTCCTCTACTTTTAAATTATTATTCACGAGAGATGTTCCCAATACACGGTGGATGTGCATGTGAAACGCCCAAGTGTGAGGAACAGATCCGGTTCCAGTTTGGTTCTGTTTGAATGGGAATTTGGAACCTAACCAACATTGTATCTTGACCATTTCATAAACTAAACGGAACTGAATTCAACAGACAACCAAACAAATTTAAATTCAAATCATTTTGGACTCTTTTTCATGGGTTTTTAGCACCAAGCTCAATATATAAGCCCACATTCATTATCTATAGAATTTTGGGCTTAAAACAAACAATTCAAAATACAATCCAAGTTCAAAATGAAAGTAATGTCCCCTTTTAGCCTAATGGTCCAATTAGTTAACTGATGGCCCCGTTTCCGTCCATACATCCATCAGGGGTGCAAATGGATATCCAATCCTATTTGGTCAAATTTGGATCACCCCTATTTGGATTTTCGGATGAGATTAGATAATATAATTCAATCAGAAATTGGATTTTGGATTCGGATCACCCCTATCTGATCCAATATATGTTTATATATTTATAAATATAAATATATATGTTATTTATTTATTTATTTATAAATATATTATTTATATTATATTTTTATAAATTTATAATATTATTTATTTTTTATAAAAAACATGTATATATATAATGAAAATAATTAAAAAAATACTTATAGTTTTTTGTTTTTCTTTATTTAAATTGGTATATTTTATTTTTCTTTTAATAATTTATTAATTTTTAAATAAAACAAATCAGATAGAGTCTGATTTGATGATCCGACTTACTGGTAGGATTCAAATTCAAATCAAGACCTATCAGATTCGACCGGATCTTCAGATCAGATTGGATCCGACATGAACAGTGTCAGATTGGATTTAGATATACCCTAATTTGAATCTGATTTGATCCATTTGCATCCCTAATACTATTAACTATTTATCATATGATAAAAAAATACTCTTGATTTATCTTCCCCTATTTTATTGCTTATTTCATGTTAATTCATCTCACACCCCACCAACAGGTCAATTTGTGTGAATGGATAGGCCTATTTTTGAAACTTTAGTTTAAAGAATAGACAGGAGATCTCAGGAGGTATCAAAAAAGTTAGTAAAGTAGAAAATGGAGGGCTGCTTCAGATAATAACCCTATTAAAAAAAGGACCAAACCATGAAAAACACTCCATTATTTTGTTTTGTTTTATTTCGTCAAAATCTGCTCGAACTCAAACATTCATTAGATTAAACGTGCTCTTGGTAACATGAATTTTTCCATATTTCATACATAAGGCTATGTTTGGTTTGAAGGAAATGGTAGGGAAGGGAAGAGAAAGGCAAGGAAGCTTTTATAAACCTTGTATAGGTTTTTCTATCTTTCCCTTTCCTTACCTTTTCCTTCAAACCAAACATAGCCTAAGGGTGTGCAGATTTCCTTGCAAATTTTGCGGTGGAAACAAAAAGAAACAGAAATTTGGACATTGTTTCTCAATGTACAGATGATCATTGGAGGTTGTTGCGTGAAGATTACATAAATCTCTCCATTTTAAGAGTTGGTTAGCCTTTGATGTACTTTTGTTTTTTTTTTTTTTTTTTCAAGGGTTATGAGAGAGTTCTGTTGAGAGTTTTTTGTTCTAAGTTTGGGGCAAGGCAGGCTAAGTCCTCCCCTGTTATTGCTAATTTCTCATTTGATAATTGTTAATAAAATTTAAGGTGGTCACTGGTCACCCCTCCGTCTTGAGTAAAGTTTGGGACTTCAAAAAAGAAAAAAAAAACTCGTACATTCATTAAACTTAAAAGTAAGTTTACACATAAATGCCCTCCATGCATATGATATCAAACAAGTTTTAATGGGCGACCTATCAACTAGATGCAAGTGCGTGACAAAGTTCAAAGTAGGGGTGTCAATCGGACTGGATTTGGTCCAATCCGATCCAGTCAAATGTGAGTCCATTATAAATGGACCAGGTCCAATCCAATCCAATGAATGTTTTGGATCAATTTGGATTGGTCTGATTTATTGTCTGCACCGTCTAATCTGTTCAAATTCATTTTGATTTAGATTGATTTCAACCCAAACCCGATCTATTGACACATATATTCTTATCTTATATCAATGAACCAGATATTGGCTTAATTCAACCCAATCCAATATAAATTTGTTATAGACGGACCAGGTCCAATCCAATCTAATAAAATTCAATCCAATATATCTTGTTGGTCCATCCAATCCATCCAAATTGATTTTGGACTGGACGGGGCCCAATCCAAAACCGGTCCATTGACACCCTTAGTTCAAAGCAAATGAATAAAATGACTGCAGCAGCGAGCAGATCTGGCCTTGAAAAATGGAAGGAACATTATTTTTTGAATAATGGCAGTTAAATAGGTTAGAGACGATTAGGGTTGTTAATGGATCGGATATTGGTCCAATCTGATCCAGTTTGGTATGAGTCTATTACCGGTAAATCAGGTCTAATCTAATCCGATGAATACTTTGAACCATGCTGGACTGGTTCAGTTAAATTTCTGGACCATCCAAATTGTTCAAATAGGTTTTAGTTTATATTGGGTCCAACCCAAACCTGGTCCACTGACATCTGTAGTTCTGTACTCTTATCTTATGTCAATGGATTGGATATTGGTTCAATCCAATCCAGTCTAATATAAGTCCATTACAAATGGATCAGGTCCAATCCAATCCAATGCAATAAATACTTTGGACCATTAAATCTAGACTGGTCGAATTCAATCTGTCTTATTGGTCTACCCAATTCATTCAAATTGATTTTAATTCAGATGGGTCCAACCCAAGCACGGTCCATTGTCACCCCTAGAAACAACTTTTACATGGGTGAATCGATAGGCCAATAATCTATTATCTTAGTTGTATAATATTGTAAAAATCTTTTTCTCTAACACTTATTTGAAACTATGAATAGAAAATTTAGACAGATTCGACTATGATAGGGAAAAGATATGATATCCAAAAAACAACTTATCAATAAACTAGAATCATAGGAACATGGTGTTATTTATCAAAATTCATGGGTAGGTTTTGATTAGTCAAAACTGTTTCTATACCATATCTTTTCTGCATCATAAATTTTTCCAATTTTTTTTTCTCAATAAAAAGGATCCACTAAAAACATCGTGGGTACAATTGAACCCCCCTTTTACAACCATTCAAAAAACATGCAATTAAGTACATAGGGGGTTGGTACTATTAACACAAGTGTTTTAAGCCTAGCTCTTCTTGCAAGTTCATGAGCTGGCTTAACTACTTCCCTCTTTATATAAATCAATTTTATATTTTTAAAAAGTAATAATAATTTAAATATGTGATCATACAACGCTTGAAGATCGCAGGTAATGTTTTGATCAATTCCTCCTATCTTCAAGAGAACATTTTTTGCATCTGATAGCAAAAAACTTGCCTTGTAGCCCATATAAAAAAAGTTTTACGTAAGCCTCTTATTATTGCCTATAGCTCAGCTTTTGCTGATGATCTTGCCATGCATGATTCTCCTTCTGCAATGAGGAGGAGATCTATGTGAGAACATAAAGAGTTCAGTTAATGCACTGTGTGTGGTAGTGCTCCATGAACCATCCACTAAGATGATCGAAAGAGCTGTATGAAGAACCTGTCGTAGATCCCATTCTGCATGCGGTTGAATAAAATGTGATTTTTGTAGCTCAATGACTCTAGAGGTGCAGTAGTTATCAACCTTGCACAGGATCTGAAGGGGGTCTAGTTTCCCATTAGTAAAATTTTGATCATTTCTTGCATCCCATATACTTATGAAAATTGTACAGACTTTTGCAAGATAAGTGTACTTTAAAGCCTTGTTATTGATATGGCTATTATATTGCAACCACCATTCTATGAGATCTTCTTGGCCAAAGTTGAGAAAGGCCTCCAGCATAACCCCAACTTAGACATGGGTAAAAGTTGTGATGAACCTACTCATCTACTTTGAGGTATGATCTTTGGCTTTGACGAGAAAGCATTTTGATAGTTATCATTAATAGAAAGATTCTGGATTAGTTGAACGTATGATAGTTGTGTTGAGATCGGATCTAGTAGGTACACCCAATAGATGGAGTAAACATTCAACATTCAATAAATGTTCTGATAGCTATCTTAAAATTTTACTTTGAATTGCTACAAGGGTAAAGTGGGGATCTAAGGGTATTTATATGGCAAGTGCAGAACTGAAACTTATGCAAGGTTTGGTTTGAAGGATCTAGTAGCTATCTTAAAAATATAAATGCCTCACAACCATTTAGATTATAGATCATTTCAATCCGTTGGGCCCTATCGTGGCATGATTAAAAAACAACCACATCACACTCTTTCAGAGCATTTTGCATTGTGGCATGGAAAGCATGGATACATTGTCAGAATAAAACTTTGAACTAAGTATCATAATAATTTATTATAAAAGCTATAGAAAATTGATTGTACCTATTGCAACCTAGTTCAATTCCACAAGATTTAAGCATGGATGATATTTTGTGATATGGTCCAATTCAATCTGCGATATATAATGTACTAAATTGAATCATGCTTTAGATTAAAGCAAAATGGTTCATGCTATTTTGAATTCAAACGACATTATTAATGAACAACACCTCAATTTTTTATTTTACATCTACAACTAACATGGGGTGCTATTATTGGTTGCCTAGTGGCCCTAATCCAGACTCTTTTTCTTGGGGGGATTATAGGTATATTGGCCAAAGCCAATGTGCATTTCACACTATTAGACATGGTTTTCAAAATCGGACTGGATCAGAGCAGATGATTGGGCCGAAAAATTGGAAATCGGTCAGGTTTTTCCTCAAAATCAGGTTTTTGCTAAAAAAAATGTTGATTTGGCTAGCAAACTGTTAACTCAGACAGTTAAATTATTTAATCTGTTCAACAATTTTAATCATTTTATTTTTGTCAGAATGGGCTGACCATTCAATTCAGATGATCCACGTTTGACCCAAAAACTGGACCCCTGACTGATTTGTTTTCTGGGTCGGTTTTAAAAACCTTGTTATTGGGTTATGTGTCACATCGCAATATTCGGAGGTTATGTGGCAGG